>NW_024512877.1:1007944-1607944 GCF_017590135.1 Pyrgilauda ruficollis | reverse complement strand
GAAAGTGATGCCTTCCTTAAAAGTTGAATTGAACTTTTTTTCTTTCCTCCTTTTCTTCTCCCCTTCTTTTTTTTTTTTTTTGAGAACTGCATAATTCATCCAAATTCACATCCAAACAAACAAAAAAACCCAAAAAAACCCAAAAAAACCAAACAAACAAACAAAAAAAACCCCCAAAAAAATAAAACCACCCCTGAAACCTTTTCTCCCTGGCTTTTTAAATCCTTTTTAATTCAGATTTTGCTGCAAAAACCCTCAATGTGAGTTTTCTAGAAAAGCGGTGCACCAAATATAGTGACTGTACTAATAATTAACTCAGCCTCATCAAAACAGAGGTTTAGCAGTCTCAAATATTCACCTTTCATCCAGGTGAATAAAATGGGCAAGCTGAAAACTGCAGTATATTATTAGAATTTAATGTATCTTTTTTTTTTCCTCTCCCTAAAAATGTCAATGTTTTAACACATATGATTTTTTTTCTCTTGAATTTTTGTCTCAAGAGTTCTATTTACAACACTTACAGTAACAACACATCAGTATCCCTGACAGTTTAATTTCTGTCTTGGTTTTGCTGGGATGATATTAAAATTCTTGTTATAGCTTTTATCACAGATGAAATCACATAGATTTAATGTTAGCTGGTACCCTAAGAATTGCAAGAAACTGGTATTCTATTTCTTTCAGTGTTTGTTGCATGTGAGAAACAATTCTTTGCCAAAAAGTGTGACAGTTTATAACATAAATATGGAAAGAACCTGATTTCTGTGTAGAAGACTTAGACTGGAAAAATATAACAACTATGTGATTTTGAGGGGTCTCATTTTGCTATAATGCATTGCTCTATAAACTTGCTATTATGAATATATGAATTATGGGCCTATTTCACAAAATCAGAGAAAAGTTATAAAAAAAACATTTATTCATTTAAAAATGGACATGTTCATGGTGCTCAGGAAACTTTTAAAATTTTTAAATTGTTACAGTATTTACTAAAGCCACTGGCTAGTTTGAGATTTAGAATCATTGTACATCCTGAGCTGGAAGGGACCCAAAAGGATCATTAGGTTTGAAATGCTATTTCTGCTTTCTAATATATATTATATAATTGATCCTTAAGCTTCCCTGAAGTTTAGAATTTTAGTTACTATTTTTAAAAGTAAGAAATTGCTGAGCCTTAATAAAAAGCTTCCAATAAAGAGCCTTGTGTGGAGAAAAAGGAGAGATCTTACATCCCAATGAAGACAGAAAACAAGAGAACAGTTGGTAATAGAATGAAAGCTTGGAAAAATCTTAACGTCTTTGTGGAGGCTGGCAAATAGTAGACAAACTGTCCTCATGGAAGTTCTTGAATGTGCTTTACCCCCCTTTCACCTGGAGAAAAGCATCTGGCTGCTTGTGACTGGATTATTTATAGAACTTTGTTTTCTGGGCAGGCTGGAAGTTGCACCAGAAGTGTCCTTAAGATTGTGACTCATTAGGGCTTTGTGAGTCACAGGTAACAAACAGGATGCCGCTGGAATTGGACAGTATTTAACCTCAAAGTGCTTGTGTTTGGGTGTTTGGTTTTTTAAAAGCCACAGTTTTATTCTTTTATTTCCTTCAAAGAAGAGAGATTGGCATGTTTTAAAAAAAGGAGGTAATGATTCCCATAAAATCAGGAGTTTTTTCCTTCTATGCTGAGAGTGACTTCAAAAACTCCATGTCTTTAAACTGGGTGACAATCAGACACCTTTGGGAGACAGGGCCACAGGTTAATCTAAGCCATCAGTATCATTGCTACCTAACAGCTCCATGAGATCTTGAGATTATTTTGGAATTCTTTATTTCACTGGCAACAAAAATGCTCACTACCTAGGTTGTTCAGATCCATTCCGTTAAGAAGGCTTCCCCTGGCATTGTAATAAACAGAAAGGGGGATTGGAGCTCTTTGAGCTGGAGGTAAAAGGTGGCAGAATTGACAAATTAGGTATTAACACTTAGAAATGTATATTAAACTCAAAAACTAGAGCTTTATACCTCTAGAAATAATTAATTTTTGTTGGTAAAACTAATTCTTAAAGAATTAAAACCAAGGGGGAATGTTTCTTTCCTCCCATGGCAGAACAATTAAAACCCAGACGTTAAAATCCTTTTGTCTGCTCTGTAGGCACTCTAATGACAATATATTATTCCTTCACAACGCCTGTGCCAAGATTAGTACATTTTGAGATATACAGTAGTGATTTGATGCCTATTTTAACAACATTGTGCACTAAATATCTTTATTGTACCTTCTGGGAGTTTTCTTTAAGAAGCAGACAATGAGAAACACTGATCTTTTCAGAGAAGTGGTTTCAAGATTTGCCTAAAATTGAAAAATAAAGCAAGTGCCATGACAAAGGTTTCTAGTGAGGTTTGAACCATAAAGTCCTGCCTTTCTCAGAGACTTTGTACCTCAGAGTGACTGATGGTTGTTAGTGTTGCACATTTGTGAACATTTTCCAGGTAAGTGGAGAAGCTGTGTTTAGAAGTCTTTGAAGTGTGTGCTCAGACACAGATGATGAACTGGGTATTGCACAACACCTTTTTTTGGTTTATTTTCCTTAGAGAACATCAAGCCTATGATGAAATAAACACAGAGAGGCAATTAGGACCACACTCTTGAGAAGAATTGGTGTTAAGCAGAGTTTATTTTTGATGAGCTTGGTTTAGATACAAAATACTCCACAAAGAAATTGACATTAAAAAGTTGTTTGAAGATGTACAGGGGACATCTCAACTTTATATTCTGCATCAAAGAAAGGCTGTACCTAAAGCAGCTGAGCTTATGAACTGTTTTGCATAGAACTGGACAACTTTAAGTTTGTGATTTTCTGTTTCTGAGGCTTCCAGTGATAACAATATAATTTAACAATTTTGTGTTCTTTTGAACCAAAAGTAAACTTGTAAAGTTTATTTTTTTCAAGTTTGGATCACTATTCCCGAGAAAGGGAAGAGTTTTAAAATCTGTTGGGGTTTTTTAGTATTAATAAACACTATCTAATTTGGTAACTATTCTGGCAGTAGAAAATGTCTGTCAGCATGAAAATACTTTTCCTTGAAACTAAGGTCTTACATGTTTGGAAAGCTAAACATTGTTCCTTACATATTCTACAGCAATACTAATTCTAGTAGAAGCTGGTATTTTGAGATAGCCTGACTAGATATAAACTATCAAGACTATATTTCTATTGTCTTCAGAGTTCTTTGATTTTCCTGGGACTAGATAGCATCCAAAGCTTATTCAGCATACTTAAAATATGTAATATTTAATTTTTTTCATGTAGGCCAGCTCTAGTAGAAAATGAATGACTACTCATAAAATAATGTTTTCATCAGTATTTGACAACACAGACAAAATTTCATGAAGCTTTCAAATTGTTTACTCAGCTGACAGTAATGGCTTGTGCACCATTGTCCAGCTTCTCCACAGATAAACTCTGCTCAGGCTACATATAAACTTTCTCCCAAATTCCTGTGGGATTTTGACTAGACTGCTTCTTGCATTCACCACATTTTCTCTGAAACTCATCTCTTGAGCTTCACTGCTTTGAAATTGTAAGTGGCATCTCTTTTAACCTAAACAGAAGCAGGGCAGCTGACTCTCTTAAAGCTTATATTTTGTATTTGTAGATGTGGAAGGAAGAAACATCCCAAGTGTTCCCAAACTGCACTTGAAATAACAAGCAGTAGTGTTCTGCAGTGTGAAAATTTTTATTTTTTGATTCTACACAGCCTTTTCTTTTCCAGTAGTTCAGGGTAGGTGCAGCATAAATTCAGAAATGCAATGTAAAACCAGGATCCCGTGCTGTATCCCACAGCCCCTCTCCCACCTCAGAAGGAAGAATAGCAAAGAATTGGGCATTGATAAAGAGAGTTAAAACAGTGTTGTGATCACACTTGGGGTAGTGCACTCTCTAAGAGTGCTGGCCCCAAAAATCTTGTCCAGAATATCCTCAGGGTGATGGGTTAGAGCTCATGAGCAAGCCAGGAGTGCACAGCACATCTCCTTTCAGTGGTTTCTGTAAGGCAAATAACTGCTTCTCTTGATATTATAGAAAATTCCATCAGTCTCCAATCTGATTTCACTTCTACAAGCATAACTTGATTCTGGAAAGAGATCAGGTTCTGACCCAAAATCCAATAGATTGCAATGATTCTCTCAGTTGCAGCTGACAGCCCAAACCTTTAAGCACATAAATACAGATCTCAGCTGCCTTTGGGATGCTCCTATTTGTATGGATGTTTCAGCCTTTGACAGAAAGGGAAGCAAATAATTTATCTGGACTTCGAGGTCACATGTAGGACACAATTTCCTTCTGCTGGAGTGGATCAGTGTGCAAATCAGAAAAATGTGGACAGAGCAGGGGGAGAAGATTCTGTGCTGTTTCTGCACTGGGACGTGTGAGAGCACCACTGTTAAACCTCAGGAAATTGTGTCGGCTGAGGAGGAGGAGGGAGCAAGAGTGGCTTCATCTGGTTTTCAGTGGTAAACTGCAGAAATGCTTTCCAAAGGTCAAGGACTAAAAAACAACTTTTGCTCACATACTAATGCTTAAAACCAGCGGAAGGATTTGCTAAGGGCAAAACCTGCGCATTTTAACTTAAATTTTAAATGGTAATATGGCAACAAAAGTATCCAACATTCACAGAGGCCTTAAATCACAAACTTTTAGAATGGAATGTAGTCTTTCAACTATTTTATAACCTGAAGTTACTAAGATTTGGGGTTGTTAGGCATTGCCAAACCTTTATCTTGAAATAGGACAACCAGTTAAATATTTCAGTATGGCCTGGTGTGAGGTTTTGCTTGTAGCAGTAAATGTGCATGAGTTGGCTACAAAATTTACAGCTAACCTTAGATCCTGAAATCTACACCTTGCCTAAAAATACTTGGCTTTGAATTCTTTCTTTCATTTATTTTTTAGTTCCTATTCCTACATAAATATATAAGTTTTTAGAATGGTGATTGAAAAGTGTTTTAACTTAATCCAATGACATGCCCCAAAAGCTGAAAGGACAGTAGTATTAACAAGTATTCCCACATTAAAACAATTTGCTTATGTGGGTACATTTTTAATTGGTTATTTACATTTTTATCTTCAAATTATTTTTTGTTTTGCATATCCAAAGATTCACCCTGTGCTTACTTTTATTATTAATGTGTGACAGAAATTTGACTCTGAATTCAGAATAAATGTGTGAACGAGATGCAGGTCTGTGTCAGAGTATAGAATTTGGGTCATCATTCAGTCTGAGGGGAAATTGATTGGCAACAGCCACTGGGAGATGTTTAATTAGTGAAAAATTCAAGTGGGACATGAGGCTATGTGAAGAGGATGCTATTTTTCATTTTTAAAATGGGAAGTATCAGCAATTGTTCTGAAAATCATTAAATTGCAGCACAAGAAGGGATATCAAGGTGTTTTCTGGACCATCCCACTGCCTTGAGCACAGGTAGGGTTAAGATGTATTTAGTTTATATTTAAATATGTTCTTTAAAAAAGCCAAACTTTACACCCTGTCCAGAGAATCTGTTGAGTTGCTTCATAATAATCACTGTGAAAATGGTGGCATTTTACATTTCCTTCCCTTGCATCTATATTGAATATCTCTTGCTACAATTTATGTTTGTCACCCCAAATCCTAATTCTTTCAGACATGGAGGATGCCTTACTCTCTTTGTCCTTGCAATGTCACTTTACATATTTGAAAATCAGTTGTTATAACCCTCCTCATCACTGCAGTCTGTTCTCACGTCCCTTGTTTTTCACGCCAATGTATTTTTTATTCTGTGCTTGGTTTTCCACAGAAATACACAGACTTTTCCATCACTAATGATGAGAAACAGAATTTATATTCCATTTCTTCCTGTAACTTCTTTATAGGCCACTCTGTACATAGGTTTTTTTCATATTTTGTAGCCAGGAAAGCAGTAAAACAACAATGTTCCCAATACGCACCCTGCTTCCTGGGATAGTTGTTCTCTTCAGGTTTAATTGCAAATAAGTAATTGTAAATATGTGTTTAGCAGAGTGGTCTGCTCTTTTAGAGCATGAAGAACAAGGTGTTCACACCATTTTGAAAGCAAGCCCAGGGAAAGGCCTGTGTTGGGTCAGCTCCATCTCTGACCCAAAGGCCGGATAGGGAGGGCCATGGGTGGCTTGGGAAAGTGCACAGGAACTCCAGCGTGCTCATTCATTGAAAAGTGTGAGTTCCCAAACCTCCATCTCATTTCCAGAGCCAGAGCCAGAACTCTTAAAACTCAGGAACAAAGCTGTGTGAAAACACTGTGTACACAGACAGGTCTTTCCTCCTGCTCATTTTTCCTCCCTATGGCAAAGCCACTCCTGATGTGGCCTGGCCTCTGCCACAGTTTCTCCCACTTTGGTTTTTCCAGCATGTCTTTAGACTTGGATCGGTCCTTTCACTTCCACATGTGTTTAATAGAGTCCCAACCGCCTTCCTGCCCTCTCTGTAGTTTTCTTTTCTACTTAATTGTGCTTTAAAAGAACTTTTCTTGGTTTACTATCAGTCCAAAGTGTAACCAAACCCAAGAGGGCCACCTACCTAGTTTATAGAATATGTATATATGTGTGTAGGGTGTACATAATTTAACTTCTGGCACTGGATTGTGTGGATTTCATCTGAAATGGGATTCACTTCAAGGAAATTGGGGAAACAGGAAGCTGGGAGAGCTGTGGTTTCTATTGACTCACTGCAACAACAGTGACACAGATTTTGTCACTTATTTCCTGCAATGAAGAAGTTTTCTTGATAAAAACCTCCCAGTTCCAGGGAAGAGGAGGATGTGATGTGTTAATCACGTCTAGGCCTTGCCTCAAAACTTGCACATGGGGCAGATGAATTATTTAACTAGCACTGAGCTGCTGTGGTTATACACAAACATCTTCTGTGTCACCTGAGGTTTGTGTCGTGTTCTTTGGATGCTGAGTTTTCCTGACTTCAGGGCCTTCTGCACAATAACAAAACTGCAGATGAGCTTCTACCAACCATGTATCTGTGGCCCAGTGGTCATAGAAAGATATCTGGAGCTCCCTTCTTTTCCCTCTCCTGAAATCTCCACACAGTTCCCTTTGGCAACCCTCTGCTGCACAGGATTTGAGCATGAGTGCCAAATTTGCTCCACTTTTGGAGCCTTTCACATGCAGTTAACACTTGGGAAACTCCAACTAGACAATTGGCATTTCATTTTCTTGGCAATCATGGGCTCTATCTTAGATGCACTTCACTACCTTATGGAAAGTCAAGTGATGTGTGCTCTTCTTTCTTTTTTTTTTTTCCCCAGCATGTAACTTGTTTACTAGATAAAAGAAAAGTGCCACAAAAGCTTCCTTCTGTTAAATTTGAATTCATTTTGGTCTCTAATGTGCCTAGCTAAAAGCCATGAAGGTGCAACACAGCATTTTATGCTCTCTGTGGTTCTCTCAAGTCCAGCATTTCTGTCTATGCAGAATGTTTTCCTCCCAGCCTACTCCCTCAAAACCAATTAATGGGCTAGCCCATAATTATACATGCTTCCTTTTCCAGTAAAGAGGAAGGAAGCCTCCAAATCAGATGGACGTCACTTGGGCTGCAACTTCTGCAGAATAAATGTTCATTTAGAGCAGGAAAACGTCTCCTCTTGCCAAAACATGGATAGGAACTGATCTTCCTCTCTTTAATGAACCATCTAAAGGTCAAGAGCCTGGATGGAGACAAATGGTGACTTTATGCCTGATGATTGCTTTGTTGGTTTGAAATGTAATCCAGGAAATCACTGAAAGCTGCCTGTGAGCTGATTATTGCCATTTCATTGCCCCCCCCGCCAACAAAAATCAATGACATGTGAATATAGTCACCTGGAAAGTAATAGTTGTAATGGAAAAGTTCTCAAAAACTATTTTCCTACCCCATTCAGCAGTTAAAATATTTTCCTTTCCATACAGCATTATATATATGTGTGTGTGTATATATATATGTATAAAGGTTTACAGTAGATGTTAGAAAATTTTTTTAAAGCCATTGTATTTGGATAATACTCATGCAAATCTTAGAGAAATAGTAGATAAAGTGAGCACACTGGTTAGAATATTTTAAAAAATATTCTAAAGTATCTCCTTAGGCAAATGTATTTATAAAATATAATAATTTGTTCACAATGTTTAAATACATTTTACTTTACTAGAAAGAAAAAAAGATAATTTGCTATCAAGCTCTTTCTGGACTTCATCTCTTTATTCAGTCTCTAGGCTATATTAACTTTTTGTGGGAGTTGGGCCCATCATTTTCATTGCTGCTGCACAGAGCAACAGCACAGAAATTCTTGAAGACTTTTTACTTCTGCATTTTCTCACATCAGCACCACTTCTGTGCCCACTTGTCCCTGGCTAGCACTGGGTCTTGAAAATGAGCAACAAAATTCCAACACTGAACTTTCCTCCAGCTGGATGTGCCACGGTTTAGTTGAGGTGTTTGGGCATGGATTGGACTTGATTTTGAAGGCCTCTTCTAACCTGGTGATTCTGTGATTAGTGCTTGGGATGATGATAGAGCACATGAAGAAGATGTGTGTGGAACTCATCTGCATCCCTGCTCTTTCCATCCAAATGAAAAGCCAGGTGTTCAGTTATTTTGTGATTAATGTGATAATTCCACAATATCACTTCTTTTGCATGGCCAGCTTGGGAAAAGCTGTCCTGTGCACACCACTGCTCATTCTCCCTCATCTCCTTCCCCCCCACCCCCCCCAAAATTAGGTCTGTATTTCAAACTCCAATTCAGCACAGTTGAATTTTTATGTTTAAAATTCTTAGAAAAGCTAAGAAACTTTGCCATTTTGCATCTCATAATAGATTTTATTAATTTTCAGATGTGTGGGTTAGGTGTGTTTATAAAGTCTCCTCAGTTTGTTTTTGAGGTGATTAAAAAAATTAGGTCATACAGATTTGAGACCTCCCACCTTCACTTTGAGATTGCAGAGTTCTTCAGTTCAATCTGATATCGAGCCTAGGTGATAAACAATGTGATAAACAAGTGATAAAGCTTGGCTCAGTGGGACATGTGCTATACTCCAAAAAGTAGAGTTTCTTTCTGCAGGGAAGAGAGCAAAAGAGATAAAGTTCTGCAGTTGTGGACTCAAGGTAGCTGTGTCCTTTCTGCCCATGGTTCCAATTCTGCTGCTGCATGATTTTATGGGCAATAGGAATTTGGAGCGTGGAGAATAAAGTCCTAAACAATATCCTTCTCCCTAGAAGCTCAGGAGGGTGGAATGCTGTAAGCTCTTGCTCTCTGTAGAACAAATGCCAGCATGCTCCAAGTTCCCCTGTAGTGGAGCTCTCAGGGTTCATATTTTGGCTGATCATGAAAGGCCAGCAGTTCTCAGCAAGAAAAGCAAGTTAATAAATCCACAGCCCACATTTATCTTCCTGAGCATTTCACAGCCTCTCCAATTGCTTGTCTCCCTCCCTGCATGGATTAAACACTGGGAACCAGCCTGGCCCAAAGGGCTGGGGCTGGCACGGTGCCCTGGTGTGCTCTGAAAGGCAGCTCTGTCTGGAGGGCAGAGGGCAATGCAGCACAACCAGAGCAGTGCTTTTAACAACTGGGCAATGTTTTCCTGCTCTTTCTCTTTCTGCAGCCAGCACTCACCATCTGGGGGGTGTGTGAAACACACATTGCAATTATAGCTGGACGCTATTTCCCACGATTTGGGGCTGCAGGAGCATCCATCATTCTGCGTGCCTTTTTGGCACTGATGAGCTGGTAATTAAAGGTGAGCTTTTAGAGCTGCTGCTTTCAGGCAATCCTGACATGTGAAACATCTGCTGGTGCTTTAGCACCTGTGCACTCACAATAAGGCAGAGCCTGCTGCTGTCCACACAGGGAGATTTATGGGGTGGGTACAGCATTCTCAGGGCTGCCTGGGCTCTGAGTGGTGGCCACGTGAGCTCCAGGGAGCTGGGGCCTTGTCTGCACTTGGACACTGCAGTTAGGGGTCCCAAAGTGACTTTTTTCCTCTCCTTGCCATCCCTCTGGTGCTGTGGAGTATCCCTGGTTTTATATATTTGATTGTATTGTCAAAAATTTTGCCTTGCATCCATAACTGGCACATCCAGAATGGCATGTCCTTGGGGTTTTGGGTTTTTTTTCTAATCAAGAATTGGTTTTAGTTGGTATTAAAACTCATCCAGTGATAGTAAAAACTGGCAGCTCTTCTAATTTCAACACCCATCAATTACTATAATTTATAAGCATAAATTAAGTGGCTGTAATTTTATAAGTGGCTATAATTTATAAGCAATTATAAGATTGTGCCTTGTTATACAAATGGCTATTAATCCTACTTATTCCTGCAGAGTGTTTTTAGAGTTTATATTTCATGTGTTATTGAATTGCAATCTGCCACTAAGACAACAATGCTTGAGAGGGATGAATATGTAACTGGATTGTACAACTACAAACTCCTCAGAACAGCTGTGAGAGAAATCCACCTGCTGCTGGGACTTTCTTGAGGATTTTTGTTTTCTTAGCTTTTCCTGTGAAGTCTGTATGAGTCACTCCTTCTAAGCAAGTAACCTGATTCAGAATCAGAAACCCAATCTGTCTCTTCCTAGCAGAATTACAAAACCCAGAAGAGGAAACAGAGTCAAGACTTACAGGACTCTAAATAAATGTTCAATTAGATGTCACTGGAGACACTTGGACTAGAGCTCACCTAACACAACTCAGGCATCCCAAGTGAGGGTAAATTCCTCTCTGAAAAAAATTACTGTATTTAGTTACTCTACAGTTTCCCAGCTGTGATAAACTCATTTTTTTTTTTACAGCCTATCTTTAATATTTCAGAACATTTTCACCCAAGGGCTGAAGGGCCAGGGAAACAGAGAATTATAAATCACCATCAGTCTGGGCCTAAATGGGAAATCTGTTGTATGAGAGGACTGCCAGGAGCTGTTGGGATCCTGCCTCCAGGTAAATCCTGTCCCTAGGAAGCCCTGCCTGCCTTTCCTGCTCAGTGTGCACAGAGATCCTGTCCCTGGGGACAGGGTTTTTCAGGATTCCCTGCTGCACAGGCAGCAGAGTGGGTTTGAAGGTACCACTCACACGCTGAGGCAAAAAACAAGGAGAGCTCAGCTTGGATAAAAACAACTCAAGTTTATGCCAAAGTGTTCTTATCCAGAGAGGCAATGGTCCATCCAGTGGGAATGGTCCTTGTCACCTTCTAACTATGCAGTTCTGCAGCCCTGCTCCATTTCCCAGGCAGGTCAGAGACACAAATTTGCTGGCCATCGTGAGTGATGGGAAAAGAGGCTGTGGGGGAAGGGGAGGTGAATCTGTGAGATTTAGGAATGTAGGGCTGCTTAAGATGTGCAAACAGAAAAATCCCATTTTTTACGTTTCAGTGTAGTATACACTTTATACACCATGGAAAACCATCCAGAAAGGCTTCCTGGATGGTTTTTTCTCTGACTGTCAGAGAACAGCTTTCCATCCATGGGACAGCATGTGGGGAGCATGGGTCTGCTGTGGGGAGCAGCAAGTTTAGGCCTGGAGAAATATCTTGCCCAACTTTAATACGCTTGAAGGGAAACAGATCAGCTTCTTTCCTGAGATAAGTTCACAGTTCCAGAATTTTTAGAAGTGAAGATATTTGAAACCTCTGCATGCCAGTGGTTCCATTCTGAAGATCATTAGCTGAGAAAACCCGGTCCTGAATCTCCCACCTTCAGAATCTTTCCTTTAGTCTTTTGGGGGTTTTACAAATACAAGTGTACTTTATATCTAGATGTAATATTATATTTATAAAGCATATCTAAGGAGTTCAAGGAGTATTTCAATAACCTTCTCAAGTGATGTGATTTAGTTTTGGGCAGTTTTAGAGGAATAGAGACTTGGACTCAGTGATCATTATTGGTGCTTTCCAACTTGAGATATTCTGTAATTCCCATGGATTTGTATCAGTCCCCTTCTCCCAGTATATTAAAATGGTGTGAATGTGTTCTAAGTATGAGAGAGGATTAAATAAAATACAATTAATAGATAATATGATTAAGTGTCTGGTGAATTGTGTTTCACCCTCAAAATCCCCTCATTGATTAGGAATTCTGTTCTTTCCTAACAGGACATAATTTCATCAGATTAGGAATGGGAGAGAGAATAATTGTCCTGTTTCCCAGTATTCCAGAATTTTATTTGCTCATTTTTAGTGTTTCTTAATATTAATGGGCTTTTTTTTTCAGTTGAAGGCCCTGCAAAAGAGTTTTCAGTCCTGTGGGGAGCTGATAGAGCAGCTCAGCTGCTGCCATTGGTGAGGAAACAGCACCCAGGGGATGGGAGTGGTTTTCAGCTGCCAATCTGGGAGCAAACACAGCCACTCCCAAAAAGGAATAAAGACTATTTAGTGTTGTTTTCTTTTGTTTGTTTTGGTTTTTGTTTGTTGGGGTTTTTTTGGTTGGTTGGGGTTTTTTGTTTGGTTGTTTTTTTTGTTTTTTTTCTCTTCCAGCAGTGATGGCCCAGAGAAACTTAAGTGAGGGATTTTAGTTTTTCTCCCATTTCCCCTCTGTGTTTTAGAGCACTTGCTGGCTTCCTTAAGCACCTCTTAAATATTGAAAAAAATGAAGGCAGGGGGCAACTCTGAGATAAAGTGTGACTGGTACTTAATTACATTTCCTTGAAATGAAATCACTACAATTAAAGAAAACATCAGCCCAGCCAACATTAACATCCTGAATAAGCTCAGCTCATGTGGATTTCTGACTGAACATAAACCCCAAACTCCCTCAGATTTGGGAAGAAGCTTTATCTCCTTCACGATTCCCCTTATCTCTCCAGTTCCAGTGCAGAGGCACTAATATTTCAGCATCTCAGAAGTCAATCAATAATCTCACTTTCAATTTCAGATCCTAGATGAAATCTTATCACTGGTTAATTATTTCCATGTTTCTTTCACCTTGGAAAGCAGGAAACTGAAGCCAAGATTTTGCGTGGCTATTTTTATTTTTTCCATTAGTCATTGTGCAGAAATTTCATCATTTCTCTCTTGATTCTCTGTGAATAATTTTTCTCTTCCCCATGTAAAGTAGTGCAGAACAAAATCACTTTGAATTAATTATTTAAGCATACCTGGAGAGCTGCTGAAATCAATAAGTGCTCAGGTAAATTCAGGCAAACACTTTTAGATTTTAAATGAACTTTTTGGGGTATTTTGGGGGTTATAGTGAAGTTATCAAGAACATTCCTAGAGTGGGGAAAAGGTGAAAGAGGGCCTGGGCTTATGAGGAGAAAGAAATGGAATTGGAGTCAGAATTTCCAGCCATGAAAATAGATAAAGGAAGTTCTAGAGTGTGGTTTGTTTGTTTTGCAGAAGTTAGAGATTCATTAAATACGTTTTTAAAAATTAAATACAATTTAAAAGAATAGCATCTTCCTGTTCTGCATACTGGCTGCTTTTGGTTTTGTTGGTTTGCTTTTTAAAAAAATATTTCAGTCCTTTAGAGGTGTCAGTAAAAAAAATCAGTTTACTCTTACATTAATGTATACATTTATAACTTAATATCTTTTTCAGTCTAAGCATAATTTAATGGATGAGACAAGAAATAAACTGGTTTAAACAGGTTCTACCACATTTGCATGCCCTTTATCTAAGAAATAAACAGTCTTCCCTCAGTTTTGTTGCTTGTAGAATAATTATTACTTCTTAAATTTCTGCACAGAGTAGATTGAACTGTAGTAAAAAGTATCTTTTCTCTATTAGTGAAGAAGGGCTGTAGCTGCTAGTAATTGCACCTACATCTAAAGGAGATTTTCAGTTAGATTTTAGAAAATTAATATTTAATGTATTGTATAGTAGCTTTTTGCCCAGGGGTAGAACAAGGATTTTGCAATTGGGAGAAACAAATTTTCAACTCTTGAGTCGAAAAATGCTTCCTGCTCTGACTTCTAAGTATTCCAGGTAATTTCTGAGTTTGAAAAGTCTTGTTTAGGGCTTTAAAACCACCACAACATGTAGGACATAAGTATGTCTTCAAATGTTAAAAATGCCTTCTGTTAATTTTCATTTTCATGAATACCCATCTAAACCTACATATTAAACAGGCACAACTTGATAAGGAAATCTCTCATTTTGTACAGTGTACAAATATTTACATGTTTGTACCTTTCTTCTTTAAAGAAGAGAGATTTCCTGGCATTTCCACAGCACCATCTTGCTGCTTGTCATGGAAAAGTGTGGAAATGCACCGAACTGAAACATTAAACCTTTCCTAGTGCTCTTGCATCTTGCTAAGTTGAATAAGAAAACTGTTTTCCTAAGAGATTTTTGTTTTGTTTAGCCTTAATTCCTGTTTATATATGGCAGCATTAAATATTTTCTCCCCATACCCTTCCAGTCTCAAGTGCTCGGTTGTTCAGACATGCCCAGTGGAGAGAGCTCAGGATCATCTGTGCTCTGTAGAGTTGTGGAAGGAATTATTGATGTGTCTTTTCAGACCATTCATTTGGGATTCCCTCTTAAGGTACCAAATCAATCCAATACTTTGGGGGAGAATAAGGTGAAAACAAGGACTGTGAGACAAGAAGCCCAGAAGAATCTGAGAGGTATTAAAATATAATCCCACCCACATTATGTGGCAGAATTCTGTGTAGATGAGGCTTTACTCCAGAGAGATAAAATCTGCTGGCTCTCTGTCAACACATCCTTCCCCAGTTGTGTGTGATGGAAGGGGAATCTGCTCTCATGAGCCTTGCAAGGTGAACAGGAAGCAAAACTGTTGTGTATCCCATATTAACAAAGCATTTTATTGAAGATCAACTTGAAATATTTGGCAATCTGTGAGTCATTACCAGAGCAAGAGAAGGTTAATCATAACCAAGTTTTTATAGCGGTAAATAAGAAATTCAGTGTGGGAGCCTGCTTTGAAAATAACCAGGAGTAAAACTGAATTTGCAACACTGGGTGGAGATGTTGGGGGCATAACATATCTCACTTATGTTCAAACAAAAAACATCTCTTTAGCAGAAATGTCTAAGTGCTTATTGACTGATAAATTTGGGAATAATAAAACCTGTTAACAAATACAAGAGATGCCAAAAGGACAAGTAGGAAAATGTTTATGGTGACAAACTGGTGTTTAATTTTCACAGTGCTTTAAAGGCATGTATTTCTATTTTTCTCTCTTTCTCTCTTTTCACTTGCTGCAACCTGGTCTTTTTTTTCAAAAACAGCTATTTTTTAACCTTCTGAAAAATGGAGGGTGAATATTTTGATAATATTGAAACAACTTAATGTTCCAGCCAGATCCTGTCCTGTGTATAGAGATACCTTTGCAGAGTAATTATAAGAAAAATCTTCATTCAAGAGACATCAAGTAGAAAATTGTATAGGAAGATTTTAAAAGGAGGGGGAAGCTGATTTTCCCTTGTTGGATGATAGAATACAGTAGAACAAACCTTAGAATCAGCTTGAAAATTTAATGTATTGCTATTAAGTGATTTGTCTCTATACAGACTATTTACTTAGAGAGGGTAGATAGCAAGATAAACATTGGTGGTGCAAAGAGTCCCTTGGGATTATCACAACTCACATTCCCAAATCAAAGCTGCAGTGATTCAGTCTGAAAGAGAAGAAACAGGCTTAGGATCCTGTGTGCCAAAGTAATCTTGTTACTTCCTCTTTGAACTTCCAGCCTCATTTTTATATAGGAAAAACTGCAATTCCCTGGCTAAAAACTGACAACCTCATTTCCAGCACCTATCCAAATCTTAACCAAGTTTTTGTTGGATTTGACACCCCGAAGAATCTTTTGCTCTGAACCGAAAAGACCTTGAGGGGATGAGATACCAAGAAATATCTCTCTGTCTAAAGCTGCTGATGGCAGATATGATAGAAATGATATTCTGCACGCTTTTTATGTGATGGAGTGCAGTAATGGAATGAAATTAAATTAGTGCCAAGTCTTTAAGCACACACTCTGGCAGAATTGTATCTCCTGTTGCAGATTGCATGATGCTTTGCAGTGATTCAAGGGTTCATTGGCAGCACAGCAGTGTCCAGCTTTTTTATTTACATTATCTTGCTGTGTCACATGTGCCTTTATTGGATGTAATTGATCAGTGGCTGTTCCTTTGCCTTTATTGGGTTTTTACACTAATTAAATTGTTCAGCCTGGAGAAGAGAAGCTTCTGGGTGACCTAATTAAGGCTTTTCTGTACCTGAAGGAATTGTATGATGCCCGTCTTACCAGAAAATTTGATCTTAAAGAGTGGCAAAATCTGGTTTTTTAAACACTTTTCAATTCAGACAAAACCAAAATCCCTTCCATTTCATCAAGAGTCAGTGGAATCTTTACAAAATTTTCCTTGCAGAAAAGCTTGAAACACATAACGCCTAATATTAAAGTGAACTTGCATTCTTTCATAATTAGTAATGCATAAAAACTGCTGGTCATACATGCACCTCCTTTCCCATCTAAACTAAAGGTAGCAGAAAGTCATAGGATAAACCCTGGGGCTTCTCAGGTGTAGAATGAGCCAATTTCATGGTGGTAAAATCTAATTTTACCTCACATCACCTCACCCACAAAGTGAAAAAAAAAAAAAAACAAACAAGATTCAGCATGGAAAAAATCCAATGAAAGATAAAAATCCATAGATTGCAGAGCTGAGAGAAATCATGTCAGTAGAATAATTCTGTAATCCTTCCTCTAAAACAACCAAAGGAATGTTAGAGGTAAGAATCTGAACGTTTATTCTTTAAGATGGGGATTTTGGGACTTGTGTATGTACACAAGCACTTTCCCAGATGTTGTGTGGAAGTGTGGCAGGGATTTGCCCAGGTGGAAAAAATGATGGTTTTGAGATAAACTGGTGATAGAGTCAGGAGCAGAGTCATTCACTCTGAGATCAGTGTGTTATTCTGTCAGCAGCCCCCAGCTACAGATCCTGGGAGTTTATTAATAGAACTGCTGGAAAAATGCTGAGTCAAAATCACCAAAACACTCTCTGGGGAAAAAAAAAAAAAGTTGTTTTTTTCTTAGCTCCTCCTGGCAGAAGTTAGGCAGGTTTCCATGGAAACTTGCCTACCTCACCCAATTTCCCTGTGTGAAACCAGAATTCCAGCCATGGGATGAGCACAAACTGCTTGGCAGCTGTGGCTCTGAGGGTTCAGGAGCTGCTGGAACAGCATCTCGAGGTTATTTTGAAAAGCTGAGCGAAAATATTGCATCACTTGCTGTAAACAACATTTGAGGATTCTTGTCCTCAGAAATGTTGGAGTCTTTTTCCCAGCAGGCAACAGGTTTTCACTCAGGAAAGGAAGTTTTTTTTGCCCTGGCTAGTTGATTAAAAAACTGCCATGACTCATACTTCAGCTCTGGACCTACAAAACATTCCCACTGCTTTTCTAAGAGCCCCAAGCTGGCAGAAGCAGACCCTGATCCTTGTCAGAGATGAACTTCAACTCATTGGTGTGGAATGGTTTCAAAGGTGTCAGTGAGGAGAAGCTCTGGCTTGTGGTAAAAAAGGTGTGAAGGTAGTTGTTGCTTAATAAGCCTGTTGTTTTTTGAGGGTTTTTTTTTAAGTGCAAGTATTTGTGTGCTGTGAAAGAAAAAATAGTCCTTAACTGGCTTTTAAAATCTGGATGAAGACCATTGTTTCTGAAAATTTGAAATTTTAAAGTTTTTTCAAGAAACGACGTGACATTTGATTTTGTTCTAAGTTTAGATTTATTGAAACATTAAAAAATAAATTTCAAGTATCTTTTCTAAACACAGCAGGTTTTGATTTCTTTCAGAGTCCCAACCTTTCCATGCAATTAAATAGAACTTTGTCACTAGCTCATATCCCTTCAGCCATTTTACCTGAAGGGTAATGATCCATGTGCTAAGAGATGCCAACAAAACCACTTTAACCCCCCCTCAAAATTAAAGCACTGAAACAAAAAAGACAATCACACTTGATAGCAAAAATCTCTCATCCTGGCTGAGTTCAACTTCGTGGGTTTTGTGTATGAGGAATGTTTTGGTCCTGTCCTTCCAGATGCAGACTTTTTTCTACTTCTCATTGCTGAGGGCTGTTGTCACCATTTTAGTCATGCTCCTGTTTTGTAAGCTGGGTGTTCACCGTGTGGTGAGAAGATTCAAACCTTTGCCTGGGAGGCAGAAGGCAAATGGAAAAAAATCATCCTTGCAGCTGCGGAGGAAGCAAAATTAGGTCTGAACTTACATATTTTCAACCCTGAGTAACAGCAAAGTGTTGCACATCCTTGCGATGTGCTTGGCATCATCGGGGAGAGGCAACAATTGTGCATGAGCAGTGAGGAGGTGTTCAACAGCCCAACAAGGACAATTTATATTTGTTTTTTCAGCACACAAACGTGTGACTGCACCCCACACGTGATCTGCCACATCCTGTGGGCTCATGTAAAGCTCTAAGTCGCTGCTCTCACAAATTGCTTCCACATAAATTCATTTAACTAAGAGTGATCCTTGCTTTAATGCTTCCAGGCTTCCCTTTCCTCCCTTTTATGAGTTGCAACAGGGACATCTTGGCACTGGAAAATTAGGATTTCTGAACGTTCTGAGCACCTTTCCTAACAGGTCTTATCCAGGACTGCCATGCCAATATCCCCCCCCAATATTTACCTTTACAACCAACAATGAATAACCAGCCTTTGATGGGTGCTGAAGTTCTGAGGACTGTCAACTTTATGTTCAGACTGTGGCTATTGCTACTTGTCCCCTGTACAGCTGTACTATTTTCCTTATTTTTATTCTTAAACACATGATGTGATCATATTCTTTTTTTTCAACTCTCATCATATGATTTCTTTCAGAGTCCCAACCTTTCCATGCAATTAAATAGAACTTTGTCATTAGCTCATATCCCTTCAGCTATTTTACCTGAAGGGACTCTCAACTTTCTGGTCACTCTTCTGAAGATCTCAGTGTTTGCTTTCTTATTATTTATTTTATTATTTATTTATTTTTTACATTTGTTTTTGATGAGAAACTGTGCAATATCCTTTACTATTATCACTTATTTTTAACAAGAAAGAGATATCCTTTTATTAGGTGGTGTCCTATGTCTTTTCTCTTTCAAATTTTCATGTTTATGTTTTCTTACTATCATAAACCCTCTTCTATTCTCTTTGTCTCCTCTCCTTATTGGGTGCTGAGTAATGAGAGTGAATTTCTCAGGGCCAGGAATTATTTTCTGTTTCTTTAACCACATCTAACTCAAAATACATCTTTTCCCAAACCTTTTAACATCTAATATGATCTGACACATGATTAAGAGTCCAAAGTCTTCTGTGTTATCTCAGCTTTCAGTTTGTTCCTTTGGGAGAGCTTACCTGCATGGGAAGATAAAATAGGAATACTCTTCTTTTCTAGGATTTATATGTGAAAAAGGACATTGAAAATCCTGGTTATAAATTGGACTGACAAATGAAGAGCCAATGCCCTCAGGGAAACATAATCTGGGATAATATGTCAGTTATTAGCTGGCAGAAAATCTTAGGTACATTTCTATACCCTCTGTTATTTAACTGTGTGTGTGGAGTGGCCCAGATTTTTTCGTGTTCTTGCCTGTTTGAAAGCCTCTGGGGTGGTATCAGGAAGGCAGATCTCTCCAGCAGATTATTCCCTGGATACCTGACATGCTCACACACTGCTTTAACCTGGGTTGGTAAAAATTGGGGTGATTTTCTACCTGTGTCCACCTCCTACCTGCAGCTGGCTGCTCCTTTTGTCAGGGAGAGATCAGAAATGTTCAGGCTCCTTCCCCTACACTGTGGGGCAGGTTTTTGGTGGTAAACCTTTATCTTTGCATGATCTCCTGGTGATTCCTGCCCCTTGCACTGAGGTGCAGGGGCTTTGCTGGTAGTTTTTATCAACTCGTTCTACAGGTGGGAAATACTGCAAAAAGCAAATAAGGACAGGCAGTGCATCAGCTGCTGCCAGAATATTAGATGGTGAATGACATCAGAATATCTGCAGCAGAGAGAAAATAATTCTTCCATGAAAACCTGTCAAAAATTACATCACAGCATTCACAGTAATGCAAGTTTCAGCAATTAAAAATCAAACTCTTTTCTTCTGGTAGCCTTTGTTGCCCTGATCTTAAATGAAATCATTCACTCTAAAGGCTGCTATCACATCTTTTGTTTTGATTTAGAAGAAGAAAACTGATATTTTTATCAGCATTTGACAGGCAGTTTGTCAGAGCTGCAGTTTTAACTGCACTCCTTCTGCCTGGAATAGCATCAGGGATGAATAATCTTTCCTATGTAAAGTTTATTGTTTGAGATCCACCTCTCACCTTAGAAAAAGAGAGCACACCTTCCCCCTTCTCCCCCTGCTGAAAGCAGAAGTTTCCATGTCTGGCTTTGTCCTGGCACATCCTCTGGAATAATAAGAGGAAGTCCCAGGTCTGGAGCACTGCTCTGGTCACAGCAGACAGGGCTCTGGAAGGCTGGGAAAATAAAAGTGAGCAATAGCAGTATGTGCTAAAGGTCAAAGGGTGGGTTTCACTTGCTTTGTGCGTGTTTGCTCTCCAAATGCTGTTGGCTGAGTGAGTGATCAAAGCATTCATCCTCCTCAGCTTCAGCCATGTTAAAGATGGAGAAATGGGGGAAAGTGAACAGAGTGGGAAGAAGCAGATAACTTGTAATTTTTAAATGGGGACTTGAGGGGATGGTAAACTCTCATGTGGGAGAGCTTTGTATAACACAACTAAAAACCATATTTCCAAATACTAGAATGTGCCCAGTGTAAATCAGTGGCTGTTTTTCCTAAACAAGAACTGTGGTTTACAACAACTGCAAAACTGTTATGCTTGAATAAGGTCACACTTGATTTGTATTTATTTTGGAGCCTCTGCAACTGTTTATTGTCTAAATATCATTTTCCCCTTTGCTGCTTGGATTCTGTTCCATCACACTCTCTATGTAACAGCATTTTTGGTAGCTACGTATCCAAAACAATCCTAATGAAATTAGGAGAAGTAAGAGGGAAATTTTACAGGCTTGGGGTCAGTTCTCAGTCATTCACTTTGAGGGGTTGGAGCGTGTCCAGGGAGGGGAATGGTGGGGATCAGACACAGCTTGGACTCTCAGAGGGCTCCTCCATCCTCTGTGATTCTGTAATTCTGTGCTTTAATGTGTATTTAGGATGCTAATTCTCATCCCAGTGTTCACTGCTATTTGTTCAGATCCTGATAACAACTTGCCATCAGTTCTCTGAGGCTTTGTCTCACTTTCAGCTTTTAAATCCAAGTTCTTTCATACATCAAATTATATATTCTTGAGTTTTCATAATAATAGTTGGGGGTGGGTGAATTCATGTTTAAAAAATTAAGTGTACTGAATTTCTCATAGAAGATTTCTCTGTCTTGAATCAAGTACATTTTGCAGGAAAATATTGGTGAGCTGTAGAGACTGAAGGCTAAGATGTAAGGAACTAAATGCTAACTACAAAATGCATGTTAAATTTCTATCAGTATAATATTAATGATTTTAAAAATGTAGAATTTGCTGTATTTTCAATTATAGAAATTCTGGCTTTGGGTAATGTTCTTGTTCTCATTGCAACTATGCTATAGCTCAAATATTGTAGGAAGATATTTGCCCTGGAATTGAGGACAAATATTTACCCACTTCAAAAAAAAAGTTTTCAAGAAACTCTTCAGGGTTTTTTTGCATTCTCAGAGGTAAAATGTGGAGAAAATATATTCACATCATTGCTTCCCTTCCTGAACAGGTATGAAATGGTTTCTTAGAAAGAAATTGTGGGAAAACCCCTTTTTAAGTGGTTTCCATTCCCTCCCTACCCTACAGGTATTACAGCAATAGAAAGAAGAAAGGTAAGGGGGAATGGTTGCATCAATATTGTTTTCTTTCCTCTCTGTACACCCTCCACCATGTGTTAAAACTATTGCAGCTAGAGGAAATAATTTTCAGAAGAAAAATCCTGTTCAAATGCAGGAAAGGCTGGGGCTTGCTTCCTAGAAATAGGAGGACTACAATATGAAACTTGCCCAGAGCACGTGTCTACTGTACAGCTCAAACCACCACTGCTTTCACTCTCAAAGTTGGATTATAATATTGTACAAATATTAGCTTTACACAGGTGAATATTGCATTGGCATTCCCCCCCAGTTTGTTTGTCACAACTCCATGATCTGCAGACAAAACATCAAACCACTTTAACAGCAACTCCTGTGGAGTTTTATATGACCTAATTTATTTTCCACCTTTGCAATGAGTGTGAGATGCTGGTGATAAATCCCAAATGGAAATAGGTGGAGTCTCCCTTGTCCACATGAAAATGTACAACATACCCTCCTATTTTTATGGTGGGCGGCTCATTTTTGGCTGTTTCATGGAGTGAGTTCTGTATTCAGTTTTCATTCAATCTGCCTGAGCTGTGTCCCTCCAAATCAAGGGGATGAATGTGTAAAGTTTTAATTGAAAGCATGAAGAAGCAATGGAAAGGTTTCACAATTAACTGACCTCACTGAGGAGCAAAAGTTGTGCTTTTTATATCTGCTGTGCATAACATGCCTGACTATTTCCCACAGAAATCAGAGATTTATGGTCAGATATCCTGGGTGGAGTTTATTCATGTGCCTGGAAAATGGTGCTTTTGGTAGAAGGCATGATTTTAAGTCCTTTTTTGCACTTGTCCTGTGTTGAAAAGGCTGATATTGAGGAGCAGGGGGTTACTTTTTATGATTCAGAAGGGCGTGAGGAACAATAACAAGCAGCACTCCTTGGGATGGGAAAACTCCTCTCTTCCCCAGTGAGCAAGGAAGTCTCTCCACACCCAGCATTTTCCAGAGCCCATTCACCACAGAGGGGAGCAAAGGAGGAAACTGAAGCCAGGATAGTGTGGGGATAAGATAAAGTGGGATAAAACACATGAAGTAATGTTTCTAAAGGTGTGTTCCTCAATTGTTGGGAACTTCTTAAATGTGTATTCACTGGTGAGACTTTGTCAAGGCACAGAAAGAATTCCAAAGGAAATTTCCCTTAATATGTCTTGAGTATAAAAGGTCTGGTTTGTGTATATTTTTATGTAATGACTGAAAATGAGGAAGCAGAAAAAAAAGGTGTAAATAAAAGGGGAGGGGGGAACTTGGCAGGAGACTATTTCTGCAAATTACAGTAATTTCTTTGTTTTATGAGGTGGTTATAGTCTCTTATCTTGCCCAAAACCAGGAAAACCCCAACTCCTCAACCCCCAAACATAAATTACACCAATGAGATACCACCAGGCCCACAATACCAAATTCTTACTTCAGGATTCTGAGCAACACCACTGATATTTTGGTACCTTAAGAGTATTTGTTCCCAAGCTGCTGAAATTAATTTTGAACTCATTAGCTCAGCTGCTTTTCAAGTGGCTGTGATGAATCAGATTCCCTACACAAAAACAACACCTGACTGACTGAAAGTTCTTGGCATTCCCAATATTTTATTGTTTCCCTTCACTCCAGAGGCAAAACAAAGCCAGGCTGGTTGCAAAGCCCAAATTATCTTGACAGATGAAGTTAAGCTCTGCCTAAGAGACACACCAGGCTGTTTCATCTGCCAGGGATGGATCCAGTAAAATGGAAAACAGTCTAAAAGAAAGCTTTTAGACTGGTAACAAGGAAGATATTCTGGAAAAAGCATAGGTTCTCCCCAGGAGTACCAGCTACATTACCCAAGCAACTGCTCAACAAAAAGTGGTGGATTTTGACCCAAAATTCACTCCTGAGGCAGTAACTGCACATTGGTATCAATGCACCAAGAACCTCTAACCAGAAATTGGGGGATTGTTAATTGTGGACATCTGTTTGGGGTGTCTGCCACTGCCTGGTGATCACACATGGAATAGAGAGAAAAGAAAATATTTTCCTGCAGACAGGAGCCATGTGAAATCTCTCTGGATGGTCTCTCACAAGTTGCTAATGGCTCAGATTTGGGTTTGTTTCAGTTGGCACAGTGAAAATGTAAAACATTTCTAACCTTCTGTTTTCAAGGATCGGTTCAGAAGGGCGAAAAACATGAATCTGACTGAAATGTGATTTGAAAGAAATGCCATGTTTGATTTGTATTGCTTTCACAAGCCAAAATAAAGCACTTCAGATATCAACATTTAAAGATCTTATTCCAGCTGTGGTCAAAATAAACAAACCAGAAGTTTGGCCAGTAAAGAAACATGGGGCACTTACTCCAATAATCATTCTTGATTCCTGTAAAACCTTTGGGATCCACTAATCCCATTTATTTACCTGTAATTCACCTCGCAGGGTTTCCAGGGTGAGCTTTTGAGGTCTCCTTGTACAAAATTCCATTCAGATCGAGTATTAAAAGCTTTTTCCAATTGGAATATTTTAAAGGAAGAGGTACCTACAAGTATCTGATCATCCAGAGACTATTTCCCCCTGAAAAATTACGTGGTTCTGAGCAACATGAAAGCAGTAAATCTTAAGTTGAAGTTAACTCAAACACAATTTTTCTTCTGAGCACCTCTAAATTGAAGTGACCAGGTTAAAATAAAACCCCACAACAGCTTCCCTCCCAAACAAACCAAGAACCCCCAGTCCAATCCCTCAAAAAAAGACACAAACTCAACTTTTTTTTTTTTTTAAATGAACAGAAATGCAGCTGTAATGCAGAATGGGTAAGGTTTTTACAAATAGGATCCTTAATTGCACAGAGGAGTTTTTTTCTTGTTAAATGTAACTTGGCATGAAATGGAGGAGTGATGTAAAAATTAGTTTTCAGCAAATAGAGTGGGAACAAAGCAAAACATAAATGTAAAAATATATTGATATTCTAAATTTGAGTTCATCTCTATGAAAACTTTCTTTATTGGTGATTATACAGTTGCTACCAGTTTTGCAGCTAAGCAAAAAGCAAGTAAACAATTCCTTGTCTCATAAAATCATAAAAACAGAAAGCCACATTACAATTAAGATATTAATTATCTTTTCCCCCCTCTTTTCCCCTCAAGAAAATGCAAACCAAGTTTTGATGAGGAAACTTCCTTTGAAATTATTGTTGTAGCCTTTTAATTCAGCTCAGTGTGTAGTGTTTAGCAGACAAGCAATTCCTGAATTTTCTCACTTTTAGGGCACCCCAATCCCCTTCTGCAAAGCTGATTTCTGTCTTAACCTCTTAGTTAGAGGCTTTTCCTTTAAAGGAAGAGGAGCAGCAATACTATTTGGGGTTTTTTTTAGATTTTATCTGGGATTTTTTTCAAATATGATCAGAAGCAAACAGGTTTATCAGCCTAACCAGGCCTGGCTTCTGCAGCTCCCCAGTTTGAAGCTTTACCAATGAATGCCATAAAAAACATCATTTCAGAGCTCTGTGCCAGCTGGTGAAATTCATTGTCTATTTCCAGAACAAGGAGGAAAAAACAAATTGGGCTTTGGAGGAGGTACTCCAGCTGTCAAAGGCAGATTTTTTAAAGTAAAAATTACTGGTCCATAGCTCAGACAATGCATTTGACACATAAATTGGAGCCAAACTGATGCAAATTAATGTGGAATTATTATTCTTACTTCAGAATTAATAAAAATCTTAAATACATGGAAATCATCAGGTTGCATGATTTTGAAATTGAAATTTTGGGGGTTTTTTTTTGAGGTTTTTCAAATGTGCTGGAAGAACCCAGAAGTCTTTCTTGATTACCACTGTTCCTGGCAGTGAACCCTGAAAGTTTACAGCAGTCTCAGCTCCTGCTTCACATTTCAAGAAAATCTCCTGGAGTACAAAAAAATCTCCAGCTGGACATTCTGCCCACACCCTTGTTTGAGTGGAAGATGTCATTTGTTTTCTGTTACAGAAGGCTTATTTATTGATGGATGGTTGAACATTGGATTCCGTTTGGCAAGAATCAGTTTCCAAAACTGAGTTGCTTTGTAGGTTTTAAGCTATTTTTCTACAGATAAGTGGACTCTTCATCTCATAATGACTTGACAATCCATGACAAGTCCTTTACAAGAAATATTTTCTTAGTTCCATGAAGTGAAGGAATGATTTTAATTTATTTCTTTTCCCATGGCTCCTGTTGAAACTACTGACTCAGAATTTTGCAGTCATTTCATAGATCAGAAATGAACTTTTTTTTTATTTAATTGCATTTTTTCTGGCCAAAAAGTGGCATAAATCAAATTAATAGATTTTTGAAACATCCTGTGCTCAAAGACAATGGTGACACCTACAAAGCACAAAAGTATTGTAAGGTTCCTCTCCATTTCAGAACCTAAACACGCACAAACAACTTTAATGTTATTTTAATGTTCTTGGATAACATGATTATTTATCAATTTTTGCAAGCAGAAGTCCAAAGGAGAAAATTCCCTGCAGATGTTTTTCGGTGTCTTTAATTGGTGTTTATTAAATTTGGTCACTTACTGGTTTTCTTCAAAATCAAGAACATTTTGTGTGATTTCATTTTCCCATCTGAGATAACATCATGCATAACAATGTAGTGACACTTGATTGCCACTCTCGTTGTGAAACATATTTTAAATACATGGAGAGCAAAAATGTCTCCAGATTCCCTAGCTATGTGTATTTATTCCTGCCATTTAAAACATCACTGGAATGCCATGAAAATATTTTGGTTTTAGCTGAACTGTAAAAAAAAAAAAATGAAAACAGAAACTAAGAATGAATCATGAAATATCCAAACAAATTTGTTCCCCTCCCTTTGCCATGCACAACAGCCTCAGCTTTTTCTCATACTGGTTTTTTTTCATCATTAATTTCTTTCTGCAGCTCCAAACAAAATTATTTGGATTATAGTGTTATAATAAAATCCAACCAATCCAACATCTTTAATTCTGTAGCATTCTTCTGGTTTCCTGTTTTCTCCTTGTATCTCTCTAGAAATCTCAGTGAAAGAAAAAAGTTCGTGTATCCAAATGTTGTTGGCTTTTCAAGTGCAATTATTTCTTGCCTGAATAAACAAACAAGTTTACACTATCCAGCAATGTGGATGTGTGGTCAAAACATTGAAATAATCTGGCATTCTAGTAAATAATTCATTTCATCCAGGATTCTGTGAAACACATAAATGTGTCTTGTGCTGCAGACACATGCCAGATAATGCAAAGGCTTGCTGGGTATAAGAAAATAGCAATTTTAGGCCTGTGATTGCCCATCTCAGGCCCAGGGAATTCTGTTCCATGGTTTCCAGGCAGAGAAATGCTTGTTTGAAGCTGAGAACATGGGGAAGGGTTTCACTGATATTTGGTCTCTATTAAACCCTTCTTTGTACCCCTGGCTACCAGGAGATCTTCCCTGAAACCACAGTGAAGTGGCCAGGCCAGGTTCAGCAGCTGCTCAGGAAGGTGGAGGCTGATTTTGATGTCATTTGAGATATCCTGTGTCTAGATTTTCAAATGAGTTTGTTGAGGAATGTGTGAAATAGAATCAGATTGAATTTGATCAAATTCTGGCAAAAAGTGCAAGTCATCCCTTTAAAAAATATGAGTATGAGATTGCATGTGTGGGAGCTGTCAGACTCCCTGAGAGCTTTAGACTAACAAGTGAATATTTTAATAAGTATTGAGAAGTACAGAAGTGCTGCACATCCACACTGAATATATGGAGCTATGAAAACTTACATTGTTTATGTTGCTAAGGCAGTCATTTGTTTTCCTGTCAGAATATAAGTTATCAATAATTAAATTAAATACCATTTAAGTAGATGTTGCTTGAACCCATCAATAGCTTTTCAAGGACTCCTTCCCTGTTTTATGAAGTGATGCTTTCTGGCAGATTACACCTCAAAAGGTTGTTTTTTCATGAAGGTGGGCAGCTACAAACAAAAGAAAGCAGCATTGTTTCTGTTGGAGGGATATAAAAGGATGAATATCTTTAAATTCTGTCAGACTAAGTGGAGAAAAAGCTGGAAGAGTTGTTAATGCTGTTAGTGAGCCACTGGTTGTGGATAGCACAGAGGGGAGAGGGAATTCTGAAGACACATGAGTGATAACTGGTGACATAAACATATAAATATATAATCTTACAGAGACTTAGTCTGGGCTGGAACCAATCCTCTGATTGTGTGGTGTTTGTGACCATTTGTTTGGGAAAAGTGAAATGAGAGGAGTCTTTGCCTGAGTTTCTGTGTCATTTTTGGCATTGCCATTCTGGTGAAGTATTTGTCTGGTGGTGAACTGCAGTGAAACCTCAGGGGACAAAACCCTCCCCAAGCATCAGGATCAATGCTTACACTGGAAAATGTCTGGATTTGCATGGGGAGCAAGGGGGATGTTGCAGCATGATTAATGTGAATAAATACATATGCTGTAGTGGTATAAACCATATGAATTTGCTGATTCCCTAATCCTTAACTCAGATTATATTCCTTTTGAACATCAGCCCAGACCACTGGCTCACTGATACTCAGCCACTGCCTCAGCAATTCTGGAGTTTAAAGTCTGGCTCCAGTAGCCAAATAGAGTCCAAAGGTTAAATATAAACTTGAACTCTGCTTAAGACTCCACTGTCTCTGGTCCTTCTGCCATAGCTGGCGTAGAGATACTCTGGCACAATTGTTTCTAGAACAGTCCATCATGCCTTAAAGCAGATTCTTTTTGCCTTTTCAGTGGGGTAACTGAGTTACAGAGAGGCAAAAACCTCCAAACAACTTGGTGTCCTGCCCCCTTCATAAAAAAAGCAATCCTGAAAAATAACATGAAAAAGAGAAGAGTTATTTTGATTGAATGCAATGCTGCAGGTTTACAACTGTGTACATGAAAGCTGACCAGGATCTGGGTGACATAAGCAGGCATCTCAGCTCTGTAATAAGAAAACAATAGTTCCTTCTGTTTGGATTTCTTTTTTTCCATAGAATTCAAATCTTGGTTCAGTTAAGGCACCCTCCAGGGAACCCTCCAAAAGTAAACTAGAAAATGTAAAGGAAGCACAAAATTACTGACAAGAAAGCTAAGCAGCTTGCTGATGACAGTGGATGGGGGGAGGCAGTAAGAAATGCATGATACCATGTTCAAATTGCATATCCAGTGCAAGCCAAAATATATCTTTGCTGAGGGTTTAGGCTACAAAAAGATATCAAGCACTACTTTCTCAGGCATTTGTCTGGTTTGGGATTTATTTCAATCCACTAAGCCTTGAAAGCATTTCCTTAAAACGTTAATGTCATTTTGACAATACAAAATTGACTTCCTACAAGCTGCCTGTTCCTGTAAAATTTCAATTGATGTCTTTATATATATTTGAACTTGCAAGAATGCATAATGAACGGAAAATCCTGTGGGAAAATTTGGTTTCATTTCCCATCTTATTGCCTTAAAGCACCTTTCTCTCCAAGGAAACAAGTGTGCAGGCAGCTGCAGAAACACCTGGCTAGAATTTCCAGAATTCTGGAATTCTCAGGCTGAATTCTGAGCATCTGATTGACTTCCTGGTATGGACAGGGAAAATCACAGCCTGTGCTGTCACTTCTTTGTGGTTGAACATCTTCCACAGGAGGTGTGGGATAGAATTTCCTCTGGCAGGTTCTTTTACTTCAAGAAATTTGTATTTCAGAAAGATGGATGCTTCTGAAAATGAGGGATGGAAAACAATCCTATAATGCAGCACATATTGACTGAATTTCAAAGAATTTAAAATTTAAAAGAATTCAAAGGAGTAAAAATTATTACTTTAGAAAATATTAATCACAATTCTCCTTCCCCTTTACCTAACACTTAAAAAAAGACAACTGTGATTTTAGGCAGGTAACAAAAGGCAACCTGGAATGTTTTCTTCATGTACAGCAATAGTTAATGAACCCAAGGGAACTGATTTATGTCTTGTATTATGCAAAGTCTGGCAGAACATTTGGGAAATTTGGGCTCTGTGAATTTATCCAGCCCTGGGTCAGCTTAGCCAGGCTGGGGCTGTAGCAGCAGACATTTAGGTATTTCAGAGATAACCATGCAAAACCACAGAGCTGATGGTGGGTTTTGTTATATTGCATAGCTAAGAGCAAGTATCCTTTCAGAATTCCTATTAAGAGGCAGAGTTTGGGTTCAGTTTGTCCCACTTTTGTGCATAAGCAATAAAAATGCAACTTTTAGGCTGCTGCTCTGCTCAGGAATTCTCCATGGGCACATTAGAAATGTGACACAGTGTTTAGACCACAAACTCCCAGAATCATAGACAGGGGTAAATATAATTCATTTTTCCTGAAGGAAGAGCAGATATTTGTTCTGTGAGGAGCAGCTGTCATAACACCTCCCTTCCTCACTTATTTTTTCTACATCATCATCTGTCTGTTGTGCTTTTGATAGTTTACAGTGCAAAGGTGCTTTTATGCCAGATATTAAATATTCCTCAGGTTAAGTCCTTCTGTGTTGGGAACTTCTGCCTTTGTGTTGCTTTGTCATCAAAACAGGGATAACAACAATGTGCTGAACATTGTACAAATGTATTTTTTAGACAGTCTCTTAGAAGAATTATAATTAATGAAGCAAGGTTAGGTGGAAGTTGACAAAAATCTGCTTTCTAAGATAGCATTAAGGAAATTGTGCTGGAAATGGCTAAAACTTTCTGATGCTGAGAATTTATACTTTTAATACTGTTCAATACAATTTCATTTCTCCTCTATTTGCTGCGACTGGAATGTCTCTTCTCACTTTTCTTTTTGTCCAGATGAAACATCTGGAAGTGTCCTGCCAGGGAATAAATCAAATCTATCAGCCCAAACTGAACAATGAGAGATGTGTTTGTTTAAGCAGAGATCACCCTTGGCTGTGATAGCAGCAGCATGGCACGTGTAATTCATTGAATTTTGCTTTCAAAGCAAACAAGCCCAATTCTGGAAAACATGCCAAGAACTATTTTTGTTCCATTTTGCAAGACATACCCATACTTTGACATTTCTTCCTGTTTTCAGATGGAATAAAATATATATTTGAAAGACTGAATGGTGTACAAAAAAAAAAATTTCAAGATTATTCCAAACACCCAAATTTTTAACCCTTGGGAATGACACAGAGTTTTGTTTTATATGGTCAAATACAAGAAAATTAACATATTTGAAGTATTCAGATAAAAATATTTCAATCTTTCCTATTTTTGTTAGTGTTCACCTTGAATGTAAGTAATTATCAAAATATTTTAAGTTTGGTCAGTTGGTTTTTTTCTGATTTTTGCTGGAGATTTAAGATAGTGGGATATAATCATGTTCTCAATTGCTGCAGAATTTCTGATGTGACTAGAAAGAAAAGCTCTATCTTGTGTAGATAAGCAAAGATTTGAATAAAATCTGGATTAAGTATCTTGCCTCTTGCTTTTGAGAGAGGGAGTTGGTTTTGCATGGTTGGCCTCAATTTTTTAAAACTCACATCATATTTAAGACAAAATTTCTTCAAAAAAGAAGAAATGAAACAAAACTTTATGGACTGGTTGCATTTTAAGGCTTACCATAACTTTAGTTTGCATGAAATAAATTTAAAAAAACACAAAGGTAAACTTGTTGCAAGTCAAATTCAAATTTAAATTGCATCTTCGGAATACAATGATGTAAGAAAACTGTTTAGAGTTTTTTGGGGTTTTTTTGAGTAATAAAAAAAGATAATTCTCCAGTATATAGTTGTGGGTATCTATGGCACAGCAGTTTCTTGCTCCATCAGAAAGGAAAGTAATGAAAGCACAGGATAATTGTGTCCTATCTCTTGGCACAGCATCAGTTGTGCTCACTCTCCTATCACAGCTTTGGAAACCAGGGAGACAGCAGCTATCTGGGTAGGAAACACTAACTCAGCAAGGAAGCTTTCCAATCAAATATTTAATATCTGCACTTCAGACAAGCACCATAAAATTCCCTGCCTTGGAAGTGCAATCCTTACCAGAAAGTCTCTTCTCCCTGAGGTGGTGGAGTTTGCTCTTCACTGCTCCAAATTTACATCTTTTCCTTGTGAAATATGGAGATGATGAAGACTCTTCCTCTCAGACATTCCACACATTCCCATAAGAATAAAAATAACACCATGGAGCCTTTATTTGGGTCCTGCCAGCACAAAGATTAATTTATGGAGTGTTGCTGTGTAAGTCACCTGAACGTTTGTTGGGTTGCTGCATCCTCTCCAGAGCCATAAAGGCTGATTCAGCTCTTTTGTACTCAAATATCACAGTTCACATATTATTTATGAAGTCTTAGGAGGACTTTTTGGCAAGTGCATTTGGCTTGCAGTTGGGAGATCTGAGGTACAACTTCTTGAACCATATTTGGCTTCCTTTGAGTGCAGCAACATCATTACCTGCATTGCCAGGGTCTCCTTCCAGAGCTTCACACGTGGGGCAGTGACATCACCCGGGCTGTGCAAAACTTGCACCTCATCTGCTGAATCATCCTGGAGTCAGAAATGGAGCTTTAATGTAAAACTCCCAATTACACATCATTTCCCTCCCCATATTACCAGAAAGGAGGCTCCTGATGATCTTCTGGAATGTTTAGAAGACCTCACACTGCAGGAGAACAAACCCATAGCACTTCACCCTCACGGGGCTTTATCACCTAAGAGCATTAATGACTATTTAAGAGCAGCTCTGTTGGAGGTGAGTTGGAGAGTGATCCAGATATTGAGGGTTCTAAACTTGTGTTTGCTTGTAATTTTCATAATTTCTACCTGTGAGGGAGGTGAGGCCCAGCACAGGTTTCCCAGAGCAGCTGTGGCTGCCCCTGGATCCCTGGAAGTGTCCAAGGCCAGGCTGGATGGAGCTCTGAGATACCTGGGATGGTGGAAGGTGGACATGTGGTATTAAAAGATGAACAAAACTGGTGAAAATCTTCTCTGTTGGAAGAGGTTTACAGCTTTCAGTGCCCATACACAGAAAATTCAGACTAACTGCAAATGTGGTTTGGTCTGTAAAACCCACAGGTCTCATTCTGGTTTTAATTTTCAGGGTGTAACTGAAAGCAATTCTTGGGATTTCAATGGGATTAAGGCCAAGGCAGAAAGTAAATGAGAACAGACTGTGAGCCATATTGTTACAAATCTGTTGTTTAATGTCTCACCTGGATCATTTCCAGTGAGCTTCCCTTTCTTTGGAAAAAAGAATAGGGGAAGGGAAAGTTGAAGGCAGGAAGGGTGGGATCAGCATCAAAGGCCTGCCAGGGTCAATGAATTAATTCATGAATATTAATTAATTAATTGGTTGCAATCAAATTTTAAAAGAAAAAAAGTGGCTTTGCTTCTTTCACCTTAATTTAACACCAGCAGCAGTAATACAAATTTTTGATGTGAGATATTTTGTCAGTTTTCCTCTCTTCATGTGTATTATTTGTTGTTTCTTTATTTCTGGAGCTACTGTGTTTTTAAGTAAGGACTTTCAGGCCTGCTGTGCTGCTCTTCCATTGAATTTTTAATCATAGAAAAAGCAGCAATTCAGGCCTGTCAACAGTTTTCTAGTTCTTCAGCAAAAGCTGATAAATATGATAGCTGTTGCTGATTGCAGGTCCATAGGCAGATAAGATATCAGACTCTTCTGTGACATCAGCCTGTGGCTGCAGTTAGAAACAAAACACTCCACGTCGTGGTTTGCTTTCATTTATGCAGTGAACACTCCATTGTGCATTGTGAACTCTTCATTTCACATTAGCTTGGTTACTATGAAACTCTCAACAAATAATAAATGTAATAATAATAATAAAACCTCAGTCCAGTTGACAAGGTTATGTCCTTTTTTCACTGGTCTAGGTCTAGACTACTGACTAGCACTAAGACATTTTCCAGTGGATTGTCACAATCTTCATTTGATCCAATAGCTTAAGGGTTTGGTGCAGATAAGAATAATGTTTTATATTTGTGAAATATTTGCTGACACAGTAATATTTCTTTGGTTTCTTACCCTTAATTATGCAAGGAAATCATAACTCCACTCCGTTAGTTCCTCCTTCCTTTGTATCCTCTCTGAACTGCAGAGACATTACTGAGCCCAAAAAAAGCCAAATATATGTGGACATGAAGCTTATTGGTGATTGTTTTGTTAACAAACTCATGGTTTCAAGCTTGTCAGCCTGATGAGAACAGAAGTTAGAAGAGTTTCTAAGTCAGAATATTCCCCTTTTGCCACTACTGTTTGTCAGATCAGTGGGACACACTTCCATTTCTTTTTCTCATTCTGGAAGGCCCAATAAAACAGCCTTGCCCACTTGTTTTCTCTTCAGAACTATGGAAAATTTAGTATAATATTTAGAAATAGGTAAGCTAAATAATAAAACAAAAACCTGAACTGAAAACAAAGTCTAGTTCTTCTGTCTCTAAACATGACAGTAAATGTGACTCTAGGAGATTGTTTGCTGTGTGGAATAGCTATAGCCACTCATCCTCTGAATTCAGCTCTGCCAAGGGAAAATGCAGAAATGTACCTCCCAGATAAACTGTCAAAATGGGAATATGGGAGGTCTTCTTTCATACAGAGGCTCTGCATCATGGATTGAACCGGCAATCCAAATATCAGTTATTTTTTCCACACTGGTTCTATGGTAGATGTGAGGAACAAAGTAAATTCAACTACATTAAGTTATCATAGTGCTTCTTGATTTTTTAAAACTTTTACAATAATGTCTCGCTTCAGTCAGGGAACACTATGATTGGATTTATTTTTTTTTTCCCCAGCAAATATATTTATTAATTTACCATTGAAAATGAAGGTAGGGAAGCAGCTATTGGAGAAAAATTACAGGTAAACCCTGATCTTTTTTGTAAGTCTGTATTTGTAGAAGAAATACCATGAGGGGAAACTACAAAGTCAGCCAGGATGAATTGGATTGATTTAATTCTAGTGGAACAATCTGGGGGAAAAAAAAAAAAAAAAAAAAGGCAAAATAGGCAAGAATGAGTTTAATCTGGATGTACCCCAGGTTTACGTAAGCACACGGAGAACTGCTGGATGTGAGGAAAATTGATGTCACGTGATGCAGAGAACATCCTTGAATTTCTGCAGGTTTAGCTGTATTTCCCCCAGTTATCTTGCAGTGAAACAAATCTTGCAGCTGTCTTTTCATGAAACCAATGCAAACCACTGCAAGCAAAATTGTTGTGCTCACCCCTATCCTCAGCTCAGGGCTCTCAACAACCAAAAACCTTCTGGCAGGACCCTAGCACCAATCTATTGATGTGACGAGCCAAAGTGTTCTGGAGGTGCATGAATCTTGTATAAAAACATGAAAATAGAGTGTCTCCAGGGCTTTTGGAAGCCAAGAAAATTAGCCTGGACCTGTTCAGTTGTTGTGGTCACAAATCATGGTTGGTGCAGTGAGATCCTGGTTTCTCCTGGAGTCTGGTGCTTTAGTGCTGCTCAGCTCAGAGGAGGACAGAGGGATATTTTCACTGGATAGGGTCTCCCACAGAATACAAGAGGATTTTTTCCCCTCTGGAACGTGCCTGCAAAGGGCTGGTCCACACTGCAGAGTCTGGGTTTCTCTATCTGCAAACACAGACCAGACAAGAGGCTGAGAGGCCAAATTCTGCCATCCCATGGGAGTCCTTCCAGCAACCACGACCACTGGGATTTGTAATTTATAATCCTGGAGACTGCTGAGTTGTAGAACAGATCTAATCGTGCATCAATGTGACCAAAACACTGCAAATGGTGAATTCCAGAGCTCCCTGTCAGACTGCTAAGCCTCTAATCTTGATCTTATCTTTAACCTAAGCCTGTGTTTGGTAAATATGAGCTGTTGGCCACTTTCACAGACTCTTTTTCCTAATCATCTCTGTGCCTTTCGTGACAATAGGAATGTGGAGGGGGGAAAAAAAACCAAAAAACAAGATATTTTCACTCTCAGCAAAAAATCCAAACTGTTCTCATCACATCTGCCAAGACAGGAAAGAGAGAACTTGGATGTCACCTCTCATCTCTGAGTCCAGGCCTTGAAATTGTTTCAGGTAGAACTTCCATGTTGAGTTAATTTTAAGAATAAACCCAGTGATAAGTTGTTTTTCCAGAGTATTCTGATCTAGTTTTTCCTGTCCTTCCTGCAGTGTTTTGCCTTTTAGAGTAAAACTGATGTTCCTACAATAAAATACAGCTTTGGCACGGGATCTTTGTACAAAGAATGTTGGAAGGACAGAAGTCCTACCCTGCTTTCACCTACTACAAAAGTGTCTGCCTATAAATAGAATTATAGCTAAAGTTCAAGCTTTGATATTAAGAAATTTCAAGTGTGTGCAATTTAGACCCCTGAGACATTTGGAAAATAAGACCATTTTTACTCAGATATTCCAATTATTTTCAGCTGATTATCTTTCAGTGGAGGAGAACCACTTTTTTACTGTATTCCTAGAAATTTTTGCTGTGGACTTCTGATGTTGGAATAGCTTTCATGGTGAGAAAAATGAATTATTAAGGTAAAGATGTGGAGTCCTGCCCCTCTCTGTAAAGCACTTTAGAAAAGCAAGGCCTGTATTTATGGTACTTCTGTTAAAAATTGATGAGTGACATAATTTCACCTAAGATGCTTTTCTAGACAGAGCATGATTTGTCCTATCTCCTTTCCTGCAGCTGCAGGAGGGTTTTTAATTCTACAGAATGCAGTAATAACAAGGATGCTCTGATGGAATATTCTTATTTCCTTCTGGACTCTAAAAACGTGCAAAAAATGTCATTTTTTTCCAAATGCTGAACATCAGAAAGGTGAAACAGTTCACAGCACGTGATGGCCAAAACCCAGCTTTTTTCTAGGCCTGTATGAAGCAATTTTTTGGTCAGAGGGATGCATTTATAGCATGTTGGAGGTCAGGACATTTCTGTGGAACAATGCTGGATGTCCATAACTCACAGGGTGTGCATTTATCCCACGAATCCAGCTGACAGCTCTGTATAATTTCATAATTCAGCTGACAGAGCTAAAGACTTCAGCCAAAGGAGGGGGAGGGAATGTCTGGCTCCTCCAGCAGCAGATGAATGCGTCAAAGGGAGAGGAAGCAAACACTGAAAAGATCAGGGGCACTGCTGAGCTGTGTGCCAGAGGGAGACCTGCCCCGTCTGTCCCAAAACCAGCGTTATTGCATCGGGGCTCACAAGTCAGCTCTGCACTTAAAATCCCTAAAATTGAGGCAGCATTTGGGAAAGTCTCTGCCACCCATGCACCCACCCATCCAGAGGCTCACAGCTCAGGAGGACATCAGCTGAAGGTTTATACAGTCATGGCTTGGGCTGGAAAAGTCCCAAAAACCCACCCAGTGCCACCCCTGCCATGGCAGGGACACTTTCCACTGTCCCAGGCTGCTCCAAGCCCTGTCCAGCCTGGCCTGGGACACTTCCAGCTCTCCGGGCACCCTGGGCCAGGGCCTGCCCACCCTCACAGGGAAGAATTTCTTCCCAAAATCCCATCTAAACCTCTTCTCTGTCAGTTTTCAGCCATTCCCTCCTGCCCTGTCACAGGCTGTTGTAAATTGTCTCTCTCCATCTTTCTTCCAATTAGATAAGATGGGCAAAACTTCTCTACAGCAATCCAGTGAGCCTCATCTCTGTTGGGATTAGAGCTATTCTACTTTGGTTTTGTTAAATTGAGCAGATAAACAGCCCAAATTCTTATAAACAATATGGTTTTCTGATATATTTTTTGTTGATTGACCAAAATAAGACCTATAAAAATACTTTCCCTTCTGGCAAAAACTGATATATCCTATGAAAACATGACTCTTCAGGAGTCACTCATTTTCCAGAATAGCAAGGTTTTCTTGTATTAGAGATTCTGTTTCTACATGTTACAGAATTGAAAACATCTACAGAGGAATAGAAAAAGATTACTTCTCATAATATTTTCTTTTGAAACAAGACCTAAAATTCCTGCTAATTCAGATGTTTTCTGCGGTAGCTGTAATAAATAACAGTTGAATATAAACACTTTTTGAAGTAAATTTTGCTTCAGCTCAGTCAGTGACCCTTGACTGTAACATGCTTTTACAATCATCCTGAAAAAACAGCTTAATTAGGAAATTTGAAGCAATGCTAATTTGCTGATAATTAAATGTACTATCTGCAGCAATTGTTAACAAAATCTAAATGCTAATTTGCAGCAGAAATTCAACACAAAAATATGACTTAATTTAATCTTCTCAACAACAGCATGTACATCTGAATCTGCCCCATGCTAAAGATGGAAAAGTGCTGGTGCTCCCAGTGAGAATGGAATCAGAAACACAAATAATTCCTGCCTGAAATCTGTATGTTGGAAAATTTAGACCTGATATTGTCTCTAAAACAGACAGCACAAATAGGGGATGTCATTAGGTACAGCTGATTCTGATCCTGGTATTAAAAACACACTCTTGGTGAATTGAGGACCCAGTTGTTGGATTATTTAGGTGTAAACTGACTTGCTTTAAAGCAACAACTGATCAAAAGCTCCTTGCTGGCAAACCTCTTCCTGATATTTCTGACAACCAGCAATATCTGGGTTCCTGGAGGATGCTAGAACCTCACCCAGAACACCCTGAGGGCTGCACATTTCCTTTAAGATACAAAAGCACCTTTTCTTTCCCCTTCCCAGACAGTCAGATCCTTTGGCAGGTGTCTCATGCCTTCTCCTTTTATTTCTTTTATAAATAAATGCCACTAAACTGTGACCCAATGATCCTGGGGCAGCTGGGAAGGAATAATAAAAACAAATGCTTATACTTGGCTTTTTTCCTGCCAGATTTCCTGGGTGACTGTTCTTTGCCTCCAAGGTTTAATTGATATTTTCATTTAAGTCTTTCACCTTGCTGTAAGATCCTCACACTCTTTTCTGCTTCCCAGCAGAGTTCTTTTCACCATCTTCCTCACAGTCTCTAAAATCCAGTGGGTGCTCCCTCCTCCTTTCAGCAATCAACAGAATTTGAGACTTTTCCTTATCTTCCTTTGAGTTCCCTCTGCCCCCTTTCTTTATACACATTTATTTCCCCAAGACAAGGCATAATCTTTGTGCATTTTTTTCCAAGAGATCCTACCTGGTCTACTCTGACCTCTTTTAAAGAAGCATTACCAACAGTTTGAGAACAAAAAAAAAATTATACAATTCATCATAAATCAAAAATTTTGTCAAAACCTAAGTCTGTTTTCTGTGGGTCAGATTTTCAAGCAAGTGTAAATTAATTAAGAGAGCAAATCTTCCTAAAAGCTGTGACCCTATTCAGTAACTTCTAAATGTCCCAACTGGGGTACTTTTAAACAAATGATCCATCTGGTAGAATCAGGATAACTTAGTATTATCTGTTATCTACAGCTAAAAAACCTTTAGAAAATTACTTCATAAATGTGATTGTTTTAGTTTTGCATTTTTTTCTCGAAGTGAGAAGCGGTTTCCCATTCCAGGTTTGAAACAAGGAAGTTGTTCAGCCATATGAAATATTTTGAAGTTGCCACTTTAATATTGTCTTTAAAATATTCATCTTCCTTTGGCTTATTTTACAATGTCAATGTGGCCCTTTTCTTTACTAATTCACCCACTCTTCTAAATTGCTTTGAAACTTTAATTTCCTTTCTTGTTTCTATTTCCTAATGTTATTCCAAAGAACCTGAATCCAATTGCATGGATAAACCCAAATTTTCTCTGCTACTTTCAACATCGGTTGCATTTGCCATACTTTTAAGGGAATGAATGGAAGTACAAAATAAATACTTTGTTCTTATATAACAGCTATTTTTATTTCTATCAAATGAGGAAGAGAAGAATTAATTCATATAGTCTGAGATATCTTAGTTCAGAAACATCTATTATTTAACCAAGTTTTTATTAAACAGGTTGTCTCTTCACAATACTCTTTGCAGGCTTTCCATTAAACACATTTTTAAGGAACATCTTGTTTTGCTGCACATTTTTTGGACATAGACTGGGAGATCCCTGGGGCTTCAGTATCTCCGCACACTGAGTAGCTTTGAAAATAATATTTGTGAAGAGAATTCAGACTTGTAAGTGACACCATGTGTTTTATAATGCAACTGAAGTAATGAGTATCTTGAAATTATCCCTAGAATAATTCTGGTGCATTGGTGGAGGGAAGAAAATGAGAGAAGGAATGTCATATGTGTCTTTATGTAAAGTCAGTTTTTATTCCCTTCCCTGGTCCTTTGGATTTCCAGCCTTTTCCAACAACTTCGAAGAATATTGGCTTATAACAGAAATATGCTTTGTGTTAATACGTGAGGAATTTAGGTCACTGAGCATTGTTCATGTTTGTCTGGCCCTTGAATTACACGAGGTTTCCAATAGCCACTGCAGCTAACGAAAGTTGTTTCTGTTTTCATACCAACTTGCAGACAAGCAAATGCCAGGGAGGATCTGCAGGACTGCTGGTTTGCCAGGCCTAGGAGGAAAATGTGCTGCTGTCTCATAGCAGGAGTTGTGTTTTACAGAGAAATTAAATTATGATTGATTGACTGATTGATTTGGAATACAGTCTTCTCTCCAGAAAACAGATGTGATAGAATTCTTCATGTTCATTGCGTTGTACATAGATGTTAAAGTAGGAAAATGGAGTCTAGCAAAGCTGAGAAGGTAGTTTAACAAAGTTCTTAAGTTTTTGGCTGAAACTAGGCAGGAGTTGTGGAGAAAATGTTGATCTATTGGAAGAGGTATCTTGAACCAAGAAGGAAGCCTTGAAGCAGTTGTGTTAGGAGAATATTTGCTCAGATTTATAATTTCTGGAAGAGTTGTAACTGCTTCTTCTTTCTGTTGTTTTTTTTAACCAGTTACAAAGGCCTTCTTTCACAATTGGCCCTGCTTCTAATGCAGGACACATAAACAAAATCAATACAGCACCCACATAAAAAAAGCAACTTTCAAAAGACTCTCCTAGTGTATTTTACACCCAGGTGCCAGAAACTGGTGACTGGAGCCAGATAAATCTTCTACAACATTGTTGAAAGGACAAAATTGATGTGCTGAAGTGGTTGAATCTGCCCATAGAAGATTATGTGCTGCAATTCCAACATTAAATGTGAGCAGTGGGGAGCCTCTTCCCCTAAAATGATGCTGTTGGCAAATAATGGGAAAAGGACAAAATGTAAAGTCAAAGCCTGAAAAGTAGGAAACCTAGAAGCTGGAATTTCCCACATGAATCCAGTTTCTATCCCTTCTGCATGGGCTCTAGGGGAGTTGTTTTCCTCTCTTCTCCTCACAAGATTTCTGCACCATTCTGTGCACAGACCAGACAGATTGGGATGGCTCCGCTTGGTTTAATTAGCAACTCCTCAATAATTCTTCCTTCTGCTCATTGTGTGGCCCTTTTACTGCCTGCTGGTCAAAGCCACATCTGAAAACAATGCTATCCATTTTCTCCTGAGACTTATTAAGGGATATGTCAGTGGAGAAGAACCACTTCACAAACATTTCATTTTCACAGTGCAGTGTTCTAGTCATTCCCACAGCGAAAATTGCAAACCACAGGACAGACACAGAGATTGACTAGCCAGTCCTTTTAGGTGCCAAATTTAATCCAGGCAGAATCTGGATTTTTTTTTTTTTTCCCCAAATATTTTGACAGATGTGGAACACTCCCAGTCAAATCCCTGCCACCTTCAGCTGTCACCATGAGAGCGCAGTTGTTTTGTGGGTCACATCCAGGAACGCCAGTCTAGACAAACAAAATGCAGTCCAGCCCATCAGCAGCTGACCTAGGAAAAGTTCAGCTCCAGGGAGTTGTCCAGCACCACTCTGAAAGTCTGGAGCATGTTATTGTCTCATCCCTTTCCCCAAGGCAGGATTCAGCTGCACAAGTCATGAGACCAGAACTTGGAGAAACTTTTGAAATCAAAAGGCTTCATAAGATTTTATCTTTATTTTCTCCAAAGTCTCTGCTCAGAACATGGGGTAAAAATGGAATAGAGTTTCAGCATTTAGCAACAAGTACTGTATGATGTGTTTAGATTTAAGCATTTTGATTTTCAAATTAATTATTTTTGTAGTAAAGTGCTTCCCAACATATCTTTTCTTTGAATAATGTCTACCTGAATAGGAAGGGCAAAGAAGTTGTAATTGTCTTTTGTCAAATGAAGAATATTGTGAATTTTTTTAAAATCAGAACTGCAGAAAACCAAGAAAACTATCAGGTTTCAAGGGAACTGAACTTTTCTTTACTGATCTTGGCATTTCTAACCAGTTTTCCTGAAGTTTTGCCTCATTTGCCTTTTCATCTCTGTAGGTAACACTGCCATCATGTCATGACTCTCATTTTTTCCCAGAGAGGGCCCATTCTTTGTTGAAAATGACACAGCACTTTTAGGAACTGTACCCTAAAATCCATGCACAAAAGCCTGAATTAAGATTACGTGGGAAACGATAATTGCAGCATTTCCCAGCTTTCATCTGCATGCCTTGTCAGATCTAATTTTACCCTCTCTGTGTGTGTGTGTGCATGTGTGTGCACGAGGGAGAGAAAAAAAGCCACAAAACAAGCGAGGGAGGCCCTCCAGAAGTGATGTGCAAGTGGTTCTGGTCCCTGGGCATCTGATGGCAGGAAAGGAAACCTCTGGGAGCAGCATGGAGCTGCAGAATCCAGAGCTCAGAGCTCTGCTGCTGCCTCTGGAGGCACAGGAGGGAGCCTTGAGCAGGGGATGTCTGCTCTGCAGGGACCAGGGCCACTGGGGGACACTTTCCTGGCTGGATGAGCAGCAATTTTTATATATAAATATAAATAATATATAAATATATCTATAATTTGTCTTGCAAGTTGTTCCACAGTCTCCAATGGACCTTTCTCTTTTCCTTATTCATTTATCCCAGCTTTTTCACCCCTCAACTCACTCCTTCAAACTTAATTTTCTCCTCCTTGCCTCAGCCTGCTTGCTTAGGTAGTGCCTGTTCTCCCTGACTCATAATCCCTTTTTTCCCTGTTTCATTTGCATGTGGTCACCCTTCCAGCCACCTGAGCACTCTGCATTCTTGCTTGATATTTGTGTCCCATTCTTGTCCAGCTCCAGTTCACAACAACCCAAAGATCTTTCAGTTTTATGTAATTCCAAGCTTTTGATAGGCAGGACAGATGGGATGTTCACAGAGTCTGAAGTGCTCTTTTGCTGAGAGGAAAAGTCTCTTTTCCTGTGCAGGAATCATGTTGAACTGCATTTGTAATTCTTTAAACTTGGTCAAATCTGGCTGCATCTTACTGGGAAAGATCAGGACAGGCACATCTGGCCTTCAGTGGTGTCATTGTGAAATTGCTTTTCAATAGTGCCAGGTCTTTTCAGCTGTTTTGTTTTCTTTTTTCTTCAATCATCATTATTATTATTGTTATTATTGTTGCAATTTATGTGGGTGAAACAGCACATTTTATCCTCTCTTGTTCTCAGAAATGGCTGGAATGTAAAACAATAAATCAACCCTGGCGTGGCATAAAAAACACCAGCCTACATCTGACAATAAATTTTAAGGATCTGAAAATGGGTTTTTCTAACAGAAGTGTCAGGCAATTTCCATAAGCAGTCACAAGTCACCATGTCATGCATTAGCAGAATTAATTCTGGGTTATTTCCCTCTATCCAGAAGAATAAAGCAAAACATAAAGACCCTTAACATGCAAAGTGCCAAATCCCAGAATCTGAACATGTGGCAATTTCACAAAATGGAATGAGATGTAATTAGTTTTTATGTGCCCATAACACCCACGGTTAACAATTTGTTTTATTTTCATTACTTTTATGGAGCAATACCTTTGGTGAGCGCAGGGCACTGCTATGCAAATAACCAACACACAGTAGCATGTTGGAAAGTGTCAAACAGTTGGGAAAGCTTTCTTCTTCCTCCTTTTTGCCCTTGAAAAGGCCTTTTTGAAATTATTTTATGGTGTCTTTATTTGCTTTATTTGCAAGAATTTACTAACAAGTTTTATTCTTAACATCCTCTGAGGTTCAAAGTAGTGTAATAGGGTGGTATTATTACTATTATTATTATTATTATTATTATTACTTTAAACTGCTTCTTCTTCAGTATTGTTCCACTGCTCTAATGTAATGTGTGGCTAAAAAAAAATTAATTTATTGAACCAAAAATGGATTTTCTTAGTGAAATTCAAACTGTCTTTCCCAGTGCACAAAGATGGCTCAGTGAAAATATTTACTGCAGAATCCAAATTGAAATAAATCTGATAAACAACAATAAATTTATTGTGGTTTAGGAAGGAGAAGGCTCAGGGAGTTTGGCAAGGAGAAGTGCTGGATGTGATTCTCCAACACCCAGCAGCCACCATGAAGTAAAACCTTATTTTCTTCTCACAGAAAATTCTCTTCCTAAAGCTTCTCACAAGACATGTTTACTCCTGGGTGTTTTGTTTCCCTGAACTGTCACCACATTTAAAACATTTTAGCTTCTGATTTCCTAATGTTCAAAGTTCATCCTATTCCCTTTTTACAGTCATGGCCCCAGAGTTTTCTTTGATTTACCTCCTTCTGTGCATGGTTTCTCTGCGCTGGCCTTTGCACCCTTCTCATACCTGGCATTTTGTTCCTGTTTTTAATCGTTCCCCATGTGACAAATCAGCAGGATTCAAACCATCTTCCTCAATAGCTGATCAATTTTTCAGGAATATATTCCAGACAAATGTATTAAGGAAGAGGTTTGACACTGTGGCAAACAAGACTGGTCAGTCTGAAAAGTACTTTTTATATTGCAGAAAGATCATTATCTGAGGAGACTAAGATTAAATTACCACCCCTTTGGAGTCATGAAGGGATTAATTCCAGGAATTTGTCTATAAAGCACAGCACAGCAGCAGCTGCTTTGGAAGCAGAAGGTTTTTTGCTGTATTTTACACTTGTCAAACACAGCTCATTAATGAGTGACTTCTGCAAGTGCTTTGTTAATCATACTTTATATATATTTTAAAAGTGCATATGAACTTAGATGCAAAAGGACCCAGAAGCACAGAGAAGTAAATAATGTCACAGCATCCAGCACTCACAATTTTACAGTATGAGGCACGGGTTTCACTACCTTTATTTTTAACATGAAGTTGAGCTTACAAATGCCAGTGACTTTTTTCCCATCTCATGCAGTCAGGTCAAGAAAAAGAAAGCATTTAATAGTCCTGCTCTGAGCTACTCTACCTTTTTTTGGGGAAAATTCTGTGTAAGACAGGAGCTGTGAATGTCAAAAAGTTTAAAATTCATCCTCACAGAGAGGACTCTCATTCAGCTTTTTGGACTGGAGAGGATGTGAGGGAAATACAGGTTTCATTTATGAACAGTCACCACATCTGTGGTTCTTCTCTTTTAAAAGATAAAAAAGTCAGCAGAATGGCTAAAGGATGGGTTTCTTTCTTCATTAAGAAATGCCATTTTTAAATCTCTGCCACCCCATAAGGGATTTTTGAGGGAGGTTAATAATTTTGCCTGTTGTGTAGCAGATTCTGTATAAGATCTCCTCCCTAAGTTTGTATTAATGGTGCTAAACTCCTAAATACTCTTAGTGGGAGAAATGTCTTTTTTTTGTGCTGTTGTTGCTATTGCAGGGGAAAAAAGAGATCTCACATGCTTGGAACAGAGAGGTTTGGTGTGATAGTTGTAAATACCTCAGCAAAAGCAGGCTGAAGTGCTGAACTGTTCCTCTGATAAGACTGATAAATCCAGAATCAGCATGGCCATGGGTCACTCTGATGGTTTGAGAAAGACTCAGCCTCTTTGTACCCATGGACACAGAGAAAAATGTGTCAGTCCTAGCAAAATTCGATTGAAGGCACATGACAAGGCAGGATAAAAACCATTCATATTTATATAAAATTTACCCATATTAATTTTAATTATTAAGGACAGAGTATATTTTGAAACATTGTTTTCTGAGGCACTGAGGAATGGCCAAAAGAAGGAGCAGATTTGTACAATTAAGTGTGACATGTGCTGTTGCTTTTCCCAGCTTCAAGAGGGGAGAAAAACCCAAAATAAACAGGTAAGCAGAGGGCTAAATGATAAGTATTTTTATCTAAAAATTTGGCAGGCAGATAGGAGGAACTGGTGAAAAATTCTCCAGAGTACACTATTGAGCCTTTATTTTAGCAGTGTCAAGTAGTAGTCCCATGTGTTTGGATGCCAAAAGTATTTTAAAAGTGCCAGGAAAGTGAAAAGCAGTTCAATGAAAAATATTTCATGGCCTGCTTTAGTAAAAGCATTTTTTGTCTGTATCTAGTTCACCAATTCCAAGGTATTTGGAAAGTTGTGCTTTTCTTATTTTATTCATGCATTTTTTGCCTTGTATGAGGGTAGCCACAGGTTTTTGCCTTTGGAAAGTCATTCTCTTTGCTGGGCATGGATTATTTTGATGATATTATGTTCTCTGCATTAAAAATGCCCCTCAAAGAGGGTTTTAACTTGTCCTTGAGCATGAGATAATCCTTATCTCAAACACAGTGAAGTCCTACCATGATTGCAGCTGTAGCTGTTTGGAATGATATTAACAAATATTGCCAAAATTTATTTCTCTCATTTCATTCAGGCTGGGCCATCAGTTCTAAGCTTGCCTTCAATAGGTTTGTCATTGTCATGAACTTTGTGGCTTCTCTGCTGCCTCAGGAGCTGTTGAAATTCAGCAGGCAGCTGGATGGAGATATCCTGATGAAGGAAATTGTCTTTTGCAGCCTCTGTTTGTTTGCTCAGCACTGCATGAGCAGAGGGCAAGTTAAAGGCCAATATCTTTGGAAACATGGAAAGGAGCACAGGGGACTAAATAAAGTCACCAGGGAAAGGAAAGTCCTGCTGTGTGTACAACAAGTGCTGTATTTGTTGTGCCAAAACAACAACAGAACCTCCTTGTGAATGATTTCTTTAGGAGCACAGGGGACTAAATAAAGTCACCAGGGAAAGGAAAGTCCTGCTGTGTGTACAACAAGTGCTGTATTTGTGCCGAAACAACAACAGAACCTCCTTGTCAATGATTTCTTCTGCCAGTTAAATTTTTCTAAAATCACATTTTTATGCCTTTCGTGGACTGTAGGTACATATATTAAATATTACCTTTGCAGGGTGGCTCAGAGGATGAACAGAAGGTGAATAGATAAGATGGGAGATTTTATCAGCAGCTGGGTATTTATTCCTTATAAATACTCCTTATAAATTGCTCCTCAGGCTGGTGGTGTGAAAGGCCCCTCAGTCCCATGGCTTGAAAGGTGGGGAAGTTCTGCTCAACTCTAGATTTATGAGGGCCAAAGTTTCAAGTGTCTTTCTTAAATGCAAACACTTCCACCAAAATTATGCACATCTTTTAATCCTTCAGCTTTTTAAATAATAAAAAAATAAGTTGTTAATTCTTGCTGAAAGAGCACATCTTTGTGAGGCAGCGTGAGCTCTGTTGTTCACAGCTCAGGATGCTCAGCCAGTGGCACCTTGATGTTTCTTATCCTTGTTATCAAAAATGGACCATTCCTCTCTTTCAGTTTACCAGAAGAATTCTGTAATTTCTCTTTATAACCTTGTTGAACAAGAGGGGAAACCAAAATTTTGATCTGTGTTAAAGCTATATAACTCTTGAATCTGCACTTGACAAGTGGGCCCCAAAGTCAGCGACTTTAGCAGAGTTTTTCAAGGCTGGGACTTTTGTGCTTTGTCAAAAGGATGAACCATCACATATTGTCAAGGCTGTTGTAATTAAAAATGACACTGGGAGCATTTTAGCAGCACAATTTTTGTTGGTTTTTTTTTTCCTTTAAAAGCTGTTTGAATGTTGAGCCCCATGGCTTCTAACACGTACACATGTCTAGCAGAAGTTGTGCATCCCGCTTCATTATCCAGCCTGTCAAAGAAACACTATCCCAAGAGTGAGGGGAAAGCCACACACAGCATCTACTGTATGTTATTGTTGGCATCCTGCACTGGCAGGGCTGCTACGATTCAACAGCAGCTCCAAAACGTTCCCAGCTCAGTGCTCTTTGTCAAGGCTGTGACAGTGGGAAGAGCAAAGCACGCACACGAGGCACAGGGAAATAATGCTCTGAGTGCTGCAGGGATAGATTGAGAGGGAAGAGAACATCCCACGGGGAAATACGAAGGGGAAAGAAAGTTTTAGACAGAAAAAAAAAATTACAGCAGAGTTAGATTTGCTGTTAGTGAAGTATGAGGTGAAACTGGAAGGAAAAGTTGAATTTGAAATGGCAGTGGAATGGTCTTGCAGATGTCACCAAACAGTTTATTTCATACACAATGTCATGATATTTTCATAATGCCAGGAAGGTTTTTTCACTCCTAGAAAGAAAATATTTATGAACAAATTTACATAGTTTAATAACATTGTTTCCAAAAGGCCTCAGGAATTCTTTATTCTCCATTGTGTGATGCACATCTTTTAATCCTTCAGCTTTTTTAATAATTAAAAATAAGCTGTTAACCTCTGCTGAAAGAGCACATCTTTTTGAGGCAGTGTGAGCTCTGTTGTTCACAGCTCAGGATGCTCAGCCAGTGGCACCTTGATGTTTCTTATCCTTATTATCAGAAATGGACCATTCCTCTCTTTCAGTTTACCAGAAGAATTCTGTAATTTCTCTCTGACCTTGTTGAACATTGTCTTTTTTTTTTTTTTTTCTGGTCTTTCTAAACATCCACATCATCATAAGCTAAAGAGATACTATTCCAAGTAAGCCATCTTCACCCTATAATCACAATTTTTTTGCTGTATAAGAGAGCCATAACAAAAAGGGAATATTTGAGAGCTGTTCCATCCTCCATGAGGTATGGTGTTTTTGTAGATTATGGTCCAATACTGAAGTGTCCCTTGGAGTTCAGAGATCCAAAACTTGGTATTGTCATCTCCTTCCTCATGTCTGGCTCAGAAGCAGCACAAGGTGGTGAATCTTAATTTGAATCAGATAATGTAGAATTTGGATTTTAACAAGAGTAGCACTAAGAATGTGCCAAGAATGTGTTTGTTGATAGTGGTATCTGGATAACAAGGAATTCTCTTCAGTCTCCTCTTTGTTCTCGGGCTTTTTGAGGAATTCTGAGGAATGTTCTTTGAAAAGAAACATTTTAACAGCTAAACCAATTCTTCTCTTCAGTTTTCCTCTCTGAAAATCAGAAAGATCCAGAGCAATAAGCATTAGAAGACCAGAAGACAGCTTCACTCCCTAGATACAGATATTTATAGGTGGGTGCAATACCTGCTGCCATTTCCCACAGCCAGACCAAGAGGAACATCTAGAGAATTTCTAGAGATTTCTCCTGTTCATTCTTGCAGTGACGTTTCTGTGACTATTCTCTAAACCCTCTCTATTTAATATTGTGAGAAATTATGAAGTCAGGTCTGTCCTGAAGTCACCAGGACTAGAGAGAAGACTTTTTATGTGAATAAATATTTGTTAAAATTGAACAACGAGGGAGTTTCAGTAGCAATTTTCATCAGTTAATCAATTAATTAAATGAGACACAGCAGGAAATATTAAAAAGTGCCTACAGGCCATCTAAAACTATATTTACAATCCTAAATCTTACTGTGAATGTACACAGCTTAAGCTTCTTTTACAAATGAGCTGAGCCTAAGGCCTCTTCAAGTCTTCAGACACTTTGATTTTATCTAAATGTAACTGACTGAATGCATTTTTGCTTAGTTTAATTTCTATTTAACCCTGATGCCTCTGTAAGATTTAAGTATCAGTGCCTGACAAATTTGAAAGGAAGTATAATTATCAATTAACAAACAGCACTCTGCAGGATATCCCAGCACAAAGGAAACCAGCTTGATCTACAAAAATGACCTTTGCTACCACAGCAATAGGCAAGTCAGGATTCTTTCAAGATAACAAAGAACTGGAACAAGGCCATGGCTGAGGAATTTGCAGATATGAGGAGCTGGTTATCTCCTCCTGTGCCTCTGCTGTGTGTATACCCCAAATACTTGCCATCAGTGATGTGATGGAATGTAGAGATTGCACTGAATTTCACAGTACAAGGATCTTCCTAGGCAGGGAAAATGGCCTGACCTTCCCATGGTCTCAATAAACTGCTTTGCCTCACAAGGAATTTTTGCTTGGCGGTGATTGCATTATCTGAAAAAATTTAAAAAAAATATTCCTTTGCCTGGAAGTTTGACAAAGGGCAGGTTGGGATGCTGTAACTTAGGACATTCATTTATTTATTTCAAAGTGAAGACTTCCTTCCAGGAACCTTCCTCACTGAGAACTCCCAGCAGGGTGGAACAACAAAAGTCCTGCCTGTAAAACAAGTTTATGTAATATCTCATTGGCTTTGAGTGCGTGAATATGGCACAAAGAGATGTTGAAAACAAGAAAATATAAAATATTTGTTAAGCACAAGACTTCCCTCTCAACCTTCAGTTTGAAGAGGCACAGTAGAACATTTTCATTCCATATGTTGTAAATTTTAAAAAGTGTAGCAGATGAAATAAGACAATTGCAGAAGCCAACATCAGAAGATTAATTGAGGTATAAAGCAGAGACAAGGGTAAAGCCATAATGATGCTTTATGGTTTTGAATATACTTTAATAATTTATTGCTAAATTGTTTTAAGAAATAGTCCATGAGCTTAAACAATCTAAATGGAAAAATGAATTATTTGGCAAAGGTGGCTTACTGAGGAAATCCCCATATCAGTGCATATGTCCAGGCACATTTTACTTCATAAATACCTGCCTCTACTATTTTTTCATTATATGAATTTTGTGACAGTCTCTAAAATCTCGTGTATGCCTGATGCAGACAGCATTTTCAGAAAAGCCAGAGGAAACTGGCAAAAATGTCTGGGAAGATTTTACAGTCACATTAACCAATACTGTGCTGTTTCATGTTCATCTAAACTCATCTGAGATGAAAAGCAATGATTTTAAATTATATTAAACCTTTCTGAATACCAGACGATCACCACTGATTTGAGAAATCTGTTTAATGTGGAGTACCTGACACAAAAATATTTCTCCCCATTTAAAAGGGGTGGGTGAAGTGAGAGGAATTTTTTAAGGGAACTAAAGCATATAAAAGTTTTTGCCTCAAATGTCCAAGCAGTGTTTGATTCCCCAGAGTTCCAGTCTCAATTTTTCTTGTGCTCCTAATCTACTTTCTAAGAGGATCTTCACAAGAATGCTTTATAAACTTAGATTTTTTGTTTTAAAAATATAAAGAACTAATTTAGCTTCTTTTTTTTTTCAGCTCATCAGGGAATCTGAGAGGGAATTATGGTTAAGATTTACTTCCTAAGGAAAAGCTGTAGTTTTGTTCACCTAAAAATGCTTTAAAAGATCCAGTTCAGGTCTGTTCTCCTATCAGTGAGGAAACAGCTGGGGAGGGACTCATAGTCTGCTCTGATAATGAAGTTTTCTGCTCCCCACCTTGCAATGAATGGGTTGAAATGCCTGCATGAATGAATCCAGACTTTTTTTGTCTTTAAGCACCCTCAGATAGCGCAGTTGTGGGTGCAGGTGTTTGTTTTGACTGTCCAAGGCCAAGCTTGTGACCAGACACAGAACCACAGTACCCAAACCAAGCCCTCGTGCCTCCAGATTTGTCTGTGGCAGAAAAGAGTCCCACTTTTATGGATTTATTTATTTGTTTCTTTTTATTTCTATTGGTTTGCATTGTGCAAGCAGCATGAGAGATACAGCCAAATTTGTGGCACTTTCAGTTGTAATAGGCAAAACAAAAGCTGATTTTAAAAGTATTGATCTTTCCTGATGGCTTTCAGGCTGTGAGCAGAAAAATCTCTCTGCATTGTCTTTAGTTCTATGAACTGCTAACAAGTTTGGCAAAACATTCTGGTGGCCTCAACAGCTGAATAAAGAACATTTTCCTAAGGTTGCTTACTTTGACTCTTCCAAATTTAATGATTTTTCTAAAATTACTAAAAACTGGATATCTATATCCAACTGGATATTTAAGAGGATAGTTTTGATTATTCCTCAATCATTGCCTCAGTTTTTGTGATAAATCAATCCAGATTTGCTACCTGAAGGTAAGAGCAGAATGTCCCCCAATTAATTTGTTTTGTGCAATCCTGGCAGGGCTCCTGGCTTCTTGCAAGTCAGTGGCAGAGCTTCACCCACTCCCCTTCAGCCAGGAGTTCATTAAATGAATATTTGGGGTAATTAGGGACCAATCATGAGACTCCTGTTTCATTAGACCATTCCTAATGATCACAAATAGGATCCATGAGATGCCTGCTGGAGTTAATTGGAAGACCAAAGCTGCTTTCAGTGGACTTTAGTTCAGGCTTTTTACGTTGCATACAGGCACTTGTATAATCTTTTATTCAGGTTTTTTTATTGAAGGGCTTTTGAATTCACGATTCCCCCTTTCCTGAGTTCCCACTCTGTCCCATACCCCTGAGTGGACACTGTTGGGTCACTTGTGTCCCTTCCCTGACGTCAGTCCTCGTGTCATGGTCACTGTTGTCACCATCCCTGGTTCAGAACAAGGGAGGGGATTGTCCTCTCATTGTCCCATCTGCTGAGGTTTAGTGATTTGGACCCAAATTTCCTCCTTTCCTAGTACCCAACAATTAATTTGGTTGTGTCTCCTACATTTGTCCTAATTCCTCGCTTACAGCACAAGCTCAGTACATTCCTCTTGCAATATTTATTTTTATTTACTTATATTTCAATTAGTTTTATTTTAATAAAATATTTAAATAATTACATTTCTATTAATTATGATAATATTTTTGAATTAATTATAATTTATCCACTGCTTTCATTATAGGACAATTTATGTAGTAACACCTGGAGAAAATGTGGCTGAGCTACCTGGACATCTCTTTTCTGTTTGATGTAGAAGCATAAAATTTCTAAAATCAAAATATTTTCCAGGATGCAATTTAAGACAGATCTTCACATGTGGGTTAAAATTGTATCAGTCTTTTTTAGGATTTAAAGTGAGAAAAATTGGACAGCACTGTATGGCTGTGGTTTCTCAGTGTTATTAATATAGAATAATAATTCCAGCAAGGATTTCAGCCTGAAGAACTTGGTCTCTGGATAAGAATTTGCTTTCTTTCAAAACCACAAAGAAAGTTCTGCAAGAAAATATGAAAGAGCAGAGAAGAAGCAGGGAGAAGGCAATTTATGTTGAACTGTTGAGGAAGCCTTGTGACTTTTTTCCCCCTCTTTTGAGTTGTTTCTTCAAATTACTTCAATTATTTCAGTTCTTCCTTCTTACTTTACTTCTCCGTTGGAGGAAAGGAAAGAAAGGAAAGGGAAAGGGAAAGGGAAAGGGAAAGGGAAAGGGAAAGGGAAAGGGAAAGGGAAAGGGAAAGGGAAAGGGAAAGGGAAAGGAAAGGAAAGGAAAGGAAAGGAAAGGAAAGGAAAGGAAAGGAAAGGAAAGGAAAGGAAAGGAAAGGAAAGGAAAGGAAAGGAAAGGAAAGGAAAGGAAAGGATTATCTTTATGTCTCTTCTTTGCTCACTTCTAGCATCACAGATATCAAAAAGAAATTGCCAATTAACATTTTCTTAACATGATTAAGGGCTCTCTGTCAAGTGATGCCAAATGCTGACTTTGAAAACAGCAGGAAATAATACGGTGCTGACTTTTTTTTTGGAAAGCAGAGACAATTAGAGAGTTTGTGTTACTATCAGTGATCCACAGGCATCAGTGATCCTTATCTTTTGGCTGAACTTTTACTTCTAATATCATGAGCTTCTTGAGCTGATAACTGTATTTTAAAGAACGTTTAATATCCTCCCACAAAAAATACCTTTGCACATTTGATAACACCACAAGATTACTGCTAGAAAGAATCAGACTAAATCCTGGATATCTGATATAATCCATATTCTTCTGTCTTTAATTAAGTTGGGAAAGAAAGGTGAAAGTGTTCAGGTGGGCAAAGAGCATGGAAAAATTATTGTTTCCCAATGGCTTCAAGAGTTTCTTCCTTTTTCTCCAGTCCTCAGAAACGACCCTAACTGGCTGTGATTTGTCACTGATGGGAAATAGGGCTTGTAATAGCATTTGCCACATTTTTTTTTCCATGAATCTCATCAGTCCTGTGCATTTGTTAGTTTTATTTCTGATTTGACAGTGCAGATGCAGATTCTGCACAAATGTGAGCATCTAGACAGTGGTGAGCCAAAATGGCACTTAAGGCTTGATCTGAACTGATAAACTCTTTATAAAATTGCTTTTTAGGTCACCTCCTAAAATTGTCTGCTTAGCAAGCCTCGCTCTGTTTGGGTGAGCAGCCTTCTACAGATGTGTCATGCAGAGATTTATGAATTCTTCCTCCTAGAAAAGATGCAAGGAAAGGAAACTCAGTCTGAAATTTATGTGAACACCTGGACCACGTCTGGTATTTTACATTCCTGTTTTCTGAAACATTTGAGCATTAATATTAATGGTCCCTATTTTGCAACTAAAAGAAATATCAGAAAACTATGTCAAACATCCTAAACTTTTCATTCAAGTGTCTTTATATGGGCAACTTTAATGAAAAGCTGCTATTAACCTCTGGTAAACCAAAATCCTTGGTTGTAGAGCCAAGTTAAACTTGGCATTTGAAGCCAAAATATAAACTGAGCCACTGGAGCTGACTGCACATATATGAAAAGGAAAATAAGTAATACTCATATACAGAATTTCTGTGGCCAAATATTTTATGTCCTGCCTATTCTCAGCTTCTTCATATGTTCCTAGCCAGGGCTGTGAAAACAAAAACTTGAAATGTGCAAACAACCTGCCATACTCAAGGTACAAAACAGCAAAAATACCACAGAGTGTAGTTCCCTGAAATATCCATGTTGCCAGTCAGTTCTGTCAAAGTGGGATCTGGGATATTTTCAAACACAATTATCCTGGCAGATGTCACTGGTTCTCCATCTGCTTTTCCACATGTCATTCTGCTCCATTGCTCATCCCCTTCTCTGCAAAACATGATTTTCCAAATGAATAGAAATATATAAATATAATTATAAATTTAATTATAAATGATAGAAATATAAAATCATATAAACAATATAAATATATGTACAAACACACAAATCAGAGAGTGTTCAGTGTCCTGAAGCACTGAGAACTGAGTTGCTGAAGGAATTATTGCTGGAAGGAGGTGGTTGTGACAATCTCAAGGGCAGGAGCAAGGAGAGAACTTTCTTGGGTTTTTCCCTTCTGTTTTCCTACCATTCTTGATCCTGAAATTCCTTGCAGCAATGTCCCATGCCCAGCACTGACATCAGGGACACCCCATTGGAGAAGGTTTGCATTTACTGCAATATCTTTGTGGTTTCTGTTATATGTTTCATTATATCGTACACACAAATATTCCCTTCAAAGAATTCCTGCTGAAGTTGTTTATTTGGTTGGAAATACTTGAGTTTCTATGTAGGAAAGCCATCAAGAAGGACATCCAAAAGAAGAGGGAATGTGTAAAGGAAGGGTAGAATCCTAAAAACAAAGACCTCGACACAATTTTCTTTAAATAAATCTGATGTAATTTTATTTTCTAATATTTCTGGTTAACCAGAGCTACAAAAATAATGGTCTGCTGTTGATAGCAGACATCCTCCTGAACTTCAGTGGGATCTGGAACTGGTCTTTCAGGCCTTGTACCTAATAATTAAAGATAAAGAGAGTTGGCTTTTCCTTCATATCTGGTTTTTGGGTTGTGTTTTGTTTCAGGGTGGTTTTTTATTTGTTTGTTTTAAGGGTTGTTTTTTTTTTAATTTTTCCCCCTCCTTTCCATCTTGATGTCCAAGTTTTTTCAAGTACCATGTTAGAGAGTGACGGATGGTAAAGATTTCCATCTCCCATAAAGGGTCAATATCTCCCTGATTTGGGATCCTGATCTCCACTCACCTTTTAGAAGGGAACAGCTCAGTTTCAGATTTTTGTCACACTGAGAAAAAGAGACAGGAGCAGCAGCAAGATAAATTATGTAGTAACTTAAGGAAATAAGTATAGAGAATATTTTTTTAATCAGAGAAATTTTCAATCAACTTTAAACATTAAAAATGGGCAAAAATATAAAATTTAATTATTATTGCAAGATGGAAAGTATAGAGAGACCACAATCCCTTTTGGGAAGGGATTTTTGTTAATTTTTGAGAGAAAAATACTAAAAGTTCTGTCTTAAGGAATATATGTAAAACTGTATCATGTATATTATAAGAGTGCAGGAAAGAGCTCAGTGAGTCTTGGTGGTGGATTGTTCCCTGTTCTATCATTCCTAAAATCTTCTTATCAGCAATAACATATCTTTTATGCCTGCCATGTCTCCATTTAGAATTGTGTAGCTAACTGGAACTCTCAATGTCTTTGAAGATTTTTGCTGCAATAGAATTTTTGAACACAGGGAGACATCAGGTCATGGGAGAAATTTATGTCCTCAAAGATCTATTCAGGATTATTCTGTGTATATATGCTGTGTATACAGAGTCTGTGCATGAAAATCCAGCATTTTTGTCATGGGAAAAATGTTCGGAATGCACTTTGCTTCATAAGGAAATTCTCAGTACAATTCATCAATCTCTTTTTACTCTTGGAAAGCAAATGTCTTTTGTGTTACATGGTGCAGGAGTTCATAAGCCAAAGAAAAGCAGAATCACCATGAAGGGGGATGTTCCAAGTCTTTGCAATCAGAGAAATGTAATTTAATGGAGAAAAAAAAGATCAAAGTTACTTGAATGTAAGAGCACAGTAATGTAAGCACAGTAAAAGAAGAGTTGTAAATGGGCAGGAGTAGGGTCATGCTCAGGTAACAGAAAAGTTGCTGATTTATTACCTTCATTTAATACTTCTACAAATGGAGAAACTTCCCAAAATAGTAATTTTTTTAGAATTTAAAGTCTTCTTTAAAGATTGCAGCTTAGGAAGGCATTGTTCTTAGACATATGGATTTACATGTTGCTCTCAAAAACAAATCTGTAATTTTGTTGTCTCTTTCATGTTAGAATGGATTTAGACTCATAAGAGCTCAAGAAAGGATGGCAGTGGATAGAAAAAGAAAGCTTTGGGGGTTTTGTTTACTCATAGTCCTACAGTTGAGAGATAAAGATTCTGATTCTTTTATGCATTTATTTTTCTTATGTGAAGAATAAATCAGATGCAAATAATACCAAAGGGCATTCCCTGAAAAGGGATCCTCAATCATCCTCCATTCAGGTACTTCCTTTAGGAACAGAAAAGTAAAAATTATATAAAAGAGGAAAAGCAATTAACTGTTAAAATTAATATTTAGATAAGATCTGAATTGAAACAATCTAAAAAATTTCCATTGTGAAAGTTGGAAATTCAGAATTACAGGTATGAAATCTGGCCACTCTTGCCATTCCTGAAATTTATTGAAAAGCTGCTTTTAGCATTCCTCATAAACAATATTCTAGGAAGTCTAGAGGTACAGGATCCAGCCCTCTTCCTGTTCATTTTACAGCAGTATTTCCTGGCAAAGAGCCAGCATCATTAGCTAATTTACTGTAGTATTTCCATGCTCTGTGACCTCCAGGTTCAAATAACCTTCACAACAAATAGTTGCCCCTTCAAACAAAGTTCTATGCTAAAAAAATATAAATATTTCACTAAGTCCTTGTTGTATCAAGTGTATATATAAGACAGAACTATAGATTTTAAGATATGGGTCAATGGAGCAAAAATGTTAATAATCAAACTGGAAAAAGCCTTCAAGATCAAATTCTCTGCAGCAAATTTTCATTAATGGTTCATGATTACACTCTGTTCTAATTTCCTTTAAGCTGCAAGGTTTTTCTATGGATTACAAGACAACAAATAGTGAGGAACTGCAGTGATCACCTTTTGGAATGACAGGAAATTAATTATCTGTTAAGTGGCTAAAGAGTTGGGAATATCTGGTGTTCTTTGTTTCTTTATGTCTTTACATTTCCCTTTATACCTAAATACCTCAAACTGAATTAATAGAGCTTTCCTAAGTTTCTCAACAATCAGAGAAAGATTTATTATTATTAATTTTTTTTTCGTTTTTCCTTCAGTTAAGAAAATAATTCCTCAGCGCCGTAGTTTATCCGATTTCTGAAAGAAGATTGCAAGTGTATCTGGCCCTGTGTGGTTTCAAATTTGGATTTATTATTGCTTCCTTTGAAATCAAACATAATACAAAACCAATACATAACCCTTAATACTCATTACCCAATGTTGCCTAACTTCAATATACAAGTAGCTCAGTGAGATCTTCATCTAATTTCCAAAATCTTACTGGATCACTGCACTATTCATCCAGGTTTATTTGTTTTCCCTTCTTTCAGTAACAGAAAACTCTCTTTGGGTTGGGTGACAGCAGGGATAAACTCTTTATAAAGGTTCTTTCCTCTTTTACCCCTTGTATATAAAAGATAAAACTATAAATGATTGCTTGGATCAAATCTTTAAGATTTGTGACAGACAGCTATGAATTATTGTAAATATCCATCATTCTAAGTTGGTAAATAATCTTCAGTATCAAAGTTTTCTTCAAGCTTTTCTGTCAATAAATTTTATTGTTAGAAATTAAAAGCAAAATTAAAGGAGACATTAGGAAAACCCCCACAATTTAAAAAATTGTATTTTCTTAGTAATATTCCAGAAACATCAGTAGCCCATAGCTACATCAGAAAGTTTCACAGATAAAAACCTAGCAGTGAGTTCTTCACTAAAATATTCACAGAACCAAGGGACAAAAGGCCCTAACTTGGCCTCTGTTCCAGGACAGTGAGTTGTTATTTTCAGAACAGGATATTGATGACATTGCCCAAAGGTCAGGTAATCCTTACTTCTTTCCTAAATCGACTGCAGAACTTCCTTATTCAAATTGGAAGCAATCTCATCTTTTTCTTGGGGTCTGATTGAGCACAAGGCTTTTAAAAGCATTTAATGAATACTTAAAATGTTGGGAAAAAATACTCACAGACATAATTGCTTTCTATTTATCTAACATTGCTATAGGATTTTTAAAGGTAATTGGCTGTGGCACTGCTGGTTTCTGTAAATAAACAACTGAGGATGGAGATCTGGGCCATATAAACACAACAGAGGTATTTGGCAGGAAAAGACACTTTCAGTTAAGCTGCAATGGATAAATCTTGTTTGACCTTCCTTGAGTCTCTGGTGGGTAGCTCTGAGTCACTGGGAGAATGAGGCTGGAATTTAATTTTGATTGACAAGTGGCCTCCCACTGAGGGAACCCTGCAAAGGGCTGAGGAAGGAACACCCCATGTGAGCCATCTGGGTTGGCTTGTGGGAATGAGGACAACCAAAAAAAGCAGATTAGAGGGGTGCACAAGTGCTCCAGACACTCAGGTCAGGGTCCCAAAACATCCTGAGCCTGCTTTTGAGGAGCATTCAGACACTGAGGTTTTGCTGGAGCCACCAGGTGTCTGACACCAGGAGAGGATGGAGAAGGCTGAGTTCAGTTTGAAAGTTTGAAAACCCAGCAATTTCTCTCTCCCTCACATCCCCCTGGGTTCAGTTTGAAGGTTTCCAGTCACAGCAGTTTGTCTGTCCATGCCTGCAGCAGGTGTAAAAGAGCAGAGGAGCGATGCTGACGTGGGTTTAGCACTGGGAAAAAGGAGTTTATCTGCAGAAGTGAGTGTGCATTTCTCACTGGGGGGAAAAAAACCTCGTGGCCACGTGGCTCATGTGATGTGGGGAACTTCATTTTGGCAGGGCAGCTTCCAGGAATTATCCACCTGCTGTCATTCCTTCCCTTTATGGAATGTGCTGAAGCAAGGGATCATATCCCAGGAGTTCCCTGTGAGCGTGTGAGTTCGTAACAGAAATTAATTCCTCTACTTCATTTTGGCAGGGCAGCTTCCAGGAATTATCCACCTGCTGTCATTCCTTCCCTTTATGGAATGTGCTGAAGCAAGGGATCATATCCCAGAAGTTCCCTGTGAGCGTGTGAGTTCATAACAGAAATTGCAAGACAGTTTGGACAGGAACAATGCTGATAATGCCTTTATTTTCTGCTGGGTTTTAGGTGTTTCCTTACAATGTGAAATTTGATATAGCAAGGGATAATATTGGAGCAGTGGAGGATGTCTGGGAAGGGACTTTTCTGTTGTATTTATTTGTGTGTAGGTTGGTTTGTCTGTTTGCAGCTTTGCTATTTTATTTTTGCGGAGGGAAAAAAATCCATCTCATTAAGGAGTTATGGAAGTCTCTGTGCTTTGCTTGACAGGTTTTCACACAGCAGCTTGAGCCCACCTAACTTAGTCTGTCTTTAACATAAGTCATCCAAAGGGCTTCAGAAAGACATAAGCCATTGAAAATACACCAAGTGCTGTTTTCTCACCAAACTTCAAACATAGCAGCTGTCCTCTAGCTTTTTCTCTTTTCTTTTCTTTTCTTTTCTTTTCTTTTCTTTTCTTTTCTTCTGTGGATGCAGTGACTTGACAAGTTTCAATATGGATTTTATTAATTTAGTTCATATTTTGGTTTTTAACAATTATTTCAATACCTATAGAAAAGTATTTGAATTTACACTTTGCACATCTTTTCCCCACTAAACTGCATAAAAAGAAAGGATGACCCATGATTGTCTATTGTCATTACATTCATTGGCCTTTCTTTTGTAGGAAACTGAAAAATGTTCTCTGTCCACCAATTATGAATTTATTTAAGGGGATATTTATATTTAGCAGCAATTAATATACAGATTTCTTAGAGAAAAGAGAAATTAGGGACACTATTTATATACATACTAACATAAAAGTAGTTTATGTCATTAGTGGCCTTAATGGACATCCAGAACACAGAAGTCAGAACTGACATTAATTCACCTCATTTCTGTGGAAACAGTGGGGGTTTTCCTGAATAATTGCAGGGAATGACTGACTTGAGTTTAAAGGTGGTCATTCATCTGTGGGCCCATCACATGAAGTGCCAGACCATAGAAGACATTTCCAGTGCAATTCACAGCAGCTAAAATTGCTCCTGTAACAATTTCCCAAGCGCAGGGCGGGCTGCCCGTGCTGCAGCCAAGGAAAGCACACCTCCAGGATTTGGTGGGATTCCATTTTGGTGGGATTCCATTTTGGTGGGATTCCAATTTAGTGGGATCCTTGCTGACAAAAGGGGCTGTTTGCTTTCAGGAGGAGGTCACCTCTCCATCATGGTGAGCAGTCTGGGTTTCCCACAGCCTCGCTCAGAGGTCCTGCAGCGATGTTGGTGTGGAGGATGAGGAGTAATCCAGCTGTGGGATTGCTTTCAGAGGCAAAAGGGACACAAAAATCAGGGAGCAGTTAGAGCTGAGGTTATGTCTAGCACCAAAGTGCAACGAGCAATTGTCCTTCAAGAGATGAAGCTGCAATTCAGTGGCCTGTGTTTGCACAGTAACGTAACCATTGGAGTTCATTAGCACTTCTGAGGCAATTATACATTGCTAAATGCCCAGCTAGAGTTGTATCCCCCCTGAGTTAGTTGTTGGTTTTTTTTTTTTAACTCAGTGGGAAATAGATTAATTTGATTTCACACCATTGGTGTTCATTAATTTTGGTGCAGCAATGGAAAATGCAGAAGTTCAGCAGTACTGAAGGTGTTGCTGCTGCTGTTTGATCTCTCCCCGAGTAACAGAGCTGGGAAGGTTCGAAGAAGCTCTGACAGACATCCCCAAGAACACACTGCTGTAAGTCAAACCTAGGGCTTCAACCTTTGTTATGATCAGCTAAAAGGAAGGAATTCCTCCCTGTGAGGGTGGTGAGGCCCTGGCACAGGGTGCCCAGAGCAGCTGTGGCTGTCCTAGATCCCTGGCAGTGCCCAAGGCCAGGCTGGACAGGGCTGGGAGCAGCCTGGAACAGTGGAAGCTGTCCCTGCCATGGGGCTGGTTGAGCTTAAGGTCCCTTCCAGCCCAAACCATTCTATGCTTTTGTGATTGAACAGGCCTCTCTAAACTAGAAATTAATTATTTGCCCTTCACAATTAATACATAAGCAGGAACAAACCCTTTGGAGTTGGTGCCAGCTCGTGAAGCACACCCAGGGAAGCGAGCAGAGCAGTTTGTTGTTGGTTGTGCTTCTCCCCATGGGTAACTCTTGCTGGAATTTCTGGTTTAGTATCTCATCTTTCATAAACCTTGCAGCTATTTCACACTGCAGTGGTTTAACCCCAGCTGGGAATTAATGTTTATTAATTATTCTTCTCTGATCCAGTGAGGAATTTCATCCCAAATCCTCTAGACTGACAAGCAGGATCATTAAAACCTAATTTATTAAATGGACCTTTCAGATCTCTAAATGAGAGCAAGGTGCTTGCACATCTTTGGGAATATGGCTTGCCCAGGATGTTCTTTTCAACCTCAAGCCTATTCCAGATATCCCACATGGAGATAATTCCCTTTGTGGGAGGAACAGGTCCCTCCAAGCGAGATCCTGATCCCACGAACTTGCTGATTTCAGCAATGCAGAGGTTCAGATTTATGTGGTGTCTCTTCTTGAGGTCAAGCACAAAGCAATTAAAGAACTGAACATAAAGAATGTGCAGTTTTAGGAGATGGAAAGAAGTTTAATTGCTTGAGCAAGGCCAAAATTTTATCCTAAATCCCTCTTCTTGAGCAGTTTGCATCATAAACCACTTGGGGTGGTTTCCTCACTGCCACTGATAAAGGTTTAATCTGCTGGGAATCCAGGACATTTCTATAATATTTTTATTTGCCACTTTCTCTCTTCTAGACTAGGAATAAACACAATAAGAAGTCTGAGATATCGAAAAAATGAAATTCAAAAATAAAAATCAAAATAATAGAGAGTTTACCATCATCACTAAAGCTCACAAATTTAATTTGAAATTTTGCCTATACTAGATCATTTATTCAGAGTTCTACACATGTATTGGCTTTCACTAAATGAATACTGATGTCAAAATTAATGCAAAGCATCTGCATGGATCTTTCCACAATGCAACCTCAATTTTCAATATCAGACCATTCACACACCAAGTTTATTTTCCTTGCCATAAATGACAGCTATTCCCTAAAATCACCAACAAAATTAAAGAAAATCATTTGCAAGATAAGATATTTAAAAGCAAGATTTCTTTACAAATCCACTGCGCTGTGAGACAAGCTGGTGCATTTTCATTATTATCCTTTAGGGGAATGGTTTTAGTTTTTAATCAAAATCTTGGATTATTTTGTACTGATAAAAACTATGAGTCCCTGCCCCACTTTAGAGAACACAGCAGTTCTTCCAATGTGTTGTTGTTTGGTTTTTCCCTCCACCTTCAGCGTTATTATAAAAATAAATAGATTTCTAAATTATTTTTTTAAGTCAACAAACCTATTTTCAGCCACTCCCCGCACTTTTATTATCTGCCTCCTGTTGCCTTAGGCAACCTATTTTTGTATTCAGATTTAACATCATAATAGATCTTATCTAACTGTTTTCTTAAGGAACTTTCATGTGGCATCTGCTGGGCTGGAATGTCCAAAAAAAAAAAAAAAAACTTCTGCAAGAAGTGCCAACACTTATTCCACGCCTGCAGGGAATCTGTGTCTCTCTTTTTGGGGTGTTTTGGAACACAGCACCTGTGGATGCCATTTCCTGGGGTTTTGCTGTGTTCACTGTGCAGGTGAACTCTTAAATATTTTTTACTCCTTAAAATGTCTCCCACTGCAGTTTCTTTCCTGATAATCCCCTGGGATCTGATCCAGCTGTGCCACCATGCAGAAACCAAGTTTGACACCAGCTTTATCAAGACATTTGGAAAAGCTGCAGGCACAAAAGAAATTTGCTGCTAAAATATTTTAAGTAGGGCATTTTTACACAGAAAATGAAAATAACAGCGTTAGGCCAAATTTTTCTTGTTTGGACAACATAACAGAGTAGGTTTGTGTCCCTGGATCCAGAATTTGTGTAGTGTTTGTCAACATCAGACAGGCTGGAAAAAAGCAATAAATTAGAGAGTGTGATATGGAAAGAAAGAGGCTTTAGCACATTTCCTAATATTAGAAAATATTGAATTTAAATCAGCTCTAGGCAGCTAAAGTAATATCAGAGGTAATAAATATAATGAGTTGATGTCTGTTAAAGCCATCAAGGCTGCAGCCTTAAAAACACAGAGTGTAAAAATATTCACATTTCAGTCTTTCTTATAATATTCTGGGTGACATCATGATGTAGTGCATGGCAGCTGGATTAAGTGCTAATGGAACTTACTCCAAAACAGAGTCCAGCAATCTGCTTCTTCTTTAGTAAAGCTCACTCCAATCTATATTAAATCAATATAAAGATTTGCAGGATGAGATTCCATCTGACAGAGAAAACAGAAAAGAAAGAGGAGGGAAAAGAGGGCCATAACCTGAATTTAAAAATATAAAGAAAGTGATTCCCAGTAACACTTTGTGGAAAAGAAATAAAGGAGGATCCATCCTATTGGAAAATGCTTTAACAAATTCTATGAACCTTCTACATTTTTAGGCCCATGCCTAATCAAGATGATTTTGTTTGTTTGTTTCAAATACCTTGTAAAGAATGATTTGCACCCACTGAAGTTTTCATTCATCAACAGTTACAATGTTCATGCCACACAACTTCTCATTTTCAATTGACTCTTGTTCAATTCTGCATCAAAGTAAAATCCTGACAAAGAAAAAAGGAAAGGAAAACAATCTTGTCCTTAGACATAGAGATTAAATACAGTTGTGGTGTTAGACAAGATGTTGCATTGGAGTTTTATTTCCTATTGAATTTCTTTCAAAAATGACCAAGTTAGCCCTCTGCCTTTACAGGGCCAGGTCCCTGCCCTCGTGGAACCACGTGAATTTATTTTACATGGATTTGAAATGCTGAATTAGTGTGGGTTCACAAAAGGATACAGAAACAGGGTTTTGCACTGGTTTTGATTCACCTGGATTTCCAACAGGTCTGCATGAAATGCAGGGTTCAAAGCAGATTTCAGTGATGCTTTCCAAATTTGGTTTGGGTGGGATCCAGAGCCATAAATCCTTCATCCTTTGTGGGGATGCTCTGCGAGGTGGGACACTCAGAACCCAGCCCAGCTCTTTGGAGAGCTCCTTTGAAGCAAGGCCAGCATTTAGGGCTGTAATTAAACCAGAATTGAGGCAGATTGAGGCAGAATTTGCATCCAGCTAAGAGCAGTTTGCAGGATCCTAGGAGGTGGTGTTGGGTCTTGCTGCTTCCTTCATTCCCAGTCTCCAGCAGGAGGAGGAATGAGGGAGGAAATCTCAGTGGCCTGATGCTCCCTGGTAAATGGAAATTGAAATGGAAATGCACTTTCTCCCAGGCATCTTTTGACTGAACTTTGTTCAGAACAATGGTCTGACACAGAAACTGATGAAATAGTCGCATCTGTTTGTGGATTTAATAAGGAATATCAGAATAGAAGATAAAATCCTGGATGTAAATAAGACATTAAATTGCTTTCCTTCCTTATTCCCTATCCTTTTGACTCGTTGCTACAACAAAAATGCCTCTGTATTTTTCAAAGATATACTTTTGATTTCAGACCTCACCGTTGCCCAGCTCAGAATTAACATTTTCATTGCTCATGTACTGTGAGCACTTTTTCTCTCACGATTAATATTTCTTTTTTGTACAATTAGAGACAATGAAAAAAGGAGGGACTTTGTTCTGTGAAACTGTAGTGTGAAGTTCTGCCACTTATTATTGAATTACTTCAACAAATAGGTGTTCTTTTTGGACTAGACCTTCCACTGACATAAATCATGTCAAGTATCATTTCATGTGCCATATTCTTATTCAGCAAATATTCTCTTTCCTTGCTTTAATTTCAGCACCAGGCGAGCATGCACGTACCTTTTTGCTGGATTTCATTTTAATTCTGCTCTAGCCAGTGGAAGTCAAAAGGTATCCAGTCACTTTTTCCAGGACACTGATCCACGTGCATGTTTTCTGTCTCAGCCTGTTTGAGATTTCCATCACCAGGAAGCTCCATGGCAACTCAGTATGGAAACAGATGTGAGGTCACACAGAGCCTATGGAGTGAAACCTGAAGACAATGGAAAAAATTCTTTCTATACACTCTGGCAATTGGTGCAGCTTCATATATAAAGTTCTAAAATAATTTCATGCAAAAGTTCACTGCAGTTAAATAGTTATTTATAGTTTCAGTCCAGCTTTTTTAGTGTGAAAAGATAGTCCTTCAGACTAATTCTCTTTAGTTTTCCCTTCTTTTTCCTCCCTTTGGGATCCTAAATTAATGTAAGAATCTTCTAAGTTAATTCAAGAATCTTCTTAGAGGGGCTTGTTTAGGAGAAGCGAAGAGTTGGCTCCAGCCAGTGGCCTTCGCTTAAAAAGAAAGGAGGAAATGTTTCAGAAGCAGTTCAGACTTATTGACTATCAAAGAGAAAACAGGCCTTAAATCACATAAAGCCCTTTTCTAAAGAAGCTGTGCATTCTTTCATCATGAAGGTACTTTGAAGGCTTCAAGGCAAGATGTCTTTCTGTTCTGAATATTCAGAAATGCAAAATGAGTTTTAATGTTGCCACTCTTTAAGTCTGTGAGTCACATGTCAGCACCTACTTTACATCCTATGTGGTGGCCAGCAAACCTCATTCCCACCTGCAGCAGGATTTAATTTCCTAAAATTTAACTTTTACACAAAGGAATCTGAGTTTAAATTTAAATTTTAGTGTTAAGTGCATTCTTGTTCCTGTATGTTAAATTGCCTGTACAGAAAAGACTAATATTTGCCTATCTGCAGTTTCAACATAAATATCAATGATTTTATCTTTTTTTTCTGGGATGCTTTGATATATGATGAAGCTGTTTTTCACCTGAGGTTACAGGTGTGTTTACATAAAATCTTTAGCAACTTAAAAAACTTTTTAGCCAAATCAAACACCTGTGTTCTTTAAACCAAATAATGTGTCAATTTTATGACTGGAGCCTTGGATTTTATATTCAAAAAAGAGTGTTGTAGGTCAATAAGAAAGGAATATTTGGATCTGATTGAAATTTATTTAGAGCAAAACCAGCAGGAGAATATTTTTTGCCCAAAAGGGTGCAACAGGCATTGTTATTGAATCTGTAACTGTTCATGTTAGGGACAGCCACCTCCTCTCAAAAGAGACTCCACTGTGAATATCTGATATATTAATGCTTCTAGTCCCTCTGAGACCTTGCCAGAGCCCCTAAATGTGGTGGTGTCCCCACAGAGGTTTATTTCCTCTTCACTGACACTCCAAAAAGGGAAAATGGTTATCACATTCATCATGGCTGTGAGCAATAATAAAATCTCACCTTGTTTTGGAAAGAGGAGTGAAGAATTGTCTGGTAAGGCGCAGAGGATTTTTCCCAGGAGTTGTTTCAGGAGGTGGCTGCTCGAAGTCTGCACATCATCTCCAGCATCCGTGCAGGAGGACAGGCCTGTAAGGACGTCCTTGCCCTCCAGCACCTCCTCATCCTGAAAAAATGGCAGAAATGAAGGAGTTTCAGTGCTTTGGTGGGCTGGGATGAGGAGTGTGGACCCTCTGTCAGCACAGAGGCAATGGCAAAGGAGCTGCCCAGCTTTCCACTCTTGTTTCTACAAATTGCAGGTAACACTTTGAGAGCCCTCAGTGGAATTAGAGGAAATTAGTGGTGTGTAAGGTAAAAACATTTAGAGGAACTGTGACTAATACAGGTCAAAGGGAATTGCATAAAACCAAAACAAATAACCCCAGGGGTTTGGTCCTGTGGAGTGAGCTGGGGACACTGATTTCTTAGAAACTGCTCCTATATCCCATCCTTATTCAAACAAAGGCTGTAGAGACCTGGCAAAAGAGTGTCTTAAAGAACTTCTCATGGCAAGGTTAGGATTCTGCAAAAGTGAGACAAGCAGCCCCTGACTCCTCATCTTAATTTCCCCTGCACAAGTAAGGATGAGCCCAAATTGAAATCCCTGTAGCAAGCGGAGTGTGAGGTAATGGAAAGGAACAGATTATGCTGTAAAAATGTGAAGCTTCTGTAACAGACCTTAGGCAAGCCCCAGAAAGCTCTGAATTAGCTGCTGGATGTTTCAGAAATGTCCACATGTACCCAATATTGTCAGGCTCTCGTGCTTGTGAATAGAGTTCCCAAAGGCTCAGCTGTTTATGCTTTCCATGAATGGCAAACAAATGTGCAGCTCTGCTACCCTGAGATCTGAGACTGGCCTGAGCTGCTCAAGATGTCCTGAGCAGGGAACTGTGGGGGAAAGTTGTGAAAATCCTGGGAATAGATGGAGAGATTCATTTCCTTGCAGAATAGGCTTCAAAATACGTAAGGGAAATTCAGGATAATTCCTGTTTGGTGTTCAGAAAGGGCTTGGGAAGACACAACTGCAAGAGAGCATCATCTGCAAAGAACTGGGGGAAAACTTGTGAAAAAAACTCCACTATATTTATGGAATACAATTCATTAAGTTTCAGTCTTTAAGGAGTGTGGGGAGCTGAGCATGGATTTCTCAGTCCTGGGCCCCACGGGAGTGAGGAAAACACTGAAGATTTTGTACAGCAAAAATGAAACAGAGCAGTTTTGCTTTTTCAAACTTAGACTTGCACTCCTTCTTCTTCCTTGTTTTGGAAAGGTGCTGTAGACACTCATGTAACTAATGAAGTGCTGCCTGCTACTGAAATTGCCCTTTGCTTCCTCTGTCAAACTCTTTTATATTCACAACTTTGTTGATACTATTCTGGTGTCAGTTGTCCAGGTTTCTGTGTAAAATGTTTTGTTTCGTGAACTTAGGCAGGATTACAAAAAAAAGGATTGGATATGATTGGTAGGAGGATAAAGGAAATATCTCCTGAGATTAAAAAAATGTTCTAGTATAATTTTCATTGAGAAAAAATGTTGCTTTTTTCCTGTTTAAGAATGAAGCTCCCAAAGTTTTACAAAGATGGACTATCCCTGTTAGAGTGTTTTGGTCTTGCTTTGTTGGTGAAGTTGTGATTTTCTTAGATGAAATGTATTTGCTGTCTCTAAATCATTAAACCACCAAAAGCAGAGATTTGTCAGTTTGCAGACTCAGCAAGCCCAATTGAATTTATGAATTTATACTGATTCTGAACTCATTTTACCAGAAAATAATTGCTAACCCAGTCAACATGGACAGGTTTCTTGAACCAAAATTGTCAAATACAAATGCAGACTGGCCATAAAATGGAAAGTGAAAGCATTCTCAGCATTCTGGAGAGTTTAGTAGTGGCTTTTATTCCTTCATCAGCCTGGTACCAGAGAGCACCAAGTGATGTAATGAATGCTTGGGGAGGAAAAAAAAAAAAGAATAAAATCATTGTGGAATCTGTACAAGTGTTTAAGCCATTTGCCCACTACAGTTCAACAACAACAAAAAGAGAAAAGCAGCTACTTGGGATCCATGGAGTCGTGATATTTTCTACTTATTCTGTTTCTGCCACTCTCTTTCTCTCCCCCCTCACCACCTCTTTTTCCATTTCTCCCTCTCTCTCAATCTCTCACATTTACTATTAAATAAAATCCACACTATTGACTTCATTTGCACCCTAATTCAGGCAGAGGCACCTCTTTAAAAATCTTAATAAGTACACATCGAAATAGTAAAAATTAGAAACACCGATGGCAACCCAAAACCTTTCCCCTCACATTTCACCCATGGACAGCCTCTATTGTTTATTTTTCCTGAAGGCTCTTGCTTATACATTGAAAATGCTGGGAAAGAATTGCAATCCTGTTAATACACATTGCCATTGACTGAGCAGTTCTGGGCTCGAAATGGTGACTCAGACATACAATATTTATTTGTTCATGTTGACACCAAATATTTCCTCTGGCAGCCAAGAGAGCAACAGTCCAGAACATCTATTCCCCAACTGTGTGGTTGCTTTTGTTTCTGAATTCTTTTTTTTTTTTTTCTTTTTTTTTTTTTTGCCATGCAAATTTTTTCACAGCTGTTGCTTATAAAGTTGACTTGGATGCTGCTCAATTCAGAGAAATGGCATTTTACAACAATTTATAATTCTTTCATCTTCTGAACACAATGGATTTATTTGTGTTTAGATTGGGTTATTTTATTAATAATCCATGGCTCTGGGCAAAATTAAGATTCCTGGCAGCAACTGTGAGAATTTTTTAGTGTATGTATATACACAATTTTCATCTGTTCTGCTTTTCAATACATTACCTAACTATTGGAGGCATCAGATTTTCCATGTTGCTGCTTTTCCATTATTTTGTTACCATCTTGCCTAATTCATTCTACCCATGCTAATTCAGCCCTGTTACTTTCCATCATCTTAATTCAATATCAATATAATTCTGATTCGTGATGCCATGAATGTTAGAATTGTAACTTTATGGCACAGCTTTATGGGTGATACAGTCACACCACTTTCAATTTTTTCTTCTTTTCCTTTTAAGTTCCCTCAATGTATCAACACAACCTCCATGCCTAGAATTTATAATGAATCTGTAAATAAACCAACATTGTTTAGGGTGTTAAATACATCTAAATCCTAAAAAAAAAATTGCTTCATCTTCTTTGCATAAATGCTGTTTATTATTCCTTCTATTTAAAGTCTCTCTTAAACTGCTTTTCTCTCATGTGTGTTTGAGTTTTGTTGATATTGAGTTAATTAAGATTGTGCCAACATGCAACAAAATGCTTTAGGTAATTTTATTCTGTTATCCACCCTTCAATATTTAAATAAACATCAACTCTGTTGGTGCAGCAAGAGTTGCTCTGAAGGGAGTTTGGATGTTTTCTGTATCACTTTTCATTTTGTTTCAGTTACAACTGGAACAATGGAAAGCTGTGACTTTAATCCATTTATTCCCTTTGGCTACTCCTCTAAAAGATTCCACACTATAAAAATTAGAGAGAAAATAAGGAATACTTACTGCATTCTGATGGTTTTTTTTCCTTTTTTTTTTTTTTTTTTTTTTCATTTTTTCATTTGGCTGGGTTTGTTTCAGAAAAAAACCCATGGCATGGCACAGGGCTGTGAATGCTTCGATGAATGTTCACTCTGATTCACAAATTTAGTGTTTGAGAAGGATTTCACTGCAATACAACAGGTCAGTGGAATAAACCAACGAGACAGAATCACCTGAGACACTGAGGTCTGTGCTCAGGGGTGGTGGCTGGGCACAAACAGGGCTGGACACGAAATTTGCTGCAGCCCTGCCCGGTACAAGCACCACTGGCTTGTCTTGTGTGTTACAAATCCTAAATTTGGGACCCTGGCAGAAGGCCAGAAATGTCCCATTTCTGTGTGTTCTGTGGGATCCCTGCCATGGGCTGCTGAGAAGAGCTCTGGGGAAGGGAGAGGAGCGAGTTTGGAGGTGACAAGTTCTGTGGTGACAGCTTTAGAAGTGACAAGTGTTGTGGCTTAACCCTGACAGCGACTAAAACATCATTATCAACACCATTCTCGTCCTAAATTCAAAACACACCAGCTACCAGGGAGAAAATTCTTTATCTCAGCCAGATCTGGGACACCCACCCAGAAAGTCAGGAAATTCTGCCAGAGGAAGGTGCAATGGCCATCAAGAGTGGAATATATTCACTACTTATATCAGCAAATAATCTCAAAAATTCCAGGGAAATCTTGCTGTGTGTTGGAAGGATTTTGCTCAGGAATGTTGGATGCAGCCCTCCTTGCTCGAAAGACTAAAAACAGAACAAATAATTTCTGCTTTTAGCAAAGAGATGGCAAATTAACTTACCAATATTTATCTCAAGTTCAGATATTTCAGATATTTCCATTCCAATCCCTTTTAGCAGGCATGGATCATTTTATTTTCTGTCAGTACCCAGGGGATTTATAGGACTAAGTCCTCTCACTAATGAAACTCACACAGAGATCTTTCTCAGTCATCAAAACTTGGCTGGAGCCTAAAAATCCTTGCCAAATGCAGGATATCTGCGCAATTCAAGGATTAAAATTCTTTATTCCCTTTTTCTTTCATTATTCTTTTTTTGTTGTTGTTCATCAAAAGCTACAGATGTGTTTACTAGGATAGAATCTCCATAAAAAGGAGTGTTTGTTACTTGAATAATACATTCTCAAAAATCAGTGCCATCAAAGGAAGGCATTTTTAGTTTCATGTCCTCAGACCAAGCATTAGTGAATGAGTTTATTAAAGGTACCAAACATAAATTCCACAATATAGCCAAACCTTGATTACCTTTTGAATTAGATCCTTTTTTGTAGGAAAACTCAAATAATCCATTCAAAATCTGCATTAGAAGAGGAAGAGATTTTTATATAACTGTGTATGTTTAAGAGATGAAGATTTTTTCCACAAGTTCAGCCTTTCCTGAGACTGCAGAGATTTGGAAAATGGCTTTAGGGAATATATCAATATGAATTTCTGCTCATGTCAAACATGTTCCTTCCCAGGCTATTGGATTTGTTTGGTTGGTTGTGCTGTTGTGAGTGCTGGAGGAACAAAAATAATTTCTAAGTGTTTTGTAGGCAAAAAAAGAAAATCTGCCATTCCTGTTGGAAATTTTATCAGTCTGGTGTTCCACCTTGTGAAAAACTCATGTCTAGAAGGACATAAAGGACCAAAAAGTTGGAGACTTGGCACATGAACTGATCTTATGAAAGCAGCAAAGGATGGAGACTCATAAAAGAGTTCAATGATTGTTTTTCTCTTGCTCCAAGCAGCAAACAGAGGAGTGGAAGGACGCTGCGTGTCTGGCAGGGTCCCCCCTGCCCTATGATTTTTTTGGCAGGCTAATTGAGGCAGCTGACATCAGTGGCAGGTCAGGGATGCACAAAAGAAGAAAAAGAAGAGCAGTGATTCTTGGCAGCCCACCCAGCAGTCTGGACAGGGACATTTCAGGTTTAATTAGTGAAATAAAGTAGCAGAGCACTCGTTTTCCCCAGAGAAGCTCGGAGCCAGGGCTTTATCAGATCCGTGCTGGAGCTGTGTCATCACCCACAACCTGAAAGGCTGCTGATGCTTTTGTGGGCCAGGATCTGCTGCTGGAACAACTGAATTCCCCCAGGAGCATGGCTGGAGTAAAAGAGAGCCACGACCTTATGTTTTAAAAGAGATTTTGTGGGGAAGTCTTTCTGGAGATTGGTTGCTAAAGAAAGCCAAGCAGATAAACAGCCAGCTCCTACACACAAGGACACTTCATCATCCTTCCCTCTGCCACCCTTCTCTTTGTCCCACCACTTCAGTGCACTGATATTTAACATGAAGAGCTTTTACAGAACCAGGGGTTGGCTGGAACATCACTATTTTCTCAGCCTAACTTCTGCCAAACTGATTTTCAGTGTTCAGTGCCAGTGTGACTCTGATCACGGGGGTTATTTGTGGGCTGCAGCAATCCTTCAGCTGCCTTCAACTGTCCTCTGCTTTATAAAGCCACTTTTCTGAAAGTTTGTAGAGTGATGTCCATTTCCTTCCTTTTTCCCCCTGAGAAATGACTGTATTGACACACACACTTGATTTACTGCTCACAACAGAGTGGACATGATGTCATATTTTCTGTTAGCTGATATTTCCTAAGTATAGAGAAAACCAGAATAGGCCTGTGGGCAAGTATGAAAATAAACCATATCAAAACTCACATGAAAAATGTACAAATTTTAATACAGAGACAGAAATATGCTAAATTATAGCTGCTAATACTTACAGCAGATAATACAATTACTTTATATTTAGAAATCAATGAGACAAAAGATGGAGCAAATTTTTAGAGAACTAGCAAAAACTTCATGGACTGCTGCTGGCAGAAATCACAAAATTTGCACTGCTGATGCAAACAAGTGGATTTTTTCCCCCAAAAATCATTATGTCATGTTCTTAGAAATATTTTAGTTTAAAATACTAATATCATAAACATTGTATGAGGCTCATGTTTTTATGTGTGATGCAACCAGAGCTGTTTGTTTCTTGGGAATGGCTGTCTTAGGGAATATCTGCAGGAATTCCCCAGGTGGAACCAGGAAACAAATGTGTGCAAAAAATTAAATGTAGTCATTTAACTAATTAGTAAATAAATGTAGTCATTTAATTAACTAGTTTGAGTCACAATCAGGAATATTAAACATGGAGTTGAACTCTCAGTTTTCACTGAAAATAAATATAAGTTGAATTATTAACATATATTAATTGAATTAGCTGAGTTATTAATCAACCAGAAAGAAAGGAGACAGAAAAACAAGATGTACAGGTGCCAAGTATTCTCTTGCTGTCTGACAAACACAGTGTTTTCCCATAGACTGCTGAATTATCTGTCATTGAAAAATAAGTATGGAATATCAGGGTGGCATCTGCAGCCCAGATCTGTGCTCTGGCTGTCATAGAAAAATTACAAAACACTGATCTTCAAGGTGCAAGTGTCAGAGCTGAAAGAGCAGGAAGGCATTTTCATTTCTAGCTGGGCTCCAGCACAACCTCTGGGATCCTGACAGCTCAGTGATGTCTGCACTGGGGTTATTGGCTCCCTTATTTCTGCACTTTTTGTGCTTTATGCCCAAAGCTGAGAGAGTTGCAGCCCCTCACCTGACAGATATGAAAATGACATTACCATTCTCCTCCAGCCTGCCCTCCAGCGCTGTCCTCTGGGGTTTTTTAACCAGGAAAGGCAATGTTTTACCAGCAAAGTCATTCCCAGGTCACAGGTCAGTGATTTCAGTGTCTCCAAGTCGCTCCCACGGTGATGTGCGTGACTCGCCTGCCTGCTCACGTGAGACAGTTTGGAACCAGAGGTTAAATTTTAATTCAGCGCCTCTAACTTGGTGTTTGACCTCAAATTGACAAGGGGCTGCTTCTGTGGGAATAAAGCAAGTGTCTCCTGCAGCTTTATCTTCATTCTTGGTAATTGCTGTGGACAAAGAGAGGTGGTTTTAAATGCTGGAGTGCTGAGGGCTGCTATTGCTAAACACTGACAGCTCTTACAGGAGAAGAAAAATCTAAGTGTAACTAAAATTATTAATGTTTTACCATCTCTCCCTGCATCCACAGTTGGTGTGGAGGTAGGGGTGTAGCTGCAGCAAAAGCACAAACCAAAATAACCTGTTTTGGCCTGAGCTGAGTGCATACAGAACTTACAGATACAGATCAGCCTAAGGAAGGAACACATTGGGCTTCTTTCTGTTCTGCTGGTCTGAAGAGAAAAATTTGGCCCTCAATTTCCCATTAATTTTGGTTACTGTGGTAAGAATACTCACATTAAATACAGTTTGAATTGGTGGTGGTTTGAGATGCATGGTAAAATATGGATATAGGCAGCCAAAATGCTGCTCAGCATTCAGGAGCTCCACAGTGTTTGTAACTGGTTCTTGCCAGTAATTCCAGCAATGAAGACACTGTTTAAAAGTGGTGTTAATAACTAAAAGAAAATATTCTGACTAGGTAGATGCATAATATAATATGTATTTGTGCTCATTGCTGTAATATTTGACTGCATTTAGATACTGGAGAACGGGAAGAATTAGAAAAAATACTTCATTATTTTAAGAGATATTTCAGCCTTGCTTTTGACTGCAAAGGCCAATTTGTGTAGAACTAGGTTTCTGCAGTCTGAATACTCTTAATTACTGAAAAATTCTTTGTCAAATACTTAGTGAAAATATATTTTGGTCAATTGTGACTCTCAGAAATGGGAAGGTTTACAACTGGGTATGAATCACTTGTTGCTGCTTCTATTTCTTGATTGGTTGAGAACAATTTTACCACTCAAATTCTCAGAACCAGTTCCAACAGGTTTAATATTAAAATTTGAAAATATGACCCATCGTTTTGCTAAAAAGTCCAAGGATTAAGTTGTGACTACTGCCAACAGCACAGAACTGTGGGGGCTTCCTGAAGTTTAACATCTGAGCATTAAAATATAACCAGGCTCCCTGACTTCAGTGGGATATTAACCTGCTGGAATGACTTTGGGCTAATCTGTGAGGAATTGATTTGTGTGACACCCACAGAGCCTTTGCAGTCTGGTGTTTCCTGAAGTCAGGATTTTGTTTCCCTGGCCAAACCAGAGGTGAGGTTTTCAGGACTGCTGCAATATCAGGGCATTGAAACAATCCCCACAGAAACTTCAAATTGTGTTGCACAAATCCCACATGATTAGATATTGTGAATTTCTGTTTCAGCAGAAACAGTGGTGGTTCAGTGCCCAGACACAAAATGGACCAGCAGTCGAAGAAATTTTTCCTAAGCATGAACAAACTTTTAGAAACCTTTCTTTGTAATGTCCATGATATGGACATTATCAGGGGCTAGCAGAATATATATCTTTGACAAGAATGTCTCAGAAAAATTTGAATTATGTAGTTTGAGTTCCAAGGCATTTGGAAACGTGCTATGGAAACCTCTTTTCAGTTGGTCTGGTAAAATTCTTTTTGTGAAAGTTGGGTGGTATCAGGCGACCTTAAAAAGAAGAGAAGCCAGTATCTTCACCTACAACTAGTCAGAAGAAAGGTTTAATTTTGGAGTCTCTCATCATAATTTGTCCTTGATAAAAGGCTCTGGTGGAATTATTACCCTGTAATTTGCAGTAAACATGATCAGCAGCAGAGGAATCTCTGAAACCACCATCACCCTCCGCTCTGTAAGAAAAGCCAAGCTAGCTAGGAAAAGCAAACATCTGCAAAACAGATTTTCTGCTGCATCCTCCTAAGCTGTGTTTTCTACCAGCATTAAGCAAACCACATGAACTTGATGTTATGTAACCTCATAAAAATGCAAGAAATAACACATATCACCCATGTAGAAGTGGTGGCAAGCACCAGTTAAACCTCCCTTAAATGGATGTTTAAATCCTTGTGCTGGCTGTCAAGGACCTGCTCTGTGTCCCATCCTTGACTCACTGACAATAAAGCAAGCTGATTGCAAGGTGACACTTTTAAAGCTTTATTAGATCATCCTTCAGCGGCCTATTTCAGCCTGGTCTTAAATAAATGAATGTTCATCAGGCCATTGAAACAAATAGGTTTTTTCCTCATTGGCCAACTTCCAATTTTATACTGCCTTTATCCCTTGAATCTTTTGCAACATGTCTGAGATCTGGAGGAAGATTTTTGTGCCAGGATGCCAAGCTCAGCCGTGAAGGAGCTGTGAAGCAATGGACTGGTTTCAGTGTGGCTCCTGAAGGGAAAGGGCAGGGGTCTTGTTATTTCCATGCAAAACCCATGCCAGGGAGCAGGGAGGTTAGGATTAGGGAGAAGTTGTTGGAAATCATCTTAACTGCAATGGGACTTTTCAGGTTTAGTTTCCCTCCGTGAGGTTTGTGAAGCACAGATGATGGGGCTGTGTCAGCTGAGCTGACTGCAGTCCGAGGATCTGATGCAGGTGCAGGAGACAGCACATCCCCAGCAGCAAGGACTGCCAAGGCTCACTGGGCTGGAACAGATGGCATTTACAAGAACAAACTAATGGCTGGACTCAATATCTCTGACAAAATAATTTGGGTGAAAGGATGAGTTGGAGAGCTTTGTGAAATACTTAGAAAAAACAAGAAATCAAAGCAGGCAGCCACCTCTCCAGGATACCTGAATGAGCTCCTGTACTTGCCAGGGAAATAGCCCATAGAGACAAGTTTATGTAAAGAGTTGTTATCTTTTTTAATGTTGCCAAAGGCTGGGGGGGATAAAACAACCTCATTTGGGGAGTGCAATTAAAGAGGAACTGCTGGAATTATCATCACTGAACTTGGTGAGTTTTGGACAATGCTCTGAGGGCCACGGGTGACCCTTGGGGTGTGCTGTGCAGGGGCAGGAGCTGGACTCGGTGATATCCCTCCCAACCAGGATATTCTGTAATATGAGTTATTTTAAATCCTTCCATCTCTTTTCTCTCATTTCTACAGACATCCCTCCATGTCTGGGATTTTCAGGGACCTCAGAAAGGCATTTAAATACCTAAATACTCATTTAAATACCTGATCTACTGACATTGTCCTTGAATTGCAAATGGGCAAGGTTTGTTTGCATAGCTGCTGGGTAGGAAACAGACATCAGGAGCATTATTTTGTTCAGGATATTGCTTGTAGCTCACTCAAATATAGAATTTTACCAAAAAAAAAAAAAAAAGCGGGGGGGCACCTCAGTGAGTTTGGAGATAAACAGACAAAAACACAGCTTCTGTGGGGAATTTTTCCTGGAAATCTTTAATAAGTTGATGTGTTTTAAGTAGTCAAGAGAATTCCCTTCCTTGCCCCAAATGGAGACGTGTACAGATGTTTAAGGGCTCTGCCCAAAGGACAGAAAGAGAGAATTGTTTAAGCAGACAGATGTTAGAGGGGTAGCAGAGCAGAGAGAACAGAAAGAACAAGAAAGGAGTGAACACACAAATAGAAACAGAGGGAAAAAATATATAAATAAAAAATAGATAAGGAAAATATTTATAGACAAAACTATGGCAACAAATAAAATAGGCTGGAACCAGAGTAGTAATAATGTGTCTGGGAAAATAATGCATGATGTCCAATCAAAGGAAAAAGAATGACTGAAAGAATTAAAGGTGCATGAAGAGGAAATTTAGAATTTCTTGGCTTGAAACATAGGAAAAACCCCTCAGATTTATCACTTTTCCGCAGCAATAATATGCCTATCAAACTCTGTGTGATGATAATGAAAATTCCAAGTGATAAACCTGATTTATATTTCTGTTTTCCTGTACTGCCAGCCAGTTAAGGTCTTCCAGCTTTTTGGGACAACTCAGCTGACTGTTCTGTCTCTTGCACAGAGAAATAAAAGTATCTCTGGCCTGAAAATAATGAAAAAAAATTAAAAGAAAAAAAGAAAAAGCATGGGTATTAAAAAGAAGTGAAAAGAAAAAAATAGAAATTACTTGTGGCTTAACTATGTTTCAGCTGCACAGTATTGACAAGATATTATAATTGCAATATTGCAATTATTATCAATTAATCCAATATAAAGCATTTAATTCTATGAGTGACAGGAAGCCATTGCATTATTTCAAATATTTAGTATCAAGAGGGGAAATACTTTGTCCCCTTTTACTCTCTCTGGTGCCAGGTATCTAAAATTTTACAACTGGAGATTAAGCAGTTCAGGGATTTTTGAATATGAATTATCTTATCAACATCACTGTCAAAATTTTGTGACAGCTGGATAATTTCTGATACACCTGAACTGTGTTTTATATACCAAGCATGAAATGAACCTTTTGTGGAGGCATTCTATTGCAATGTTTGCTTCTCTATTTTATTATTAAATTCATATTCATTTACATTTTCCAGTTAGAGCCAGGTGAGAGGCAGAATTGCCAAAATCCATAAAAGTATGGGTTCTTCTGGTATTTTTGGCCTCATTTGTCCTATTTTGGCACTTCAGCTCGGCTGTAATGGATTTACATTTCTGTCCTTTAACATTTCTGTGGTTTTTCTCCCAATTTACAATTCTTCTACATTTTGGACCACTTGTTCCTCTCTCAGGGTTTGTCCCTTTGTGATTGGCTTTCCTGCCACGGCCTCTCACATTACATACAACACGAACATCCAATAAATACCAATTCACTACAAAAATACATACAGGGGGAGAAAAATCCATTCCTGCCATAGTTTCCTGCGTGTCCCCTGGGTGACTCTCACCTCCTCCCCAGCAGCTCAGATCTGATGAAGCACTCTCACAGAAGGATTCCTTTTAAACCCCAGCTGTTTGTTTTGGCACATTGCAGGAGCAGGAATCTGGTGCTTAGGAGAGGAAGGAGTAACCACATCACAGGGCTGAGCAAAGGGCTGCCAGCTGTGCTGCAGGGCAGCCCTGCAAGGCAACCCCTGGCCTTGCCTCCACTTGTGCTTGCAATTTACCTTGCAAGCTCTCCTGGAGGTAAGGACATTAACAACATTAATAACAGAACCAAAAAAATGCATAGAATATCTTCTAAATGTTATCCTGATTATTTTAGGAAAGATTGGTGAATGGTACTTTAAGAAATTTCAGTGTTTAATTGATCTGATAATCAAAAGACTTCTTAGCCTGGTGTGTGCTGAAGCCTTTTGGCTCAGCACTCCACATTCTGTCTTTTTCATGGAAAGTAAAAAGGGAAATTTATTATTTAATATTAGTTAGCTAGTATGCTTAAGAATTTCAAGGCAGAAGCAGAGGGAAGAAGGCTGTGGAAATGTTGGTAATTTTGTTGATTTAAATTATCCACATCTTCCATTTTTAACGTGTTAAAATGTCTATATATCATATACATATATACACACAAAGAATTACTGATACTGGCTGGGTTACAAAATTGGATTTAAAAAAAGAAATTTGTTTTAGAAGCCTAAATCTGAGAGCAGTCTAGATCTGGAAAATTATACAGAATTGTGAGAGACTCAAACCCCTTACAGCATATGATGTGTGTCAGATAATCTAGTTTGGATGGGACCAAAGACATCGTGAAAATATCTACAAAGACATCACTGGAAATATCTACAAAAATTGCAGTTGATCTTAGAATACAATCTGAGGGGTTTTTGAAAATCATTTCCTTGAGCTGCTGCAGTGGAAGTGCCATCTATAATGCAAATTCTCCAAGGCACACAGAAGTTATAGGGAGTCAGTGCTTTTTTCTCCATTTTCTATATTTCTGTATTCCCCTGTTTACCTCTCACTGTGGGTTATACTCTCCAAGGTGGAAACATGGAACTTTGTTGCTCCATTTGCACACAACGACTGGGATATAATCTGGAAATTTTCTCTTTATAGTCTCTGATTTAGAGAATTACAGTCTCTGATTTATTCTCTTAAAGATCTGATCTTTTCATGAATACCAATATCATTCCTTTGAATGAAGTCTTGGCAGCACCATTTCCAGTTGCATCTTTGCAAAGATCATTTTCCAAAAGAGCAAGATCATTTCCAATTTCTTGCCCAGCCCAGTTTGCTGCCTTGGTTGAGGTGTAGGATGTTTGATGCCCTCAACCCAGACACCCAGATTTTGGAAAGAAGCTCTGAGCTCAAGCAGACAAATGTCCTTGTGGCATTTGGATAGAATAACCAAACCAAACCAACTCAGGGGCACCTTCTGGCAAGTGGCAGATTTTGTTTGGGAGCTGTACCAAACACTCCTTTTGCTGGATTCTATTCATTTTAAACAGTGAAGCTGCTTCAGAGTTTATTCGGCAATTTCTGTTAGGCTTGTACAACACGTGTTCATGCTGATGTGGAGGCAGCAGGATTGCATTTCACTTTAATTCACAAGTGTTTTTCTAAGCCTTGTTTTAACACACAGAGTCCTCACACTGTTCAGGGTTCTCAGTTAGCGAAACTGGTTCTTCCAGACTCCCCAGATTATCACATCCAGGGTTATGTCATATCAGGAACAGGCTTTTGAGGATTTGGAACCCAGAGGGAAACCTGGATTGTTGGTCTTGTCAGCACAGCCAGCTGTGTCACACACTGCCACAAAGGAACAGAAAAATTTCCTGTATGGACAGTAGCTGCCATTCTAAACACTTAGCAGAGATTTAATTAACCAAAATTACCAACAACCTTCTCTGCATTTGCTTTTCTTAAATCTATGAAAGTATCTAAAGCAAACAGAGGCTTTTAACCAGTGAGGGTTTTTTATTTCTGAGGTTAATTTTTAAATTTATCTCACTGTCAGTGGGACAGGTGGAGACAGCCTCAAGCTGAGGTTAAGGTTGACAATGTATAGATACAGATATATGACAATAAATGATGCTTTGTATCAAGATTTCTTTGCTTAAATGTAAATTGGGTAAGTCTTAAGATTTTCTGGGAAGCAGAGATCACATATCACATACCTGTTCTGTTGCCTGGATTATTTTGAGACTTTTCAAGCACCTTCTTATATGGCAAGACTGGGTGGCAAGTCAGAAACTGTGTATATTCCATGTAGGTCTACATGCTGGATGCAATAGTATTGCCAACACCGAAGACTGATGAAGTTAAAAAATAATATTTAAAATTAATGAAATATTTCAAGTTTTTTGATGCTGACAGCTAAATCCAACATGCTGTTGGTGATAAAGGCACTGTCAGGTGTGCTGACCAGCCTTCCTGGCTTGTATTCAGCTGCTGCCTATCACCTTATTCCCAAATTTTAAAGAATTTTGGATCTCCTTTCCATATTTAACAGCGCCAAGCACATTGGGGCCCATGCCCATAACTGGGGTTCATGAACACTTTGATAATTCAAGTGGTACTAATAACAAGAAATTACACGTTTTCAGTGCTGGTGAAAAAACATAAGGACACCACATGTGTCCCAGGCCCCAGCAAAATGTTGAATCCACAGTGATTACAAACCCCAGAAGTGATTAATTCCTAATGAGAAATGTTTGTACACGAGCAGTGCCACTGAAGTGCCTCACAGCGTACAGACACTTCTACACAAATGTTCCCAATTGCTGACAGAATCAGCAATTTTTTTTTTTTGACAGCCTGCTTTTCTGGAGCTGGGTTCCCCCTGTCAGTGACACATTTGGAGCAGCAGGTTCCATCCAAGTTCCCACCCTTCTGACTTTTGAGCCCTGATGATGCTCCTTGCCCGAGAGCTTCCTCCTGCAGCAAACAAAGAAATCAGATTTCAGGAGGGCTGGGTTGTTGCACACTTCATGCAGCTCTTTGAGGAGGCTCCTAAAGGAAATAGAAGTCTGTAACAAGCTCCAAATTCCCTTCAGGGCCCCTGGTTCTCTGATTTAATCTTGACAGAGTCAAGACTTTCAGCCATTCTTCAGACAGAAATAGGCTTGTGGCATCAAATTCCCTGCAAGGACTTTGTACTGATCCCTAGCACAGCTCAATAGATTTTCTCCCACCTTTCATGAGCTTCCTCTCATATCACCAGTACTGAAAACTGAATGGCACAGAAGTGATAGCTGACACTTGGAGGAATAATTTAAATTAAATACCACGCTCTCAATGAAGTGTTTTGTCTCTAGGATTGAAATTGATGTTTAAACAGCTAAAATGGACAAAGCCTGTTGCTAAATTGTTCTGCTCAGTAATTTTTGATTATTGATTAAACAGAATAGCTTTCCTACATATAACTCAAGCTCTATTTTGCTTTCTTGCAAATTCCCAAGAGGCATATGCTGGCATTTTTTCATTATACAGAGGGAAGTTACATTAAATTCAGGCCACATTTTTTTTTTTCTGGAAAACAAAATTGCATCAATTTTTTTTTCTTTTAAGAATAGTTCTTCAGCATTTGTGTCTTATGTAAGCTTCATATGTCCTTAAACCTGCTCCCTGGAGTTTTTCCAGGAGATGTCATCTCAGAATACTTCCCAGGATTGCTCAGTTAAAAGGAAAGACTGGTTTTTCCTCCTAACCCAGCTTAAGGATGGAAACCTTAACCAGCACATCCTCAGATGATATGAGAGTCATGGCACCATCATCTTGGTGAAGGAGCCCATTAAAATGTTACATCATGCTCCCTAATTAATTCCTCATTACTCCTGTTTGGAAATCACAGTGGGGAGAGGGAGGGAAGAGTTTCCCCTTTCTGCAGCAAACTCAAGTTAAAGTCATTTAATGATGTGCAGCTTTTTCTCAGCATATTTTGACAATTTTCTGAGCCTGAAAGTAAAAAAAGATGAAAGAGATAGAGGTAGGACAGCTTTGTGTTCTCACATCTGGGATAGCAACAAGTTTACTCTTAAATGAAATGCCTACAACAGGATGTCAATAACATTCCAGTAGCTTTAAAACTGACAATATGTTGGTATTTATATTCTTTTCCCTAATTTACGTTCTTCTCTTTCAGGAGGTTTCTACTTATACACCTTTTTTTTTTAATATATATCTATTTTATTTCTTACATTCAATTATTTCAAGGCAGCCTAATCCCACTTGTGGGATGTTCTACGTGGTTGTGGCCCAGGTCAATAGTGCAAATAATCACTACAGAGGTCTGACAAGGAACCTGAAAATCCCATTGGGGTCACCATAATGGTTGAGGCTTCTTCCAAACTTTGGAAAAAAATTCTTGGCTACTGTTTTTGGTGTGCCCATGAAACTTGGCTGTTACACTTGGGATAGTGACAGGAAGCTGTGAAAGAAATTGTCATTTGAACTGCTGTTTTCTTGGTAATCAGCTGGAATAAAGTAGCCTGCTAGGGGTAGAGACAGATACCTTTATATGCTTTAAAAAGCTACAGTCAGGTTTGCTTTGAGTTCAATGAAGAGCTATATGGTCTCAAGAAGATGTGAGATGCTTACCAGGGCTTGCCCTGAAGCCTTTGGGGATGGAGTTTTAGCCAATTTATTCCATTAAAAAGCGCTTTACTGTCACCTGCTAAATTTGTCAGAACAGAAATTTCTCAGTGGCAAACATTAAGTAGATTTATCACTGACTGGTGTTTTTTTTTAATCCCCATTGATAGCTTTTTTTCTTTCTAAATCAGAAAACAAAAAATATTCCAAACCCAGAAGGTTGGACAATTTTTTATTTTTGTATTAATTTTAACAGAATGTTTCATTGAAAGTAAGATAATACAGCGGTCAATAGGCAAAGTCACTCATCATATAACTAAAATACCAAGGAAGTGGGGTTTTAAACTCACTGCTTCCTTCTGCAAAGGTAGGATGAATCAAAAAGTGTTTTTAATGGATGAACAAATTGGCATGCATGACTTGCTTTTTATTATGAACGTATGTAGCAAGTGCTGGAGGAGAGGAGAATGCAATGCTTATAAAAGGTGCTTGTTTCCAAATAAACACTTCCCTGCTAGGAGAAATCATCTGCAGGTGAACCATCAGAAAGCAGAGAGCCAGAATGCAGAACGAGGTAAAATATGCCTGGATGATCAGTCCTGTGCATTGAAAAATGTATTCTGGACACAGAGAATCTCCTTTTCTTCACTCACTACCCATGGGCAGGTTGTGATTTCCTCAGATGAATTCCTCAGATGAGTTCCATGTTATTTTATTTAGGTTTTTGAAATGTTTTGGATTGATCCTGAGTCCTTTTTTCAGCACTTAATAGAAAGAATGTTCATTTTCTTCATTTTCATTGGAGAAATTCAGAAATATTTTTGGCCTAAACACTTTTTGAGTAAACATAGAAAGTGATTTTATTGGTATTAATATTATATAATTATATATTATAATTATAATATATATTATAATATATAATTAATATTATTGGTATTATGGCAAAGTGCTTTTATTTATTATTTTATTGATTTATAAATCACCAAGATGGAACTTCCATGCTTTTTCATGATAATAAGACAAGGGTTTAGGTTTTTGAAATGTTTTGGATTGATCCTGAGTCCTTTTTTCAGCACTTAATAGAAAGAATGTTCATTTTCTTCATTTTCATTGGAGAAATTCAGAAATATTTTTGGCCTAAACACTTTTTGAGTAAACATAGAAAGTGATTTTATTGGTATTAATATTATATAATTATATATTATAATTATAATATATATTATAATATATAATTAATATTATTGGTATTATGGCAAAGTGCTTTTATTTATTATTTTATTGATTTATAAATCACCAAGATGGAACTTTCATGCTTTTCCGTGATGATAAGTCAAGATCATTGCAAATTCTGCAATAATAAAACACACCATGCAATTGGAAATATTTCATTCCAAATAATACCTGTAGAATATATTTTTAATTTTTTATTAGGCAGCAGGTCTAGGAATTTTTGGTTGGAAATGAGTTCAAAGGTTTAATTTACATGAAGCACTAAGGTTCATTGGAAAAGGGGTCATTTACCCTGCTCTGTTGGAAAGAAATACATGCAAAAGATCCATTTATTACCTGAAACATCTAGAACAGAAAAATCAGGAGATATCCCACAGATTTTTCTGATACTTCCTAAAAGGCGAAAGCTATGGAAACATTCACACTGTATATTTAAATCTAATTAATTTTCACAACCACATTCAATTATCTAATGCTTCTTAAGGCTTAACTTACTGTTTCTAAGAGGATCACCCATCCAATTTTTGATTTACCTTTGCTGAGACAAAAAATGGGACAAAGAAATCTTTTCTTCTTCTTTTCTTGTGGTAAGTTTGCCTGCTGCCATATGAAAAAAGGGTTTTGGGCAAAGGCTCAAGAAAGCTGGTGAACAGACTTGGTATTTTTAGACTGTGAGTGTTAATGCAACTGCAAAACAATGCACTATACAAGTCACTAAATAGGACACAGACATTGGAATACACAAATTACCCAAAAAGGGGATCAAGGAGATCAAAAATGAATTTTACAGATGACTCTGGAGAGGAAATTAAGTATTTTAGTAAGACAAAAATAGACTAGAATAAGCATTTGGAAACAGTGAAACTACTACAGTGTTTGCTTGCAAATTCCCTGCAGGGCTGCCTTGGAATGAAGCAGGATTTGTCTTTTTTTTCTGTTCTGAACCTCTGCATGTACCTGTTCCTCAGTCAGCAGAGACCAGACTCAGGTGGTTTCCTGCATAAAAAGACATTTCTTTGTTCTGGGAGGTTCCTCTCATGAGACTTTTAAGACTGCAAGAAAGATTTCAGCTCCTTCCCAGGCTCCAGCTGAGGAATTCCCTCAGAATACCTGGATTATGCTTTGCTTTTAGGGTGCCTGTTGAGCCCAGGTGCCTCCTAGGGGCCTAAGAGATTGAATTAAAAAATAGGTAAAAACATCCTTGCCAGTAATATTACCTGGCTGTGAGTCAGTAGGTCAAACAAACAGGGATTAGAAAGTAGTTGAATTGTTTGTGGAATTAAAGACACACATTCTTTGTGTTTAAAGGCATAAATGGGAGTTCTGCAATTACTTTGAGGCAAAGCTTAGAAATTCCATCCACTTGGAACCTCCTGTGACTCTTCAGTTCTTGTAGTGTAAACAGGGATTCCATTTGTCTGTTATTTTTGACGTTACAATGGGATAATTTTAAAAGTTATGGGTCCATTTCTCACCTTTAGCAGTATTGTTTGTTTTACAGGATTATAGGATGGTTTTGAGTTGGAAGGGAGCTTAGAAACCAAATCACTACTGAATATCCAAATGTGAAATACCATATGTGAAATTCACTTGTGTTTTCTTGTATGTGGAGTACATCAACAACAACAAAAAGGTAAATTTTTACCTTTTTGAGAGAAAAGCTTTAAAGTAAATGCTGCCTTGAACATTCAGGCAGTGAAGAAGTTACAGTCTGGTAGAGAACAGGAAAGAACAGCACAGGAAAGGGATGGCATGGGGATGTTTTAAATGGCATTTCATGTATCCAGATTCTCTAAACTATGAGCTTTAAGGTGGATCCAAGTTTAATTTTAGAAATCAAATGCTATAACTAGAAGCACTCGAGGGCTGAAGGGGGGAGGACAGGAGAGGGAATTGCTTCTGGAGTGCACTGCAAATAGCTCTTTGGATAAACAGTATGGTAACAATTAGCCAGTGGTCCTTTTTTATTTTGCTGGATTTTGAAAACCATAAAAATAGATTATGAATAAGCCTGGTGTAAGCCAAAAGTTACATTGCAACAGCTGCATCATCCTACCAATAGCAATTTTATCAGATCTATGCACAACTTGCTGCTAATATCTCATAGGTGGTAAGGACACAGCTCAGATTCCTCCTTCAGGCATGAATTCTCCTGTGATATTTTCAGCTTCCACCTTCTATTTCCAGCATTTACATCTTAACAGAAGGAAAGCTGCATGGAAGCAATTCATTTAACAAAGCAATAAATTAAGTCCTGGTGCACATCCTTTATTGTTTCAAGATAGATGGAGCTTTCAGAGACCTTTGGAAACAAAACCTTCTTCGTGGGATTTTCTTAGGAATTTTGGATTTGTAAGCCAGAAAAATCACCTAGCAAGAGCATTTCCATCTTTTGTGAAAAGTTCTTCAAAAGGCTGATCCTTGCAAATTTTATAACTCTGTATTTTTAGCAATGTTAATAGGTACCTTGTTGATGTCTGGTTTATTGATTAATCTGCCTGCAAGTTAATTCATTTGGAAAATCAAACTGTAAACATTGAAGTCTTCAAATATAGGGGTTTTTTCTTAAGATGGCATCATTTGGAACTTATTTTAAGCAGCATAGTCAAGTTCTTTCATTTTCTAGTATTTAATGATGGAATTTGGATTGTTCTCTGGTGGTTTTTTAAAACTATTTGTCCCCACCTTGGCCATATCAACAATTTGATATGTGCAGCCTCAGACCTGGCACATTCTGCTTTTACATGACTGCATTTTACTTTTTCTGTGCTTTAAAAACTCTTATAACCAACCTGGCCTTGGGCACTGCCAGGGATCCAGGGCAGCCACAGCTGCTCTGGGCACCCTGTGCCAGGGCCTGCCCACCCCCACAGGCAGGAATTTCTTCCTAAACATATTTATTTATTTATTTATACACACTCACTCACAAGCAGCATGTCACACCCATCATAAACATGTCATGGGTTCATCATTCTTCCATGGACTTCTGAGTGAATCCTTTTAGGATAGCAGGGATATGTATCTGATTAATCTTGTGCTTTGTTTTGGGGTTTTCTGGGGTCTTGGTTGAATGGGTTTTTCTCTTTCCTAAGTAACAGTGGGGGGAAATTGCTTTTCATGCATTCTCTCCTTTAAATGCAAGGGAGACTTGGCATATGAGGGATATGGCTGGTACCTGCAGTTCCAGCCCAAGCTTCCAACATTCCTGATGAATTGCAAATGGGAGAGGGAGCCCTTGAAACAGATCTGTGACTTGTGGTATAATTGACTCAAGACAGCCTCTTGGAAACTTTTTTTGGTTGCTCCTATTCAGCTGTTTCAGAAGCATGTGGGCCAAGCATTTTAAGATATTTAGGAGAGAGAGGGCCACTTTAATTTGGATCTTCCCCTTTTATAGGGACACTTCTTGCCTTACATCTTTATCAAATTAACAAAGCTGGATATAGCTGAAGCTTGTAAAAAGACAAGTGTTCAGGAACTAAGGACAGAAAACTTTTCAGGCTTCTAGGGAAATATAGGGCTGATAAAAAATGGTCTCCAGCTATTTTTCCTGGGTTTGAGGGATGGGGATGCATTTGCTGTGCAGGCAAAGGTCTGAAAGGACATGAAGAACACCCAGCAGTTACCAAAAGCAGCATGTTGGGCTCTGTGTGCATTTTCAGGGCAGCTTCTTGAGGAGTCAGAACCATCAGTGGACAGCATTTCACAGCCTCCCTGTCCCAGCTGAGTCCTTGGTGTAGCTGTTCATGGTAAACATTATCAACACTGGTTAATTTTGATGTAATGGTTGCTTTATCAGCAAAGAACAGCAGCAAGGAAGTACAATTACATTGAGACAATATAATTGCCTTCTGTGGCTGGGGGGAATTTGCTAACACCATATCTGCAGTGAGGACAGGGCTACTGAGGGAACTGCTTATGCCTTTGTTTCCTTCTGAATGTGCTGATGGTTTTCATTTTCATCACATAGCTCCTCACTTTCTCCCCTCTGGATTCTCTTTGTGAGGTTCCAGGGAGCGAGGTTCTGGCTGGAATTTTATTTCTCCAGGCAGACCTTGCACACTGAGTGTTGTCTCTCCAAACCTTTGTTGTTCCCAGGCTCTGATTTTCAGCCCATGATGTTAAATACCTCCATGAGGAGATTGGGCAATGTCAGTGCTTAGCTGGGCCTCAGTCACAGAAACCTCAGAGCCCCATGAAGGCTGCTTTGATGATACTCTCAGCTTTTTCTCTTCTCACTAAAGCAGACAGAGGTGCCAGTCTCAGAGTTCCCTGCTGTCTCTGAGAAAGTCATTCTCAGCCTAATTGTCTAAGGCTTGTGATAATTTAATCGTTTTAAAAAATGTAGCACAAAGCCTGCATGATAGTGTCTCCTTAGAAGTCTTAATGAACTTGGATGAGGATTACTTGTTTGCTTTCTCAGTGGAAAGACACAAAAATTTGATTATTTTTTTGTCTTCCACAAAGCTATTATATCTGTACCTTGGAGATGGCAGCCTTGATATTCATCCAAATGGAAAAAGAGAAATAATCTTGACTTCCAGTAATTACAGTGGAACTTAAACACAAAGTTTCTGCATGTGTGCCATTGTCAATGAACAATAATTCCTGTTCCCAATTCCTATTGGATATTCAATTCCTACTGAGCATAAATATCTCCTGAAGTTCTAGAAAGAACAAAATTTTTGCTACAGCAAACACCAGAAGGAGCTTTTCAGTTCCTCTCATGGCTGGCACTGTTGCCTGTCCTGTTTTGCATTCCTTCCCAGTTTAAAGAGTTTTTTCTTTGTCGTTTCTGATGTGTTACAGTTTCCAGACTCTATTCAAAATACCATTTGCACATTTAAATCCACTTCAACAACTGCTTGTAGACAGACTGAAGGAAAGTGCAACAGGAAAAACAATCCATGCTGTCATCAGAAAGCCTTTCCAAGACTTTGAGAAACAGCAGAGATCTCGCTGGAAGCAAAGGTGCTCTGCTTGAAATGCAATCAGTATTTTCCCCTCCAGCTTTTTTTTTCTTTTTTCCTTATAGACAGTTACCTCCACTGCACCTTCAGCCACCACTAAATCTATAGGAAATTAATCTTCTTGTAATGAGCTTGCACCAAAAAAAAGTGGGGATAAAAGCATGGAAGCAGGAAGGTGGGATTTAGGTTAGTGTAGCCTATTGAATTTTTTAGTACTGTAATTATTTTTGTCTGCTGAGTGCTCCCAGCCCCACCAACGTGTCAAGACTTTATTTGTCCTGCAATAGCTGCAGTCAGGGCTGGCAAACTACACACAGAGGTAAGGCTGAAAGAGACCTTCAGGATTGTCTGATCCAACCCTCCCCTCAGCACCGCCACAATCACCTCACCCCTAAACCCCAAAGTCACATCCAGAGGGATTTGAAAGGACTCTGGGCAGACAGACAGAAGTGCTTGTGTCAAGATGCTGAACTGGCCTACAAACACATGGATTAGCCTATTTGCTTCTGGTGCCACTGCTGGAAACTTGGAAGGGGCAATTGGAAAGTCACCTCTGATGATGTAAAAGGTAAAGGAATTCAGTTTGAGCAAGATCCTAAGAGAAACAGCTCTCCAAGTGCAGCACACACAGGGTTTTGTAGGCAAATCAAAGCCACATATTTGTGTTGCTGACACCATCTCTAAGCTCATGTACCTTAGTTTGTTCTTAGTTTAAATTCTTAGTTTAGTTTTGTCACTGATGAAATTGCAGCTACATGGATATCAGTGGTTCAGGGTAAGCAAAAATCTGAAAAAATCATGTAAGCTTGCCATTCAAATTAGAGATTGATATGTAGTGAGGATCTTAGAAACCAACCTGAGCAGGATGTTCTTGAAATTGAGGTGACCTGTCAGTTTAGTGCTTGGAGGAGAAACTCATAAGAGGTAGAGGTTCCTCCTCTGGGAAGGGGAACATGTAAATCTTGCATGTCTGCATCACTGAGAGAGGAGGAATGTGAAGAAGTTGCTGACTGGAAAAGGGCTGGGTTTGGTTCTGGTGTCAAACCTGGCTCTAGGTGGAAGGTCCTACCGAAGGAAGGGACCCCAGCAGGGGACATGAGGCTGGCACAGGAGCCTGAGGATGTGGCACTCCTGATGTGGTCTGATAACTGACTCCTGGGATTCCTAATTTGCAACACTTGGTAATCAAAGAGTCTCCCTTTAATCAGAGCTTTGCACCTCATCGAGCGGCTCTGAACCAAACATAAATTCTCCTTTCTTACAGTCTCATTTCTTGCATCATTAACCTATTTGCTCTTCAGCTTATGAACTTCCCTGAACTTTTTCAATCTCTGATCCAACTTCTCTGAACAAACCCTTTTTTTAATGGAATTTCTTTGCTTATGGGACAGAATGTCAGTCCCTTAGTGGAAAAAAATGAAAGAGTTTTTGTTCTGTACAAGATTTTTTACAAGCCTCAAATATATTTGGGGGTCTTATTTGAGTATTTTGCCCTTTTTTTAAGGAATTAGCTTTCAGTGCAGGAGATCATTGAGGATTCATTCCAGTGGATTTTTCCACTGTTGAGTAAAGTCATTTACATGAGAGGAGCTTTCAGAACTTTTTGTTGTTGTTTGAACTTCTCATGCAAAACCTAACAAAGGGAACAGATTGTTTACGACTGTTGCTTTATTTATTATTAGCCTAACATTGCTTTTGATTTATTTTGTGCAACAAAAATAACAGCTTTCTGTGCTAGAGACAATTAATTTTACGCTCTGGAAGATCTGGTGCATTTTTGCAACATCTGAATCCATTTGACAGTAACAGATTCAAATGTCACAAAGTCAAAAGCTGCCACATAGAAGATGAAAATTATAAATATCAAGGGCATGTTTGTCACTTCTCTTATCTAAGTTAGCATTCCAGAAGACTTCTCAGCCATAAGCATTGGCTAGCTTTTTCTTTTTGCTCTATTCTTGCTGCGACCAGCACTCTGTATCTTCTTCTATGCTACATTAAAAAGAAAAAAACCTGAATTTCCATAGCCCCTCGCTGCTGCCCTGAAATAATTTTTACTTGTGGTGTCTACCTGAAGGAAATGGAAAGACTGGTGAGAAAGACCTGTCTACTTTTAGGAAAGGTCTTAAAAAATTATTTTGTAACAGCATATTGTATTTTTTTATTATGTTTCATGTTAATGGCTTGAATTGAAAAAAACTCTTGTCAGGAATTCCTTTAATGTTGCATAAATTAAATCTTATACCAAACTCTTCTTGAATTTTATTTTAATCTTCAAGCATTTAATTCTTCCATATCTCCACACGGTCTTCATTATGACAGCAGGGCTTGAATAATGACATACAACATGTTGATTCTGATACTATAAAAATTCACATTAAACTTTCCAAGAAGATCTGACTGCCGTATTTTGGTCCATTTTTCAAAAATGATAAACAGTTGTCTCAGTTTCGGGTACAACTTTGTGGTCACCAGGTTTTTCTGGACAGCAGTGTTGGAACATCTCGTGCTCTTACGTTGTGATTTCTCAGCAGAATGCTGGTATGTTTGAAATTTTGCTGGACAAACTCAAGAGAAACCAATAAATCATCGCTTGAGTGGTGGCTGTGCCTCCTTGGCTACACACAGGGCTAAAACTGACCTCAGTTTTTCTCAGCTGGGCTGGGGGAAGACTCCTCATGCAGCAGAACTTTATCTACACAGAGCAGATTTTGCCAGACGCTCTTATCCCGCAGTTGCAAACCAGTTGCCTAGAAATGACACGAGCTGGAATGACATAATGGAACACTTCTCCTTAAAAGTGGAATATTCAGCCAGAAGAATTGGCTGTGCAACTGCCTGGCTCACCTACCTGTCTTTTGAACACGTGCCTGCTCCAAAACTGCACGGATTAAAGAGCAGAAACTGCCTTTGCTCAAATATGAGTAAAGGCAACTCGACAGGAACACCATTCCAGGAGTGAATTACCACAGCTGCTGGTCTCTCCACCTCATGCAGCAGCTCCATCCCAAGGAGCCTCTCTCCACAGGGCTGGGTGTTCCAGGCATGACATCACTGGAAATGGTGCCAGATTAAATTACACATGGGCAGATGGATAGCGCAGCATTCAGCAGATTCTTGACAAGAGCACAGCCTTTGTGTTTTTTGCATCTATGGACTTAAAGCTACGTTTTCAACTAAATTTGCAAGCAGTTGTTCTCACGTGCAAGGAATCTTCCTCTTAAGGATCCATATTTACCAGAGGTAATCAAAGAGCTCCCTGGAGGAACTATTTCCAATCAGGATTGCATCCATCTTTACTGTGTGCAAACACAGCCCCGAAAATACCTTTTTTCCAGGAGAAAATATCCTCTTTATCCTGTGACATGGGGGCCTTGTTGCTCACCTGTAAGCAAGAGCATCAAGAAAGTTGATTTTAAAGTGAAAGTTGAAATTTTGAAGTGTTTCACAGCAATCTGGTTTTGTGAGGCTGCTGAGTTTTCACTCCAATTTTTGGTTAAGTTTGGATTTTGAGTAGCATCTTGGATTTCCAGTTACACTTGGACTTCCCTCTTAGGCTGTGCTGGGGAAGGGGAGTTGAATAATTCTTGTGCCTGGGAAAATTTATTCCAAAATTCTAGGCATCTTTGCAATGACACACTGCTTCTATTCACTTTTGAAGTGTTGAAGCACCTGGTCAGCCTCTCCTGGAAGCACCAGGCAGCAGAGAGACACAACTGAACCTCCACCCACTGCTCCTCACACTGCAAAATCAGGGCTGAATTGGAGCACAGGAACATTTCTAGGGAGAGAAAAGAACAGGATCCCCTTCGGGGCTTTGGCAAGGCAAGGGGTGGCAGGAAAACACTTTGTGTTGCCCTCACCTTTGTACCTGAATTGCACCTGACGCCATCAGGCCTCAAGCTTTGTGAGACAATGGTTAAAGAACCAGAGAGAACCACCTGGGCATCCAGCCAGCATCAGATCCCAGCAGGAAAACAACTGGAGCTGCCACGTTATGCTTGATCAGTGCAGCTGAGAAGAAACTTGGGAATTCTTTTAAGGAAGAAAGGAATCCATTTTGCACTGTAAACTTTCTTCTTCTTCTTTCTTTCACTGTAATCCTTTCTTAGCAGCAAAGTGGAGTAAAATAGATGAGGAAGATTATTAATTATGCTGTGTCCAGCAAGTTTTGCCACTTAATAGCTCCACTGGAATGGCAGGTCAAAGGAAAATGTAGATGCATGTTGCCTCTACTGGGTCTGTGGCCTTTACTGTCCCAAGAAACACAAACATTTAGGGAGCAGCATTTACTGGGCATTTGGACAAATCCAAGTCAGCTTTTCAGAAGGGACAAACTGTTATGCACTGACCATAAATAACAACTCTGCACAGTGAAGCTGAGCCTTCAGAGATGAGATATGTTACAGTAAGAAATGAAAAACAAACAAAAAAAAAACCCTCACAACCAACCAAATAAGCAACAAGCATCAAAAAACCCCAACCAAATGAAAATTTAAAGAAACCACCTATCTCAAGATTTCATTTTTACTGCCATGGAAGGAAAGTTTTGCCCTATAAACAACTTCTTTGGATTTCTCTAAGTGCAGTTGCCACTGTGGGATTGCAATTAGGCAAAGGAATCCAGAATACTAAAAAACTTTGGCCACAATTTTTAAGCCTGAGTTAAAAGCAACTGATTATAGCTTTCCTCTTCTTTCCAGCCCAGAGTTAAGTTAGCAATAACAAATAAGGGTGAATCTAGTGCAAGCTAAGTAAATGCTGTTGAAATGCTGTTCCCTTACCTCATGTTGACTTTCCTTTCCTATCCCCATCCAGATTCAGATTTCTAAATAAGTTTTTAAAATAAACAGGCACAGCTCAGTGGTTTGGCAATAGACAGAAGGATGGTAAGGAAACTGCTTCAGTCCAGTACTAGAGATATTGCCACTTTACTCTATGGTTCCTCCTTTTCTTTAGCAAGGAGCACCTTGGAGAATTCCCACAGACACTGAAGTGTGAAGCAAAGCAAAGGTTTCCAAACATCAGTCCAGGTGGAGTTTGCTTATCTTTAAAGATAATCCCTACTCTGAAAGCCATCAAGAAGAAAAGAATTATAGTTTTCAGACTGAGGCTAAGAAAACAGTGTGGTCTGCAAGAAATGCTAAAAGCTGGCAGGGGTCTGGTGAGCCAATAAAAAACTTAAATCTCCAAAGGACCCAAGAGCAAAGTCTTGATGACACTTCCCAGGGCAGTGCCCAAGGTAAATCTTCACTCAGAATGGTAGATTTCTGTCTGGTTCTGTTTCCTTCTCTGGTTTAAGGTCAGCTTCAACTTAAATGTGCAGCAGCAGGTCTAGAATGGCCAAATGTTTTTGTCTTTCACTCAGCCAAAGCTTATTGAAGAAACAAATCTATCTAATCAGATTTTGAATACTTTTTCAGTATAGATATAAAGGAATAGGATGCTCACAAAACTTTCCCAGTTGTTTCTCCCATTCATATTTTATGACTGGACATCTCTTTGAGTTTTCAACTCTTAAGCTGAGTTTTTCAAGAGAGTAATCTGTCACTGCAGGTGGATTTTTCTCTCTTGTCAAAAGCAGTTTAGTTGTCATCTCCAGAATATCTTTTCTATCTCTAAAGTTAGCTTGAATGGTATTAGAGCCTGTCACATCCTATTTCTGTTCTTCCTAAAAAGGGAGGGCAATCAAGGCAGCAGAGTCAAGTGTGAGATCCATGGAATGATGCTCTAAGTGGGAATTTTCAAGTGCAGCTGGGATATCATCGAGCAGCTGCTGTTTCAGTTCTTGGAGGGCACCACAGGACAGGATGCCACAGCTACTCACATTTCTGGGTAAGAATATTCTGAGGAGGTTTTCATTTTTTCTTCATTTATCACACTGCTGCAGTTCAGTTCTGTGTAAGTTAAGTGTGCCATTACCTGTTTAGCTTTGGCAGTTGATCCCTCAATTTTCTTTCTTTCTGCTCTGAAATCTCTTCATTTGCCTCCTCCCAAAAATACAACTTCCAGAAAAGGACCCAGGGTTTTTTAGGAGAGGCTTACAGCTGGTGTGAACCTATATGGGTCTATAAAATTCTATGAGGACTTCCTCTGGTTGAACATCAGCACCCTAAATGGAAACTCTGCTTATTAAAGCAAGTTAATGACATCACACTTCTGCTTTGTGATTTTGTTGCAAGAGTAGTCAAGTCTTCTTCTGCATTTTTAGATGCTATTTTACTTTGTTTGCTAATGAGCAATTTGCTGTTTTATGTCTGAAGACTTTTAGCATCCAGTTTTCTGTTCCCATTCTGTTGTGTGTGTTTTAGATTATGTGAGCACACAGCACTCTCTCACTTCAGCTGAATATAAAACTGAATCACCCTGGCTGGGAAATATGGGGTTTAATTAAAGGGAAAATATTTTGCAAGTTAAAACAAGCTTTGTGAACCCTAAAGATGTTCCAGAGTTTCACAAGCACTAAACCACATTGGATTTGACTTGCCTTTGATCCTGGAACTTTTTAAAAGATATATTAGGGATATTTTGATGTCTTTAAAGGACGAGGCCAGATACTACTTAGCCCATGTGGAGGAATGAAAGATGGAAGGAACAACTCCCAAGGTTGGTGTTGTCTTTCTTTAGCTGAAGCATCACCTCGTGGGTTTTAAGTCTGAAAAGTCAAGGCATGACCCTGCCAGCTTCTGAGGAGGCTGTGAGGGTGGTGAGCCCTGGCACAGGGTGCCCAGAGCAGCTGTGGCTGCCCCTGGATCCCTGGCAGTGCCCAAGGCCAGGCTGGACAGGGCTTGGAGCAGCCTGGGATAGTGGAAGGTATCTGACGATGGCAGGAATGGAATGAGATGAGCTGTAAGGTCCCTTCCAGCCCAAACCATGATTCCATCCTGTGATGATTTCACTCCTTCAGAAGCGAAGTGCTGCAGCTCCAGCCCGCAGGGGTTCCTGCCCCACAGCTCTGGGGGTTCCTGCAGGAGGCTCGTGCAGAGCTCAGCCATTCCTGCAGCTCTCAGAACACACAAGAGCCACATTTGGCACACACACCTTGCACAGCACAGGAGGAAAATGTGCATTTCTAAGCTATGCAACTGGAAACCAACTTAAAATGAAAGCTACTGGTGCAATCCAGCACCATCCCTTTGCCTTTGCCTGGCAGGTGGAGGTTTCCTTTCCCATTTAATGAGCATTTTGCAGACTGGCCTCACCCTGCATGCAAACAATGGATCCCCTTCTAAACACAGAACATCCCTCCCTGCTGCTAACAACTTCCAGGTCTGCCAAAGCCAGAGGAGCAGTGCAAGTGTGCAGGAGGAAGCTGAGGCCTACCAAGAACAGTTTTAATTCCTATTTTTACAATCCACTCCAAATATTTTAAGAGTTTGAGTCAACAGCCCGGTGTGAACGCTCAGGGGGCCAAGTTAAACATCAAGGAATCTTACAGGTTTCACAATTAGAAAGAGAAGAGATAGTTTTTTAAATTACAGTAGTAGAGTACTTCAAGATAAGTCAACATCACTAATAAGCCTTTCATGATGCAAATCAATTTGGCCTTCATTTATAATTGATTTTTTTTTTTTTTTTACTTATACATATGTCATTCGTTTTCATTCTGATCTCTGGGGTAGTACTATGCAGAAGGATTCTGGTTTTTTTCATTTCTCCCAAAGTATGCTGTAAGAATAATGCATTAAATACAGTCCCTCACCTGGTTTATCCTATTCCTTTCATAAAAGGAGCTGGCAGAACAAATTATCTTTTCAAACTATATCTGCAAAAGATGTGAGACCATGTTTGCAACTATTTCAGTGTCACATCAGTTGCTGATGTGTTTCAGCTTACAGAATTTCAGATTTTGAGTTTCCCTCATTTTGATGTTTCCTCAGCTGGTAGAGGGAGAAGGGCAAGAGTGCTCTGTCAGACAGGGAAAATCAAATTAATGTACTTTTGAAAGCCTGTGTCTGACACTATCTGCAAAAGTGTCCTGCATTATTAAACTCTGACCTCTCTTTGATTTCTGCATGTGAAGGTTTAGCTTTTCTTCCTAAACAGTCATTAGAATTTTAAATTTCTATCTTCCCAACATTATTTTTGTGTCTTCTCTGTAGCTACAATTTTTTTATCAATGGTAGCTACAGAGCAGGGCTTGTTTGTGGTGGCTGAAGCCAAAGGAGTTTGGACTGACAAAGCTCATCAAACCCAGGAATATTTGGGAAATATTTACTCTTGAGTATTTTCACATGCTTGCTCATTTAGGTGGGTATATAAGGTTTATATTATTTGATTGTCCAGGAATCTCAGCATCTTCCCACAAAATACAGGGCCCCTAAGAGTAACAAAGGTTGTTTGGTGTGCACAAGGAGGCTGACCAGCATTTCCTTGCTGAACTTCTGAGCTCAGCCCCAGCTCAGGAGGTTGCTGGGAGGGAGGCAGGAGCTGCCTGTGTTTCTCTGGGAGGTGCCTCTGGCTCCCAGCAGCTTTGATGGTGTCAGCAGAGGCCAAGAGGTGTCCAACCAGCAGAAACCCACCCAACACCAGTGGTATTTGCGCTGTCTTTCTCCCAGTGCCCTAAAAAGCCAATTCCCTCCACATCAAAAGTGTCCCTGTTGAGCAATTGCTGTGTGTCAGCACTCTGCTGCCCTGAGCTGTTTGCCCGTCTCTGAAACATGGAAAACACAAGATGTCATAAAAAGAAAACAGTGTCTGCTTCCAGTCTGTTGATTTAGGAGGCAAAGCAGAGAAATACAACAAACATGCTCCAAAAAGCCTGAGAGTGCAATCAGATGAAGTGAAGGAGGAACAGCCACATTTTCAGGTAGTGGTTCCTGATAATGGTTCCAGGTAGTGAAAGCTGGATCACAGGACTTATTTCTATCAGACCAGCAAGACACACAGCAAAGTCATGGCTATTAAAACATCTTTTTGTGTCTTAAGTAGGATAATGGAGCTGAGATACCCCCAGGTAATTTCAGCTCTGCATGTGTAAGCCCTTAAATTTGGGGGGAAATGCAGTGATGGATGAGTCCCATTTGTTCTAATCACTGTGCAAGATCCCCTTGCATTTCTGTTTCCTGCAATTGAGCAGCCTGTGATCTCCTTGCCATATTTTCTCCCAAATCCCCCATGATTAAGCATGTGATAGCAATGCTTCCTATCCTCCCCTGCTATCTCCAAATGTCATTCTTTCCCCCGTGCTGCTCATTTCAAGAGTTTCATCTGCTTAAAGAGCTAATGATTAATGAAAGGTGAGGCTTTGACCAAGGAGGTTAATTTAGCTGGACTCCAAAATGAGATTTGAAGTTTTCTAAGCAACTTTTTTGCAAGTTGCCAGCCCCTCACATAGATCCTGACAGAAATGTGGACTCCAGAATTCAAAACAGCACACCATGCTCAGTGTGCTGCTGCTCTTTATTGTGATAAACAAAATACTGAGGATGTTTGGAGTGGTTTGGAACAGCGAGGTCATTAGCCAAAGTGGAGCAGTCATTTTCTAGGCTAGCAAAGGCAGACAGATGCAAGTTATTAAATGGGGCTTGTCACAGATTTGAACTCTGCACATCTACGTAGAAAAGCCAGAGAAAAGCCAGGAACACGATGAACTGACCTAAGAACACTAAAATCATGTCAGTAAATCATTTGGGTTTCCAGTTTTCAGGCTCTCAGGACCTCGAGGTTTAGAATGCACCAAACCAAAAAGTGGAGTGCAGGATGTCTGTGTATGTAACACAGTCAAAGGAGGAAACTGAGGAAAAACCATCTTCTTAAAATCTGTTTTTCCCCTTCTTATATATGACTTTTCTTTGTATTACTAATATTTATATCCTTTATACAAGCACATGTGGATTTTGAATATCCAGTAAAAAAAATAAATAAAACCATGTAATGTAACATTCTCTGCATGTAAGTATTAAAAGAATGTTATAAATTCAGGGGTGGGGGGAAAGAGCCCAAAGACAGTGAATAATTTCAGGGATGCCATTTATTACAGCTTTATTGTTTAATTATAGTCTCCTGTTTCTCAAAACAAGTTGGACTCAGGTTGGATCTTAGAGGTCTTTTCCAACCTTAATGATTCTATGATTCTAAAACCAAAGAATATGGATACATTTGGCTGAAGATATGGGCCAAAATTTGTGCTGAGTAGTTCTGAGAATATGACTGAGCTCCTAATTAAAGTTGTGCCTTGTCTGAGCTGGAACTCCATTGCTTCCCTGAACACACTAAATAAAGGAGTAAGGAGTAAGGAAAAAGGAGTAAGGAATAAGAAATAAGGAATAAGGAGTAAGGACTAAGAAATAAGGAATAAGGAATAAGAAATAAGGAATAAGGAGTAAGGACTAAGAAATAAGGAGTAAGGAATAAGAAATAAGGAATAAGGAAAGTGCAAGGATCATAAGAGGTGGCCTGCACTGCAGGACACACCTGAAACAGCAGCACAGCTGTGACTTTGCAGCCAGTTGGAAGAGAAAAGTTTGACTCAGTGCAAAATTTGCTCCTGAATCAGCCTGGTTTAAGGGAACTGAGATCCCCAAGAGGGAGATTTTGGTTGGAGTCAGTATGTTTGAGGAGGCAGCTGCTCTCTCCCTCATTTCCTGCCACTCAGTGGAAAGGTGGACACAACAGGAATGCCAAAAACCAGAAACCCCTGGGTCAAGATAAAGCTCACATATAAAAAGTTTCTTCCTCCCTGCTTCAACCAAGATGATGGGAAGATTACTTTTTTTCTTTTTTTTTTTTTTTTAAAAAAAAAAAAGCTGTGATTCACATTGGTTTAGTAATTGAGGAAACAGTCAGATTTTGCAACCTAAATGCCATGAGTAAAAACACTGAAAGGAACTTCCAAGAGGGGTGGTTTGATTTGTGGTGCATGAGCTGGATGAACTGGTGAGAACCCAGGAGAAATGAGACTTTCTGGAATTAGGGTGATCAGGGACTAATAGAGAATTCAGTCCTTAATTTGATTAAGGCATGAAACACTTAGGAATTCATTACTTGAGTGGGAGAGAAAAGTATCCTGTTTATTTAGCCTCAGTCTGACCTTCCTCATGAACTGCCAAGGGGTATCCCTTTTTCCTGTATTTATACACAAGTTTTTCCATACCAGGTGTATTTGTTTTTATTTCTGGAAGGACAGAGGGGAAAAAAAATGAATACTGGGACAGAGATACAAACATCTCACAAGGAAAAAGCTACTGAGAAATGGGCAGCACATATTGTTACCTTTTTTTTTTTTTCTGGGAACAGAATCCAAATGGCCCACAACTTCTTCCCCTCTTAGATTTCTTCATGATAATTTCCTGAAAAACATGGAGATAAGAAGGTAAATAAGCTTGGCTGTATATAGGCAGGAGTGCAAAAGCAAGGGATTTAAATGCAAATAAACTTGATGAAAGATTAGGGCAGTTGCACATTTTAGACTTCTTGTCCTTCATAAGGCTTAAAAAATAATTTAAAAAGCCAAGAAACCAGCAAGAAAAACACCACTACAGAACCTCCAACCTCTTCACTGATTAATAAGCAATGACTATAAGTGATCCAAATGCCCCCCAGCAGTTCAGTTGTGAAGGCTTCTGGTTTCTTAATAATCAAATAATCTTTCTAAATTGCAAACTGGACTGTAGAACATATCCAAATTTCCTTTTGGTTATAAGGGCTTTGTGAGAAAGCGTATTCTGCAGAAAGCAGAACAAAAGAATTTTCCTAAAATTACCTCCAAAATTTTACTTTGAACACATGTGGCCTTTTGAAGACAATTTTTTTAAAAACAGCCTAAATATTAAGACCAGGAAGGACAAAAAATACGACCTTTGATTAAAAAATAAATAAATTCTTCACAGTGTGTTGAGCCCATTACTGCTGGATGAGTTACAGCATGTCCTGCAGAAATTTATCTTGATCTTAACACTCCAAGTAACACAAAATGAAGTTTGTCCTTAGTGAAATTGTTCTAAGGGATTCATTGCCCTGGGGAGTATAAACCAACCAATTCTTGGGGGTGTCTGGGTTTTTTTTTTCCCTGTTTAATATTTCAGTAATGTTCCTTCTCATTCCTGTCTCCTCTAGAGAGATTTTCTCCCCTCATGTTTTTATTTGAAGGTATTCAGTAGGAATCCTATTTAGCTTATAATTACAAAAAGTAAGTACAAGCATCCAAATCTTTGTTAGTGAGCCATTAACTCTGTGCCACCTAATGAGAAAAAGAAGGGAAAACATCAAGTGAATCCTGTTGATGTGTTTAAACTGATTTCTTTGGCCAATCCTGAAGAGCACAAGGTTTCCTACAGCTCTGAAGCCTCGTAATTTAGGTCTGGATTGCAGTAGCAAATTAACTTACATGTAGCTCATGTTAGAGAATATTTGAACTGCTTCACAGAGAGCTCGGTGGAGAAACATTCTCTGCTTTCAAAACAAATAGTGGCTGTGAGTATCCACCTGTGATTCATGGCAAAGACATCTGAGAGCAGCAAAAGAGCAGCTATTTTCCAAAAGGTGAACTGCAGTTAACTGGGTTCAAGCTGGAAACACTCAGAGGAGCTCCAAATACTGCTCAGATGGTGTGCACTCAGTCTGAGGGCCTGTTAAAGATGGATTCTGCAGGCTTCCAGCAAAGGGGAAAAAATATTTTTTTTCTCTGAGGCAATGCTATTCTTTGAACATTCAGTTGGGATCATTTATTTCTATTTTGGAAGTGCCCAAATGCTCCTTTTCTGTTTTGTTTGCAATGTTGAATTTATTGCACAGGGTTGCAAATGGGGTTCATTGTAATTTGAAGTCGATGCCACAACTAAAACTTTGTTGAGTGATGGGTAGCTATGGGTGATACACCCCTATCTTATTGTAATTAACCAATTAACCAGGTTTTTATATAGAATCACTGCTTGGAAGTGCATGCATCAGGGCTTGTCTGTCATCTTTAACAATCAACTGCTCCTTTATATAACTTGCTGCTGTACTAAATCTCTTTGGGAGTTAATTATGTTAAAACTGATTAGATTCAGAGGAGGGTGTGCAGAAAGTCTGAGGGAGGAATATCTTATTATGTGCTGTGACATGAAATAGGTGACTGTGGTTAATCAGAACTACAAAGAACTTGGACAAACACACAGAAAATGCCTCCAAAAAGGAAGATGAGGGTGAAATGCTTCCATTATAGGAAGGCAAGAAGCAGTTTCCTAGATCTGCAAAAAAATTTTATTTAAGCAAAGCTGATTCTATAGCTTTGATGGTAATATATGCCTGGAGTCTACATTAGAGATAATTTATATTGAAATTTTATTGTTTTCCCTTTGTTTCCATGTGGTGAAATTTATTGTCATCACCAATTTCTTAAATTTTCTATTAGATGTTTTTTACAAAAAGTTTCTATAAAAAGGATTACCTGACTCTGATATTTGAAATTTAGCTCACAGTATCAGTTAGCTGATATTTCTTTATTCATTTTCACCTCAAAATGGATGGTGAGAGAAGTTTTCATAATATTTAAATTTAGAGGGCTGGGAGCAGCCTGGGACAGTGGAAGGTGTCCCTGTCCATGGGACATTATTATGAATAATTTTAAAGCCACTTCAAACCCAAACCATTCCATGAATCCATGAATATTTACTCTAAAAGGTGTGATGAAAAGCAGAAAAATTGTTTGGGAATAAAAAATAGCATTTTCATTTTAGTTAAACACGACTTTTAAGAAGTAAAGGAAAAGGTTTATTTCCTTGTTAAATATTTCTAAAGCTTCAGTCATAGCTGGAGGTCAGCTGAAAACATTCCTGGAACAAGCACCAATGAAGAAGACACAAGGTTTTGCTGTGAAAACAGTATAACATAAGACTGAGGGTCAAAATCAGTCACTGGAGGGTGGCAGTTTATAATTCCTAAAGAACCAAAGTGAGAAATGCAATAGAAAAATTATTGAACTGCATGAACTTCCTGTTTTTAAGGTGTACAGTCACTTTTTCAGTGGATGGAAAAAGGGGCCATGCTTGGCATCCCCATAATTTTACTATAAAGGCAACTTGTGTCAGAATATCTGTCCCAGATCCTAGAAGATGGTATCCTTTTAACAAAGGCAGCACAAGTAATAATTTATACAAATAATATTTATTTATTATTTTATTATCATAATTTATAAAATAATAATTTCCCACATTTCACAAATAATGTTTTCCACACCTCTGCCTTCTTGCTGTAGCAGGTTTTGGTGATTTATCTTTAATTACCAAATTAAATTTAGCTTTTTATTTAGCTGATACATCAGGCATGAAGCTAAGAAAGGCTTTTAAATATTCCTGAAATGGTTGCTCTTTTCCCTCCTATTTTGCTTCAGATCAGCTATCACTCTTGTGAATGGACAAATAATTGCTAGACTCATTAAAATCTCATAAAAAGGAAAATAGTGAGTGCAGCTATTGAAAAGGGACCATGACTGTGCCTTGATGTGGCAAAACAACTTTACAGAGAGCAGAGAGATTTGGGGAGATATGCTGGAAATTCTAATGCAGTTAGATGGAGAATGTTCTTATAGGTACAGCGTAAATGCTGAAACGTGCTCTTTTTTCACTGTTCAGGAAGCATTTAATTTCATTTTCTTGGTTTCAATCCGTGCTCAGGCAGGAACAGAAGGGACCCAGGCATTTCTGAGGCAGGGGGTGTGATTTAGGTCTGCCTGCAAGTGGCCGAGGTGCTGAATAAAGGAGCACTGTGTGACATTTCATCATCTTCTGTCACACGAGCCGCTCGCAGAGAACTTCTTCAGCTGCAGCTCAGAACTGAAAGGGGAGCTTGGGGCCGGGGGAGGAAGGAAGAAAGAGTTACCAGCTCTTTATTACACCTCCAGAGTTCGATTCATGTCTACATCTTGACAAAGAGGAAGGGCTGGGAGAGGGTGCTCGGTTCATGGCAAACAAGGAGCTCATTGTAGGCATCCTGCTCCTTTCGAAAGCAGCATTTACACCTACAAACACTGGAGACTCATCACCATGCTTGGCCCATCCATCACAGCCCCTGGTTGGCTCCCAATGTCCTGTCACCTGATGGCCATGAGGAATTCCTAGATAATATTCCGCAGGATTTTGGGAAAGACAGGATATACCTCTCAATTCAAATTCATAGGAAACCTCTAGAGAGTTGTTTAATCCATCAATATCTGTGTCTTTTGCAATATTTTTTATAGCTTTCTTTAGATGACATATAAAATCATGCGTATCATTATTGCATTTTTTACTGGACAGATTATTAGTTAAACTTGCTTCCTGTAATTCTGATTAAGTTGTGGTCTTTACTTCTGCAAGTCGTCAGCATTTCCCATCTTGCAATCCAGATTTCCATTTATTGGCATTTAGGATATCTATACCATGCATAACAGCTGAAATATAGCTGGGTTTGATCATATGAAGCCAATTTTAACAAAATTCCATTAGAAGATGCACATCTGATTTCTACCCTCCTGAGGAACTGAAGACTTCCCTTCATGTTACAACTGCACACAACTAAAATTTGAAATTTTATTTTTTTATATTCTCTCTCTCATATTTATGTCTTATTTGTTTCCCTTTACACCTCTGGAAAGTTGTTTTTTTTTTAAATATAGTTTCATTTTCTGATTTTTTCTTATTAATTTTCAGCTACAACCTGGGACTATGTTTTTTCTATACTGGGAAGTAGTTTCTGCCATTTCCCAGTGTGGCACATTTGAAACTAATTAATATTGCCAGCACCATGAAGAGAGCAGTAACAGTATTGCCATTAATTGTATTCCCATTTTGCTGATGGGATAGCTAAGGTACAAACAGACTAATTTATTTCTAGAAAGTCACTCTGGAATCAATGGCAAATAGGAGAATAAATAACAGATTTTTTTTTTTTTTACCCCTGAAAAAAATCCTCTAACCACAAAGATGCTCTCTTTTTCCTCAATAATAAAGTTAAATATGCGAAGTAAAATAATGAAGTTGTTCTACAGATTAAATTCACAGTAATAGCAGATGTTCAACAGTTTTTAATTTCTCTTTTTGAGTAATGTGGTCTGTGTACTGCCTGCAGCAGGATTTAATTTGTCTCCTTGCCGTTATCAGACAACTAAGCTGCTGTCAAAACAGGCAGATCAGGAATTAATGAAAACATTTCTCTGTGCAGTTCTGTGATTGCAATACAGGCAGCTGTATTTTAATTTCCCAGCATTTAAGTTTCACATGCACAGATCTCAGCCTTAAATTCAGATCAGATAAGAATACGGGCTAAAGCTCATCTCACATCTGAAAATCTGATCTCATTAGGAGGGAATCTACAGAGAGCCCCTATAAATGCTCATTAATAATCACATTTCCCCAAACCCCTTTCACAACTGGCACTAAGGGAAACCTTTCTTCAGTGACTCGTCCCAGCAGCCAGGAGCACAGGGATACACAGCAGGTTTTGCAACCCACACAGGAATACTCAAAAACATGCTGAAGCCAGAAAGGATCAGAAAATTGCCTGAATTTCACCAAACTTGTAAAAATCTGTATAACCTTGGCTGGGTTATCTTCTTCTTATCTCTCATGGCAGGCCCATGCCCCTCAGTCCTGAGCAGTGTTCAAATCTCAGAGCTGTTCTTGGGGAGGGAAAAGGATGATAAACGTTCCTCAGGGCATTTTGTTCTCATCATGGATTTGTAGCCGGGTTTGGTCTGAACCCCACATGTAATTTAGAACCAGTCTTAAAGCCTGGTGAGCTCTGTGAGCAGCTGTGGAATGTAACTTGTTCAATGTGTGCCTTTTAATAAGCAGCTACAAGCCTTAGGTCCTTAAAACCAGCCTTGGGGAGGTGCCTTTCCCTGTATTCTCTGCAGCAAGAACCAGAAGCATTTTGGTTCTGCTGTTATAAAGAAGAAAGATTGGGTTTATTCCTCAGAAGCATCTGACTGTAATAGAGCTGGGGGCTCCACAGAGGTGTGCACTCAGCCATCCTCAGATTAGATTCAGTTTGCACTCAGCCATACTCAGATTAGATTTGGTTTGGGGTTTGTTGGGGTTTAACTGTAACACTGCTCCTTTTCTAGTCCAAATTAGAAGTATTGGTACTGGATTCTGTAAAGCCTGTACTGACCTGATTGGTTTTGTGGTTCTTGGAGTTCTGTGTAAGCAATATCCCTCTTTTCTAGCCATGTATTCCTGCCTGCATTATCCTTTGATTATTCCATGGCAAATACTTCTACTTGTATTCAGGGAGATGGAAGGGGAGACTAATCTCACTGAAACAAAGTACAATCTACCCCCTCCTTGCCTTCTGCTCAAAAAAAAACCCCAAAAACCAAACCAAACCAAAAATTATTGTGCTAGCACAACAGAGATGGCAGAAGTTAGAGAGACACCAACTGTATACATCCATCCTGTCACCAAAAACCTTGTTCAATAACTCTCTCAGCCTGGGTCAAAGCCCACTCCAGGCTGCCCTTGTTGTGCCCTGCCTGTGGAGCAGGTATTTATTCAGTGTAACAATCGTGCAGTGATCTCTATTCTTTTTCAATTTCTCATTGTTTTCTCGTAGCTTGATAATTTTCAGTGCTTCATCACCTTTAATGCTGTCAGGATATGAATAATGGGGAGCTACACACTGATCCAAGTATTACTTCCCAGTTATATTCCTTCCAAGGAAGACAACAAAAAACAGAACTCCATATATCTTAATTAATGAGATAACCACTTAATGCAATAAAATTAAAGCACTGTATTTTGAGAGATAAAGAAATATGGATGGTAATTTTGTCTTTTATTGCAATAAAGAAAGAGGTTGAAAAAAGCAGAAAGGTTATAATATATGTAAGAATCAAAGATTTAACAGTGTTGAGATTTTCTTGTTTATTACAAAAAACTGATTAAACATTTTGTATTAAAGTTCTCAGCCTTGTTAAGTGTTCTCCTGGGAAGAAAATTAATTAGTAACCTGGTGCATTTAATTGTCCTGAAGGTAGGACTTAATATTCTCTTTCAGAAACTTTCTGTTTCTTCCCCATGTACATGAAAATGAAGAATATTTTAATTGTTTATTTATACCACACCTATACTGGAAGAAACAGCATTCAAGTCATTATTTCATTTTATTTTGAGACATCTTGAGTCCATGTGTTCATCCAGTCCCAGACAGCTGTTTAGAAATTTAACTGTCTGGCTGCTGACCAAAATAAATGGAATGCCCTTTGTGTAACATCCTTGTAAAATCTGTAGTCATGCACCAAAATCGATAAATCTTGAAGAGAAATGAAGAACCGAGCTCCAGGGTTGCAAGACATCTTAAAAAACATGTCCTCTGTTTTTCAGCCTTCGTCCAGCCTTAGAATTTAATATATGTGTTGGCTCCAAGTAGCTGGAATATTCTCTTTAAATCCAAAGGTCACAGCGCTGTGGCTTGATAACATACCATTCTTGATTGCTGCCTGAACAAAACAAAAAATGCTGTTTGGCATAGTCAGAGGTAGAAAACCAAAATTATAGACCACAATAAAGCCTGCCTGTAATAATCTGCAGTCTTTAAGAAGAGAGAAAACATATGCTGTGATTTCGGTGTTCTCAGCTTGGCTGGGGCACACCAAAGAGCATTTCCCTTCTTTTGCTTTTCAGTCCGGTCACTTTATTAATATTTCATTATAAACCTGCAGATATAAAACCTGGAAGTTGCTCTTCAGCCTCTGCAGTTCCTCCTGTGCACCTTTAGGAGGACATTTCCCCACCCACCCAGGAAGTGCATAAAATAATAAGGAGGACCAAAACGTTCAGTCCTCTGAGCATTTCAAAACGTTCAATCCTCTGGGGGCTGCAAATCTATGTGAATTTAGAAAATAAATGCAGATAAATAATGCAGATAAACTGGCAGATAAACTGTTCCAATAGGAGAGGAAAACAGGACAAGGAGAATAGGGAAATGCAGGGAACTAAGGAAGTCTTTACCGTTTTGTGAGCAGGGTACAATTCTTCTGAGATTAAAGCCAGTTGCAAAAAGTTTCAGCCTAATCTCAAAAGGTGATCTCTGAGATCCTGAGGCACACACAGGGTGACTGACAGATATCCACCTCCACCTGTCAAGATAGGGGAGGTTTTACAGCAAAAAAACAATCAGTTATGGAAATGGAGAGGGTTCCTTTTCCTTGTACAGCAGTCATGGAGTGGGGGATGCTGCATCCCATGAACTCTTACCTGCAGAAAAATAACCAGGTTGATTTTCCAGGCTGAGATAACCAGGAAACAACACTTAAATATTTAAATCCCTCATTGTCTGTCACTAAATGAGGTAGCCTGAGACATTTGGGTTCTGGATGCTCCATCACATCTTCACACTCAACTGTTGTTTATTTTCACTGCAGCCCATACAAAGCATGGAATATTTCCAGAAATAAAGTCGGAATTCCTGGTGAGGCTGGGTGAGGTACAGAGTTGGAGACAGGAACCATGCAGGAGTTTCTGGTGGCAAGTTTTGATTTAGACCCAGCTAATTAACACCTGGTGATATTAAGGTTGGTTTTTTTCTCCTCCCTGCAGTCAATAAAATAATGAGGATCTGGTTAAACAAGTCCTTCCCAGCTGGCATACCACAGAGCTTAGCAGATCAAGGAGATGCATTCCAGTGCCCCAAATCCCTTCTCCATGCTATTCTGATAATCTTTAAATACTGAGCAAAAGCTGTGCATGTCTTTGGGCACCACTGAAGGACTCAGTTTGAGGATGATTTACCCAGAGTGTCCACACAAGCTGTGGGAAACTTGAGCCAGGCTTTGGGATGCCCAGTGCAGTGATTGCAAGTAAACTCCAGTGATTCCCAGTGAAGCCAGGTCTACACATGAACAGCTCATGCATCCACCTCCTGACACATCCACTGGATTAGGATGGGCCTCTCAGCTCTGAGGTATTTTTTATGTTACAGCTTTGATTCTCACACCTCTGTCAGGATCTTACCTGTAATTTATTGTGGGGTGAGAGAAATAAAGTTGGAGGGATCATTTCTGTGGTTGCCCCATCCCTGGAAGAGTCCATGGCCAGGCTGGACAGGGCTTGGAGCACCCTGGGACAGTGGAAGGTGTCCCTGCCCATGGCAGGGGGTGGATCTGGATGATTTAAGGTCCCCTCCAACCCAAACCATTCCATTATTCGATGAAGTTACCTTGATGAACATCCCCTACAAGAAAATGGGTTTGTGGATCATTTTAACCCCAGGGCCTGCTACCCACCTTCGACAGACTGAAATGGGCAGAAATAAGTATTAGGTACTTCCTCTGCTACCTATCTCCATGCAAAACCATTGTAAATTCTGTTTTCAGTGTTCTCCAAACCCAGATTAAGATCAGTGAACCCAGATTTTTTTAATTAATTATGAACTGACGCAGGAACATATTTTATGGACAGTTTTCTATGCAGGCAAACCCAAAAAGTTTTGAAAGGAACATTGAAATCGCTCTCCTGCCAACCTGTTCAGCCCTGTCCTTGTATGCAAAGCCCGGAGCAGAGCACCCCTCCCTTCCCTCTGAGAGGACAGCAGGGCTGGGATGGGATCCATCCCCCTGGAAGCTCCCAGCCATCCCAGGCTCTCCTGAAGGCAAGAGAAACATCAAGGCTGGCCCACAACCTGACCTGGCCCCAGGGCAAAGGAGAATTTCCAGTGCTTGGCAGAGCAGAGTCCAACTCACAGGCAGGGAAGGCTTTGCTTAATAACTTTGAGACTTGCCTGGAAAAATGCCTTTTTCTGAGCTGGGGAGTGTTTTGGGGGTTTTTATAGGGCCAGAAGGTACAGGGATGAACTCATCCACCTCACTGGCCCTGTGGCTTGGGACTGAAGTCAGACTTGGGAAAACAAGCTGAAAACACTAACCAAGAAACACAAATTTCCTTCTTTATGGACAATGTCAAACAATGAAAAAACAATAAATAATTTTCATTTTAATAGCCTTTTTTGGAATTGCAGCGGTAGAGATAGGAAGGAAAAACATCTTATTCTGACGGGGACTAAACACAAATGTATAAAGCACTGGCCTGCCAAAGTGTGTTTCTACTGCTGGGACGAGAAAGTGAATTTTCTCCAAAATATAACTCGGTTCTGAACAATTTACTGCACTTCCCTTCTGTCTGATTTATAGCTCAGCTACTTATGATAAATAGGTGGTGTTAACCTTTAGAAGGAGATTGCATCTGCTGATGGGACAGAACCTGACAAATTCCACCAGGCTGTTTGCATATTGGCAGGACTTGTAATTATTAGCATTAATTCTCCAAGGAGCCAAATTCCTTATCACTGATGCTCTTCCTTTATGAGTCCCTCCCCTCCAAAAATTTAAGCTTGCAGCTTTCCAGCAATAAGCTCTGCCTTTATTGGGATTGCTCAAGCCATGTCTTGGAAGCTCCTTCTTTGTTTTTCCTTCAATAATTTGCTGAAAGTACTACCATGTGTAACCCTAATGTAGCAAAATATTTTAGTATATACTTAAAATTAATCCTGCAAACCTAAGAAAGAAAAATGAGAATTTGCTAAATCAGCTGTTCTAAATGAATAGGGGAAAAGAGAAAGTACCATATCCATAGCTGAACACAAAAAAAAAAAAAATCATTAATGTGATTTATTTGAAATGAGAAAACAATGATATGGGTTAGGATTTTAGTTCTTCTACTTGACTTTTCTGAAATCAGGGCACAGAACTGTTCTGATCTGATATTTTACATCTCTGTTTCTCTGGTTAAATGATTGTCAAGGAACCAGATAAAATAGTACCCACAGTACTTTTCTTTCTTGTTGTAATTTAGTATTTTCATAACATAATTCTATTCTTTACTTTCCTATCTACTTTTTACCTTTAATATTGATTCATTTTTAACCCTTTGTTGAGAGAAATATCAGGTGTTTCCTTATGACTGGGCAGACATCAACAGTGACAACGCTTTCATTTAGTAGATTGTGTTTCTTGTATAATATTCACTATAACCAAAATGAGGGCTTTTTCCTACTCTGTTCTCTTGATTTCTGTGTCATTTTGGCCTTAATTGAAGCAACATTTCTGATGAGTGTTTTAATTTTAGCCACACCCATCCCTCTCACATCGGTGGGGTTTCTTCAACAAGAAACTAATGTCCAAAACAAGAGAGAAAAATGTCATATTCATATCCTTGAAAGACTGACACATGGAAATAATGGATCTCCAGCCACATCTCTGGTCTTGTTATCTCCCTTTAGGTGTTTTGTACCTGTGCTGAGACAGCTTTTGGCCACAATGGGAGCTTTGTGCTGACACACAACAGCCCACTTGGTGCACTTGACTTGCTAATGGTGAATTTTTTTTCACGAGGTAAAAAGAGAGCTCTTGTCCTTTTTGTGCTAAACTGGTATGAAATTCCCAGGTCAAAATACATGCTGAGCAACACTTCTTGTACTTTCTTACTCAAGCAGCTTTCTCGTAGTAAATGTCTTTTCCACCACAGCTACAGGTTATTTTTTATTAGGGGAATATGACCACTGGCTCCCCAAAAGGGAAAGGCTCGTTTCCATATTGCTTTCCAGACCACTCCCTTCCCTGGGAATTGAGTGGCCTGCTTGCAACAGTAAAACAGCTCTGAGCTCATGTGAAAAAGCCATTTGAATCCTGGATGGATTTCACAAAACTTTGGTTCATTGGGTAAGAACCAGATTAAACAAGCTATGACATAATAGATTCCATATTTTATAATCATCATCTGCATCTTGCCTAATTAGACAAGATGCAGTAAGGCTGAAAGGCATCGATATGTTGATTTAATAATTGCTTGGGAGTTGCTGCCATTTCATTGCCCAGCTGCTGTACCGGACAACAGAGTTTTCTCCAGATCAGTTACTGTGAAACCAAATATTCAGCACACTCACTGGGCTTCATTCAGTGCAGATATTTTTATACAAGGACATGAAGCGAAATGGCTTCAAAGTGAAAAAAAGTAGATTTAGAATTTTTATATCAGGTAGAATTTCCTCCCTGTGAGGGCACAGGGTGTTGTATTATATTATTATATTATATTATTTCTTATATTATGGCTTCCAGAGCAGCTGTGGCTGCCCCTGAATCCCTGGCAGTGTCCAAGGCCAGGCTGGACAGGGCTTGGAGCAGTCTGGGATGGTGGAAGGTGTCCCTGCTGCCCATGGCAGGAGTGGCACTGGATGATCTTCAGGGTCCTTTCCAACCCAAGTCACTCTATGATTTATTGTTCTATTATTTTATGGCATTTCTACAACTAAATAATATGCATCCAATTGAACTCAAACAAACAAACAAAAAATTCTTTTTCTTCCTCCTGGTTTCTTCCAGTGAAAAAAAGTCAGGAGAAAATCACAAAAAGAAGAAGGTAGGAATGGATGCACAGCACCTTCTCCAAGTTCCCTGCTGAGAGCAAGGAGATTCCTAGAATATGCTGAGGTGGAAGGAGACTCCAAGAATCATCAGTTCCAAGTCCTGGCCCTGCACAGACACCCCAGATCCCACCCTGGGCATCCCTGGGAGCTCCTGGAGCTCTGTGGGGCTGTGCCCATTCCCTGGGGAGCCTGGGCAGTGCCAGCACCTCTGGGGGAAGAACCTTTCCCTAAATCCAACCTAACCCTGCCCTGACAGAAGTTCAGGCCATTCCTGGGTCCTGTCACCATCCCAGAGAGCAGAGATCAGTGCCTGCCCCTCATGAGGATGTTGAAGACCACCGCGAGGTGTCCCTCAGTCTCCTCCAGGCTGAACACCCCAAGTGCCTCCATCCACTCCTCACAATCCTTCCCCTCCAGGCCCTGCACCATCCCCATGGCCTTCCTTGGACTCTTTCCCCCACCTTTACACCTTTCTTATGTTATGGCTCCCAAAACTGGGAAATCCCCCAGGATTTCCTGCTCATCCCCGCTGAGCCAAGAGCCAAGGGCTGCAAGGAGGGCTCAGCACGAGGCCGGGTCACACCACCAAAAACCTCTTTGGTCTCTCTGCCCTGCACAGACCAAAGCAAGGATTGCTCTTTGCCTCACTCTGTGGGCTGGCTGATGGGGGTCCAAGGAATCTGAGGATATAAAAGCTGGTTCCAAGAAAGGGTGGGTGAGATGTGGGGTGAGAGCTGGCAGGGATTTGGGTGTGCAGAGTTCCTGGTTAGGGCTAGACCACAGTTCCTGCCTCCTTTACCTCCCTGGCAGGGGATTGCCAGAGTACAGCAGGCACAAAAATACATTTAAAGTCTATAAACAAAAATAGGAGTGCAAATGTTTTATTGGCATAAATGTTTTCATATGGGCAGTTGCTAAGGAGTAACCAATTCCTTCCCCATAGTGACAGCCTCTGAAATAGGATGGACTCATTTTTTAATCCTGTTGATCCTAGCACCCAGTGGCTTTTCTGTTTTTCAGTGTAAAGTGAAGTGTTGTGCATTATCTTTTAAACGTTCTTGTAGAAAAACACCCCCCAAAAAAGCATTTTTTTGCCAGAGTAAGTGTTCTTCTCCTGTGACTGAAACTCTGGAGAAAATTACAATTGCCTAAATAATTTCCTCAAAGTGGCTGTGATTCTTGAGATTAAGTTCCTGGCTATCCACTGTGGTGTCTTATCCCCTTTTAGGTCTCTCCTTCAAGCCCATCAGCCTTTGAATCACATGTTTTTATGCTGCTATTTCATGATTTCTCACCTTGGAGAGGAAAAACTGGTACAAACCAATTCCCCTTGGATGGTTACACCACAGAAAACACCAGCTTAACTTGTACTAGCTATGACCACATAATTTTTTTCAGGCTTATTAAAGAGGACTGGAGACCAACTGGGATTAGCCACACGCCTTTGAGGAAGTCTTGGGAGTTGGTGCTGAACTTCTTTTTGCAGGGCAGTAGAGAAAAAATCCCCTGCATTCCTCTGCCTTGTGGTGTATTTGATCTGTGGGCAAAACAAGGAGTCTAATTTCATTTTACAGCGTGCTGTGATATTTTTATGAAGGGTGTGATGCGTGCACTATTTGAGGTTATTTCCCTGCTCCTTGGACCGTCAGCCTAACACCTTCCACAGGCATTAAATCCTCATTTCAAATGTGGAAAGCCAAGGTTTAGAGGATAAGGTCCAGATCTCAAACTCCTCTCAGACAAGAACCGAGAGGAGGCAGGGCTCATCAGCTCTTTTACCAACATTACTGTGTCCCTTCCCTTCTATTATACAAAACTTTAAAGAACTTAGGTTTAGAAAGGGTTTCTAATGTTTTTCCTGAGAACCTAGATTTTCAGGTAAGTCCTAACATAAACAAGGTGAAATACTGCACAAAGACTGCTTATATTTCTTTTTTTCTGACTGAATTCTCTTCTGCTCAGCCACCATGAACCACATTAGAGTAGGAGGAGATTGATGAAAAGCCTTCTACAGAAAAAGCAAGTTGACAGCAGCAATCAAAATCCATTTCTATAGGAACTCTTTATGTGCAATTTTTACCTCCTTTCCTCCTCTCTAAGTATCAATGTGACTTGCTCAAGTGTCCTGGGATTTGCTTTTCAGTGGTCAGTAGCATAATTTCTTTCTAAAATCATGTTCTTCTGTTACAACCCTGGAGAAACAAACAACCCAAACAAACAAAAAAAAACAAACAAAAAAAACAAACAAACTAAAAAACCCCACATAAATAATTTTGTTCTTTAAATGGCACATTCTGCTTCATAGACTCCACAACTTTTCAGGCTCTTCTTTCCTTTAAACACTTCAAGTGATGGAAAAATGGACCAAGTCCTCCAACATTTACCCTACCTGCAGGCTTGAAGGAATAGGAATTGTGCATTCTTTAATGAGGTGTAAAAAGATACAGCAGTTGTATGTACTCCTCACTGACTGCTTTTGTAAATTGGGTGTCAAAATGAGCAGGAAAACTTAATGAGATACATATTTTTTAGAAGAATTTCAATAAAACCAACTCAGCATATGTGGAAAACATCTCTGCGCATTGGTATCAGTGTTGGTGCCTTTGCAGTCACAGAAAAGAGGTTCTTCAGCACACAGGCTGATAACACCCCCAGAAATAGTTCCAGCCCTAAATTAGTGGGGTAGAAATTGAGCTTTCCCAGAGCAGGAATGTTTTACCAGCTCCATTTGTGACACAATATCTGCAAAGATTCTGCTGGATGCAGGGGGGGAAAAAAGCAAAATGAAAAATACAGAAGCTATTTGTGAGCAACAGACAAAGAAAACAAATCATGAAATAATCAATAGGAATAGTCAGGGAATATTAGATAGCTAACCAAAACATAAATCAAAAAACTTTAAAGGAAAAAATAGCTCAAAGACATAACAGCAGAGCAGAAATGCTCTTCTTTATTGCTGAATACCTTGGAATAAATATATTGCTATTGAAGTTGTAACTGTGAAAATCATTGCTCTTTAGGAGATAGAAATTACAATTGCTTCATATTCCATTTTATATATATATACATGCATATATGTATATATATACACATACATATATATATATATATATGCATGTATGTGTAAAAATAAGTAAAGGCCTCCTTAATATTAAAAAAATTCAGATGTGTACACTTTCTATATATTCCTAAACATTTCAGGGCAAAGTGCTAAAAACGTGAAGTTGGAACACAATCCACAGTGCTTGCTTACATTGCAAAAGGTGATTATTTCATTGTTTTCACACTCTGAAAAATGAAAATATATTATCCTGCAAATGAGCCCCATACCCCTGTTCAGAGCAATTTATACTTATTGACACAGGCACACACTCTCCTATTAATACACAGGGTGGATTTACCACTTCAAAATATTTTTGTTCTGAATTTTCTTGATATTTCCAGTTGAAATAAGATTTTACTTAATAAAGGTGGAAATTCCTTGATTCTTCCTGAAAAATAAAGAAAAAAGGAAGTTTGGCAAGAGTCAGAGGAGCCCTGACTTTTGTTAAGCAGAAGGACTTAAATGATGGAGAGGGATGGGAACAGGTCCTGGCAAGTGCCCTCATGGAAGAGAAAATAGGCTGGAACTCAAATGAGCAAGATAAAGATTTTATTTGATGTTCATCAAAAAGATTGCAGCTCTGGTTGCTTCGTGTGATTATAAGTACAGAAAGAAAAAAAAAATGAAAATAGGCCGTGCACCTAACAAGTGTTTATAGGGATTTTTTTCCTTGGAATGATACTTCAGGATGGGTTGTTGTAGTACAAACACAGGTTAAAGCAGAGATTGCTTCAATTCCCATCAGGTGTCCAGTCCTTTCCTTCTAAAGATCAGGTCCCACCCTTCAGGGTGACCTCCAGCAGAATTGTAGCACCGAGGAGGATTTTCATGGATTTCATGGGTTTTTCAAGCCCAACAATCCATTTTTGCAGTTGGAAACAAGGAAAAAGCCTCATCTTTCAACAGCAACCTCTCACAAGCCTTTCACCAAGGATTTTGGGAACATGCAGCTATCTATAGGCCACAGAAACAGTTCAGGAACTGTTTCTTCAGCTTTAAAATACTCCAAATCTACCTGGGGTTTTTTGTCACCTGTATCTTAGATTTGAGGTGCAAAAAGAGCTGTCATCAGAATTTCAGGGAGCTTATTCAGGCACTGTTTGAACAGCCTGGACAACACCAACTTGCCCTTATGGGCTACATTTTCTTCCTCAAATCAGTGTATGTAAATATATGTATACTTTTATATTTATCTGTAATTTTTATTTTTATTTATTTTTATATATACACATATATATATATATAAGCCTACTTAATATCTGGAATCTCTTGTTCTGCTCCTGCTCCCCCTCCTCTTCCCACAGCTCCTGTTGTTTGAGCAGGATATATAAAGATACCTTTGTTACCATTTCTGGAAAAGGAACAGCTTCTTCAGTCTTACAGTTCTTTGAGGATTTCTCCACTTTGAGTTTTCATTTGGCCCTTGCAAAGGAGGCCACGGCCTTGGCAGCAGAACTAGAGAACATCTAAAGGTATTTAAAGCTTCCTGATCCAGGCCAGTGGGTCAGAGCTCACAGTTCTCTCCTTCTCAAAGAGGAAAGGGAAAAAAAGGGGGGGAAAGTTAGAAATCTTGTTCTATAATTAAGGGAACACTGATGTCTTTCTAGGAAACAGTGATTTGTGTGATTTTGTTGCCTCTGCAGCTGATAGAGGCTGAAGCTGTGATTTCTGGTGTGACCATGGGTGTGAACCTGGAGACCCCAGTTCCATGTTAGAGCCCTTGGACCACTTCAGCACCCAGTGCCCGCTGTGCCTGTGCAGCCCCTCCTCTTATTGCCAAGACTGGTGGCTAAAATGCCAGAGTTCAATTAATAAAGCAGCTCCTTTCACTAAACACTTCGGGAAGCACTCAAATTTCTAAACACAGATTTTCCCAATCAGCAGTAGAGCCTGACCCTTGTGTACTTTCAAGACATTGACTCTTATAATTGTGTCCAGCTTTAACATAAACACAAATCCTCCTGGAGGGAGCCTTTCCAGAGGCCAGAGATGGGTTATTTGCAAGGCTGAGGCCTCTGTGTGTTTTATCAGAAAGCAATCTGAGTAATTCCAGTGTTTTCTCCTACCATGCCTACTTTTCCATTCCACTGGCAAATGGATTTCATATTTCATTTCCCACGCACCCCATCTGCACGACAATAATTTGTGTACCTTTCAGCTGGCTTTATGGAGTGAACTGCTTTAGCTTTTCCCCAGGAAAAGGCATCATAAAACGAGGTGTTGGTATGCTGTGTCCAAGTGGTTTCCCTCAGAGCTGTTCCTGCTGGCACCAGGGGCTGATAAGAACAGAGTTAAGATTCATTTCAGATGTAACCTAGAGAAATTTGTTTCCCTCCACAGAATTTGTCCTGCTCAGCACGGAGCACTGGGAGGTTTTTTCCAGCACTTCACACACTTGAAATAATCCAGTGGGGCTGTTGGCTCAATTATTTATCTAATACACCAGAAAAAAAATGGTTTGATCTTCTGCAAAAGTGCCACATTCTTTGTTTTCTTGATTGCTGCTATTAAATAATTGGGCTTTTCTACATTCTGTGCTTGTCTTGTGACAAATATTGACTGCAAATTTTGATATTTCTGATTAGCAGAGAAGCCTTGGCAATTAGGTGGAAGTACAAACGAACAAAGGCTTGGCTTTCCAAGCAAGAAATGTTCACAGTGTTAGGCTTTTTTCTTTCCAGTTAAGATGCTGGGTTTGGTTTTGTTGAAATTTGTAATAGTTGAATTTGCTGATTCATGACTCAGAAGAACAAATTTCTTATGTGAACAAGGTGGTGTTTTTCTCTTCTTCAAAAGAAAAAATGTAAAATGAGAATTCCAACTTCCTCACCCTTCCTTTGCTGGATTTTTTCTGTTCATCAGATGTATTTAAAAATTGGTTTAAAATATTTAGATATAAATCTATATGGAAATATACAGATTTAGATTATATTATATTTAGAATCTATATTTAGATTCTGTGATGTAGAATCTAAATATCAGGGATTCATTCCAGCCTTAGATAAGAAACATTTTGTGAAATACTCTTTTTGCTGGGTTTGCTGGTTCCCTAAGCACCTTATAGCTCCATGTGTGAAATGAGTGCTCTCCTGTTACCTTTACCCAAATTTCTGATTAAAAAACCCAACTAACTGTAAATGGATTAAAGGCAGCACAGGGATAACCTTGTTTGTTAAGTCAATAAAAGCCTAGATTGAAAGGACTGTAAATCTATGAAATATTTACTGACATGTTAATGCTATCCCTGCTATTTCCAAGCACACTTGGAGCATTTCCTGTCATGTTAATTAAATGTTTCTCCTTCTATTTCTGCCACTTAGGCCAGTTGGCTGCTAAATCAATCAAAACACGAGGCTGGGAGGGGGAAGCTACAGGGGAAGGATCTGTGCACCTCACCACAGCTCACAGGTACAGAGGGAATTGTCCTGAAAAGAGACATTGATTCACCTCTGGAACAAACAGCCAGGCATCCATTACCTTTAAGGAGCTCTCCCACTTTATTGAGGCTTCTGTCCCACTGATCATTAAATAGGAACCTTTTTGGAGAATTATTTTCTCACTCTGGTTTAAATTTGAACCAGTTTTTATTGCCATTACCTGAAATCCTTTTCCCCACCTTTTTTTTTTTTTTTCTCTTTTGTTTTTCCAGCGGTAGTTAGTTTTGTTTTGTTGTCCTTAAGAAGAGAAGTAGTTTTCTTTTCTCCTCTATTGCATTTTCTTTGAAAATGTGGTTTCTAGGGCCAGCAGCCAAGTCAGCAGTTGCCTCTTAGAATAGAGATTTGACTGGAATTTATGGAAGAAATATAGGTGTGAGGCCTGTGAGCAAGGGCTGCCTGGGACTGGGTTTATAACAGCCCCCTTTGTCCTGCCTGCCGTGGAAGCTGGGCACACAAACACGTCACATTGCTGAGGTGGGAGAGAAACTGGATGTATTTGAGCACAGAGAAAAACAGAGGGGAAAAAAATGGACCTTTGGATATAACTTTTCAGTGTGCAGACAGAGCAGCTTTATTAATTCCTTTGAATCTTTTAATGCTTCTGTTTTGGAGCTGGCTGGGCAGGAGCCCTCTTTGCACCAGGGATTGTGGGAATTACACCTTGCTCTGGAGACAGAAGGGCCCAGATACCCCTTTTTGCTTTAGAAGTGAAAAATCCTCCCTGCCCTACAGTGGAAAAAATGTGTGATATTTTTAATTCACCTTCCTGTTACTCATGCCCGCATTGGAGAGGCGTAAGGGCTTTTCCAGCTGCACTAAACACTTGCCCCTAAAATCTCTTCAAATGCAGCTGCTCTTTACTTTTCTTTCCCTTACAAATGTGCCAAAGATGTGGCAGCAGGAGGAGATGGATACAATCCTCCTCCTGTTCTGAAAGATGGCAAAGCTCGACAGCAATGTCAGAGAGATCTTGACAGGTCTCTGAGGCTGCCTCAGAGCCAGGACCACAGCAGCTGTAGGGTGACACAGTTGTCACTCCCTCCTCCCTGCCCACCTTTTTGGGTTGAATAGAGCTCAAGATGGGAGAATTCAGACAGACCTGGCAGCACCCTGATTTAGTGACTGCACAATGTCCTTCAAGTTCATTCAATGCCCTTAAAATTCACTGATATTGGAGTTCCCAAGGGGGGATCACAGTCTGCTCTGCTGGTGATAAATGTACCCCTGAATGACCAATGGTTATTCTTCCTGATAAATTCTTCTCTTTTATCTATACTTTGGTCTTTTTTTTTCTTTTCCAAAAGAATTGTGTATTCTCATCTATTAAACAGAAAAAAAGCTCTGCTTTAAAATGCGACTCAACCCAGGCTATGACTGTTCGTCTTCATATATTTAATGAAGGTTAATGTGAATTCCATTAATTTGGCTGCTCAATGTACCCAGTGCCCTCCAGCCTTGTCAAAGCCACTGATCTCAGTCTCCTTCACATCAACACTGGAGCATGACTTAACTTATAAATTCATTAAGTCAGGAATACAGCTCCTGACAAGTGCTAAATGCATCTCCCATCTAACAGCATTTGTCAAGAGTCTCTTCTCATTAAGCTCAATTTGGGTTTTACAAGAAGTTCCCTTGGAGATGCTGGCTGTTTTCATCTTGCAGCAGCAGCAGAGAGTATAATAGTCTCTTAATTGATCCCTGAGGAACTGCAAATGTGCAGAATTGCTGCTTTGTCAACTGGCTTCTCCCAGGGACAGGAGCTCTTGGGTGAGTTTAAGGCTGTGTGATAACACAGCAATGGTTTCTGAGCTTCTGTTCCATGGCTCCTCATGAAGAGAGCTGGGAGTTCTGTTCCCTGCTTGTACAAGGAGCCAGAGAATGACAGAGGTGTTCAGGTTGAAAGGGATTGAGAACAATGCAGTTCCAGTCCTCATGCCATGGGCAGGGTCACTTTCCTCTAAACCAGGTTGCTTAAAGCCCTGTCCAACCTGGCCCTAAGCACTTCCAGGGATCCAGGGACAGCCACAGCTTCTCTGGGCACCCTGTGCCAGGGCCTGCCCACCCTCACAGGGAAGAATTTTCTCCTAATATCCAATCTAAACCTACTCTCTGTCAGTCTGAAGCCAATGCTCCTTGTCCTGTCCCTCCAGACCCTTGCAAAGAGTTCCTTCCCTTCCTTCTTGCAGGTTTCCTTCAGATACTGGGGGGCCACAAGGAGGTCACCGAGAACAATCCCAATTCTCCCAGCCTTTCTCTGTAACCAACTTGGTGGACTCATTTTCCTCCAGAAGCTCCCACAAGGACACTGAAGGATGAGGCAGAAGGAGCAGGGAGAAGGGGGAAAACAACCCGTGGCACAGACTCTATTTCCACTTCCCTCCTTGCATGGAACAAGTTTTTCCTCTGGCCCAGGCTCTTTGAGCAGATGCTGCTTGTTATCTTCTCTGCTGCCTACAGTGGGTGCTCTGCGGTGCTCAAAGCCTGTTTATTTAAGAATTGTTTGATAGTCCCTCTTTGGAAACCCATTAGGAACTATTCACACCGTATTAAAACCGGGGAGACATTAAATTTCACCTAATGCTTCCTGAAAAGCTCTGGCACCTGGCCTGTGTTTCGAGAAAGAGTTAAACAGGGAATACACGTGGCAAAAGAGCATACATAAAGCTGTCCCCACCTCTCCCTTTGCAGTAACAAAACACAGACCTCTCGAAGGGGAAACTCAAGAAAGTCATTCAAAAACAGCTCTTTCATAACTTATCAGTACCTTACATGTTATATTGTACAGGTGTCACTGTGTAATCCCCCACTCTCTCAACAATTTTTATACCAAACTGAGGATGTAAAAGGTCCATCTGGATTTCCTCTGGCTTTTCCTCCCAGCATTATTCAGTCTCTGTTTCTTCAATCTTTGCTAAGCTGGTGGAACATGCCCTCAAATGTCACTTACAGCACTTTCATATTCTACACTGAAAAAAAAAATTAATGGAATAGAGTTTGCAATTCAAATCCTGCCACTGACAGACATTTGCTGAGGCAAAGTCAGGAGGTTCAATTTAGAAGCTGTAAACTGTTACAGGGCTGTAAATTCCTATTCCATTAATGTTGTGCCACATTTAAATGGGGGAAGGAAAGAACCAGCCCTCAGCTTTTTGGAGCCTATGAAATCAGGGGTGATCATGGTGCTTCTACAGCTGCTTCTTCTACCTGTGCCACTTAAAACTCCAGGTGAAAATCCAGCTCCTTGGCCTTTTAATTGAACTGTAGATTCCTGATTGACAGGCACTATTTGTATTTTCACATATTAATACTTCTATGAACACTGGCAGAATTGTAATTCAATAGAGATTTATTAATAATGACTTAGAGATTATTTCACTTACGAATTATGTTCTCTCTTTGAGACATCATGAGTTTTCTTTCCTAAGACACAGCAAAGCCAAGCATGAGAAGAGGAGAAGAGAAGAGAAGAGAAGAGAAGAGAAGAGAAGAGAAGAGAAGAGAAGAGAAGAGAAGAGAAGAGAAGCAACTAAAAACCACAATTCACTGGTCCAAGATAAAATTCAGCAACACCCCAAGAGGCACCAGATACTGTAGGTTTTGTATTAGCAGCATTCCATAAAAATCCTACTTTTGCTGTTTGACTCCCATCCCTCTTTGTGGTTCTACACAGTTAACACTGAGTTTGAAACCAGGATAAGATATTAAGAACCTTAGAAGGTTCTCCTTCCATTTTTCATTTCCTTCTCTCTCACCATCACCATCATCACAACCAACATCTTTTTCCATCCAATAAAAAAAAAAAAAAAAAAGGAGAGTTCTGGGAATAAAATGCTACAGAAGTTTCCACAATATAGTCTTGATACATTTCTTATATTTCATAGAAGTCCTTGAACTCTAGATTCTTTTGTATCTTGTCATGTCTAGCCCTGCTTCAGTGCCTTCCAGAGCAAATTCTGAGTGTATTAATTAGAACATGTACTCTGGGGTTTTTTTCCATCACAATTTCTTGTGATTAGAAAATAGGATCAGACAACATAATCCGATTAGTTCCCTACTCCTGCTGATTAACTGTGGTGTTTCCCTGGACATCTCAGTGTCTGAGCAGGCTCCTTGCTCCTGGAGAGGACAGACTGTCACGAGAGAGATTGTTTTACCACTCACTGAAATTTAACCTATACGAATAATGGACTCCCAGGAGAAACCATGAAAATCAGTCTCCTCCACGGTAGGATAATGCCAAAACCAGGTTTGAGTTTCAAAGTCACCAGTGAATCAAGAAGGGTGAGAAATTATGTCTGAGGGACCATTTCCTTTAAGCCTTGTTCCTGCACAGCAATAAGGTTTCTTGCAGTATATCTGTAAATTTTACTTCCTTCATGAAATTAATCAAGGATTTTCACACGAGCATTTCTCACACATTTAAAGGTTTGAAGTTTTTGGGGCTCTTTTCACTGCAACTTTTATTGTGAAGAAAGAACAGGGAGAATAAATTTTCCTGAAAACTTTCCACACCATTACATTTATTAAAATTCTGGTGTGGAAGTTTAACTAAAGTCAAACAATATTTTTCTGAAACAGCTGTGGTCATGGATTCAGTTGCAAACCAACAGAAAGGAAAGTGCTTTAACGCATTTTGTGAGCACCTCTAGCTTTGCACACTCTTCAGAAACTCACATTGGTTCAAATTAGGCACTGTTGTGTTATCTAAGCCTTAAATAATACACGTGATTCTTTTCCAAAGATTTTTGGAGTTGGTTTTATGATTCAGGATTATTGCTAAGGTAATAGTGTTTATTTTGGGCTACAGCTGCTGCTGTTGATAAGAAGTCTTTGTATGAGGGCAATGTATGTTGAGGTTGGGTGTTTTCTCTCTTTACAATTTTAACTTCTTATCCAGCTTCTTTAATGGTAAGGCCTTGTCCACTCAGAATTCCACAAAAGCACATTTTTGTCCAGGCTTCTTTACTCTGTTGAGCAGCAAGGAGCAGCTGGTAGGGAATTCTAACCCAGAGTGAAAGTGGCTTAGACTCCCTCCCCCTCTCCCTTATTCCTCCCATGAAGAATTACTTTGCCTTGAAAGCACACTGATTATTCTGGAATAAAGTAATATTCCAGACATCATGTTCCCAGGGGATGGGGGTGTGCTGAGGCTACTACTGAATGCCACTGCTACAGTTAGCCCAGATAGTTTTCCTATTCAACTTTACTTGCTTTGAAAACAAATCTTTTCCACTTCAGTTTTAAAGAATCAAATTATTATGAGCAGGTGAAGAGAGGGAAAATGGATGTACTTCATTTTAACAAGAAACCTGGCAGCTTTTCGAGTTACATCTCATAAAGGTGGGAGGTAGGAGTTTGCCTCAGTCTTCAGCTTGAAAGGTATTTTTCTTATCTGAAGAAGTATCAGCTCCTTGAGACAGAATAAATCAAGAGTGAGGAAATCAGTGGAGCTGTTGGGGAAGATTTTGAAGGGAAGGCTCAGAGCAGAGCTAGGCTTTGCTGTGGGGACCAGCAATGTCACCAGAGCCATGGGCAGGGACTCATCCCAGCAATTCCCAGGCACAGAAGGCAGAATTTGTGCCCTGGGCAGTGCCCAGCCCTGAGCAGAGAGCAGACAGGCTGTGGGGTCTCCTCCCTGGGGATGTTCCAGAACATCTGGACACGCTCCTGTGCCCTGGGATGACCCTGCCCGAGCAGGGAGGTGGCACCAGTGACCCTATGTGTTCCCTTCCAGCTGACCCATCCTGGAATTCTGTGAGAAATAATTTCTTACCCAACCCATAAAAGGTGTGACAGCAGAAATAAATGGGCTTAGATGACTGTGAGTGGAAAATGCCAATAATCAGTATAATTAACCTCTGATTAGTTTGAAGTATGTGAGGTTTTACATACAGAAGCCATGGGACAGGCTGGCATTAACAGCTCTGTAGGTCAAAGTCACTTTCACATTCAGAGTGTGACTTTTAGGATTACTCAAGGATTGCTCTTCCCACTTTTGTGCCATGACAGCACTGAGAGGTTTGGAGGTGCCAGGACCCCAAGATGGTGTTGCTGGCTGGCTGGTCCCCTTCTTGGCTGGGACAGAGGTCAGGCAGGAGGAGTTTTCCTGCAGGCAGGCATACAAACTGTGCACACACAAGGAGAGATCAGCCAGGGGCTTTTCATGCTTCTGAGACTTTGACTGCACAAGCACTGAGGAGAAATTCCAGGCACACCTTGGAAGCAGAGCAATAACCCAGAATTTGATGATTCTAAAAGGTCCTGAGCATTGGCTCCAACTCAGGTAAGAAGCAGCGAGATATTAAAAAGCCTCTCAGCTCCCAGAGTTGGAAGACTGCTTAATTTCAAGCGTTTGGGGGTGGGTTTTGAGCACGCTGCTCTGATTCCACTGATCTCCGTACATTTGCTTCCTCCTGTTCTCCCCAGCCCCCCATAAATTGGATTAAAGGCTTGTATGATTGATACATGCAATAGGTTGAATTCATCAGGCAGAAGATTGGGGTCAGAAGGAATTTCCATTAACAGCAAACTGGAAATGATCTGAGGAAGCCTGGAGGAGGAGCTGAGGGGGCTGAACAAGGAAATATTTCTCTGGAGCATTTGGAATGGATCACTCTCGTATTCAAATTAAAAGCAAAGCAATCTGACATTGCAATTTGGGTGACTTTATTCCAATACAGTTTCTGAGGAAGTCCAGAATTCTTTCTTAAGACTTGCAATACAGCACAGAGATGCCATAATTTCAGGTCTAATTTTGCTGAGGGAAAGAAAATGTCAGGATCTGGAAATGTGCGTGGGGAAATTAAGACAGAAGGCACCTCTGTTTTATCTATTTCCACAGGAAGTAGAAAGCTCTAACCACTCCTTTTAATAGAAGATAGAGGGAAAAATAATTTGGTTTTAATTTTAGATCATTACTCGCATAGTTTTGGGGTTTTTTGTTTCACATCAAATATCCCTCTAGCCAGGTAAGCCTTCAATAAAGACACAGCCTTTAATTGCTTTAATCATGTCCCATTTGTTTGAAAGAGTGATGCACTGACATAACAGTATGAAGCACTTGATTGACATGGCTCCTTCTAAATCATAATCACAAAAGATTGGTAAGAGTTTTGGGGTTTCTTTCCTCTTGCATTTTCCACAGTCCTTGGAGAGTTTCCACCAGCATTCTTCCTGGACACTCCAGGGACCAGTTTGGCTGGAATTTCTGTTGTATTTTGCACGGCACATGGTGATTGCTTCATATAAATGACCTTTTGCATCTGCAGCACGTGGAGGCAGGGGTTAGAAACAAGCCAATACTTGTTTGGTATTATTACTTGTGTTATCACCATCTGGTGCACAGCTAAAAAAGTACCTAAAATGATTCTGTTACCACCTGGCATTTTCTGGCAGAGCAAAATGTTGGATTTGGCCAATAGAACTGCAAAGTGAGAGTTTAAACACATCTTGAGGTTCAACTAATGCTGAAATGTCTTTGATACTGTGTATGCACCTCAAGTGGAAAACCTGGGGGGTGGGGGGAAAGGAAAAAATTAAAAGCAAAAAAAAATATATTTGGAACTCTAAAAATCTTCCTGGTTTTAATTTATCTGCAGAAGGAATTTAAGCAAACAGAAACATTGTAAAAGTAGAAATTGAAAAAGATGCAGCACGCTAAAACCAAACAGTATCAAACATTGGCTGTTTTATCTCAAAAATGCAATAAATCGGGGGCTGATGAAACCAAAGAGCTCCATTTACAGATGAGATTAAGCAGTCAGGATAAATTTATTACTTTTGGATTAAAAGCAATCACGCAGCATTTGTAATCAACAGAAGAAAAAGTAAATGTGATGCTCGTGATCAGGGAGAAGCTGAATTAATTGCTACATGTGTTCATGCACCCTCAGTGTCACCAATCACTCCTGACATGCAGGTATCAGGTCACAGATGTTTTTTGGGCTTTTTTTCCAGTATTTCTGCCCACACATACGCACTTGTTTTGAAATGAAAAAGTCCCTTCTGGCCAAGTTGAGGAGAAGAAGTGCAGTGCTTTATTTGAAATTCTGATAGGAAGCCAGTTTGGGGACATGACTGCAGCACAATCTGCTGGGAGCTGGGAGCCCTCCGCTGTGGAATGGATCCATCACATTCCTCAGCACAGGGGAAGGATGGGGCTTTGCTTGCAGCATCCCTGGCAAAAAAAAACCCCAACTTTTGGAGCAGCTTCCTTTTGGCTCTGGGGAGAAAGCCCCAGCAGTGTCAGCAGTGCTCATCAAAATGCAGAAAATGCACCAAAATTGGAAAATGGGCTGATGGTCACTGGCACAGGAAAGGGTCATGCCACACATCTTACAGACTCTGCAGTGTCTTGGTGGAGGGAAGTTTTCAAGGAGATTCATAGTCCCACACTTCTGCTGTAAATTAATATATCTGATCTTTTTTATGGTCCTCGCTTGGCCTCTGTCAGCACCAAGATATGCTGTGTAATAAATAGAAATCAGTGTTGGATTTAAAGAAGGAAATTGTTTATTTTGCTTATTTAGCTCAAAAGTGAATGAGCTGAAGTTTATGTTCATATTGTACCGTGGTTGACATTTCTCCAGTGAGGGGCCAGCAGACATAAACAAATGAGTTCTGCCCACAATTAAGTTCAGCAGGTAACTATTAGAGAGTTCAGATTTTCCTACAGAGTTGCAACTTCTGTTATGGAAATTGAGAACATAAATGCATAACTTCTGTGGAATTCGTGAATCTGATTTAAATCTGTGTGATTTATTAAGGGCTGGAAATTGAAACTTTTCTGCTGAGTGGCTTATTTTGATTGGTGGTGTGAAATTCCTTCCCTTGGTTTAGGAACTATTTGAAAAATGTAAGGTAGAAAAAAGTAATAGTTCCAGCTTGACAAGAAGCAGCCCATTGAACCATGATTCTGTAGTGATAAAATTAGGATACACATCAGAAGCACTAAAGGAATTACCTTTTAAAATTGGTTTAATGCCCTGTCATGTTACTGTCTAGAGCTCTGTGACCAGAGCACTGAGGGGAAGTCCTTGTCTGGAATGGTTTCACTGAGGTGCATTACAGATAACTTGCAGAAAACTCTCTGGTTTTCTCCAGAAACCACTCATGTGGAATGCACAGCACCTTTTTAGTTCAACTTCTTCAATAACCTGTGTAGAAAAAACAAAATGCTGGGAGAGAATTTGGACTACTGTAAAGGGGGATTTGAAGGAAAACTGAACTCCAAAATTTGAGTATGAACCAGATCCTGTAACCCAAGTGACAAGATTTGCTTATGGACTGAATAAATTGCTGTGAGGGGACTGATTGTACAAATCCCGTGTCCAGCTCTGGGCCCTCACTCCAGGACAGCCCTGGAGGGGCTGGAGGGGCAGGCTCAGGGTGGAGATTAGGAGAAAATCTTTCACAGAAAGGATTGTCAAGCACTGGAAGGAGCTGTCCGGGGGAGCTGTGGAATCACTATCCATGGAAATGTTCTGAAACCAGCGGCCGTGGTGCTGAGGGCCGTGGTCAGTGGTGGCCATGGGTCAGTGGTGGCCCTGGCAGCGCTGGATTAATGCTCGGACTCGATGACCTCGGGGGTGTTTTCCAAACTTGATGATCCTCTTGGAGGTTCTGGAGCCCAGTTTATTTTAACGTGCTGCCAGAACCAAGCTCACTGTGGGAGATGTGCTGCTCTGAGGGCGCTGGCAAGGCTCAGACTCCTCAGTTTGCCTGGACAGAGAAGCCCAGTCCTGGATCCACGGATTTAACAAACTCCAGGAGCAGGAGGGACGTGGGTGGAAAGAACTGAAAGGTTTCAGAGGAAAGCTGAGGAGAAATGCCCTCAGCCTTTAACATTTAGCCAGGTTTTGATCTGAGCTGGTGAAATCCTCAGCTGCTCACAGCAGAGGATCTGCATGAGAGATTTCAGCAGCAGGGTCTGAGCTCTCCACCCGGGAAGCCCGGAGCTGGGAATTGAAACGAACCCAGATTTCCTGAACTTCCACTCAGCCCTCAGCCAGGTGGCTGCACCTCCTCCTCCAGAGAGAAAACATTACCTGAAAAGAAATACTACCCTAAAATAAATCCAGAATTGATGTAATTTAGTGTATATCAAGGGCACATTGAAAATACACTGAATCACGATTTACTTTTATAATAATGGACAGTTTTACAGTATTTTCTACCAACACAAGACATCTGTAACCCTGCAGTGATATGGCCCTAATGGGGTCAGAGTTAATGAGGGGCCACATGGCCTGAAATTCTCCCATTAGCAGCAACTCTCAAACTTCTTGAGGAGTTACATTCAAGCAAGCTAAAAAAATACACTGAGCAAACAAGGGAAACATTTTGAAAGATAAAATATTTCACATACTAGCAAATGAAGCACTTATTGTGAAAAAAAGAAAAAGCCTTAGGAGTAAAATGAAATAAAAATGTAGTTTGTTATACCATAATTGTATTATTGCCTCAGAACAATCAATCTATTTTCTTTCTGAGAATATTTCCAAGCAGTTGTTTTTGAGCAATTTTCCTCGTATGAATAATCAGTCTTTTGAAGCATGACTCCAGTGTAAGGTCAAAGTTGTTTTTTATATTCTCCAAGCAGCTGAATTGCTTTCTGCTTATGTAATACAGATGTCAAGCTGTTTGAAATACTTGTGCACTTTGGTGACTTGTAAGAAAAAGAAGCAAGAACTTTCTACAGTACTTGATTTTGTCAATTTGAAAATCCGTTTCTCATTTTAAATGGATTTTTAAACCTCATGTTTGTGGAAATTCTTCCCACCTTACAAACCAAATACAGTAATGGCTCAGTTTTCAGCAATGACTTTTTATCAAGATTTAACTGTGCTCAAAGTGGGGTGACAACATTCCTCAATTTTTAGTGAGTAAATTTCAGGCAAATTGGAGTCTTATCTGAAATACCTTTGAATCTGACAGGCAGTTGAAAGTTTGTTTTTCATCTTGTGAAACACCTACAGGTAATTCTGCTCTGCCAAGAACGAACTTTTGGTCCTAATGAGCCCGTGCAGGTTATGTAAGTTTTATCTTTTAAAAGACGTAATAATTGTGGCAAGATTAGGGGTAACAGGGCCATGTGTTTGTCATGTTTGAGCTGGGGTGGGTGGGAGAGGAGGGCCAGCTATAAGAGGCCATATCCATGGATTTTGTGTGGAAGCTTTGGAGTTTGCCTGTAACAAATCAAATTTACAGCACAGCTTCTGAGGAGGGGCTTGTGCAGCCCTGGTGTGCTGGGACAATGCAATTTTTTCATGACCAAAAGGCCTAATCAAATATAATTATTGCTGTTGTGAGGGCTCCAGAGCCAGCTCCTGGCAAATTGCCATTAATAGTGGTCAGGCTGCCCCCAGCCACACAGGCTGGACTTTGCACTGGATCCCATGGCATTCCTGGCTCAGCTTCCCACCAGCTCCAGGATCTTTGCACAGCTCTGCTGGGCTGTGTAAATAACTCTAAATGTTGCACTGAGACAGTAAATATTCCCCAAGTAATGAAATTCAAGAAAAACAGAATGAAGAAGTCATCCAGAATTTTAGATACTACTGGATGGAGCTGGGAAAAGCAGTTTGCTGGTAGAGCCACAGAGCTTTCAGGTAGACAAAAAAAAACCCTGAAACACCTCATTTTCCTCACAGTGCATTTTGTGAACATTACATCCACATTCAATGGACCTGTTTTGGTGGTAATAATTTGATTTAAAGAACATAGTTGTAAATTACGCCTTCTCAAGAAAAATTAAGGATCGGCTTTTGCAAAAGGTTGCTAAATTTAATTTCAACAGTCACAGAAAACTGAGTTGTTGTGGTGGTCTGTGTTACTCATCTTTACTTATCTTCCTCTTGTCGTGACTTTGACAGCAAACAAAGGAATTTGAATTTCTCAGTGTTATAAGCTGTTAATATAGAGCTTAAAATGCATCTTCAGTGGTACACAAAGTACCCCCTTTAATCAGAAGTGCTTCATTTCATCACAAATTTCATCACCTTATTTAGCAAGGTGTATACTCACAAAAGACACCTACATTTGGTAGCTGAATTGGAATTAGGTCAGAGCATCTGAACTGTCTTTATCCACTTTGGACAAACACAAACCATTTTCATTTTCTGTAAAGGACATTTCTTTGTTAAGCAGGTTTATTGATAAACTGCTCAATGGGATTTTGTTACTTTAATATTTTCATCTATGGAGGGACACAGCAGAAGAGCAGCCTTAATTAAATTGGGCAATCGGGAAATAATTGATTAAAACTAAGGTGGTACAAATGAAAAAGAATTTATGCTCAAGAGGAGATAGAAGCAACTGTTTAGGTGTTGATTTGAGAATTTTGGGGTTTAAGAAAGCCATTTAGCTCTACAAAGGGAGAAAGCAGATTCTTATGTTGCCAGGAACAAGAACAGAGAGAACATAAAAATTTAGGAGGGTACCATGAAGGATGATATTTGAGTCAAACATCTCATTAAAAGAAGAAAACTGGGAGGGGAATGGAAACAGAGAGGGGCATGTTTTTTCTCTTCAAAGCAAACAAAAAGTTAATACAATATAAAAGGATTTTTAAAAATATATGCTGAAGAAAGGCCAAAACTTTAAAGGCAACTAATCTTCCCATATTTATGAGACAGTATCATGAATACAATTTGAGCAGGGATATTTCCCACTAAAACCCAAAACTTTAAATGATAGCTCTTCAAAATGTTTTCCAGTGCTTTATGTTTCCTGTAATGGAAAATGTTATCCTTCATTAAAAGCCAGCTAGACTGTCAGTATTTTCCATCATCCCCTATTTTATCCTAGGCCTATATTATAATTTAACAGCATTCTTGATCTTCGTTTTCCCATCAGAAGAACTATACCAATTTTCCTTTCTATGTTTTCATCAGTATGGAAAAGGCTTCTTTTGTCTTTGTGGAGTCCAAACCCAGAAGAGTTGCCAAAAACTCACAGAAATACAAAAAAAAAGAGGTAAAGAATAGACATGACTGCTCTGTGCTCCTCAAATTAAACTGCCAGTAGAAAAGTGTACCTTTCTGAAGTCTTGCCCCTAATATCTCTGCCTGTGAATCCTGTTACTGCTCCCTAATCCTATTAATTAATAGGAAATAATTAATCCTGTTATTATTAGAAATTCCCCACTGCCTTAAGTGCAAAGAGGACCTTGCTGTCAGAAAGACCCAGAGCTGCCTCTTGAAGGCCTCCTGTGGAAAATTCTACTTGCTCAGGTTTAGGCACCTGTTGTAGGAGAAATGACCTAAACCAACTGCTGGGAGACTCAAACAGAAACAGGAAAAAAACCCACAGCAAAAAAACATTGCATTTCTTCACACATTTCCTGGCTGACCTGGGGAATTCTTTGTGAATGCTGAGAGTTTTTATGGATTCAGAAAGCAGCTGGGTAAAGTCCTGGAATAAAGAGCTCACTGAAGGTCTTTAAGCACAAGAACATTGATGCAGTGTTAGAATATTTCTCAGTTACAAATTGCTCGAGGCTGAAGTGAGTCCTGGAGGGAAGGAACCCTCCACACCCATTATCATGGTCCTTCCTACATTAGTCAGAATAAAAGAAAGAGCTTTGCAGGAAGATTTGCTGTGATCTAGGAAAACAAAACTTCAGCAAATGGTGACAATTTTATGTGTCTGGATGGAGTAATCTGACCCTTTCCCATCTCTACTGAATCTTAGAGTTGGCTGGTTTCACAGTGTTCAGTTTTCTAACACAGTCCCTTTAAAGTGGAAAACAACATTTTTGATCATTTCTAGAGACACTCAGCAGAGAATCCTGTGGGATTCCCTGTTCCTGGGCTGGTGTCTAAATGAGCCTTTTAGGGACAGCAGCCCCGAGCAGAAGTGTGCCATCTGCTCCTCTCTGACCAGCTTCGCTTTGCACCCTCTGCTCTGCTCACTTGTTCTCCCTGCTGTCACATGTGCACGAACAAACTGTCTGAGAGGGCACAAAAGGGCACAAAACCATAACGGACACAAGCAGAGAGAAATGTAACACCAGCTCAGAACAGAAGGGAAAAGGAGATCCTCACATGCCAATTTTCTTTTCTGCCTTTCATTCATTCACTGCTTGGAGCAGGAATAGAATTCATCCCTGCTGGTTGGAGATCTCCTTCTCTTCATTCCTGGATTAGCTCAACTGGTTTGTATTTTATTCACACAGTTATTTCCAAGGCTTAGCTAGATTAGTCACCTGTGTTTGTGTGTTTGAGCCACTGACATTTGTCCAGCTTTTGTTATACATAGCAAAGTGAAAAAAAAGAAAATTAATATTAGAAAGTGTCTCCCAGGAACTAAAAAGAGGCTGCTGAGTGTATTAAGTTACAAGAACCCTTCTAAGGAGTTGTAGAATTTCTGTAAGTTGACATACTCAAAGTGTGCCAGTCCTTTTGTCTTCCAGAGATTAAGCTTTTTATCTGGCATGCCTTTTCACTAGAGAATCTGCATGAAATCCCCCTAAATTCTCTTCATGTCTTTCCAAAAAATAATATGAGCTTTTTTAACACAGCCTTTTTTACTGTCTGGAATGTGTTTTCATTTTCTAAGTGCTTTTCAAGGTCGAAATGAAGAAAGTTTTGGTTACAAATGCAAATCTCCAGGAATGAGCTCGAGTGAGTAGACTCAAAGCCCACGTCTGGCATCTCCTTTTGAAACCTGAGGCCTTTCTAACCCATTTCATCCTAGATGCTGCTTTTGAATCCTCCAACGTGAACTTCTTCCCTTTGGCAAAGTCACACTGATAAATGATGTCACTGAAATGAAACCCTAGCACGTGTGAGCATGGAATTTCTATTACTGCCCTCTTCCACTTAAAGGAGTTTCTTTTTCTGGCAGAGGCACGGATGGATCCACGCGCTGGACGAGGGAAAGTTGGAACTGTGCATTCTGGATTTTCTCTTGTGAGCAGATTTGTGCATGAAATCTTGTGATTAAAGGCCAAATGGAGAATTTGGGTAAAAACTGGATAAGCTGGCTTTTAGCGGATGGAAATGCGTCCTTGCTTGAAGCAGTGCACCTGAAGGGCACAGTCAGATATCCACTGCTGGCTTTCAGGGGTTTTCAGGCGGAGGTGAGGGGCAGATGGAGAATCCCAGAATCCCCAGAAGGGTTTGGGCTGGAAGGGACCTTCAAGATGATCCAGTCCCACTCCCTCCCATGGGCAGGGACACCTTCCACTGTCCCAGGCTGCTCCAAGCTCCGTCCAGCCTGGCCTTGGGCACTTCCAGGGGCAGCCACAGCTGCTCTGGGCACCCTGTGCCAGGGCCTGCCCACCCTCACAGGGAACAATTCCTTCCCAACACCCCATCAAAACTTGTCTTCTGTCAGCTTGAAGCCATCCCCTTCCCCATCCTGTCACTCCCTGCTCCTGTAAATAATACCTGAGGAAGCAGAAGGCCTCAACCTCCTGCAAGTCTGTGAATTGCTGGATTCAGGCTGGGATCTTGGGCTTTGCCTTTCCTCACCACCAGCTCCTATCCAGCCCTCCAAGGCAGTAACAGAAACAGCATTTTGGTTGAAGTGCCTGGACATCAAACATTCTTGTGGTACTTGGAAACCTTGTTATAAAGGACTGAACTGAAATTCCAAAATCTGTTGGAGGAACGAGGAAGGAAAACTCCCAGCTTGCTACTAAATATGTTCCCACTGAAGCAAAGTTGAGCACCACAACTGCTGGGGGAAGAGAAAAGCTTCAACCAAGAACAGAGCCCTGAGGTCAAACTGAAGAGAATTCAGCCACCCTCCTAGCAGAGCATTGTCTGAACATGTCCAGTGCTTTTTAACATTTAGCACACTCTATATTCCAAAAGAATACCCTAAAGCTGAAGTCTGTGCATTCAAATGTTTGCTGCACGTTTCATCTTTCAGAGTTTTGAAGATCACCAACATTAACTGTACTCCAGTAATGAATTTAGACAGAGCTAATCAGGCCATTCTGCACTAAGCTTGGCCTTTAAAATCCTGAAGTGTGCCAGTCTAATTTTGGCAGTCAATTTTCCTCTTTAGTGCATTTTTACAATTTCTATTCAAACCAGCTCTCCAGATATACAAGTTCCCCAAATGCTGGTTCCAGTGTAAATTATCAGCCTTTCCACATTTAGGCACTGGAGATCAAGCTTTGCAAAGCAGGCCTACGTAAAAGAAGGAGAAATAAAACTCTGGGAATTGCAGAAAATTAACATTTACAACTTTATGTCTTAGCAGCTTGTTGGGGTTAAGCAAGAAAATATTTTTGGAAACATTCTTTGCTAGAAAAGGGAGAGAAATTGGCATTTCAGTAATACTTCGGGGAGAAAGAGGAAAACTTATTTCAAATATTCCTTTGGAAATTAGAAAACGCTATTTTCAAGCTGTTCCCTACCATTCTCTAATGTCCACAGGAAACAATTTATAAGCTGCACTCTGAAATTGTTCTCTCTTTTTTTTGGTGACCAGAAATAATTCCTGCAGCATAGAGATCCTAGAGTTCCCCATGGATGCATCTTGGGAGAAAGGGTCATTTTCCTATAGGCATTGGTGGCATCCAAGATACAGATGGGTGTAAAAGGAAGTCAGATTGCCCATGGAGACCCCTTGCTCCCAAAATAATGTTTTCTCAAGTCCTTGTTTGGTTTTTGGAGCAAATATTATTTAGAGGAAAGATGATCATTATTCTGCTAGTTTAAATACAATTTTTTTTTCCTTGTCTTCCACCCATTCTAGATGCCAGGAATAACATACAGATGACAATGGTCATATAAAATTCAGGTAGATAAAAAAACCCCACCATTGCAGGTTTCTGCAATAGATGTCAGTGGCTCTTATAATTTCTGTGACTGCTGAGTCAGAGAGCTTTTTTTAAAAAGAAAAAAAAAAAAAAAAGTGGTTTTTTTCTTTACTGTCTTCCAAGAAAACATGATCCAAAACAAATATCCTCAGATTCCTTCAAAGTACTGATCTCTGCCATATCTGAGCAGCTCAAATTACAAAAGCAAACAGGTTTCAGTGATAAAATGACTGTAAATTATCAGTACTGGATGAGAAATCTCTGTGTCCAAGAACAATTCTGACAAAACCCACAACAGGCTCTTGCACAGTTGGGTAATAAGTGCAGGTTCTTACTCTGTAAGGGACGGGGTTTGTTCAGGACTGCAAGTCCTCAAGGCTGGCTGATATTTCTTTCTGTTCTGAGGGGAAAGTTCTTACGTTAATCCAAAGGGCTGGGAGGGAAAATCAGTTCCTTTTTTTCTGTGGAACCACCACAATCAATCACCAAAACAGTTCAGCCACATTTTTATTGCTTCTTTATCAGTTTCCTGACACAGTGAGATCTCTGCCATAAAGGCTCCCTGGGATGTATGAAGCCTCTGAATTTACCAGGGCATTTCTCTGGCTTGTGTTGGGCAGATTTTAATGGAAAGAAACAGTTCTGCATAAAATCCTCATCTTAATCTATGTCCAGTATTGCAGAAGCCTGAGCTATAAATGCTGGAACAAAAAGATAATGTTTGAAAATGGTGTTTCAACACTGCAAAATAAGCCCCAGCCAGGAAGCCACTGCACTTACTCCCAAGTGCTGCTGGCAAATGTGAAATCCAAGTCCAGCTGGATTTCACACTGGACAGTGCACAGAGCCAGGCATGTTTAAACATCCCTGCTGGAATCAGAGCACGAAGAAAGAAAAGCAGCAGTCAAAGACACTGATCCAGTCATTTCCATGCTTGCTTTGGCCTCTGCTCTGCTGTGGTAGGTTTCTTCTTTGCCTCAGAGCTGAGACAATCTCCTACAATCTGTACAAGCACAGAGCCTGTGCAAAACAGGCAAACAGAACTGGGTCAAAACATCTGAGGGCTAATGCAGCGTTTGAGCCCAATTTAAAATGAAATTTGGCCGTAGTGTATCCCCATTAGGGCATTTTCAAATTGTAGCACAACTCCACCAACTTGTTATTGCTCTGATCAGAGTTGGAATGTCTAGAAACAGTTGTATACATACCCAATGAAATACAATATTCAAAAAGAGCCAATGCAGTGGAAATTGAATGTCTTCAGAGTCTTGGTATTGCTCAAATATATATTTCATTAAAAAGTTAAAAGAGAAGATTGAAGAGGAGAATCCACTCAGTTTTCAGGGGAGCAAGGTTTGAGGTTCTGAGGAAGAAGGCATAAGTTAGCCTGGTCAAAAAGAGATCAGGCAGGTTTTATATTTTGTGGGTTTTGTTAGAACTCGTGTGCCTACAGAGTTTCTGACAGGACAGAGTTAACCCTTATTTTTACCATGCAAGAATCATCTTGTCAGCTGCACATCTCAAGTTTTTGGCCCCCCCATGCATTTTAGGCCCATGCAGAGCACTGATCATCTGTTACATGATTTGGATCCCTTTGGTAGGGAAGGCAGGAGCAGTGTCTGAGGTTGTTTGCAATACTCTGCTTGATCAACTGTTCCTAATTTCCCAAAATTGTTCCTTTTTCTAGCCCCTTTTCCCTTTGTTCTGTAATTAAGCCCACATGTCCCTATTTTTAACTCCTCTAGTCCTCAGGCCCAAAACATGTTTCTGATTGTGGGTGCTGCCCTTCTTTGAACTTTTGCCTGTCTGACTCAGCTGCTGAGTATCTGAGCACTGAACTGCCCTGGTGCCACCTCGTTCTGGGAGCCAAAATCAGAGTTTTTGTGCTTTAACCACCTCAGCACCCCGCCACAGGCAGCAGGAGAGGACAGTGGAGATGGGAGGGAGATGGAAGTGCAATGATGGAGGTCCCTGTGCCCAAATGTCCTTCATTTCCATGCCATTGTGGTATCATGGGACTGATGTGACACGGAGTCTTCTCAGGAAAAGCAAATTCAGCTGGTTTATGTCCTCTGGCTCTTTATGTAGTATGTGAGGGGTTTGCAATCTGTGTGTGTGTAGCCATGAAAAGTGATTTTGAAAATAAATGGAGCAATTTAGGGGAAAAAAAGAAGAAGCCCCAGGAATGAGGTGAGGATAACTGAGAAGAGGTAGCAGGAAAAGTGAATGAATAAAGCAAAAGGGACATAAAAGGAGAAAGTGGGAAGGAATACAACAAGGGAAGAGAGGAAAATACATGGCAGCAGCACTACAGTGAGATGGATCAAGGAAGGGGGATACTGGGAAGGGAAAAGGAAAAAGAGACACAAAGAGGAAAAATCAAGGGGAAATGGGTTCAGAGGGAGCAAAGGAAATCACCCCAGAACATTTCTTTTGGAGCACATGAAGTGCCTGAGGGATTTGCAGGCTGCTCCAACAGCACCTCCAGCAGGTGTGGTCCCAGCCAGGGGCACGGGGAAGGGACACCAGGATCCATTCCAAGTGATTTAGGAGCCAGCAAGCTCAGCATGGTATGGGAAGGACCTAACTGCATGACCAGGAGCAGGAAAGCTGGAGACAAAAGGGGAAGCAGAGAAGGAAAGCCCCAGCAGAGCTCGTTCAGCCTGAGGAGCTGCCCAGCCCGGGAGCAGCGAAGTTCTGGTTTTGGCTAAGAGGGCACTGGCTGGGGATGCTGTCACTCCTTCAAGGAGGCTGTGCCTGTGGGGAGTGTGGGCTTGGGCCAGACCATCCCATCCCATTCCATTCCTGCTGCTCATCCAGCTGCCGGCATCTTCCTTGTAAACAAGCTGATTGTTTGCTTTGGGTTTTTTTCTTCCCTTCTCACTTGCTTCCAGTTCCCCATTTCTTTCAACATAACAGGAAGGATATCAGACACCTCTCAGATTTGCATTTTTTCCCAGTTAGCAGGGTGTTTTTCCTACTTATTTTTCATAGAAGGAATAAGTAAGAAAATTTTCCAATTGCTTTTTCCTATTTCTTTTCATTAGCCACTATGTCATTGCCTGTCTATAGCTGTCCATTACAGTCTCATGATTTGTCTCCAGTAGGGTATAAATAGTCTCTGTTTACCTGGTTCCTGCTTCTGCTCCTACTTCAAACATTCCCAGTAGCCTGAGGGACGTCACCTCTCATTGTGGACATCACACCTGTGTTACAAAGATTAATAACGAAAGGCCACATGAAAAAAAAAGTCACTTTTGGGATGAAAAACTAATATTCATCAAGCTTCAAGGCATTATTTTGCAGTTGTTTGAAAGGATAAATCTTTGTTTCATGTGGCATCCTTTCCATCTTTTCTGATGTCAGGTGAAGGTCCTGTTGAACAGATGGAACAAGAGGACAAGACCTTTGTGTCGTGGCTCTTTGAATCACGGTGCAGCATTGCCATCTCATGAAACCTCAAACACAGCTGAGGGGGCTGACTGGAATTAGAGGTAGCAAAGAATTGTGAGAAAAGAAAAAAAGATTTTTCAAAGAGATCAGTAGTGGTATAAATTCCAGTGTATTTCAGTGGTGGTTTTGTCCCTTCCAAAATCTTCCTGACTGGATTCTGGAATGGTAGAAGACTAGTTAAAAAAAAAAAATGCACACATTCTTTTTTTAAGGGATGTTTTTCTCTGAGCTATGGACAGAAAAATTCTTACATTTACACTCATGAAGTCCCTGAGAAGTAGGAAAATCCTATGTAAAGGAATGCCCCATTTCTCTGTCTATAAATCCAATCTAAAAAGTGAGAGTAAGGATACATCTGTAAAATTCCATACGAAAAAAAAAGAAAGAAGGAGAAGGCAGTGCAGTGTTTTGCTCAGATTATACAGATATTATTCCCCCCTCAAAAGAAAAAGTAATTGCTTGAAAGTTTAAAACCTGTCTTTTGTTCTAATATTTAGGCAAAATTCTCACTTCATATTTCCTGACAATAATCTTACTCTGATATGGTGAAGAAATGGGCCTGTATATGAAATGCTAAATGCAACCTGCATTCCCTGATGGTGAAAGGATGAGCAAACAGAGTACAAGATTTTAACGGGAGAAAAAGCAGCAGGGTCCAAATGGGATTTAAATTTCTTCCCTTCCTGTTTAAAGGACTGAAGAATGACTTCTTCATTCTGAGAGTGGCCGAGCACTGGCACAGGTGCCCAGGGAGGCTGTGAAGTCTCTCCATCCTCAGAGATTTTTAAAATTCAACTGGACAAGACCCTGTCAAGTCTGTAAATAGCCTGGAGTTGCTTGGAACACAGGGCCTGCAGAAGGCACTTCCAACCCATTTTTTTTAAATTCTGGAATATCTCACTAAACTCAGTTCTGGAGCATCCAAAGTAGGTCCAGGTTAAATCCCAGCTAGACCACTGGCTGTGCTTTCCTTACACTCCAACAGTGCCATGTAATGGTGGGAGAGCAGGAAATGTGAATATTTCCCTGCCAGCAGCTGGCATTGTATAAAAAATGAGACAGGGAATGGCTCCTTTAGTTTCTCTAAATGAGCTGTTGGCACGTGCCATTGCCCACTTTTCAGAGCAGACGCGTTTCTTGGGCACAATTTAACACCCATCTCCTTCCACAGCTGTGTACCACGGTTCTCCCTGGAAAAACCCTTGAAATGCTGTCAGCCTGGAATCCAGAGCCCTTCCTCAGCCAGCTCGGGAGGGACTGTGGAGCATCCTCCTCACAGATGGCCTGCACACCAGGACAGCTCTGCAGCGTGCCTGCACGCTGGGCACACGCAGCAGCCGTCTGTCTGTCCTGCACTCCTGGGTGTCAGCCTGCCCCAGTGGCCTGGCGTGACTTTATCATGCTGAGTTCTATCCCCATTTTTAACTCAGAAATTAATTTTGCACCTTTAAGATTGGTTCTGAGAGCAAAGGTGGGGAGAAGAAGAGCGGAGTTTGTTATCAGAAACTGCACTTGCTCCTCCACATTCCTGTGTTGTCTGCAGCATGGACAGACAGCAGGACAGAGCTCTCCTTTGCTTCTAGTTACTTTTAGCTAGCTGAGGCAGGGAAGCTGCACTTGCTCCTCCACATTCCTGTGTTGTCTGCAGCATGGACAGACAGCAGGACAGAGCTCTCCTTTGCTTTTAGTTACTTTTAGCTAGCTGAGGCAGAGAAGTTCACTGGACTGTGGTTCTTCTTTTCTTGGGGCTGATCAGCCCTGCTCTGGACTGAAAACCAGAAAACACCGGGAGCTCAGCCCTGTGGCCGCGGCATTTCCAGCAGCGCAGGGACTGATGACAAACTGAGCCAAACTACAGCCCACAAAGGGGACTTCCTGAGTGTGCCATCTCTTCACAACAGCGAGATTAATACTATTCATGTTTTATGCTTGTGAATGCTGTGCTTGTTAAAGTTTTTCCCCACTTTTCTCCAAGGAAATATTTTCCTGAACCAGTCAGGGGAGCGGCTTCTTGAATCTGCTTTCTAGAAGAAGCCCTTTAGAGGTTTTCTCCCAAATTTGCCCTAAACCAGGGCACCCAGGCCATCTGGAACCCCCTGACACATGGCCAGAGCCTTGTCCCTCTGTCCCCCACCCTCTGCTCACTCCCTTTGTGCTCCAAGGAAGCTTTGAAGGAGTGAGCTCTGCATTTCCAGAGCATGAAGAGCCCATGATCTTGGCACACCACTCATGCTCCATCCTCCAATTCCTGCAAAGCACAGCTGCACAAAGACTGGGCAAAGCTTCCTTCTGCACCACTGCTTTAAAAGCTTGCTGGAGCAAGTGTTTGTGCTTTTTAGTCCAGGGCCATTTCCTGAAGAGCAGTGTATTCCCAAGGATGGCAGCTTATCTCCAGTAGACTGGTACAGGTAAAAAATCCATTTTAAATTAATTTTTTCCTCATACCAAATGATCCTACTCACATAGTCTCATGAGCATATTTGATCCTTTCCTTCTACGTCCCGTTGCAGTTCTCAACCTCACTCTGTGATTATTTGATGTAAAATATTGATGACTAAAGAGAGGTTCATTATCAGCCCAAGGTCTGTGCTGTCTTCTGTCAGCACGTACCCTGGCAGAGATCCCGGAGTCAATGTGAATTTCATGCAATTACATCCAAAAGCAGCTAAATCTGAACACGTGGTGCCTTCTCAGCTTTTCTGTGGAGAGGAAGAGACAGGGAGAGGAGTTAAATTTCGAGTCCCAAAATTAGAGGACAAACAAAGCAGGAGTCCTCATCACTGTTCCATTTCTGGGGTCTTTCAGCAGCAGAGGTGACTCAGTGTCCTCTGAACTCACCAATGGAAAATGGCCTGTCCTGCCATCCACACTCCTGCTTCTGTAATTCCATTTCTTTTGAGATCACTAACCACCACTAGGAATTTGGAATAAAACTATACCTAGCAGAAGAAGAAAGAAAAATTACTTACCAAGTCCTGCCTGTTCCTTGGAAACTTTTGCACATGTAACCGGAGAGAATATGAAATGCTCGTGGGGAGCTTTACAGATTTCAAAAGTGAAGAAAGCACTTGAGTCACCACCAAGAAAAGGAAAACAACCCAAGAGGAAAAGACCACCTAGAACTGATGAGGAGCCAGACACCTGCCTTTAATTGAGTGCCTAAAGAAAACAGTATCTGCCCACCCTTTAATGGGAATGAGCTCTGACTTGCTCCGACACACGCTGTGTGAAGTGCCATGTGTGCTCTGCGTTGATGGTTAGAAGGAAATTCTTATGCTGGAGCACGGTGTGTACCTTGCAGACCTGAAGCATGAAAATGTGAAAATTAATGAAATCCTGCCTAGCTGAACGAAACAAAGTGAAAATGTGCAGTGCAGGATACACTGGACGGGTGAAATAATCCTGCTGATTCAAGGGCAACAACAAAAGTACCTTTGTCCCAAAGCTGCTCATCCTTTGTCCCCCTTTCTGAGGTTAATGAGCGAGAACTTTGTGATTTTGTGATCTAATATGGACAAACAGATTCCTTGCTTGTCCGCTTGGAATTGAAGCAAACATGGACAGTAGAAAAGACAAACCCTGAATTTTATTTTTTTTTAACTGCCTCCCTTCACTGTTTCCTATCATTGTATTCCTGACAGTTGCTCCTGAGCAGTTTATCCTGGATATATCATGGCCAAGGTTCTATCCCACTTTGTGTTCCTACCTCTCTATCACTGTTAGAAATATTACTGCCCTTCCATCCTACTGAATTAGAAAAAATCTGTGACTGCTTTCTCCATCACCCCATACATCCAACTCTGCTTTTAAACTATTTCCAAGACCTTGTTCCACTGGCTAAACAGCTTTTCTCTCTCTTCCCTCATCTCTCCCCATCACAGCTCTCCTTCCTCTTGAATGCATGAGTGCACAAGCACTTTTTTGCCAAAATCATGTCTCGAGCTGCTGATTTTGCCTGGCAAACCTGGCTGCTCAGGCCCTTCCTTCCCTGCCTTCCCCTTCACTCCCTGATCTGTTGAAGCTCCCACTGAATGCCAGGAAGCTCTCTCAGCTGTTCCTTCCTGTGCTGCTCCCCTTGCCAGCCATGGAACTGCCCTTTCAGCTGCCTCTCCTGCTGCCATTCAATTCCTGGGCTTCCACATAAGGAATAATGGTTTTGTCCTGCTGTACAAAAGCCATGTTCTTGTCCTCCTCTAAAGGGACTAAACAGCAGCTCCATGGTACTGGTAGTATCTGGACTTTTAATCAAATAACTTGCTACTCTTTGAAGAACACAGCAATTTTTTTAAGTCACTGTCATCACACATTTCAGACAATGACCCTACTAATTCACATCAACATCATTCCTTTGATCATGGACCTTTTCCTGTCCTATTTTCTGTAGCTGTTGCTACACAGCACAATTGACATCTTGATCATCAAAACGTTTTCCTTTTACTCTGCTGTGGTGTTGTTGAGCAGTTTCTGCTACAGGAAGTTCAAGATACAGGAGGGAGATGCTTCACCTGAGGGAGAAAACCATGTCACTGGAGGGAAAATCACTCAGAAAATAAATTTTCCATAGAATCAGAGAAATAGAATCACATAGAATCCATAGAATCACAGAAGGATTCTTCTTGGGGTTGGAAGGGTCCCTAAAGATCCAGTTTACAGCCCCTCTTCCAAGGGACACCTTTCACTGGGCCAGGATGCTCAGAGCCTGGAACACTTCAGGAATTACTTCCTCTCCAGGTTATTTTGTCAATCCAAAATTCCTGAAAGACTACAACCTTTGATTTGTTACAAGGGTTTTTTAATCAGTGCTGTTATTTTATCGTAATTTATGCTCACAGCCTTGTGTTAAGTTGCTTTGGACTCACTTCAAGGAGCGAGGAGTGTCAGCTGTTCACTGCATTTTGCCTTGCACCAGAAGGGCCTTGGCTCAGTGCCACCATGGCATTTCTGGTCTAAAAGTGCTCTTCCCTCAGCTCAGAATCCATCAGATCACAGCAGCATGGGATCAAGATGAGAAGGAGCCTTAGTTGTGTGTAATTTTAGGGCTCTAACAGTGATGATTCACCAGCATGTTGATGCTGAGGTAACAAATAAAGCCCTGAACTCCCAATTACATCTGTTTGGGAAGATCCCTAGTGCTGAACAAAGCAGCACTGGAGGTGGAGGAGTTATTCTTGGTGTATATTTAGGTGCAAATGAAAGCAGAGTTCGTTTGAGGCTAAGGTTTGAGTGCATTTTCATACAAATTGAGAAATATGAGCCCGGGCTTTTGGAGTGCTTTGTGTTTGCAAGCTGCTCTCATCAAGGTAATTAGTTTGCAAGAGATCCCCAAAGTGAGACACAAACGGGCCTTTCATCCTGCTCATTATACAGGAGCAATCTTTATATCAAGTACCCACTGATAAACCTTAATAGCTGTGATAAAACTCAGGATAATGAGAGGAGTCTTCCAACAAACTACAGCAAGGCATGCGAAGAAATTCACCTAAAATCTGCTCCAAATCCTTTCCTTGCACTTTTACAAAGCAACATCATTCCAAGTTGGATCTGGTAGTAAATGTACAGGGCAGGAAGCCTTGAGGAGGAGGAAAATTGGGCTTTCAGAACTTCCCAGCCATGAGCACAGGGATCATTTTACAGGGACTGCTGTAGGAGAACAAATGCAGAGGCTCTCACATAGACCTCCGTGTGGCAGACACTATTTTCTTCTCATCTTACAGCATTAAAAGATGATGTAAAACAAGATGTAAATGATCTTGAATTTTCTGAGCATGCTAGAAGGTGATTTTCTTTAAAGAGGAAGCACTACCTTAAAAACAAAGTGTATATTCTTAAGAGATGTGTTCAAGTTTGCACTAACTAAAAGAGGGGGAAAATATTTTAAAGTTATGTCTAGTTTGATTCTTTGTTTGACTCTATTTTTATAAAACATCAGTTTCTTCTGGTGCTGCTTTAGGAGAAGGATATCCAATAATTTCTTCTAAGAGTAAAATAGAATAGAAAAGAGTTTTCAGGTTCCGGTGTAAGTATAGAATTATAAATGAGAGGCCTTGTAGGAAAAATCTAAAATTGCAATGTTTTCCCATTTTTATTTCCATGAGACAGTCATGAAAAAGGAAAATACTCATAGAAATAGCAACATTTTCATACTCTAAAAAAATAGCAAAAAGGGCTTGGGGCAGATGGGTTTCCGTGATTCAAAGTCCACTGAACTCATCTGAGACACTGCTGCTACAATATGATGTTCTCATTTCTGATGGATTAATTTAACTTCTGAGTATTTAATTCATTTTTTTTTCAATGGTAAGATACATTTTGAATCTAAATAAACACACTAAATCCTCTTGCCTCATTTCCAGCTCTCTGGAAATTTCCAGCAGGGTGGGAGCAGAGCATTCCAGGGCTCTGTGGGGGGATTTGGCCACGCTTGTCAGAGCCAGAGCAGGTCAGGATTCCCACCCAAATCAAATGCCACAGACCTCAAGAGGCAGGAGAATAAAGAATCACAAAGAATCAGAGTCATTAGGGCTGGAAAAGGCCTCTAACATCAAGTTCCATCAAAAATGTCACGCTGCCAGGTCCACCACTAAAGTCCTTCAATGACTAATAAAATGTGTTTCCCTCAAGTGCACCTGCCAGAAAGTCACCAAAAATTAAAAATAACCAAACAAACACCAAAACCATGTATTCTCATAATGAACAATAATCATTTGCAGGTGCTGGGGGATGAATTACACCATCCCACAGGACTTTGCTTCCTCAGAAGATGCCAGTGCTGTTCCTGAGCAAGGAGCTGGGTATTGTCCCATGAAAAGCTGGGAAGGAAGCAGGAGCTTTCCCAGGAAAGTGATGCAGTCACCCTGGAGCTGTGACCCAGATGTTCTCCTGCATCTCCCATCTCTTAAGTCAGAAAAAAACTTCATCCAACATTCTCCTGGAGCTGGGGTGGGTGACCAGAGCTGCCTCTCTGGTCACCATGGGCTCTTTTGAGCACCTGAACCTGAATTTGGGATGAAAGCAGCTGTAAAAAAAATGATACTTGCAGAGAAAAGAAGGAAATTGAGACAACTGAATCACACTTCCAGGCTTTTCCAGGTTTTCCACTTTAACCAAGCTGCCATCCTCCCAGATTTCTGCTTTGAACGTTTGCCTGAGTCAGAGCTAGAGACAGTTTTTGTTACATGTGGAAAGCCTAGAGCTGCAGCTTTGGAGAAACAGATGAATTTGGAAACAGATGAATTTGGTACCTGATTGAAACCAAATATCTGTGCTGAGCATAGCTAAAGGAAAATCAGGGAAAAGCCATACATCAGTGCTGAGGCTGCTCCCAGCCAACAGAAAATCCCTGTTTTCACAATTATGTGGGAACAGAGTTGAGCTTGTCTGCTAGAGCCAATTTGTGTAATATTTTTCTTCTCTTCAGAACTGTTTCACATCAAGTGTGTGTCAAATAACTGAGGGAGGCAGCAGCAAGGTGGCAAAAATGTGAGTAAGAGAGCTTTAAAATAGTTGCTTTAATAATTTTTTTAGATGTCAGAGCCATACTCCTAAGGCTCTGTCTGTGCTGAAGGCAAGAGAAAAATATATGAAGAATAAGGCCATGCAGATATGATTTAATTATTTTTGGTCAGAAATGTGATTCAGTGGTTGTAAGAGCTACTCCTCTCCCAGCCCACCATGTTCCCCAGCACAATCCACATTTGGAGTAATTTTTGTACTAGAAAAGCTGACAATGCTTCCCTCAAAAGCAATGCCATCTTGAGAACTTTATTTCACCTTGGAGTTAGGCAGGCTGGCAATTTGAGAAACTCCTTTTAATGGAATTCATTTTTTAAACAGTGAGCACTGTTTCCAGTGCAGTTTCACACAGCATTTTATGTTCATTATTTAGTTTGGTTTATGATTAGTTTTAAATAGATTTTTTTTGGTCCCTACTTAATTTTCTTGCTGCAAGGGTTTTTTTTTTAAATAATTCTCATCTTCTCTGCAACTGAAAACACTCTCAGAGATTAGATTACCATCAAATGCCCCTTCTTTGTCAGGGCCACCTGTCTGATAAAAAGATTTCTTGATACAAGCCCTGGCAGCAAGGCAGGAGTTATAAAGTGAGGGGGTTTTCTGGGCCTCCTTGGCAGTTTCCATACAGCCTGTTTTTAATTTTGATTCATTGAAAAAAAAAAAAAAAAAACTTGCAGCTTTTTAAATTGCTCTTAAAAGTTTATGTTGTTCTGACTTTCCAGTTCCTCAATAATAATTGAAATAATCTGAAATAATCAGAATTACAAGTGGTTATTTACTAGACCCACTTTCACTCCATTTATTTGCATTTGACTTATAGGCAATAAAACCTGGAATAAAGTTTTAACAAAACCTCCATAAGAAATGCAAGCTTTCCTGAAAATCATGTTCTGACACATCCACTTCTTCTAAGTCTTGAGCTGTACAAAGTCAGGTTTAATCAGGACAGCTCCAGGGCTGCAGAGATTTGTGGGGTTTTTTGAATGTTTCATATTGGAAGTTTTGCAATTTTTATTTTTTAAACTCCTATCTCCTAAAACCATGCATGTCCTGGAACAGCAGCAGTAAACAAAGAAGAGTTTCCAAGCATTTAGAATTGTAGAAAAGCTGGAAAACACAGCAAGAATGCCTTAACACATTAGAAACAAACCCAAGAAATTAGAACAAGATTGTCAGTTGATTTTTATAAAATATAATGATTTCAAAGAAGAAGTGAGTTTGCTGCATATATTTAGAAATTTGGTGAGATTTTTTTTCACTTTTCAGAGTAGTTCTTTACAGGCTGAAGTTGCAAAACTGGTCCTTATCTGCTGAGCTCTATCAGGAGTGGCATCAGTGTGTGTTTAACCAGGAACAGCCCTGTGGAACGGGAGTGCTGCCCTTCAGGTGCCAAAACACAGGTGTTTGGGGACATCTGAACCACCCTGGGGAGCCCACCTGGCCTCTCTCTGCTGATCCAAAAGGACACAAATTCCCCAAAGGGCCTTTGCTGCTGCTGCCAGCCCTGCAGAGGTATCCCAGCTACCCCAAAGCATTTCCAGTGGCACAGAGGTGCGGCTACCCCTAAATATTTGGGGTTTTTTTTTTCATTTTCAATGTCATTAATTGGTGTTTGAATTAAAGCAGTGATGTGCCTACATCTCCAGGTGTTTCATTGTCCAGGTTGATGTGGTTTTTTGGGGATCCACTGCTCTGGAAGAAGGAGTATGACCTGGTTTCCCCAGGACAGTGGTTGACGTTGGCCACTCTCTGTCACAAGGAGATCTACAGTGCCATTATATTTTTAATTCATTGGTAACTGCAAAGAAATCCAGAGGAGAAAAAGAAGGAATAACAAGACAAGAACATTTGGAGCTGGAAGATTTGGTGAGAGGAAAGACTTGCAAAAGTAGAGAGGTAAAAGAAGAGAAATTATTCAAATCTCAGGCTCTGGAAGGCACCCAGCAGAGCAAAGGCTCCCTCTCAGCCATGGGATGCCTGGTGCAGCACAACTGCCTCGAGAAAATGTGGAGGTGAAATGAAGGCATGGAAGGAAACAGATAATGCACAGGGGAATGTACCCTTGACAAGGATTTTAGTTAGGTTTTAGAAAGTTTCAGCTTTTAGAAAGGGCTTTATAGGGTAATAAGGGCCCAGTAGCAAGCTTAAAATAAAAATAACAGGGCTTTAATAACAGTGATCATGACATTGTTATTAAAGGGTTTAAATTGAAAGCTTAAACTCCCCAGCAGAGAAGAAACTCTTTGGCCAATTCTGCAAATATGTTTTAGTGCTTTTTAAGAAACATTTTTAATGCTTTCTGGCTACTTTACATTAGCTTGGCTCTGTAAGGGAAGGGTTTCCCACTCCCTGCATGTACATTGTGGGTGATAGGGGGGTTTTAGTTGAACTAAACTAGGCTGGGTTTCTGGGGAAAAAAAAAGGAGAAAAGAGAAGAGAAGAGAAGAGAAGAGAAGAGAAGAGAAAAGAAAAGAAAAGAAAGGAAAATGCTGTCAGCCATAAAGAAAACAGTTTAAATCTGTGGAAACCATGCAAAAATGAGCTCTCAGCTGAAAGCATTTGGGATTTTTAAGAACTTTTTGTTGTTCTTATTTTTTTAGAAGGCAAGCACATGTTCACAGGGTTTGGGTGTTTTCTGTGAAAACTCACAACTTTCTGAAGGGATGGAGGTGTGGGAAACCAAAAACAAAGAGATGCACTGGTAAATCTTGAGACATTTCTCAGTGACCTATGTAAATGTTATCTTATACAGCGTGGTGCCTACATTAGATGGTTTGGTGACATTTTTTCTCCCAAAAAAAGCTTAGGGAGGTAATTTCCAAGTCAGATTAAATCTCAGGACTTATTCTTTGGTCTGGAACAATCTCTTGCAAGGGCAACAGATTTGTTTGCAAGAGACTGGAAATTTGAAGGGTAAAGCTGAGCAAGATAAACACCATGTCTGCTTCCATTTAAATGTAAAGATTTATTATTTCTGTGCTTGTATTACCTCTAGTTAGTATTTCTGTGCTTGCTCCTGCCCAGTGCTGCAACACCAGGAGGTTCTCCTGTCTGCAGATGTCAGGAATTCCTTGAAATATCGGGATATTTGTGATGTTCATCTGCAAAGGGATGGATTCCAGCACTCTCCCAGCACCTCAAGCAGTGTCATGGCTTTGCAGGTACTGCTGCTTCAGCAGATGTCAGGAAGTCATGTGCTTGGCAGGGACCATCTGGAGAATCCCAAAAAGGGCCGAGCACTCGGCTTTTTGCCTTCCGGGAGTTTCGGGTCGCCGAGGACCAGGCAAAGCTGAACCCTTTAGCAGATGTAATAATGATTTTTTTTTCTTTTTCTTTTTAAATTATGGAGTCAAAAGAAGTAGCAACACATGTGCTGGCTCCAACATTTCCATTTCAATCCAGCTGAGCTTCTGAGGGTGTTGAGAGCGTGGCCTCTTTCGGACCTTGGAATTAAAAAGAGTATCCGAATAAAGCTTCCTTTTATTAGAGAAGAGAAGCATTCTTTTGAAAGGGTCTCAAATATCATCCTTGGCTGCCAGCACATTTTGGGAAAGACAGGTGAGAAGTGAAACACATTCCTTCCATTATGCCTTTTGCCACAGCGCCCAGCTTTATCATCTGGGCAATTACAAGTCTTTGAAAAAAGAGCTCAAATGCCATTGCACTTCTGACTTAAACCAAGGAAAAAAAAAAAAAAAAAAAAAAAAGGTATTTTAAGCTGCACTTTGATAGGACCAGAATAGTATTAAAGGAAAGCAGCAGATATTTTATCACTATTTGTGGCCTGAGTTTTTCTTAGATGATTCTTAACAGGCCACAATTTCAGTACAAGAGGGTGAGAGAGGGGAGGAATTCCTGGGGTCTGTTTCAAGTGCAAATAGTTACTTTCAGCTGGGTTTTGCACATCAAAGATGTGCAATTATTTCCTCTAATTATTAAAGGCATGAGATGGGTACACTTGAAAAACCATGGCATTGGAACATGCTTTGGGAGGAGACTTAGGGACACACGAAATTCCATTGGAGTGCTGAAGACAGAAGGAACCTTGAAGAGCATTAGGATCACTCCGACTATTCTAATCCACATTTTTGAGGGGTTTTTTTTACTATTTGCAATGTTTCGCTGTCCCACATGGGTATTTCCACAGCCCAGTGCATGTTTTTTATGGTTCTTGTGCTGTTCCTGGTGCTCAGTGCCACAACAAGGATTAAAAGGCTCTTCAGGAGGGAGTTCCTGTAAGGGGAGAAGACCTAGGACTGTTCCATGCTGGATGAACAATGCTTACATTGCATGCCAGCTGTTCCTCAGGCTTTGCAAGGAGCTTAGACCCATCTTAAACCCCATTTAAGCCCTACTTTGATTTTTTTTGCCTGCATCTCCAGCTAATGAAAACTGACAGTGACATCTCTGTGCAGGAGCTGGTCGCTTGATCTGAGAAATGCTAATAGCTGTCTATTAGGGACCTGCTTTTTTAAAGGTTTCTGGTAGAAATGTAATAACCTCAGGACACTGAAAATGCTCTCCTTCACTCTTACTTTAACCAGTCCTCCCTCCACTTAATTTCGCTGTTCTCCTGCTTACGTTACATAGATAATAAGTTCCTGTCTGCATTCTTCTTAATTACCACCTCCTAGCACCACAAGTCTTGTCCCTTTTGGGGAAAGTTTCTTCTCAGATGAAAAGTGAGTCTGTGGCGTGGATTATCTGCTGCTTTTATAGCCCTGCCCTTGAGAGCTGTCCCTGCCCTGCTTGCAACACCAAAGCCTTGAACTGGAGAACCTCCTGGCAACGAAGCCAACAGAAGAAAAGTAAGATGGGTGATTATAGTTTTCCTAGCAAAATCCAGCTACTGAGTGGCAGTAAGCTATACTTTTCATTTTCAAGACAAATATCAAGAGGTTTTAAAGCTGTGGCTGTGCCAAGCCCATACTGTCTTTTCACAATCTCTCCTCTCTCATCCCCTAGAGTTCTAGATGAAACAAAAGGGGATGAGAGGCTTAGGGCAGGTTGGAGCTATTGAATTGTTTTCATTTTAGTAGACTGGATTTTTATCTACATTTACACTTACTCAGAAAAGCAATTACATTTAGGGCTGCTTCTCAAACCAGAACTTAAAAAATATAACATCCTTTCAGTCCGTAAATAGCTGTGTCTTCTTTAACCAAAGTTTCTGTGAAGTTCCTGTGAGTCATTTTCAAGGAGCAGACCTTGGGTCTGTAGGATTTCTCCTGATTGTTGACAGATATTCCTGGTACAGTGTAACAATATCTGCAAGAATTTTCAAACCTCCACCTCCTTATGTCTGTCAACAAACAGCTTGTGCACCAAAGCCCTTTGGCACATGCAGAGTCGAAAGGAGCTTGGATGCCTGACTTTCAGTCATGCCTGCATGTGCAGCTGTGTTCATTCTGTCCATAAACAACGCAGGGAAAACCTGGGGAGAAATTGCCTTAAAAGGGGAAAAAGATTCCCTGACAGATCCAATTGAAGTTGAGAAAAAATAAGAACAAACAGCAGGTCTGCGTTAGCTGCCCAGGAGTTTTTCTTGCCTTTGGAATAAAGAGTGACAAAAAGATAGGGGAGAGGTAAGAATGACTGCTGGGTCAAGCTTGATGTTGATATTTCTCACTAATTCACTGGTTGAATTCCTGTCATGGAACCCCAGAATGGTTTGGGTTGGAAGGGACCTTAAAGGTCCTCCAGTTCTAACCCTGTGCCTTGGGCAGGAACACCTTCCACCATCCCAGGGTGCTCCGAGCTCTATCCAAGCTGGCTTTTAACAATTCCAGGGATGGAGAATCCAAGCACTCTGGGCACCCTGTGCCAGGGCCTCCCCACCCTCACAGGCAGGAATTTCTTCCCAAGATCCCAGCTAAACCCACTCTCTTTCAGTTTGGAGCCATTCCCCCTCACCCTGTCACTCCTTTCCTTGTAAATTGTCTCTCTCCATCCTTCTTGTAGCTCCTTCAGGCACTGCAAGGCCACAATTAAGTCACTCCCAAGCTTCTCTTCTCCAGGCTGAACAGTCCCAAAGTGAAGCACACAGGTGTGTACACCTTGGATATATAATACCTTGTGAGATGTGGCTGTAAAAAGAAAACCAGCGTGACATTTTCTGCAGGACATTCCCAGTTAACATTCCTTTAATTTTTTTTTTTTTGGTAGTCATATAGTTTAGTTTTAGGAGCAGGGAGTTGGACTCTGCGATGGGTCCCTTCCAACTTGAGATATTCTATGAATTTATGGTTCCATGCCAGGCTGGATACAAAGACAGAAAGGTTTTTTCTCCAAAGCACAGCACAGCCACAGAGCTGGCTGGCGGGCAGATAACAGAGCAAGAGGGGAAGTGCACGTTCCCACTTACTTCTAGTACAATTAACTGGAAGGAGAAAATTCTCCTGTGCATACCTGAACTTTTTTTACACAGAAAGAGAGCGCTCTTGAAGAGGCTTTGCTGAGAGGAGCTGATGTGGGCTCCCAGTTGAGCTGAAAGCTGTTCCACCTGCTCCCTGGCAGAAAGGCAATGTGCATAATTAAAAGCAGACATTTCAAAGGCTAGGAATACCCAGCAGGGTTTTGAATGCTGACACTAGTGAGGGGTTCTACCTCATCTACACACTGTTCCCACCCTTTAAGGACTCTGGAGAAATTAACTAGCCATGTTTGGTTATTATTAATCCTTTTTACAATGGAAAGAGCATCTCAAGGAAGGTCTGGTGCCAAGAATCTGTTGTTTCAAGCAGCCTCAGACACTGCAAGCCCTCCCCAGTTAAAATTTTGTGGGTTTAATTTATTCCAGAGTCTGGATCAGCACTGGTGGGAAGGTGAAAATCCTGTGTTTCAGTATTCACTTTAGTGGAAGTAAGACTCTGTTTTTCTTTCCAGGCTCAGAAGAGAGGCTGATTGCCACAGAATTAGCTCTTCCTTGGGAAAAGGGTTTTATTGGTATCAGAGACAAATTTGTGCTTAAGGTTACTAATTCCAAATTACTACTTCTTCAACAAAGCCATGTTATTAGATACTACAGATTTATGGATATTTCATCCCAAATGTAATCTGTGCTGGCTCATCAATTATCTGCTTAGAAGAGCTGATAACATTGCTGTATGAGGGAGTCTAACTTTTTTAATAAAATAAGGAGAAGCAATCAAACATAAATGAAAATACAATTGCCCACCCACTCTAAGTTTTCTGTACTGGGATAACCAGTCAACAGGAATTATCCTTGGTTCAGAAATGGAATGGTATTTTAAAAGAAATGTATTTAAAGAAATCACGTGCTGATGACATCCTTTATCAAACATGTAGTGACAGACCTGTCCTTTTCTCCTAAAAATGTGAGAACTAATCACCAACTAGTAAAGTGTATTTGATGTTAACATAATTAATTAACACCAGACAAAGTTTTTTTTCTCATTGTTTCTCCTCTCAAGCCAGTCCTCTACAGAGACATGGACCAGACGATGACTTCACACCTCTCCAAGGCTCTGTTTTATGCCTCTAAATTAAATTTTTTTTAAGGTTTTTCCTCTCCATTTAGAAAAAAAATATACAAAATATGCTTTCCTCATATGAGAGAAATTAATATTGAATCTCCCATTAGGTCATTTGAGCATAAGGAACACTTTGCTCTTTCGGCTGCAAACAATACCATCTTTTCCTCAGAAGGTCTGATTCTGAAATGTGTATACCATGGAATAAAATACATTGATTTGAAACAGTTATTCATGTGAATATCTGTATTTCCATGTGAATAGGGTTGTAGGATCAGGCCAGAACCATGCAAGTCACACAGAAGGATGGATTATAGGACTGGAGAGGGATAACTGCAGGAACTTGCAAACCCCATTGTATTCTTGATTGCATTTTGAATCTCCTTTTGTATTAAAGGTTTACAAGTTATAGACACCCTATGAGAATTGCCAGACAGTGCTTTAATAAACAGATATCCTGCTTGAGCAACCCTTCTACACAGGCTTAAACCCAACTCATTTCCTCTGGGATCTGATTTCAGCTGAAGTTGGAACCTGCCAGGACAAGGAACAAGACAACCAGAACAGGAGCAATGAAACAGAGCTGAGCTACTCATGAATAAATAGAAGTACACAGGCAATAATAATGGATTAAGTGGGTGGCATTCCACTCCTCCTTTTTCTCTCCACCATCCTGTGTCACTCCCTGCTAAAGCCATGTTTGTCTCCAATGTTTCATCTCCATATTCAGATGAAACTTTCCATGTTTCAATCTGTGCCTCCTGGCACAAATCCTCTCTCCATCACCATGGATCACTCTTATCTAGCTCCAAAGCAGAGAGGAGTTTTCTGTAGCTGCACAAGTGGGGAGAGCACGGATGTTTCTTTCACGGAGCACTCTAAATGCTGGGACTTATTGCAAAAGTGCTCTTTGGGTTTAAACACACCAATAGCAGGGTTCATATTTTTGTAAATAGCAGGCAAAAATAGGTGGCTGGCTAAGAGGAGTGTTCCTGAGTTTTATGGGATCAATAAAAGTTGTTGTGCAGAGCACTTGGCTTTCTCCAGTGGTCTCTTACAACAGCTTTAATCAGGTTCCTCCCTGCACCAGGATGTACTATGAGTTTGCTTGGCTGCTGTTCCACAAAATCCACTCAAAATCCAGGCTCATGGATGCACTTGAGTGCTTTGCTGAAGCAGAGCCAGCCCGGGTGAAAACATCACACCCAGGAGCCAGTCTCACCTTCTTTGGAGATATTTTCAAGGTGTGAGATTTGTATTTTCCTATCAAATGTTGTTTGGTTTGGGTTTGGTTTTGTTTTCTTTTTAGGTTTGGTTGGTTTGGGTTGGGATTTGTTTGCTGTTTGGTTTTTTTTGTTTTTTTTTCCAATCAGGAATAATCTCTCCAGAATGAAGATGTATGATAGCCTCTTGTATATGAAAAATTGCATAAATAAGAACAGATGCTTCCAGTGCAGAGGCCTGAGAAAGGCATTTCTTTTGAAAACAGCAGTCAGGGGCTCTTCATAACTCTCCCCTTTTTGGCTGATGATATGGTTGAGCACTGAGACCTGGACTGGGAAGCCCCACTAAGCAGTTCCTTCCTCTATAAAACAGACACTGAGGAGGAATTTGATCCAGATCTCTCCTGCACATTCCACCACACACCTTGGATCTGAGCTCCAAACCACTGAGGGCAGCTGGATGACTCCATTGCAGTTCAGGGAATATCCTACCTGGGGTAGGCTTGGAAAATGTCACAGCAGCATTCCTGGCCTTGCTAAGGATGTGGGCTGCTCACATTTGTCAAGGCCTTGGAAACAGACAATCAGGGCTGCAGTTAAACTAAAAAACGTAGAGGAAAAATAGGAAAGAAGATGAGGATAAATAATGGGCCCATGTGTATTCAGATCCCATTCTTCACATCACCAAAATAGAAAGCAGATCCTAGAAGGAAACATGATTTAGTGCTGGCTTCCTTCTAACAAAGCTAGGACTAATGGCATTCTACCTTTTGATCCTATTTCTTTAAACCAAAACTGAAATGAGGGAAAAGGGGGAAAGAATCCTTCCAAAGAGGGGTCCCTTGTGCTGATGGCCTCTCGGGCAGCCTGCACAGTGAATGCCTCCCTCACTCCTTCCTCCTGTGCCTCCAGTTCCCTGGCTGCTCCTGGTCCACACCGAGACTGCTGCACCCCGTGCATCTCTGGACTGAGGGAATTGCATTTTCCCACTCTTTGGGAACCTGCATACAACTCCACACCTCCAGCAAAACACAGAAAACCCTCATACAGCTGATCATACAACCCTGATCATACACCAATGTCATGTGAATTGGTTGGATTTGATGGGTAGCAACATTTACTGCATTATGAAATAAAGCCTAGCTCAAGACTGATGGTAGCAAATCACCCTCCCTTCCACCAGAAATAAAACTTATGTTTTGATGTATGTGAGAATTCTTATCCTAGAAGGAAACATGATTTAGTGCTGGCTTCCTTCTAACAAAGCTAGGACTAATGGCATTCTACCTTTTGATCCTATTTCTTTAAACCAAAACTGAAATGAGGGAAAAGGGGGAAAGAATCCTTCCAAAGAGGGGTCCCTTGTGCTGATGGCCTCTCGGGCAGCCTGCACAGTGAATGCCTCCCTCACTCCTTCCTCCTGTGCCTCCAGTTCCCTGGCTGCTCCTGGTCCACCCCGAGACTGCTGCACCCTGGAGCATCTCTGGACTGAGGGAATTGCATTTTCCCACTCTTTGGGAACCTGCATACAACTCCACACCTCCAGCAAAACACAGAAAACCCTCATACAGCTGATCATACAACCCTGATCATACACCAATGTCATGTGAATTGGTTGGATTTGATGGGTAGCAACATTTACTGCATTATGAAATAAAGCCTAGCTCAAGACTGATGGTAGCAAATCACCCTCCCTTCCACCAGAAATAAAACTTATGTTTTGATGTATGTGAGAATTCTTTTTAGTTGTAAATGACCTTTTAAATTACCTCATTCGGCTGGGTAAAAACTGTTTGAGTGGAAACCCCGGCTTAGGTGAGTCAGTAAATATTTGTACAACTAACAGCAGTAAAGGAAAAACTAGGCAAGTTTGCTTTTCAAACAGAATTATAAAAATAAAATTATGTAATGTAGGATTAATGTTTAGTGAAATCTTACTTCTTCAAACACCAGTATTAGGTGAGGCAGCAGATCTGTCAGCACTGTCCTCATATCAAATGCGTGAAAGAACCTTTGCAGTATCATAGCAATAATATTTGTAGGTTCAAGATGCTTTCAGACATGCCATTTGATCTGCAAGAAAACTGTTCTTGAATGGCTCGGGCACCAAAGTGTTCCTTTGTTCCAAGATTTGGAACAAATTGAGGCAGAGATGCGGGAGAAGATAAAATGTGATAGCTGATTTTCACAGATTTGCCACACTTGTCTCTCATTTGTAATGATAAATCCACATCGCTGGGATTTTCCAAAGCCTGCCATTTCAAGGGATTACCAAACCTGTTCCTAAATTATTTAGGGGTTTTACAAAACTCCTCAGCCATTTGTCAGAGACTTTCAACTGCATTTAGGATTTCCAGGACGGCCTCAGGCACTCCTCTGGAATGCAAATGTGGGAACCTGTGGGGATGGTTTTGCTGCCCTTTCACAATTCCTGCAGGTCATTTGTAGGTGCTCCAGCTCCCTGCAAGTTTGGATGCTTATGGCATTTGGATAAGGATCTGCCATATCCAGCTCATCCAGAATAAGCCCAAAAACCAAATTTTTCTGTATATACAAGAGGCATTGGATATTTCAGGACCACTTTGCTGTGTGACTTCAACTTGGGGACTTGGCTGGTTTTCCAGAAAATCTCTCATCAAGAGTTTCAGTCTTTGAAATTTATCTAAGCAGCAGTGAACCTTTTTAGGTACCAAATCTGTACCAAATTTATTTTTAACTGACGAACTTTCGTTGCTGTCATGCTAAAAAACCTAGAAAAGTGCCAGCCCTTAAAAAAAAAACCGAAGGAAACAATAACCAACCAAACAAAAAACCTAGAAATCACAACGGTAGACATTAAGCTGAAGGCAATTTATTTATTTTTGTGAAGTTATTGTTCAGCAATTGGTCTCCTGCTTTCCAACAATCAGCAGGTTCCATCTCGGTCTTGCTGCTGGAGGTAGAAAAGCTGGAAAGGGCAGAGCACAACAAACTCACTCAACATCACAAAGATCTCCCAGCTCTTTAGCAGAAGTTTTGCAAAACTATTTCCCAGCTCTTCAGGAGTTTTTCAGCCTCTAGTGAAGGGAGTGAGAGACAAAACAGAAATCAAAGCAAATACAGGTTGAACATTCACAGTCACTAAATACTGTTAACAATCATTAAGCATTGCTGTCTGAGTCAGTAAAATACCAGTTGCCTCAGATTAAAACTCTGCCTTTTGGAGAACATCCTTTAACAGAACAGAGGTTTCATTCTTGAGTGTTTTTTATCAAAGGTACAGACAGTATCAACACGATGAAAAAGACACGGTCAACCTTGGGTCTGATTTTTCAGAGAAAAAAAAAAAACAAGCAGAGAAGTTCTGCTGCACAGGGCTTTAAATCCAACATTTTCATAACTATCCAGCAAACCTCCCATGGAAAGGCTTCCCACCACCACCTTCCTCCTACTCCCATCAAAGTGTTGCGAAAAAAGCTGGTAAATGATGACTTTAAATCATATCCCGGCAAAGAAAGTAGGCTGCCAACAACAAGGAGTTTTACATAAAGTTATCTTTCTGAGTCTCAAACAAAACAAAGCCTATCTTATCTCCAAATCCATTTACATGCTCTAATCTGGAGTGGTTTCACGTTTCATTTTGTTTGAAGAAGTGGGGGGGGGGGGAACCCAAAAAAAACAACCAAAAATGTTTTGCAGGAATTTCAGTCCCCAAGTTTGCATAGATTCCAACCCAAAACTCAGGTGCAGCGAGGCAGGGCCGTCCTTGGTTTTGTTTGCCCATCTGTTTCTCTGCACGGGGGAATCGTGGCAGAGCCGCTGAATGCAAATGGAATATGGAGAATATGGAACAAGTTACCCGAGCATGTGTTCAAATTACCGGAGATTTGTTCCTCTGCTAGGGAGGATTGAGGGATGAAAACGCAAAACCGTGGGATTCAGCTAAGCTAAACAAAGGAATCCATGCTACGTTTCGGGCCAGATGCCTTTTTTCCTGAAAAGGTTTTGCTTCCAAAGGATTCAGGTGCAAACTTGTTGTCTGCTGGGATGGAGAGCCAAGAACCCTCGGTTTTGCTTTGGGTGTGACACGGGACTGCAGGCAGGGGGTTTCTGCCTGCTTTTCCTCTGATTCAAGTTATTTATTATTTTTTTTAATCTGCAAAGCATGTGCACTAGGAAAGGAGTCCTACAGGCTGTGGCTGAGGGTTGGGGTTTGGCCAGGACCGAGTGGGCGCAAAGCAGGGCAGAGAGTGGTGGAGGTTGTTAAAAACCTTCCTCACTTCGACAGGATCCAAAGAAGTTCACTAAAACCAGAAAAATCTGCCGGGCCTAATCAACGGGTATGGCATGGCAGAAAGCAAAAAACTCCCTCTTCCCCTGAGTGCTTTTATTCTGAGGCAAAATTCCTCTGTCATCCACGCAAGGAACAAAACCCCGGATCACCTGAGGACTGAGCTTTACCACAAGGCATCATCTCCAGGCAGATGATTGCAAGGGCTTTGATATATTAGCTCAAGCACAGAACTGAGCTAACATGTCTGCAGGACTTCTAAATTAGAGCTGGCTGGTGTCCAGGCACTTCCAAGCAGGAGCAGAGGAGCCTCAGGTCTGTCTGAAATGTCCTCTAGATGGATTCTCAGATAGGATGCTCTGAAGTGTTGCCTCTTGTGGTTGCAGTTGCCTGTGTGGGTGGCTGAGCTCTCTGAATCACATCTTGTGAAAACAGCACCTTGACAGTCCCATTAACAATACAGAGAGTTCTGGGTTCCGTATGAAAACCCTTCTTTTCAGAGCGCCTCAGATCTGAGGGATGGTTTGGAGGGGAAAAAAATAGTCTGATTCAGAACTTGAAAGGAATTCGTGTCTTTGCCACAGCATTTATTACTGGGAAACATTACTAACTTTTACTCTAAGAGGTATTGACCAATAAGTCTCCCAGTGTTTTCCTGGTAGCACAACAAGTAAAGGAGAAAGAGAGTGTTTTGCTTTCCAACATTAAAAAATGAAATAAAATCCCTCCCTTACATGCACACAGAGTGCCCTCAAATCTGCAGAAAGAGCCTGAAACTCAAACTAAGGGCAGAGCTTGCTAAAATCCGTAAAGCCATGTGAATGCAGGGCACTCGCACCACAACATAATGAAAACCATCAGAAAACCAACTTCATGTGGCTTTCACGGACCCACGGCATCTGCTGGCTTTGTCTTGGAATTCTGCCTGTGCCCCATTCCAGTCACTGTGTCAAGACTACTGCTTATCACTGTAAATGAGCACACAGATCAAAAAACAACACCAAAACCAATCAAATATCGCACCTCAGTCAGCATTTGCTTCCAAGGACAAGTACAGCTTGTGCACAGTGATGTGCAGTGAGGCTTTTTGTCGAGCACTGGCAGATTTTCCTCACCTACTAAATGTTTTCTCCTTGTGCTGGTTTCAGCTGAGGCAGATTTAGTTTTCTTCCCAGTGGCTGATGTGGGGCTGTGTTTTGGGTCTGATCATACAGAGATGGTTTTGTTATTGCTGAGCAGGGCTCACACAGAGCCAAGGCCTTTCCTCTTTTCGTGCTCCTGGGGAGGAGGTTGGGGGTGCAGGGAACACAGCCAGGACAGGTGACCCCAGCTGACCAAAGGGATATCCCAGTGACATCCTGCTCAGGATATGAAGAGTAGGGAAGAAGGAGGAAGAAGGGGACATTTGGAGTGATGGGGTTTGTGTTCTCAAATCACTGTTAGGTGTGATGGGGATCCCTGCTCTCCTGGGGATGCTGAGCGCCTGCCCATGGGAAAAAGTGAATTAATTCCTTGTTTTGCTTTGCTTGTGGAGCCTTTGCTTTCCCCACTGAACTGTCTTTATCCTGACCAATGAGTTTTCCAGCTTTTACTCTTCCAATTCTCTCCCTGATCCTGCTGACTGGGGAGTGAGGATGTGAGACTGCTATAATGCTCTCCACTGCAAAATTGCTCTGACCTCATCTACACAAAACTGCAGACAGACTGTTCTAAGTAAGACAAAAAACCAAAAAAAAAACCTGCAATTAAAATTCACCAAAATGAGCTCTTCAGAAGATGCAAACAGGAAAGGACAGGGGGTTTTTATGTCTCTGTGAAGTGCAGGAGGGAGCCCTATAAGTAGAAACGTGTCCAAGCAGCCAAAACAGGGCTGCAGTGAGGTCATGTCTTTGTCAGTGGCACTCAGGAAGGCTGACTTCACTCTGAGGGACCCCTACAGCCACGTCCTACACAGCAGCCCTGGGCCTGGAAGGCAAAGGCTGCAGCTTACAGGGGATAGGGAGGAAGTGACTGTACAACCAAGAACTATTATTCACCCTCATTACGCTGTGGTTGCTCAGGGTTGTTCATGTGGATTTGCTGAGGAGCAGAAAATATGCAGCAAATGTTGGCTGGATTGGAAACTGAGAGACCTCAACGTGTGATTGTGAGGAGACAGCATCAAGCAAGGCTTTCCTCCCCTATAGCAAAACACACAATTCTCGGCACAACACAGTTTGATCATTTTATCAGCGGCCTGCAAATAGACGGAGAATCACGGAGTCATGAAACGACCTCGGTTGGAAGGGACCTTAAAGGTCATCTAGTTCCAACCCCACTGTTGTGGATAGGGACATCTTTCACTATCCCAGGTTTCTCAGAGTTTCATCCAGGCTGGCCTTGGACACTTCCAGGCCTTGGACACTTCCAGGGGCAGCCACAGCTCCTCTGGGCACCCTGTGCCAGGGCCTCCCACCTTCACCAGGCAGAATTCCTTCCTTTTATCTAATCTGTCCCAATGCAGAGCCCTGAGGGACAACACTGGTGACTGAAGTATAAAATCAGAGTAACATAAATCATAAAATCAGCTTTGGAGGCAGCCTAAGCTTTAAAATGTGCTGGACACTGGCATGAAGAATTTAGGATCCTGATGATGAAGTCTGGAGCAGAGCAGTGCCTCTGGAAACAAAGTCTGCAAACCATGGCCTTAGAAGGGGAGCATTCTCTCCAGAGAAGCAGGGGCTGTGCAAAAGCAAAGGGACGAGCTGCTGCTGTTCCTCAGGTAATGAGTTCCTGGTGTGGTCTCTGCCCAACAGAGTTATGGAAGCCAAGTTGCAGCAGTAAAAAAATAGCTTTGTCCAGCTTAGAGATATTTTGGATTAGCTGAAGGAGGCCAAAACACAGACCTGAAATATTGAAAAATTGTTCTTTGCATAGGCACAAGGTCCTTACTGTGCCTCGCAAAGAAAGGGTCAGAGTGATGAGCTATTATCTATAATTTGCCTAACTAGGAAAAAAATAAGTAGCAGACTCTTCAGACTGGCAGGAAAATGTTTAATAAGGTGTGATGTCTGGGCACTGCAGGTAGGAGGATTTCAGATGGGTGCCATTTTTTACCAGTTAAGGTTAATAAGCATTGGAACACCTTTCCAAAAACTCTCATTTCTTCCCTGAAAATACCGAGTTTTAATGAGTCAGGTGGGTCAATCTGAGCGTTTTGGGTGTGAACACATGGCATAAACATAGTGGTAACACTCATCTTCCTCACACAACAGCAGCTGGCACCTTGTGGGACACCAGGTGCTGTACTGGATGGAGTTCCAGCATGGGAAGGGGAGGTTTTTGTTGGGAAAGGTCATGGGTGGGACATTGCTTGGTTATGTTTTCCCTTAAAACATGTCGCCATGTGGTTTCCATGTTTGGGAAGTGGTGAACTCCAGCTCTGAGCAGAGGAGAATGGTTCTGCTGCACTGGGATGGGTGAGTTTTTATGAACCATGGAAAGTTGTGCTGTTCACTGGCAAGGGCTGGAGTACACACATTTGTCAGCTCATACTGGAGCACATAAACCCCAGTAAACATCAGGAACGGAAATAAGGTTGCCTGGTGTGGTTATGATCTAGACCATGACATGAACGTTGCAAAATGTTCCCCTGGGAGAAGAAAAATCTGAAAATACTGCAGGAAACAGAGCAGAGAAGAGAGAGAATAGGTGATTTGGGAAACAGCCCTGAGGCTATGATGAAATCCCTGCAACTCAGACTATTTGCAGGAGAGCAAAAGTTTGGTTTGGTTGGGAAGTTTGGATGCCCTGAAATGTGGGCTAGGTGTTTTTATACTCCTTTGTAAATCCATTTCAGGCCACAAGAGATTTTGTAGTGTGATGTAGAGCAGAAGAGTGTTTTTGTCAAGTGGACCTCAGGTTTTTCTCCTGCTGAAGGTCAGGATAGATGGATTTTGAAAGGACCAGTTGTTCACATCTACTCAAGATCAAGCTGTTCTGCGCTCTGCCCATATATCATATCTGTTAAACACTGCATTTATTTATTTCTTTTTGAATTTCTTCGCATCATGGCTGCTGAAGATTTCCAAGATTCATATTTGATGATATTCTGGGTGTCCAGTAAGGAGAGAAATAATTTCCTGTTGCAGGAATACTTCCACTGCAGTATCAGGTAATAGAGCTCCCCCATCCCTTTCAAACACACACCCTCCCGGAACAATGGTGAAAAAGGAGTCGTGATATTTATCAATTTCCACCATTTAACTTCCTGAAATGGAAACCCTAATGACAGCCCGTGCAGGCTGTATGGTCAGGAAAACCAGACAAAGTCTCCCATTGTACTGGTCTGGTTGTTACGGGAGAGGATCTGCCTGCTTTGGTGTAACAGGATGTACTGCATATTTTGTATTTTTGCCCAGTGCTCCAATCCCTGTGGGCTAAACCTTTTCAACAGCAGCAATAAAAGAAGAAAAAGACTGAGGCCCTTCTCTTATACCACTTTTATTTTCAGGGGATATTAAATACAAAGAGTTTCATTCTCGGTGGAAGTTGTCCAAGTGACTCCAGGATACTGTGTAATCATTAGGAAAAACTCAAACTGCCTGTCTAGTGGCTTGGATAGGACCTGCTGGGAGCCTTCCAGAAATGAATATTGCAGCTGTGATGAGACTTGTGTTTGGGCTTCTCTTTTGGGGTGAATCGCGCCCTTACGCCCAAGGCCAGCCTGAGCCTAATGCATCACTTGAGACCCATTTAAGCCCTTAAAATAAGACTAAAATAGCATTTAAATGTCACAAGGACCTCCCAGCCCTTCTGAGGGAAGTGAGTGTACTGCAGGATATGTGCTAAACCTTAAAATGTGTGCGCTGCTCATTAACACGCCTGTGCTAATCATTACATGGATGCTCTCCGCTGCTAGAGACAGGAGAATATATCCCAAAAGCTGCATCCCTGACTTACAAATTGATCTCAGCCTGCACAATGTCTAAAACCTTTGAAAAGGAACCGTGTGCAGGGCTCAGCTGACCCTGTTCCTCTGGAGCAGCAGGACTGGCTGCTCCAGGAAGGAGTGCAGCTGGATGGGAGATCTGGACATGGAAGAGCTGGCTCAGGACGTGGCACCCACTCAGTGCCCCTTCGGGAGGATTTATTTGCTCCAGCTCTCTCTATTCCCTGTGTGCCCATGGCAGCACATTTCTGGTTGAGTTTCAGCCCAAAGGAACCCCCTGTGACCCCTCTCTGGTGCAAACCAAAGCACAGCCAGTGGAGGTGACAGCAGAATCCCTCCAAAAGCAGGATCACGCCAGAAGCACCCTGGGAGCACTTCCAAGCCCTCTTGGAGAGCCAGAGCTCCCAAAACGGTCCTGCTTGGGGATTAATGCCAGGAGAGCAAGCTCTGGGTTATCACCTTTCCCTTTGGAGTGGGGACAAGCCAAAAGGAGCTCTGGGCCAGGCAGTGGTGCCACCTGAGAGCATTCCCTGCCTCCTCCCAGGACCTGCAAAGTCCGTCCTTCCCCCAGTTTCGGGGCAACCAGGAGGGAGATGGAAAAATCCGTGCACAAAGCAACCAGAACTGGATCTCTGAAGTGGTGGAGCGTGTGTGTTAATGCCAGGTGAGATCTGGCAAGCGAATGTTTGTTTTAAATTTCTCTTTAATCACTCTTACAGTTTCCACTTTGAAGTCTAGGGAAGTACATTTTCTGGTTTATGCCTCAGATGACATGGAAAAAGATATTCCACCTCCAGTCCTGGAATATCATTTATAGATGTGCAAATTCATAAAGCTATGCCTCTAACAATTTGCCCACATGGAACCATCCCAATGTGCAGCAACTGAGAACTTGACTGAAAAAGAAAATAATTTCAAAAAATAAAATATTTGAGGCATTTATTTTATTATAATTGCCCCAGAATTTCAGATCTAGCTATTTCAGAATATAGGATCTATATCCAGGCTATGTGCAAAAGAAATGCTGGGAGGACAGGGAGAAGCTGAACGTACACATCTTTGGAACGATATTTCAAGAAATAATGACAAAAAGTGCTAAGGTTTGGAGGGGTGCAAGAGAAGGCAGATTTATTTGAGCTCTGTTTTTCTACTACAGATGTTCTGCTAACTACAGCAGGGATGTTCAGAGACCACATATTGGCTGTAAAATTCTAAGACTGAGATTAATTAAATGTCTGCTGCTCCTCATATAAACTACACTCGAGAGTTTTTCAGGCCTTCTACTCCTCTGAAGGAACAGCTGTAGAATACATCACATGCACTTCTTGCACCCTTAAAATGTATTTTTATAACAAGTGTCATTTTTTTTTTTTTACATGGAAAGTTTAACATTTTACCCTTCCTCTGATTATCTTGCTGCTGTTCAGAAAATAAAAAAGGAGAAGGGTCTGATGCTTACTCTGTAACATGTGATACTTCCTGCAGAGCACTGCCTCCACCCAACACCTGTTTTTAAATAAAATTCATGGTAGGTTCAATGGTCACAAATATTCACTTGTGTTATGGCTTATGTGAGTCCATTTCCAGCCTATTCTCCAGGTTAATGCCTGAAAATCTAAGAAATACAATTTGTCATTTGCACCTCCTTCTCCTCCTGACTGGACAATCCCACTGCTTCTTTTGACCCATCAGCTCACTGTAAGATATCTACTTTTATTACATGATATTTTTATTTATGTTTAATCTTGCAGAAATCTCCTTTCCTTTTCCATGATACCTCAACAATTTGATTTCTAGCCAGGCCTCAGACTGTTTCCTATTTTAATTTGATACGGTACCCACAAATTCACAACATCCTCGTGTTGTTACAGTAAAACAATACAGTATTTTAAAAGTGCCCAACCCAATTTAATGCCACACCCCTCGTGGCTGCCTCCTCAGCCCTGACAGAAAATGGAGCTGATGTTAAATGCAAAATTTTCAGCCTGCTGGCACTGTTATAGCCTTGATGCACTGCTTGCACATGAAAGTTATAAAAACACAACCCCCAAGCAAAGGTGTCTCCTTTGCTGCCTTGAAGATCTCATTGACCATCAGGAACCAAGTAAAACATTTTGCCTTAAAGCCACAGGTGTTCCCACCAAAACCACTTGCATTCCTGACCAAATATGACTGCTTTAAGTTCATTATTTTGTTCAGACTGAAGAGCCTGGCCAGTTACAACTGCTAGGGGTGGTGGACAAATGCAGGGGTGGCTTGTGAGGGGCTCAAAGGCACAACCTGGCATCCAAGGAACTGAGCAACAGCCTGTGTCTTCCTTGTGAAAATACTTCCTGATTGTTTTCCTGAGGTAGATGTTACTTGACCTATAAATAAATACTTTATAGAAATAAATTTAAATATAAATAAATAAATAAACTTTGTCCTGGACTCCATGGAAATGCCAGCTGTGGAAATGGGAGAGGGCAGGGATGCAGAAGTTACCTCAGTCTCCAGGGGCACTCAGCTGCCAACCCACCTGGTGAGACTGGCAGCAAGGATGCACCAGTAATGGGGGCGTTTTCCTGTTTATCAACCACAAATTTATTTCAGTGTCAACAAGCAAGCTGAAGTCCCTCAAAGCAGCTGCCAGGAGGTCTCCATCTGAGTGGGTTTTCACGACATCCAAGCCACAGAAAGACACACAGTCCAAAAAAGGGGCAGTGTTGCATATGTTGCTATCCTAGGGTGGGGGTTAATGGCTGCATAACTTATTCCAAATGCTGGAATATTTAGTCCTTTCCAGAAGACCAGCCTAACATATTAATCTTTAAGAATTCTTTGCAAAATTACTTATATAATGAGTATTTTGTTTACTAGTGAGCCATTTAGAAATAACTTTCTTAAGTGGTTTTAATGCATCACTGAAGGGAAGCTTTAAGAAGAGCAGACTTGAGCACTGTAATCACCACGTTTGCATTGTTAAAACTTCTGACAAGACCAACAAACCATGGCCCTGGACACTTCCAGGGATGAGGCACTCACAGTTTCTCTGGGCAACCTGCTCAAGTGCCCTGCCACTCTCAGAATATAATTTTTTTTCCTAATATCTAATCTACACATCCTCACTTGTGATTTGAAGCTGTAGTTACAGCCTGTTATAAATAATCTTGCTCCATCTTTCCTCTAAGTTCCCTTCAGGGGCTGGAAGGCTGCATTAGGGCACCCCAAAGTCTTTTCTCTCCAGGCTGGACAATCCCAGTTTTCTCAGCCTTTCCTTATTAGCAGAGCTGCTCCATCCCTCTGTACATCATCAGATTAAAATTTTCAGTGAAGTTAACACAAGAGACATGCTCAGGAGGGACAAAGCTGTCCTATGTTAAGAATTGTGTCCCTGCAGGTAGATTTTGGAATAGGACCTTACCCAAACCTGGGTCCATTCCCAGCTATAGCCCAATGTTGATCACAAGTCCATCAAATGCTGATTTTTGGTATTTAGAACATGTTGGGCAGGCAAAAATTTCTTGAGTTTGACTCAGCCTTCTTACAATTTTACAGAACAAATGTTACTTCCCACAGTAATTGGTGTCTTCCCTGCCCAATGAGTTAGAAATGCCACACACTCCTAATATCATAACAATGAAAACTGAACAGAATTATTTTAATTTCCAAGAAGGAGGAGTTCAATTAATGGTGAAAGACAGGTGTTGCTGGGTGGGACGTCCCTGCTAGGTCTTGACTGCTTGTCAGGGGGTGTGGGCCAATACAAACCTTGGATTCATGGTTTTCTAACCCCTTCTAATGTGCCAGAGCATTGAAAAGGAGGTGATGTAAAACAGGTCCTTTTTATACAAAACTAGAAGAACACCTGGATAAAATCATCAACAACTTTCCCAGTATCTCCACACCTCTCAGGCTGCTCCTTCAGGTGAGTGTTTATAATGCTTAGAGCAAAGTTTCTTATGTGAATAAAACACTACAGGATCAGGAATCCCCTGCTACCCAGGCTGTAATCTGCAGGATCCTAAAAGGTTTCATGGACAAACCCAGGGGGTGAAACACAACTTTAATGACAGCAGCTCCCAGAGACTCCAGAGGATTGCATCTTCTTTCACCGGGGTTGAATTTGATCCAAAGTGTACAAGGCTTGTGTTGTGCCTCAAAGCTAATTGAGGATTTGTGGCTCTCTATCTCTCAGTTGGGAAAGGTCAGCCTTGAAATTTCCAGGTCAGAACTGCTTGACAAGGATTGAGTGTCATCCACAGCTTGGGACATGCTAACAGGATTTCTTGTTTAAAGGCAGTGCTCTAACTGTAAAAAGAGGCTAAGAGGGCAAAACTGCGAGGAAAGAGATGATTCATTCCAGTGATTTATCCTTACACTTCCAGGCTCTCAGACTAAAAGATGTTCCCTCTCATTGCACGAGGCATGACTGACCCATCTTTCCATTACTGCACTGCTGCGCTGAGTTATTGCAGCTTAGAGATGTAAACAGGACAGATTTCCTAATCTGTGGGGTTATTTGCACAAAATAATTTGTACCTTCCTGGAAAGCCTGGATCCCTGCTTGGTGTAACAGGGCAGCCCAGCCAACTTCTTCTGTCACTTGGGAAATCAAAGACAGCTCCAGAGATGAGCAGTGGGACACACCATTTAATTATCACCAGCCTCTCTAAGCATTCCTGTTTTTCCAAGGTTATATGGCCGGACAGTTGGAATTAGGCTGCAGCCTGGGAGAACATTACACTGGCCTCTTGTGCACCATATCCCTTTTCATTGACAAACTAACACTTCTTTAATGAGATGTGCTGAGGTTGTTATCCAAAATACATTCCTTATCCCAGATCTCATCTCTAGCACCTCTCCCAGGGGTATCTGGGAGTTTGGACCCAGACATATTTGCAAATCCAGGGCTTGATCAGGTCCCAGTGAAGTCAATAAAAATATTGTTGGTGCTGAGCAGACATGCATTAGGCTCAAAGGAAAAGTAAAACTCATCCAAGAAAATTACAGGTTCTTTTTTCAATCAAAATAAGAGAGTCTTCTCTCTCTCTCTTTAATTTTTTTTCTGCTGTTTTAACTTCATAATGAGTTTAAGTAACTGAGGAAATGTTTAAATTTTTAAATGTTGAATAGTCCTGGCCCAGTGCCCAAAAAGTTAATGTGACCTTCCTAATACATACCTCTTATTAATTTTGAAACTTACTGACTCTAGTGAAGAATTTTTGGGGATGATAGAACACTGATATGTAGAAAAAGAAATACCAGGAGGTTGAGAAGTGAACTGTAGTTTGCAGGCATCACCATTTTCTGGAAAAGCAGAAAAAGAATGAACACTTGCAAAACTTTGGTGAGTTAAACATTTCATAAGCACAACCTTGGGGTCATGCTAATGCAATAATTTACACGGGAATATTAATTTTTGAAGCTTTTGTGCCTTCAGTTAAGCTGTTCCTTAGAGAAATGGTGGACTTGGAAAGCAGTCCCTGGAAGCTACAGGGGCAGGTCTGTGCATCCCACCACCCATCCTGACCCTGCCAAGCATTACAGCTGTGCACATCATTTTCTTCCAGAGTGGTCAGAGGTTTATTTCCTGCTTGCAGGTGACCATGAGGTTGGAGACCTGAATCCCTGCGGAGTCCTGCAGCCAGAGAGCACCTGTTCCTGGCACTGTCCTGGGACGTGGAGAGGAAATGTGGAATATAAATAAAAGCACTTTTGTTTGTCGGAGTGGGGTCTGCAGCTCAGCAGGGGGAAATCAGCCGGAATCCTCAGGGGACCCCTTGCTCTCACCTTCCCAGAGCCGTTCCAGCTCAGGGAATTCGCCATCTCCACCCATCCCATCGCTACGGTGCAGAGGTGGCTGCGGTCACCTGTCCCTGCCGGAGCCGCAGGCAGGGGCTGGCAGACGAGGGGACGGGGCCAGCGGCTCTGTGCGACAGCGGGGGATGAGCTAGGGGTCCGAAGGCATCCCGAAGGTCAGAGCAGGCATTCCCTGCTCTGCCGCCGGGCTGGGGCAGCACGGTCCCCACGGGTGACAGCTTGCGGCACCAGTGACAGGCGGGCTGCACACAAAGACGGGAAGTGCGCGCTGCCCGGGGCAGGGGCCGGGGCCGAGCGGGGACACGGCGGGACCCGGGGGCTCCACCAGCCCGGCACAGCCGCGGCAGCTCCCCCGCTGGCTCCGGAGCCAGGCACAGACCTCTCTTCCTCCTCCTCCTCCTCCTCGTCGTGCTCCCCGAGCTCTGCGAGCCGCAGCGCCGGCAGGACGCGAGGTAAGCGCGGCTCCGGCCGCGGGCACATCCCGAGCCCCGCGGGCTCTGCGGCCGCAACCTCGCGTTTTTCTCACACACACACACATAAAAACATCTCTCTGTGCCGTGGCCCGGCTTCCTCCGGCTCTTCTCCTCTCCCGCTTCCCTCTCTCCCGCTCACTCTCGCTGCTTTTCTCCTCCCCCCGAAGCCGCCCCCCCCTCCCCCTTTCCGCCTCCCCTCAAGTTTCTCCTTCTGTCTGATTAAATGAGAAGGAAGTGTGGGAGTGGTGGTTTTGAAGCTCTCCCTTTAAGAGGCAGCCTGCAGTGACGAATTGTTGAAATTGCCATTGCAGGATGGCATTCCGCTATAAATTCATTGTTCCACCTCCTCTCATCTTCACATTTCTCTCCCTTCTCCTCTTGTTCACATCGACAGACTGGGGATAACAACAACAACAACAGGAAAGATACAGGGAGGGGGCTTTTACAGAAATCCAGGACGTTTTCCGCTTCTTGGGCTTTTTTTTTCTCTTTTTTTTTTCTTTTTTTTTTTCTTTTTAACCATCTCACCGGAGACGATCGAGGCGGTTTGGGGTGCCTGAATTTCTTCTCTCCCCTTCTCCTCCTTCTCTTCAAAACAAAAGAGGGCACAAGAAGGACAGGAGCCCACCGGAGCCCGAGAAAGTGCCGAGTCGCAGCAGACCTGCCCCTGCTGCTGCTGCTGCTGGTGATGATCCGGTGACTACAGCGGAGAAGTGGAAGAGGAGTGGGAAGTGCTCAAACTTCTCTACTTGCCGGCTCCGAGCCGTCTCTCCTCCTTTTCCTCTCTCCTCACTTTGCCTCCCCGGCAGCAGCGCTTTGGGAATTTTTTTTTTTTTTTTTTTTGCCTCTCTCTCTCCCTCTCTCTCTCTCTCTCTTCCCCTTCCATGTGCTCCCGGCTCTTCCCTGCAGAGAAACACAAAGTTCACACGCGAGCGGCTTTTGTTGACATTTTTTTCTCCCGCACTCACACTTGACTTCTAGAGAGAGAACTTTTTTTTTCTTATTTTTATTTTTTTTGCTGTTGTTGTCGTTCCTTTTTGTTTTTTTTTTTCCCTTCCCCGCACCTCTCCTTTTCTCCCCATCCCCTACCTCCTCTGCCGCGCTCCGCCGGCCGCCTCCCGTTATTACCATCATTATTATTACCACCACAATTACCATTCCCGCCGCCCCGCTGCCCCGCTCCGAGGCCACGATGCTGCCGGCGCTGCTGTGGCTGCTGCTGGCCGCCCGTGCCGGCCGCGCCGCGCCGCCGCCGCCCGCACCTGCCGAGCCCGCCCGGCCCCCCGCCCCCGGGCCGCCCCGCGGGGCCGTGCGGCGCCTCGACCCGACCTACGCGGGGGGCGGCAGGGCGGGCTACGTGCTCTACGCCGGGGGACAGCGCTTCCTGCTCGACCTGGAGCGCGACGGGCCGCGCTGCCACTACCGCGGCACGGTGGACGGCAGCCCGCGCTCGCTCGCCGTCTTCAACCTCTGCGGCGGCCTCGACGGCTTCTTCGCCGTGGGCCGCTCCCGCTACACCGTGCGCCCGGCGCGCCGCGCTGCGCGCGGAGAGGCCGCGGCGCGGATCTACGGCGACGGCCCGGCCCGCGCCCCTCACGTCTTCCGCAGGGAGAGCTTCAGCTTCGAGACGGTGCCGGCCCGCACCAGCTGCGAGACCCGGGACCCCGCCAGGCCGGCGGGCGGGGACGGGCGGCGGCGGCGGCGGCGGCGCTCCGTGTCCCGGGCCCGGCAGGTGGAGCTGCTGCTGGTGGCCGACGCCTCCATGGTGCGCAAGTACGGGAAGGGGCTGCAGCACTACCTGCTCACGCTGGCCTCCATCGCCTCCCGGCTGTACGCGCACGCCAGCCTGGAGAACCACGTGCGGCTGGCCGTGGTGAAGGTGGTGGCGCTGGGCGACAAGGAGAAGGGGCTGGAGGTCAACAGGAACGCCGCCACCACGCTCAAGAACTTCTGCAAGTGGCAGCACCAGCACAACCGCCTCGACGATGACCACGAGGAGCACTACGATGCCGCCATCCTCTTCACCCGCGAGGTAGGCATGGCCCTGGCCGCGGGCATGGCCGTGACGGCGACAGCCAGGTGTCCCTCCAGCCTGGCGTGGCCGGGCTGCCGGACCCCTGGCCACCCTGCTGGCTTTGCCCGGGGATTGCCGCCCCGCTCATGGATCCCGCTCCATCGGGCAGTGCAGCATCTCGGGGAGCGGCACCCACTGCCGGGAATGGCAGAGGGCTTGAGACTTGTGTGTGTCCCCTGCCCCGTGCTGTCACCCCCGCCGTGCTCTCCAGAGCAGTGTTGGGACCCCAGCCCGGTGGAGAGGTGGGAGCTGTGATCGTGGGGCTCAGCCTGTCGTCCCTTTGCTTCAGACGTGACTTTGTCCTGTCCGTCCCTCTGAGATGTTCAACACATTTCGAGGTGGTCCAGTCGGGAAGGGCTGATAGCACTTCCCAGCCTAAACTAGTCCCCAGACAAACCTGCTAGGGAAGGCGGTGGAGAGCACCTTAAGAGCACCTTAGGAGCACCTTAAGAGCACGGACGTGTTGCTCGTGGAGCACCTCGGGCCGCTATTTCCAGCGAGGATAGCTGCACCGCGCTGGGAGCCAGCAGCGCTTGTGGTTCAGGTGTCGCAGGTAAACAGGGCTGCCCAAGCTGAGTGAGCTGGCCCCGGTGCTGGCAAGGGGCTGCAGTCCCTGTCCTGTCCCCAGTGGGTGCCCCCATCAGCTGTGGGTTGGATCTGCCCGTGCTGAGCCGTGCCAGCTTGCTCCACGCTGGGTTGTTGATTAATTACATTGCCAGAGGTCGTTAAGGGACATTGCTCTGGTAGACATGTGGCCCGAGTTTATGCAATGAAGTTCTGTAAGAATATCCCTTCAGCGGTTTGGGTTTGGTGTTTTCTTTTTTTTTTTCCCTTTCCCCAAGTACGAAAAAAATAACTGCATGACTTTCCGTTCGTTTGAGTTCTCCGGCTTTGCTACATCGTAGGAGCCTGCCAAAAAGGATGCTTTGGATGGTTTGTGGAAGGAGTTGCTCCAGAAGGGGGGAAAAAAAGCGCCTGGCTTGCTTTTATAGCTGTAAATAGTTGAAACATTAGGTTCTGTGTCAGGCATCACTTGTACAACAGGAGCCCTTTTTAGCAGTTTAAAGCCCATCAGTGCAATTTGCAAGCTTTCATTGTTTTATCGCTATAACCTGGATGAAAGCAGGCTACCTAGACTGGGTCAGAGCGTCTTTGGGTTTGCTGTAAACATCTTTTCCAGTGGCTTATTAAGCCTGGGCCAGAATCCATCCCTTCTCTCTGAAGAGAGTTTCTTTCTGCCACTATTCCCACTTATTTCCCTGGGCTATATGACAATTCTGAAACGCTTAGGATGGTGACAGTGAACATTAACGTCAATTATTAAATTAATTTGGACTGAGATAGGATGTGACTGTAAAGTGCAGTTGCTTTGCACATGCTTAGCTGTAATTCTTTGCATGGACACCCTCCTGCCAGAATAAGAAGGTGCTGCTAATCAGTAATCCACTTTCAAAGGCTCAAGAGCAATGCACAGAATTGCCTCTCTGGGCTATAATAGTGCACAGAATAAATAAATCACCACGGTTCCTGTGGTCTCCTTGCACTCTTAAGATGCAAATGTTGCTTGCACTGCTGCTCAGGGCTGCTTCATGAGAAAAAAAGCGCAGGCTTGTGTTTCCTTGGTTTACATTTTAACAGCTTTAACTCTGGGATTAGCTGCTCGATGCAGTTCAGGACAACTTAATCTGCTTTAATGCTTTGCTGTGTGCGCACGGACATTGTTTGGCAGCGTTTGACTGAATTAAGAACCAGACTGGAGTTTCTTGCTACATGTGTTCATGATGTTCTTTGCAGGGAGAGTGTGTGTGAGCCCACACGATTTTTATATGCTTACCCTTGAAATGTCAACATGAATCTGTTTGCTCCCTGTGGAATGTAAACACGAAAAGGGTTAAAGGATGAAAAAGCAGTGGAGATGTTTCCTGGGGAAAACAGCCCCGCTTTGAACTAAAGGAGAGATTTTTTCCAGTTTAGCTTTTCAATGAGAGTGGCAGCAGTTGGCAGGAGAGCACCACTTTTACAACTCTGTTTTGGATGGATGAAGTTGGTTGCTAAGCTACAAGACGCCGAGCCGTGGCTGCGTGTTTTGATGGGCTCTGAATATCCTCATGCTGATTTTTGAACATCCAGATGTCTCTTTCTAAGTGCCTTGGGTTTCAGGCGTTGGGCAAACGTGTGAGGTACATTTTCCATCGTTGTTTACTAACTGAGGCCACCTTGAGCTTCGTGTTGTCAACAGAATAATATTTGCAGATCGTTTGTCAGCTGTATGGAATTGGCTTTGTGTAGATAGAATCTGCATTGTGCGTGGCTGGTGCCATACAAATCCCTAATATAATAATTATCTTTGTTTCGGAGTGACATTTGATTGGATGGTATTTTTTTACACTTAAAAGAGGGCTTTGAGTTCCTATATGGAGGAAGAATCCCGACAGAATTCAGCAGTTTTGCTTCATCCTCTTTGGTTGTCTTCTTTAAAAATAAATTAGTAACCATTGATAGCCTGAGAGTGCATTGGCAGCTCTCATTTTTTTTAAAATTAGTAGTGGTTCACATTATATTACATAAGTTCAAATTATGGTTGTCATCATCATCATCATTCATACTAGGAAGTACTTCCTATGTAAAAAAATTCAGAAGGAAATTCACTGATTCTGAGTTAAAACAGCCACTTACTTCTGGTCATAATCTGTATTTAATTGGCTAAGGGCTTTAAAGCAATTATCCTGCAGATCACAGTAAGTCAATATGAACATGAATTCAGTTTGGGGTGATACAGGCAACGTCCTAAAGCTGGTTTTGGGTTTTGTGTTGCTTATCAGTGATGGCAAGGGTCCATTTGCTGCAGTGGGTCCTCTGTTTACTCTGTAAATGCAGGGATCACTAGAGTTACATGTCTGGCCATTGTAGAAACCTTAAGTGGACACAGAAATCATCTGTCACTAAATATTACATAAATTTAGTTGGGTTCCACAGTGATTTTTTAAATCTGATAATGAGAAGTGTATTTTCCCAGTGGTTGCCATCTGTCGCTTTGACCCTTGAGGAGCAGGATGAAGCATGACAGAGGTCTGACTTGACAGCAAGCAAACATGATAATTTTCTGATATTTCTTAAATTTCCTCAAGGCAGCTTGACCATAACAGCCTTAGAGAGTACATGGGTCCCCTGCTGTTGGACTGCTTTGTGGTCGAGTCCTTGGCAGCAGCTGTAAATCTTTGGGCCACGTGAATCCTGGAGCATCCTCCATGGAATGTGGTGGTGCAAGGATGCAGTTCTGGTGGCCAGGTGAGTCTCCTCCCCCAAGCAGAGAAGTGGCTGTGTGGTGGGGAGGAGGAAGAGCTTGCAAAGCCCTCTTTCCCTGGAGATTAGATCACTTGTTGTCCATGGCAGTGCAGTCAACAGCAAATTTAGAATCTGGTGTTTCATCACTTGTTCTCAGTGGCAGTGAAGTCAACAGCAAATTTAGAGTTTTTTAACTTCAGCCTTTTTTATAGCGAGCAGTTTGCAGGAGCTGGAAGCAGATTATCTTCAGATTTTTATGGGTGCAGCAAAACACTTGCCAGATTATTTGTCACCATAGCAAAACAGATTAGATGGGACTTGCAAACTGCAGTTGAACTCACACTGTTCCTTTTCTGAGGTCCAGCCTACTCTGCAATTATCCTCTAGAATCCGTCCAGTCTATTTCATTAGTGGCCCTTAGTTAAATTTCAAGTGAACTATTGAATGCATTTGGACAAAATCCAGCTCTCTTCTTTTCCTCCCCCCGTTCTGAATCATCTGAAGATTAAAATAGATGTTTCTCACAGTAGATACAGACATTAAGAGCAAGAAAAAAATCCTTTCCTAAGTGCTTGTTAGCATCATCTGTGATAGTACCATCATGCCTGGCTCGAGCAGAGGGTTCATGCCAGAGCCAAAGGCCACTGTCCTGCCTTTTTCTACACGGTAATTATATGGGGCTGGTGTGTTTGATTTAGTTTAACTGTCCATCTGGCAGTGCTGTTGAAATTTAACAGCAAGCTTTGTATTATCTCAGCTCTGTAGATGATAATTTCACTGCATGGAGCACATGCTTTCTTTGGCTCTACTTCTTTCTTCTGTCCTTTGCCTTTTTTTTTTTTTTTTCTTCTTCTTTTCTCTGTTATCATCTTCCAACAATTATCCCCCAGAAGTAAAACAAGTCACTGTACCAATGGTCAATAGAATAGATTTCCCTGTTAATTACTATTACTCTGAAGAAATTGGTGTGTGATGTGTATACCAGTTTCATAGTGTTTTCACCAACTTTGTTGCCCATCAGATACATTTAAATAATGTCCCTAGGGAAAACAAAGTGGGACATAACTGACAGATGAGAAGTTTGATTCACCCTGGTCTGGAGAGATGGTGTGGAGTTTCCCCACAAAGGAACTGTGGCTTAAGCAGGTTAAATCACACATTTTTACTCGGTCATCAGTCACCAGTTTCATAACTGAAACTTCTCCTCCCCATGCAGGTTCCAAATGCTTTATGTGCATTTTGTCAGTAATTTAAAATAACCTGTGGTTTGCATAACTCTGCTGTGGGTTTTTGTTGTTTTTTTTTTTTAATGCTCAAGCCCCAGGCTCATATTTATTATATGAACCCCAAAAGCAAATCACCTCAATTTTTAAGCTAAACTGCTGGGGAAATGCATTTGGGTTTTGTTTTGGCAGGTATCACCGTTGTGGTTTTTTTCAGAAGGTAACCAGGCTCTGGCCACCCTCTCAGAACGTGGGCTGGGGAGGTCAGAGCAGTAACCCAGCGAGCCTTTCCTCGCCCCGCATCCTTTCTGCCCGTGTGATGATGACATTTGAAACCACGTGTGCCATTCCAGGCTGCTGTGACATCAGTGGAAGTGCACCCACTTTGCAGAGGAGCTGATGGGAGGGTGGATGTGTGTGTTCCTGGCACCACCTGACCCCACCCTGCTGCCCGGCCTGCGGTGGGAACGCTGCTGCAGGAAGTCGGAAAGCCGTGCTTAATTCCTTCCTCTGCTGCAGGGATTTTAGGTCTGCATCGCCCACCTCCCAGGAGAGCTGCTTAACCAGGAGGTCGTAAGCTGTTCCAGGTGTTAAGGAAATTTTCCACCCCTCTGACCAAAGGTCTGTCACTGCTTAGTGAGTAATTCATATGGTGAGAACGAGGGCAGTCGTGACCTGAAGCCTGGAGCAAGGTGGTCTGGGTTCCTCAAGCACGGAGAGGAGCTGTTCCTGTGATTTACCACAGGCTGTTCAGTGGGAAAGAAGGAGGATGAGCAACTGGGACCAAAAATTGGGTCCCTTCACTCACTGTACTTCAGCTGCAGCCTGGGCTAGGGAAACCTTGGGCTCAGGGGCTGCTCCAGGAGGAGCCACAGCTCCCTGTGTGCTTGGAAGGAGCCTGGTATAGACCATAAGGTGCTCTCCTAAAAAAGATGCTTCTAGCTGGCCTCGTCCCTGGAAGGAATTTGTAGCTGGATCATGTTCTCACTGGGAAAAGGCTTGAACTCAGGAGCTGCTGCAAAAGGACCAGAAGAACAAGTGAGCAGAGCTGTAAAGGTTTTAGCTGTGCTTTGCAAGAAGGTGATGTGTGCAGCTTGACCTGCTACAAAGCCTCATCCTGTGCGTTCCTCTCATTCCGATCCGAGAAGCTCTGTAGGCTCAGCTTCGCTCAGGGCCAAAGGTGGAGAAACACCTGAAACATCTGAATGAAACATCTGAACCCCAGTAAGCAAAGTGCCCTGCTGTTCCAGACTCTGGAACTGTGGCGCCTCGGGGCCCGCAGGATCCCAAACTGCCAGCCCTGTGAGGGGTAGATAACTCAGAAGACCTGAGGACATGTTCTTTTGCCATTAAATCCCACCAAAGCGTCCATGTTGGCGCTCACATTGTGTTTTGGATCTGGTCAGTGGCCTCTGAGCTAATACCAGCTTTCACTAAACAGTTTATTGGTTCGAAACCTACTATGGAACACATTTCAGGTGAAATGAGCTCCCTGCTGCAGGCAGGACACGGTGACAGTTCCCTCCCTTCACAACAAGGCCATGTATACCTGGCAGCCAGCCAGCTGCTCCTGATGGATTTAGGATGCCAAGAAAACTTGGCCTCTAATGAGCTGTCTAATTAACTACTAGACTTGTGATGTACAGCTTAGTTTTACCAAGCCATTCCTTTGCCAAAGCTTAAGTCTTAACATCTCTTGCCTCCTGCATAGCAAATGCATTTCCATGTCATTCTTCTGTTTTGAAACTACTGTAAAGCAGATCAAGGGCCAGGCTGCTTTCCTTCTTTAGAAATATAAAAAAACATTCTTTAACTCTTCTGCCACTGTTTCAAGGCAGATGAGCATCCAGATCTGAGTAGCTGATTAACTTTCTAGTAGAGGCAAAAAAACCCAGAGTGAAATAATCATTGGAAACTGATTTTATGCATCACGAGTCCCCTCCTTCCTCGTGCTTTAGCTGGAGTATGAAAAGTTGAGGCTACCCACACAGATTTTTTAAGATTGCATCATTACATTGAGAAGCCTGTTTTTAACAAAAAGTTAAAATATTTTCCAGGGAAATAAAACCTCCTACTGTACTCCCAGAAAGTTTACTTCATGAAAGTAGTAGACTGCTTTCCAGGACTGCCCAGGAAAGCAAAAAACAAATGTAGCTATTGATTCTGGTAATGAATAATCCATAGCCAGTGTTTGATGGCTAAGCAGGCATGGTTTTCAGTAACATCACTTGCAAGTCAAACTGTTTGGAAGCTGGTATTGGTGAACTGACCCAAAAGCAAACTTTTCAGAATATTTGTCTCAGAGATGCCACTTGATAAGCTGCAGTTCTGTTTTTAGTATATAAAATAGGAATATATAGGAACAGAAATACATTCCAGTTCAAATCATGCAGAGGCAGGAGAAGTAAAGAAGTGAATGAGACAATGACAACATAGAGGAGGCCTCAGTAATTTACCTAAATGATTATTGATAATGCCAGCCTTAGCTGCATATGAACATCCTCAGGCAGCCACTGAGGGCTGGAATTGGCAGGGAAAACCAGGATGCTCAATCCATGCTCTGCCCAAAGCACAGCCATGGCATGCCCTGCTCTAGCAGCAGATGGGCAACGCACAGACATCCCCATAACAGCTTCTGACAGAGAAGCTGGTGCCAGAAAATATTTCTTGTCCTTGTTTCCAGAATCCTTTACAAGCCCCTCTGCTGCTTCCCAGCTGGGATTTGGCGGCGGCTGCAGGACCCCCACACCGGCTGCTGGGGGCCACAGGGAGGTGGCCACGGGGCTGCTGAGTGCCCAGGGCTTTGCTGGAGCACTGCCCAACACTTTCTGACCCCAGGGTGGGCTCTCTTCTGCTTTCTGGGGATGGCTGGTCCCACGTCACCTGAGGACACCTGTTTGCCAGCTGTCCGTGGGGAGTTGGAGGGGCTAGGTGACCTGGCACAGCAGCAGATTGCAAATCCCTCCTGCTGTGGGATTTTCTAGGACCAGCCCTGCGAGGACATGGTAACGCAATCCTGAGCGCAGATTTTGAAATGCTGAGGTGAGATTATGCTGACATCTCTGCCCTAATATTCCATGCTCCACACATCCCGTCAGAATTAGCTCTGTGGAAGTTAACAAGATTGCCTGCTTGGAAAAATTATATTTTTTTTTTTAGTTACATTTATGTCATCAAACGTGGTGAATCATTGTGAAGTCTGGCTTTGGCTGCTGGTGTAGATTCCCAGTGTAGCTGCTTCTTGTGTGCAAATGGGAGTAAATCCTGAGTGGCATGAGGCATCTGGGTGCTGAACCATTGTGCCACGCTGGGAGCAGCACTGATGTCAGTACCTGTGTAATGATGCCACCCAAACACCAGAAAAGACTGAGTGACATAGAATCTGCATGCAGAGACAAAGCCTGAATTAATGCAGTTTATACTATTTTGGCACTCTCAACCTGTCTAGCCCTCCTCCAGTAAGCTGCTTTCTGTCTGATTTATGTGCTTTTTGGTACTTGTGTAAGAATTTCAGTTCAGCTGCTTGTGTGGGTTCAGGTCATATTGCTCCATCACAGAATGACAGGGTCAATCGTGTTGGAAATGACCTCTGAGATCACTGAGTCCAACCCCCTTGTGCTAGACCATGGCACTGAGTGCCACATCCAGTCTTTCCTTAGACACCTCCAGGGATGGGGACTCCAACACCTCCCTGGGCAGCTCTTTCCAATGCCCAGTCACCCTTTCTGGGAAGATTTTTTTTCCTAATGTCCATCCGAAATCTCCCCTGGTGCAGATTAAGGCTGTGCCCTCTCCTCCTGTCCCTGTTCCCTGGGAGAACAGCCAGATCCCCCCAGCTGTCCCCTCCTGCATCAGGAGTTGTGCAGAGCTAGAAGGGCCCCTCGAGCCTCCTTTTCTCCAGGCTGAGCCCCTTTCCCATCTCTCTCAGCTGCTCCTCACAGGATTTGTGCTCCAACTCCTCCAGTTCCCTCATTCCCTGCTATTTCCCCAGGAGCCGCGGTTGAGGTGAATCATCCCAGTGCTCACAGTGCCTGCCTGTGTCCATGTGGGGGGAGGCAGTTTTTTTTTTTTTTTTTTTTTTTGTTTGTTTGTTTGTTTGTTTGTGTGTTTGTAAAGAGATGGTCTGTCACAGTATCTGGGCACTAGGTGTGGTTTTCTTTGACTTCAGTAGGTTTTGAATCCTGTGCTTTTCCAGGTTTGCCTAACCTGTCATAATCAGTGAACACTGCTGCTCTGAAGCCTCCTAGAAGGTGTCTGTTATTCAGGTGGATTAATTATGAAAGGCTTCATGAAAGGAAGTCCTTGTAGAAACAGATCTGAAGGGAAGAAGAGAATCTTGAAAACGAAGGGGAAAAAGTGCTCTTTGATCATTTTGATAATAACATTTGTCATGCCTTGAAAGTGACAATTTCATTCAACCACAGCGAAATGTTGAAGTGTTCCAAATAGCATGGCCCCTACTTCTCCTCTTCCAAAAAATGTGTATATATGCACATGCACACTGTTATTCTTCCCTCTGCTTCAACAGCAGCATGGAGAAATTGCTGCTGGTGATAAAACCACAATGCCTGACCAAAGCTGAAAGATAAAACTTGATGCTACCTGCATGGTTTTCGGACACACCCCATATCTACATGTGGGAGAAGTGGTTAAGTTGTTGGGATTTTGCACTCTCTCATATCACTGACTCCCAGCAATCTCTGAGAATTGCTAAATACGTGGTATATTATTGGGTAAGACACTAGTAATTGTACTGCTTGGCAGATGTGGAATGAGGTTTCACGTGTAGCAATCTCATTTCAGTTAAGTGGGAGTATAGGATTGGTTTCAGAAAAGAAAGGTGATCTCTGGTTTGAGTAGTGATCAGGAAGCTGAAGCTTTCTCTGGGCCTTGGTTACCTTCTGTAAATAAGGAGAATTTTCTGGTTTTATTGTCAATGAGGAAATGCTTCCACAGCATATTTTCAGTGCCTACCTCAATGCAAGTGTGAGCATAGCAGAAATACAAATTTAACTAACAACAATTAGCTGCAACAACTAACAACAATTAGCTGCAGAACGTATCCAAAACCCATTAAAGTCCATGGAAATACTCCCACTGACCTTACCAGGGATTGCCTTCCTGTGCTTTTAACTTTTTTACCTGGAACTTCGCACTGATATTTTCATCCGGGACCTGCCGTTGGCAAAGGCGCCTTTAACCGGTCGTTACCGCTGGGTGTAAAAACTCATTGTAACCATTTCTTTTTTCTTTTCTTTTCCTTTTCCTGGGCAGGATTTATGTGGGCATCATTCCTGTGATACCCTGGGAATGGCAGACGTTGGGACCATCTGCTCCCCCGAGCGCAGCTGCGCGGTGATTGAAGACGACGGCCTCCACGCAGCCTTTACGGTGGCTCACGAAATTGGTATGCAGTGCCTTTTCTGTTCCCCTGCCAAGCCAAACACTCCCAACAGCTGCATTAGGAACCAAAATACCCCGCAATTAATTCCAGATTTCCCCCGGCCCGGAGCCCCGCCTGGGGATTAGGGCTGTGTACATATGCACTTCAGGGTTAACTAATAAGGGATCAGAAGGCAGGGGAAGGCGCACAGTAGGTGTTTCCTCCCTGACAGTGGCCTTTCTGAGCAGCAGTTGAAGTGAAAATTCAAAAGCTGCTGCTACTGCCCAGAGATGTCAATGCATGGCCCTCCTGAGGAAGCTTTTGGCCCATCTGTTGTCATTTTCATGCACTTATCTGTCGGAAAATAAGTCGCGTTTTTCAACTTGTTGCATGCGCTGTTGTTAGGAAGCTTTTTTCCTTCTGTTCCCTGCAGAGGAAAGCTTTTGTGGCAAAAACCCAACATAATTCCAGTGTCTTTGTAAGCGTACAGAAATTCATTTTAAATCCTGTAATAAGTGAAATGTTATTATTTAGGTGATAAAGGTTTGGTCACAAAACCTGTTTAGCTTTGTTTCAGTTTCCACCTCAGTGGACAGCAGTTAAGTAAGGAGCTTTGCATGTACCTTTCAGAAAGGTTTAAGATAGAATTAATGACAGAAGAAGGTTTGTCTTCTGGGATATTACTTCTGTCATGATATAACCCTTCAAGAGAGATGCTGCCATCTTGACAATGTTTAATTTACTGATGTTTTGTGAACTGTGTTCACTGGAAATACGTTTGCTATAAGGGCTGTTCACCTTGGGGAGTGAACAGCAGTTTGAAAGTGAAGAATGTTATTTTTTTTTTTTCTTAAAAAAAAAAATAGTTTTGGAAGGAAATAACAAGGAAAGGAGAGCTTTCACAGAGAGCCAGCTGCTGAATTGCCTTGCACCTTGTGCCAAACCAAAGTAAAGTTTGCTTTGGGAGTATCATTGCAGTGGTTCCATTTTCAAGGAGCTTGCAGGTAGAGCCTGAGATCTGAGTGCCTTGTACATATGGCTGAGGAAACAGAGGTCACCAAGGATGGAAAATGACCTGGCTCTTCAGTGACAAGTGATCCTAACCTTGCTCCTCTTATAGCTCTGCAAAGGAATTGCATCAGTGGTGGCTGGAGGAGGCATCAGGCGTTGCATGAAACACGAAATACTGTGGCAGGATGAGTCCCCAAAGCAGAAATTTTATTTTAGTAAGCGATAATATCACAACAAAAGAAAAAGTCCTCTGGCTTCACTTATTCAGTGCATTTAGAGAGAGCTACAGCAGTGTAGAAAGACAAATTCACGTGGGATGTGGATGTTGTGAGTGAGCCATCACAAATCTGGGATGGGTTAAATGGCAAACTTGGCCTGTCATTCACAGCCCCAGTGCTGGGGACACTGCTCGTGTCCCTTGCACCCAGAAGTGGTGTCTCTAGTGAGGGTCATGGATAGGGTTGGGTGAGGAGCCCTCTTGCTGGTGGTTCTGGTGTGTGAAGAGGAGAGCGTTGCCTTTCCTGCCATTTTATCAGCAATAAATAGATTTTTAGGTAGATTAAAAATGAAAGAACACAGATCAGTAAGGATAGGGATGAGCAGCAAACGTTCACATTGTTACCTTGAGTTCCATACAGAGAAAATATAAGCAAAAGTGAATTATTTTTAGTGATCTAGAAGCACATTTTGGAGAAAGGCCATTTACATACCTAAGCATTTACAGGAATCTCTAAAAACTATAATTTTCAATGTAAAAAAGGCATGAATTGAAATGAATAAATAAGAACCCTAATGGACATAAAACCTCTAGTTTGAGGCTGTTTAAAATAACATCCTCTTTTTTTTTCCTCTTCACCAGAAGTTTTTAAGAAAGGAGGGGTGTCAAGTCACAGAATGATCTTTGTGTGTGTGGCCTGAAGTGGGAGAAGCTGAGAAGAAAACACAGCTAAAATTGCTTGAGTACTTAAATCAAAGGTCAAAAAAGGATGAAAAATAAAAGTGTGGCATGGATACCCTTTAGTTAAGCACTTTGGGGAAAACCTTGCTGTATTTTATTTGGAGACCAGATTTCTTCCTGCAATGCAGAAATCTCCAAGTTCCCCCTGTCCTGTGGGCAGGGTGTAGCTTTAATTTTACAGTGGCTCAGTTCCTCAGTCAGAGGGGATGCTGTGAGCCTGAAATGTTATTTTCTTTCACTTGGAAGGTCAAGGTGAGCCACTGGCTGAAGCAGAGTCACTCTCAGTGGTTTTTGTGCACGGGGAGCAGATGCAGCATCTTTGCAAGGACTTGATCCTCAGAGTGTCCTCACTGTGACTTCCAGGGGCTCTGAATGCTCTTTCTTGCCCCCCCGAAGGATCCAAGAGCATTTTCCAGACTCAGATTCTTTCTCTGGAAGGCAACCAAAGTAAATTGAACTGCAGCTCAACCCGACAGGAGGATGCACAGCCCGGGGGCTCAGGTTGGATTGGCTCAGGTTGGAAGCCAAAAAGTTTGCTGCAGAGCAAACCTGCTGCTTCTCTTGCCAGGGTTTCTGCCACATCACGTGGGAGATGTTTGCTTTATTTCTTCCAGATAAAATAGGTGGATTTTGGCCAGTGGTTTTTGAGGGGGAGAGAACGAATGAGCAGCAACAGGCAAAACCTCCACAGGCCTGTAAAGGAGAGCACAGGAAGGAATAGATGCAAATTCTTGGTATAAATGATTAGCTGGCAATAAAAGGTGGAAATCTTTATATAAAGTTTCATAAGGTAGGACCTAAATCTTGTCCTACTTGTATGTAGGAAAAATCAGTAATACCTTGTCTCCAATGTCAAATGGGAAAAAAAAGAGGACAATGTAACAAAAAACTGGGAAGAAACCTTGTAACTTTGAATTGGTAATCCAGTTTTTCTTCAGAATACAGGGGAGTGGTGCTAATACCATCAATGTTATTTTGAAATCACAGCCTGCCAAGACATCCAGCCGCCGTCAGTAAATCCATATCTGGTTATTTTCTAGCAGGGGGCATGCTGCTGTCAGTTGGGACAGCAGTAGCTTCATTTTCCCAAAAATAACCCCTGGATTCTTGCCTGAAATCATCACCATGTTGTGGCATATGGATGCTTTTTTTTTTTTACTTCTAGCGGCTCCTTCAACTACACCTCCACAGCTCTGCAGAACTGAGTTTAGGCACAGTATGTAGGAATTCTCCAAGCTTTTGTTATCAGCAGCCTGTTGTCTGTGAAAAAAAAATGATGTTTCGTTGCTTCATGCACTTCCCTGCCTCTTGGGGACATGTGGAGGAGAGCAGTAAAGAACCTGAGATTGCTCATAATCTCAACATTTATTTAATGTTTTTCATAGGGCAGCACTACATTGCTTCTCCATGTGTCCCTTATTCAAATGACCATCAGGAAGCAAAAACAATCAGATTTGCCCTCTAATACTCTGGACCTTTGGATCAGAGATTTGTTACTTTGGCATTGCTGAATTATAAACAAGTGAAGATCAGCATGATCCAGCATCAGCAGCAGGCAAATTAATCAGTTGGAATTACATTTGACATATTCTGTGATGGGATGTTTCCATGTTTTGCAGCCTGGTGCTGTGTTTTGAGGTGTAGTCATGGTCAGAAGTTTGTGCTGAAGTCCCACTGTGCTTTGGCACAACCATACCACCACCCTAAACAGTTTGCCATCTACAAAAGCAAAACGAGGAGAGTTCACGGGGATCTAAGAGGAGCTACTGCTTGTTTTGTCAATAGGAAATTTCCCCAAATCACAAAGGGAATCCCAGGGAAAGCCAAGAATTAAACCTGATTTTTGATCTAGAGTCTCCTGAGTTTTGATCTGGTCCTTAAGTACAAAAGCAGCCTTCCTTCAGCCTTCAAGCAGGCAAAGCTCCAGTTCAGCTCTGTGGGAGTTACGTGGCTCTAACATTTTAAATTATATTTATCTTTGTTCTTTCCATCAATCTTAAGAAACTTACTCTTTTAAAAAGAGGGAATACAGCCTTTTTTTCTCAGTGATAATGTTCATTTGACCTTTTGCAATGTTCCTACTCCTCTGTTACACAAACACTCTGGCATGCAGTTACTCCTTCTGTCCTCCTGAGTAATATGGTTTACTGATGTTCTTTCCAAGTATTTTATTTTTAGGCTATAGCTTTAGCATTGCTGCGTGGAACTAATTAAACCTTTGTTCATTAGTTGCCTTTTATCTTTCACATGTGACTTTTGGGGAGGCAAGGCCAAAGGGTGGGATAAAAGCAGCCTTCAAATACATTTTAAAAATTGCTGCAAAAATTTGCATAATAAATCACTCCCCACGTCCACCTGGGACAGCACAAGGGGTAATGGCCTGAAATTGCAGCAGGGGAGATTTGCTTTAAGCATTAGCCAAAATCATCTGGGCAGGAGAGTTGAGGGCAGGAGTGAAGTGCCTGGGGAGGCTCTGATTCTGGGGGGTCACAGGAGCCATCTGGCTGAAGCAGCTGTGGCTCAGGGGATGCTGATCCTGCCCCAGGGCAGAGGGATGCACAGGATGCCCCTTCAAGGTCTCTGCTCAGCATCATCTTCTGTGGTTATGAGGAGTTATCACAACATCCTCCACAGCTGGGCTGTGTAATGCCTGAAACCAGGGGACTGCACAGAAACTACAGCTCAAAAATCATGGAATGGTTTGGGTTGGAAGGGGCCTTAGAATGGTCCAGTTCCACCCCCTGCTGTGGGCAGGGACACCTTCTGCTATTCCAGGTTGCTTCAGGCTGGCTTTGGACACTTGCAGGGACGGGGCAGCCACAGCTTTTCTGTGCCTGGGCCTCACTGCCCTCACAGCCAAGAATTTTCTTCATATTTTAAGTAACAAGTTTGATACCAAATCTTTTCCAGCATGGTGTCTTTCTGTGGCCTCTGTCACCACTGAGGACAAAAGTATCATGAGCGCTGCCAGCAGAATGTATTAGAGAGCATAATTTTCTGTAAAAAAGGCATTTTAGAAGTGAGGTATTGCTCCTGGCATCTCTCCACTGAAATACATCAGGATGCCATGAGCTCTGAGTGGGTTGGAGCAGTTCATTCAGAGCTTGAGCTGTGTTTGAGCTGCAGGCCATGAGGAAGGAATACCCTGTCCAACTTACAGCAAACTCTGCTTCTGACTCCTTCAGTAACAAATGAAACTGAGAACAACGTGTGTGATACTTAAAGGGGTCTTTTGATGTCCGTAGAAGAGTCAAAAAATCCTCCCACTCCTTGTTTTGCCGCATGTGCTCATTTTGTGTACACTCAAAAGTAACCAAAGACAGCAATCTTGCCTTTGCCATGTTCTGCTGAACACGCAGCCCTTTGATTTCCAGGCTGTCAAGATAAAGCAGATAAAGACAGGCTTCAGACCTGACAGCTACAAATCTCCTGGAGCCTTTCATTTCAAGGGGGATGCATTGCCAAGGGCACAGAGTCTCACAGCCACATGAGAAAAACAGTGGAGGTTGTGACTCTCATATTAGGTTTCCTTCGTGACAGATGAAGTTTAGGCAAATATCCAGGTAATCGTAATTAGGCAGATTTGCTTTCTTAAAACAACAAAAAAAACCAGAGAGTACACTCATCCAAGTCTTCTCTGCTGACATACATCAGGAAAATTGCTTGATTCCTCCTCTTTGAACCTTTTTTTTTCAAAGTTCTATCTTAATTTCTGCTTGCAAAAGCTCTCAAATTAAGCCTTCATGAACATTTGATTAAGAGGAAAGGTGGGCAGACAAAGAAGCTGAAGGTGGGGCAGAAAATTAAGCTGATGCCACAAAAAGCAAACATCAGCTGTCTAAAAGGTTGCTGGTTAAAATTTTGAATAAAAATTCTTGGCTTGCCCAGCAATATTTTTATTACCTTGTAATGTTATATAAAATACATCATTGCTCCACCTGCAGCAGACATGGTGCTTAAAGCAAACTGTAAAATTCTGTGTTTTGCCTAATATTTCACAGCAGTCATTATCAAAAAATATGTTATGGACGTGGTTTAGTGGTGGATTTGGCAGCGTTAGGTTTATGGTTGTGCTCAATGGTTTTTTCCAACCAACCTGAGTGATCTCTGATTTTATGATCCAAAAAGAAGTTCAGTGTTCAGCCTGGCCTCCAGCCTTGCAGGGTAAAGCAGGGATTGCTTTCCTCCTTGGCAGGGAGATAATACCAATCCAATAATGTAATTTTTGTGGGGGGCAGACTTCTGGTGCAGCAGACAATGCGATTTTTACATTCCCACAGAGTTCATTCATTTACCACGAGCTGCTGTGAATTGTGTCCTTTCCAAACTCCTCTGAGTTGAACAGGTGTGAAATAGGTGTGTCACCATCTCCTGCTTCTTCATTCAAATGAATATTTCTCTTCTACATGCCCCATTAATTAGTGCAGCGTGGACCTCCAAGGCCACATCTTTTTAAAGATTATTTAATTCTGTGTGGACACAGTGGTCTCTGATTGCCTGGGCAGAACCTTGCCTGGGAATTGCCTGTCTGACAGGGCTGATGTGACTGTGATCTCCCACAAGTCTGTTACAACAAGCCAGCTCAGCACAGGTTTGTTTTGTGTAAAGTCTGCAGCACTGGTGGGTAAATGTCTGATTGGATTTTTTTTTTTTAATGTCTGCTCCTGAGAAGAAGCTGCACTCCAGACTATTGTTTCATTGAGTCTGAAGAACTCTTCTAAGCCAGAAATATTAAAAACTGCCTCTGGGCTGGAGATTTAAAAGAGAGAGTGATTTTTTTTTTTAATCCTTTTTCTTTCATAAGTGGCTGATAGCAGTCAAAGAAAAAAAAACTGGAAGTAAAAGTCAAGAATAAAAAAAAAGGAATGGCTAGTTTTATATTCTATGCAACTTTTTTGTAAGCTTGTGTAATTCAAATCACTACTGTTTATTAAAAAACCACCAGCTTTGTTAATTGTTATTGCTTAGGTCCATCATGACTTCAAGAGGATTCCTGAGTGATAGCAGCATGAAGTTCTTCAGAAGGAGTCAGAAACTCACAGGAGTTAGAAAAACAGCCCATGCCAGAAGAAGTGGTTTTATTTTGACACAGTTCCCACGTGCAATCTTTGTTTAGCCAAGGGAGAGCAGGAGGCTGATGCACAAGTGATTATTAGCCCAAGGAATGTCGAGCCAGGAGCTTCCTGAACCCCGATCCCACGAGAGCCACTGACTCACGGGGGAACCTGGGACAAATCTCTTGACCTTCTTTTGCTCCCCAGTTGTCCCAGCTGGAAAGGAGGTGAAAGGCATGACCTCACTGGCAAACACGTGCTCCATCCGAGCTGGGCTCCTCTGAGAAAACAAATCACAGTGCCTGCAGCACTTTCAGCCTGCTGTGTCACCTTGCATGTCCCCTGTGGTCAGAGGGAGTGCAAGAGCAGCTCTTTGGCATGCTGTCCAAGGTCTTGTCCAGGAGACCCACCTTGGTGTGTGCTTTAGCAAAGCCTGGAGTCGGCTTGCTCTATGTTGTGGGTATTTTCTGCTTTGTTTCTAATGCTTGAAATGCCAGTGGGAAATGTATGACAGTAATTTTGTGTGCTGTTCACGTTCACTCAGAGAACCTCTGCAGATAGCCTGGAACTGTATATTAAGAAAAACCAGAAATATCCAGACTCCAAGAAGTGTTTGAACAGTGCTCTCATACACAGGGTGGGATTCTTGGGGCTGTCCAGCAGGGCCAGGAGCTGGACTTGGATCATCCTTGTGTGTTCCTTCCAGCTCAGGATATTCTGTGATTGTGGTTTGCTTCCCAGTGTTCCTGAGAGTAAGAGAGCTGCTTCACCACACATCCAGCACAGCTCTGCTGCACTCCTGCTTTCCCTGCAGGGCTCTTGTGTCCTGATCCTTAGAGAGGATCAAGGTTTTAACTGACTTGGCATAATTTCTCTGAAGTATTCCCACCTTGTATTAGGGATATACCTCCCATTGCTGCAAGGTGTAGGGATCATTTTTGAACCCATTGCAGGTGTTGGCCTTCAGCAGGGAAAGCTGTGAGGAGAGGGTGCCACTCCATTTGGGTCTTTTTGGAGTTGGAGATGAATTTACAAGCAGGCCACCTCCTCCTTGGCTACAAGAGGGCAAACCCTGCCTCCCCTCCATCTGTTTCCTTCACCATTTCGTGCATTCCTACAGCATAACTTAACCAAACACCATCCTGCTGGTGAAATTGTATTATGTCATTTTCACTCAGTGGGAACTGTCAGCACCAGTAAGATGCTTCATTAAGTAGAAAACAGCAGATAATCTACAAACCCATTCTCAATCAGTCATCATTTTACACAGCTGCTGGGAGCCTTTTCTTTTCCTTCAATAGCCCAGTTTGACGTTCGTACTCGTACAAAATGGGGTGGGGCTAAAATTGGCTTTGTTTTCAAAAGCCTTCTGTGTAAGATCTGTATTCCTCGAGTCTTCTCTTCTGTCCAGAGCTTTCTCCAGAGCTCTGCTTCCATGCAGGGTCACTTGAAGGATCAGCCTTTCCAATTTGGAAGGGAAGAACCCCACCAGAAAATGCCAGAAACCACCCTCATGTCTTGTAATAACATCAGCAGGGTTTCATGCGTGTGGAGGTGAGGAGAGACTTCTTGAAGTAGGAAGGGAAGTGTCCCTCCCTTAATTTTTGGATGCAAAAGAATGAAGGGTACAGGTGTTAAAAAGACTTTGCTGTTCTCATTTCTGTGCCAAAAAGAGCAAAACGTAGCCAGGCAGTATTTAGAGATTACACAGCCCTGTGATATTTTGAATTTTGATTCTTTTTAATGAAATGCGAAAGCAGATTGCAGCATCATTGGGAGTTTGTCATATGCTTTAGTCACTTCTGAGTCTGGTCAGAGTACCTTAAAAGGCAAAGTTAGAACAGGGAGAAATTTAGATTGTGGTAAGAATTAGGAATTTTAACTCCATTAAATCCTTCGAGAGTTGCATTCACAGTGTTTGTGAATGTGTTTGTCACCCCAGGAGATGTGCATACAAAATTCATCAGTATGGAGAGCTAAAATCCATATATTTAATGCTATTATCCTCATTAACATCACTGGGGGCTAATTTAGAAGCCCAGACACTGACAATCAGAATTATGTATTTTGGAAATTATTCACTACTTACTGCTTCTTTCCTTATCATGATGGGTTTTTTCAATTATTTTTGAAAATTTTAAACATAACAAGGGAGACTCACAAATACTCTGGGAAGCTTCTCCTCCAAGAGGCTGAAGTCTGCCAAGTAAGTGACTTGGTTTTTGTCAGGCAGTGGAACAATGGCCTGATTTAATATGACAAAGTAGATGCTGCTAATGAGGTGTGTCCTCAGCTCACCCCATTTATCACTGTAAAGCAGAGAAGTTACCCTGCTCTCTCATTGAAGGTGAATCCATTAGCCTGACACTTTCCAGGAGATGACCCTGTTTCAGATTCCTCTGCTTTTGCCAAAGTATTTGGGATGAAATGTTCTGTGCTGAATAGTGGCCTGAGAAGCATTTAATTTTATTTATTTACTCTGAAATTCTCCACAGAGGCTGTCCAGCCTTTTTCTGAGGAGGGAGGCTAAATTGCAGCAGTGTTCTAAAGAAATCCTCAATGTCTCTGCTCAAAGTGAGGAGCTTGACATTTACCTGCAAGCTTCCTCATATCCAAAGGATATTTTTTTATTTGTCTCTATGAAAGAGAAAAAAAGAAAGAGAAACTCAAGAGCAGCCCAAGCTGCAGGAGCATTAACAGGCTGTGAATATGTGCTCTGTATTGTTTAATTATGAACTTCCATGGGCTGTCCTGAGCAGAAAATGAACAGTTCTGAAGAGTGAAGTGCAGTTCTTCAATAAAGGGATTTGTCTGGAGAACAAAACTGCATCTTAGATGGGTGAAGTGCTGCAGAGTGGTGTGGGAAATGAACTTGTAGAGAATTTTTAAAGTCTGACAGATGATGGAAACTGCCTTCTGATAGAAGATGGAAATGGAACTACAAACAAGTTTCAAAGGGTGGCCTTACAAGTGAGACTAGATACTTTAGAGAAACAGAACTATGAAAGATGCACTGTAGTAGGACCCACGAGGGGTAATTTTAGATAATTGGCTTTAAGGCATTTACAGCATGGTGTGACAAAAACTGATAGGCCAAGAAACACTCATAGTGTTTTGTAATGAGGAAATAGTTCACTTCTGATTGTAATGGTGTTTATTATAACATCTGTATTGTCTCACCCTTCTCATGAGACTGAAAATGGAGTAAAAGTTTTTAAAACACCTCTCAGTTTCCCATCTCCAGGTCAGAAAAAGACCTAATTGATAGAGTGGTACCAGAGGCTGTGACAAAGTGCAGTTCTGCCCTGCAGGACTGAAAGCTCCATGTCACAGAGCTCTGGAGAGTTCTGAATGATGCTGTAAAGTGCTGAGCACTCTGAAAAATTACATCCTGGAGCTGCTGCTGTGCACCCAGCTATCACTGATATCCCACGCTGAACCAGTGCTGAATGCCATGGGATGTTACTCAGCCAAACTCTTTGGATCAATGCTCCAGCTTTTTTTATTCACCTAGGGCTGTTTAGTTCCAAGGTAAAGACTTAAAAATTAAAGTCCTTTTCCACTGAGACACCCTCATTGCCTTATTTCACAAACATTCTGCAGTGAGGTAATTTCTACAACTGTGAGCAGTCTTACATATACAGTGTATTAAATGCTCAGACACTTTTAGAGAATTTGCTCTGTAGGTTAGAAGTGGTGCACTGATTATTTGGTTACTCTGTCAGAGGAATCTGTCAGTTTGAAATAATAATCTTAGCAGGGAATTGTTTTGCTCAACACCAGCATTCGTCTGGAATGAAACAAAGCTGTTGTCATCTCTTCAGAGCAAGTCTTTGTGTGTAGTGCAGTATCAGATTGAAACTTGACATGTACCTCCTGATATTCAGTGTCTCAGTGCGGCACAAAAACAGCTTTATCTGTCCTTATATAGGAAGTATTGCCAAACAAAAATGGCTTTACTTACCTGAAAAAAGAAAAGGCCAAGTCTTGCAGAATGTGTCCCTTTCAGGGCATCAGGCTTTTTTTTCTTGCAGTGGCTTTGTCCTTATTGTTAAAGCACTCTTGGTTTAGCCCTGCATATCTTATTAATCAACTTTTGGCTGAAGCTGAACATTTGGAGCATTAAGTTCAGCTCTCTGCTGCTTTATTCCCATTCATTCTTCTACCCTTTGTTTAGTTGCATCTTAAATACTTTTATTTTTAGCTGTTTAAAAAGATGTAGCACCTTTCTAGACAGTTGCAGAGCATTTTCACAAAGTTTTTCTTGCTGAAGGTGAATTGGAGAAACAGTAAGAAGTCAATTGTTGATAAATATAAATGAGTACAGCTCCCTTCCCTCACACGATTGTGAGCTCCAGCTGGTAAACTCTGGATAGTCATATAATTTAATTAATTTGTTTCATTTCCACAGGGCACTTGCTCGGGCTTTCCCATGACGACTCCAAGTTCTGTGAGGAGAACTTTGGCTCCATGGAAGACAAGCGCCTGATGTCCTCCATTCTGACCAGCATTGATGCTTCAAAACCCTGGTCCAAGTGCACTTCAGCAACTATCACAGAGTTCTTTGATGATGGCCATGGTACGTGTTATCACTCACACCGTGGCAGCTACATGGTACTGCTTACTGTCAATCTCTCTTTTTAATGAGAACATTTTATGGCAGCTTATTTGCTAAATATGACGTTTACTCCTCGGGGAATAAGGACAAAAATTTTGTTTTCCAAAAGTAGAAATGAAAAAGCATAGTCTTCAGCTTCACTCTGTAATGAATTTTAAAGTCTTCACTGTGCTCCCAAAGCAACTGGAGTTATTAAACAAACCACTCAAATTCCAAAATGCTGAGATAAAAATGACATAATTGAGGGAATGGATCAAGTTGTTATGGTAACCAAAATGCTTATGGGTAAATGTATGGTGTGTCTGCTGAATGTAAAGATTTGCTTTTAAATATTTTGTTGGCTGATTTCAGTGCTCCCTGAAATATTTTTCTCTGACTGACTTAATTTTTTCTCTCAATTTTATTAGATCCATTAATCAGTACTATCCTGTTTTATGGTCCATATTGCTCTGGCATTGATTTAATATTAGCAAATTAATTTCCACAAATGAAGAGAATTTTCCCTTTTGAGTTACTGAGGTAACTCTCCCACCACCCATGAATGACCTCTCAGAGAGTGTAAGGAACTGGTTTCTCCTCAGTTCATGAGTAGCTATCATTTAGGTGTGTGGTCTTCAAGAGTTATTGATATGATGAAGTTATTCATAGCAAATTTGAACTCTCATCATGTAGGTCTGTAGTCCTCTGGGAATTAATTGTATTGCTAATGCTGTTGGTGTGAGTTCAAATGCATATTTAAGGAATCTTTTCTTGATGGATCAGCCATTCAGAGACCTTTTCTAAGTAAAAGTCTTCTATAGAAATTTATAATTTCCCAGTTGTTTTTTTTTAATCACAGATCTGTCCTAACAGAATACAAACTTCCATTAAGTTGAAGTGGAAGTCAATAATTTGACTTCAATATGAAAACTTGATCTGACAATCAATGGCCTCAGCAGCACTGGGGGCAGAATGGTGCTGAATGACACCATAAACTGATTTTGCTCAGCAGTGGAACACCTGACAGCTGAGTGCACTGCAGACACCAGCATTGCATGAATTTTGAGATTTTGAGACTCAGCTGAGTAAATCCCAATGGAAATGTCTCCTCCAAGGTCAGCCAGGGGGCTGAGGAGGATGAAGGTGCTGCTTCCCTGTCTCCTGGGGCCTGCTCTCAGAACAATAAACAGCTCTGTCATGGTATCACCATTTTTTTAATGCTCACAAGATGACCCCAGACGACAGTTTGACATTTAGGAAGAAAAGGCTCGGTTCTTGTCCAGAGGAGAGTGACATTTATCCATCTGCTTTTAGCAAAGCCTTTCCATAGGTACTAATTGCCTTTATTGTCATGCCAACCACCAGGCTGTGGGATGGTTGCTTGGGACTTGGTGTGTTCAGTCCCAGTGCTCTGTGCAACCTGGAACAAGGACTGTTTGTATTTTAATTAATTTATATCCTGCTTATCTGCTTCCTGCACAGATCTTGTTCCGCCTTCTTTTTATTTTTTCCCCCAAGATATATTACACATGGCATTGAGAGAGATAATGAGATGGCTTAATTAGCACTGTCAACAGCCAACAATGTTGCTCTATTCCAGGGCACAAAGATGTTCTTTAGTGCCCAGGACCATTAAAAAGAAAAAAAAAGGGAATAGCAGTATGTATATGCTCTGGATGTTGAAATGTAATGCAGAATTGAAGCCCTCTCTGCCCTCCAAGCAGGAGGCTGGACCAGCTGGTGGTAAAAACACCTGCAATTCACTGCACCCTGTCCAAACACAGACACTGCTACAGTCTACCCATGGAAAGACTTTTTTTTTTCCTGTGGGAAATCCTTAGGGGCCTTCCCTATCTTCAGTTTTGAATTTATCCTGTGAGATCCTCTGGAGCACCTGGCTTTGTAGGGATTGCACAACTTCTCTCAGTTAAGGAGAAGTTTGGATCTCATTCTCCTGTGTTCTGGAGGGGAAGAAAAGCTATATTTGCTATGTGAGCTTGTGAAACTGAAATGATTGACAGATGAGTTTATGCAAGGGTGAGACTTTTCTTTCCTTTTTCTCTAAATTTGTATTTCCAGTTGAAATGAAGTGTTATTATGGTGTTTTAAAATACTGAAAAACAACTCTGCTTGGGAATTTGATAAACTTAGGCATAGGTACAAAAGCAGTGTATAATACTGAATATTGACATGCTACAGCCTTCCCATCACTGCCCTCACATTTCAGTGGCTTCCTCCCTTCTCACAAGAGGATTTCCACTGCTGTTTACTTTTACAAAGTGTATTTTTGCCCAAATATATGCAAAGTATGTCCAGAAGCTCCAGGGAAAACCTTGCTCCTCATCACATCTCTAATATTTTACACTACAACAACCCAGGGCATTTTTAATTTATCTCATGACAGCTAGCACTGGCACACCTTGTCTGCATTAAAAATTCAGCATGATCCAGATGAAATACAAGACTAGGGTAAATCAGGGTCAGCAAATGGAACAGGTTTAACAAGACAGTTTTTGGTTGCAAGTCATCACACAGAAGGAATTTTGGGCTAATTGGCATTAGTCTTTAGCAGAGCAGAAGTTGCAGTAAGTGTGTGTTTTGGAAGGAAGACTCAAGCTATTGAGAAATGGGGTATTTGGTTTGCTTAAACTCCCTGCCATTGCTTGAAATTCTATTCCATTTTGTGTAAATAGTGAGGGTTTTATAGATAGGCTTTTTTCAGCCATGATGCAAGTGAAGAGCACTGGTGTGGGTTCCAAATTGAGGTAAATTGTGGTGAGTTATTTTGGCCGAGGATGAGTGAAGCTTGCCCAGACCACATATCCCTTTCATGAAGTGTAAAAGAGGTTACACTGAATAAATAGTTCTGCATGTCAACAAGTGAGGTTTTCAATAGTGAAAAAACCCAGCTATCAGAAGATACCTAGAACATAAATTTGAATTCTCATTTTTAGAGTGTGCCAGACAAATCTTGACCACTGCAGACCTTAAAACACAAATACAAATCTTTACATTCATGCAGTTTTTTCTTCCTGTTATTTATGAGTTTTTGTATAAAATGGATAATCCTTTTCAGACTGGCTCCATAAGCAGCCAAGTATCACTCCTTAGAAGAAAAGTGCAGTCCAGCTTCAGTGGCAACATTAGTTTTGATACTAATAATTTTGCTATTTTTCCTTTAGCCTGGTAGAAATTTTGATTTTTCGATCTGTTTTGTTTGGGTTTTTTGGCCTCATTGGCTACAAGTCTGTGCTTTTTGATTTTTCTGGCATCCCTTTAGAAGCTTTACTATTTCTGACATCCAGATTTAAAACTCAAATTACAACTGTGCTCGCTTTGAGTCTTGCTTACATGAGTCCAGCTCGCTGCTTAAATCACAAACGGATAAATAGCATGGAATGTGTTCCTAGTCTTGTGTAAAGGATTGAAAGGCCAAGAGGGTAAACTGGGTAAACTCATTTACACCTCAGGCTGGGAATAGGCAGCTCAGCAGCAGGGTCAGAACACAGTGGCAGCAGTCTGACCTTGTGAAAACCTGATGCCACCAGAATCTTCACATCACCATCCCTCGAAGGAGGCTCGCTGTCGCCCGAACGACTTCGCGGCGCCGCCGGGAAAAGAACAGCAAAAACCCGAGCGAACAACCCCTTGTCTTGCTCTTGTAGGGAACTGCCTGCTGGACCAGCCCAGGAAGCACATGGTGGGCCCCGAGGAGCTGCCGGGGCAGACGTACGACGCCATCCGGCAGTGCAAGCTGGCGTTCGGCGCCGAGTACACGGTGTGCCCCGGCATGGACGTGTGCTCGCGCCTCTGGTGCGCCGTGGTGCGCCAGGGACAGATGGTCTGCCTCACCAAGAAGCTGCCCGCCGTGGAGGGAACCCCCTGTGGCAAAGGGAGGATCTGCCTCCAAGGGAAATGCGTGGACAAAACCAAGAAGAAGTACTACTCGGTAAGTTACCCCACGGGGATTGGAAAAGGTGATCCCTCGGAGCGGGGCTGGTTTTTGTGGGAGTCAGATGGAAAGCTGCCTTGGTTTTTTAGCTCATAATTGGGGTGTTGTTGGTGAGGTTCAGGAAGTGTATTTTCTTCCTTAAGGAAAGCCTTCATTCCTGGAAAACTAGACAAAGCGATTTTCCCATTCAGTAAGTGGCACTTAACAGGACATGGCTTTCTGACCTGGCACGGAAAGCAAGATAAATCTCATCTCCACATTTAACTTACAGCTCTCATCTGAAAGGCCCCAAGGCCCTCATTCTAATGAAGAAAAGGACAGATGAAATTAATCCAGAATATAACTTCTGGATCAGAAAAATTTGTGCTTCCAGTGACAAAGAACCCGTGTACTTTATATATCTGAAGAATCCCCAGCCCCATGAGAGCTGTCAGCTGCACAGTTCAGATACTTCTAAATTCTCTGGGTAGACAGTAGCCCCTTCTGTTGCACCCACAGAAGAGATGTGGACTTGCAGAGCTTTGTGAAAATATTTCCAAACTATGGGAGCCATTCAAATCAAGATACAGCCTTTCTAACAGCATTTTTAAATGGATTTCTGTACCCTTTTATATGGATTTCTATGCTTCTACATGATATTGGAATACTATAGACAGTGTAGAGCTGACAACTCCATCTCTTGCCAGTAATTCCAGGCAATACCTACACATCACAATATCTGGATTTAATTAATCTCAGATTAGCAGTAGGGGTATATTCTGGGAGTTGAACCCCTTGCAGCAAGTTTAAGGGGCCTTTTTGGTAGGAATAGCAAAAATTAAGAGAGCAGCCCATGAAACTGTGGGTGTGTTCTGTGAAGAGGCTGAAGGTGGAGCAAGGCCCAGCGTTGGCTTTGCACCCACAGTGCAAATGAGACATCATCAGCGTGCAGATAAAAGATAGAAATTAACTTTGCTGGGAGAAGGAAGGTACCTAAGACCTGTTATCCCTGAATAGCCAACTGAAGGAATTGCCTTCACCTGAGGAAAACATCAGCGGTGACTTTGAGGTAACAGCTCCATTGATGCTTGGATGACGAACTCACCTCCTGCCGTTCCATGTATTTTTCAGGCTTCAAGCCATGGCAACTGGGGATCCTGGGGCCCCTGGGGACAGTGCTCCCGTACCTGCGGAGGGGGAGTTCAGTTTGCCTATCGCCACTGCAACAACCCAGCCCCCAGGAACAACGGGAGATACTGCACGGGCAAGCGGGCCATCTACCGCTCCTGCAACGTCACCCCCTGCCCCGCCAGCGGTGAGTGCCCTCCTGCTCCAGCCCTCCCTCCCTCCCTCCACAGGCACTGAACACTGATTATCTGCCCGGAAACCACACAGCAAAGGCTCACTGTGGCCTCCCCAGGTTGTATTTATCAAGGCAGGACGTTCAGCGTTAGTACAATATCCTAATTCCTCACCCACACCTCGCCCTGGATGCCTTAGAGAAAGTGAAAAAATTCAGTCCTCTAAAATGAAACATCATGCAAACTTTAGGCCTTTAGTGCTTGTTATGCCATTGGGAGATTTCCAAGCTAAAACAGTAGAGGGATTGGAAGGCCAGTTCTAAGTAAAGAAGTGGTGTGACATAACTTAAAAATGATGTAGGAAAGAAATTGGAATAATAGATGGACATAATGATATTTGCAGCGTGGTCTGAAATAGCCACTAATGATGTGAATAATTCCACAGCCAAATCCTTCCGACAAGAGCAGTGTGAAGCAAGGAATGGCTATCAGTCTGATGCAAAGGGGGTCAAGACTTTTGTGGAATGGGTCCCCAAGTATGCTGGAGTACTGCCTGGAGACGTCTGCAAGCTCACCTGCCGAGCCAAAGGAACCGGTTATTATGTGGTATTTTCTCAGAAGGTAATGGCAGCTCCAGTCAGGATTTCAGTCAGCTTAGAAGTGTCCCATATTTTAGAAATCTTTCCCTGCAACCAGGGAAAAGAATCATGTGATGCAAATATTTAACTGTGATCAGATATAAGGTTTTGATCCAGTGGTTGTACCTTAGGGCCAGAAAATGAGATAAGTTTTTCCATATCTCAGTATGTGAATGCATGAAAATTATGGGCCTCTCTCTACTAGGTTGTTTTCAGTAGTGGCTAAAGGGCTTTCTGCCTGGAGTTTTCTGTCATTATGGGGTTTTCTGGAGGAAAAAGAGTATGAGGAGAAAAGAGTAAGTCTAACCCTGAGCTATGTTTAAGGAGTCCAAAGTAATTCCTAAAGAACCAATTAGTATAGGATAGTTAGTGGTACAGACATGACTTGTGGTCAATTTGTTCTATCAGATGCAATCCAAACTGAAAGTTAGCTGTCCTTGCTTTTGTCCTTTCGCTACATTTCATCTTCTTTTTTACCATCAATTTTAGAGAAGCTCAGTGTGATCTGTCAGGGGAGGCGACCTGCTCCGAGTTGGTGACTTAAATAAGGAACTGGGTTTTGCCAGGTGGATCCAAACCCACAAATCTCTGTGGCAGTCTGAACCAAGTTTTATTTGCTTGCCCAGGTCACTGATGGCACGGAGTGTCGACCCTACAGCAACTCAGTCTGCGTGCGAGGGAAGTGCATCCGAACGGGCTGCGATGGCATCATCGGGTCCAAGCTCCAGTATGACAAGTGTGGGGTGTGTGGAGGAGACAACTCCAGCTGCACGAAAGTCATGGGAACCTTCACCAAAAAGAGGTACTGATCTCAACAGCAAAGTGCACCTTGTTGTGTAAATAGTTACTCTGCTTGCTTTCTGTCTCTAAATGCAATTTGCTTTCACATGGGGGAAAAAACACACTGCCTGTAGCTTATTGCAGTTTCCAGATGTGCACAGCTGGCTCCTAGCATTACCCTGAAATTGGCAAAGCATCAACTGGCAAAACATTGCACCCAGCTCATTTCTGACACAAAGTGCCAGTGAAGCAGGTGAGCACCAACAGGAATAGCAAGTCATGCCATTTGCAAACCTTGCTGCATCAGATGGATTGTGGTTCCTAGAGGACAGAGGAAAAGGAAGAGAGAGGTGAATCAGAAAGTTGTTGGGATCAGAATTATCTGCATCTGTCTGAAATTTCGCATTTCCCACTTGTTGCTGCAGTAGCAAGTTACACCCTGAGAGTGCTTTTTCATCTCATCTGTTTGAGTGGCACTGAGGACTTCCCACCTGATCTTGTGACAAACATTCCTTGTATTAGAAGTGCAAAGGAGCAGACAGCTGTAAACACCTTCCTTAACAGCTGAGAGAGATTATACCAAAAATTGCCTTTTCCCACTGCTGAGTAGGTGTGGAGTTCAGATAAATAGATGAGATATCAGAAATGCCATAAGCTTACTCATGACTATATCTTTTCATATCCCTTCATGTCCACTGGCATAATATCAATCTCCAGATGGATTTTTTAAAGTCAAAATATTTATAGCATTTATCCATGAGCCATTTTTCTCTCAGAGTTCACATTCTAACTGTAATAAAACTTAATACAAGTAAAATAAATTAACTCCTGCCATGGTTTTCCCTCACCACACTGGGAGCAGTACTGATAGGCCAACCTCAACTAAGTCCTTTCTGTCAACTAATTTTTTTCCCTCTTCAATTCTTAAGATCACAGAAAAATTGGGATTTTTATTCATCATTTATACAGATACCAAGATCTCAAAGGACTGATTTACACATAGAAACTTTTAGTTGACAGTTTTTACTCAGAATCAGTGACTGTGTTAAGCATCTTTTATATATGAACTTGATTTTATAACTTCCAAATTCTTACATAGCATGTTGAAAGCTACCAGAAGTTGAAATCTGACTCCTGAAATGATCTTTTATTTCTATACATTTCAACAGACTGATTAATAGCAGTCAAAAATGGCTTGGAGAGTGAATTTATTTTAAAAATAAACATAACTAATCTTCTTCTTGGTAAACCAATGATTGCTCACCTAATGATGCCAAAACACCTCTGCCAAAAAGAGTTGCTTTCCAACCAAATTAGTAATTACATAAACCGAATCTTTTCCAATTTGTAAATACTGGGATGTCTGGGAATGTCTGAGTGAAGTTGACAGTGGGAGATGTATTTCATGTGATTTGGCAATAATCAAGCTCCAGGAAAAAATGTTAGAGGGGCTCCATGAATTTCAGGGAGGCCAGATTTGTACCATAGATACACTTGGAAATGGAGAGATTTATTATAATTATCCCCGTGAAGTTACCATCTTACTCCTCAAATCATGCCTTTAAGTGTCATGAGACTGGCCAGAGGGTAAATTTATGTTCTAATATGATTTTGATTGGACTTGGGACTGCTGATTTATTTTTACTGGAAAAATTGTTTGGGGCAATTCTTCTCTGGGAGTAATTGACGTTAAAATAAACCCCTGATTAAAATAGTGAAATCTTAATTGTCTGTAAACTGTTTGTACAGTTTTGTTTGAAAGGGCAGTGCTGGTAGGAAAATCATCTTTCCTCCACTGAAAAATGGCAGCTCCCTTGTTGCTGTCCACTATAAACTTCAACAATCTGTACAGAGCAATTTAAATGTACAAGGCAAAACTAATACTTCCCATTGCAGACAATTGCCATGACAACATTTGTTTGTGCTTTTTTTTTTTTTTTCTTTTAAAGCAGGCAAAACAGAATCTCCTGGGAAATCTGCTTCCTAGGGTTTTTGTTTAAAAAGCTGTAAAGCCAAATTATCAGAAGTTGGGAAAGAGGGGAATTAATCTGCACATGCTTCTCTGTGCACATGGAGCATTACAGCTCTTCGTGCAGACAATTTGAATTTTCCAGGACTGCTTGTAGGTTTTGAACAAATGATTTTGTAACTTTAATGACATGTTTGAACTGAGTTATTCTGGCAACTCTCATGTAAAAATATTTGTGCAGTGCTGTAGAGCAGAGTCCCCAGCCTGGGATTCACACCACATTGCTCCAGCTTTATGGAGGTGCTAAGTCAATGGAGTCTTAAGTCATTGTCCCATAACTGCTGGAAATAGCAGGGGATCAGCACAAATGTTTCATTTGTAATATGTGCAGTCTCTACTTGTGCAGCCAAAAATTCTCAAAATTAGCAGTCTGTTCTTTAAACAATCCCAAAGGAGACGCCATCACTTTTATGTATTTTTCATGTATTTTCTCATTAAGCCATTCAGATATGAGGTGCTTTGAGGATGGCTTTGTCACAGGTTTAGGAATGAAAACACATCTCCAGTGTCCAGCTGGTAGCTTGCAGCTATGTAAAGCTTTTAAATTGTTTTCTATATATCAGTAAAGTTAAAATAACATACTTGAGATAGTGATAAATTCCAGCACGCTTGCAGGTTTTGAATGCTTGTCACTTTTGGTAAAAGAGTTCAATCTCTTTTTCTAAATCCCAGTTAAGATAGTTCATAACTAGTGGCACACATGAAGCCTTTGGGTGCCCCTCTTATTAGGCACTTGACGATTAATCTTTGGCTTTATAAATTTCAAAGTAAACAAATTTTTTCTCGGTGATCAAGACTATTTTTAAATGTTCCCAAGGTACCTCTACCCAGCTGTTCCTCTGCTCATGCTTTCCTTAATCATCATTATAGCAAAGACAGCAAGAAACAGCTGTAACCAATGCATATCTCATTATCTTTTCCTTGGCAGGCAGCGCGTGCATCGTATTTCATATCTCCCACCCTTTGCTGAAATCTATAAGCTATCTGTTATTTTTCATTCCTCTGGTATCTGACCCACGTCAAACTGTCCCTAAAGCTAAAGATTAAGCAATCTGCAAGAAGTGCAGTAGAAACTGCTTGGGGAACATGAAGAACGGCACAGCAGGCCAAGAGCGGAACCTGGTTTAATTAATCTTAGGGAAAATCCAGGTGGGCTGAACTGAAATGAAGCAAGTTGTTGTTGTCCATAGGTTGGACTGAAAGATCTGTTCCAGCCTGCTGGGTCCTGTGATTCTGTGTCATGCCAGTGACTTTGTGAGGCATTGCAGTGACACTCTTCCTTCTTTCCCTTCCTCCAGCAAGGGCTACACGGACGTGGTGAAGATCCCGGAAGGGGCGACCCACATCAAGGTGCGGCAGTTCAAGAGCAAGGACCAGAGCAGGTTCACGGCCTACCTGGCCCTGAAGAAGAAGAACGGGGAGTACCTGGTCAACGGCAAGTACATGATCTCCACCTCGGAAACCATCATCGACATCAACGGCACCGTCATGAACTACAGCGGCTGGAGCCACAAGGACGACTTCCTGCACGCCATGGGCCACTCGGCCACCAAGGAGATCCTGATCGTGCAGATCCTGGCCACCGACCCCACGCAGCCCGTGGACGTGCGCTACAGCTTCTTCGTGCCAAAGAAACAGGGCCAGCTGGCGAACGCCGTCCCCGGCGGCGGCGGCAAAGTGACGGCGCCGGCCGCGCAGCCCCGCTGGGTGACGGGGCCGTGGCTCTCCTGCTCTCGAACGTGCGACACGGGCTGGCACACCAGGACTGTGCAGTGCAAGGACGGGCACGGGAAACTGGCCAAGGGATGTCTGCTCTCCCAGAGACCCTCAGCGTTCAAACAGTGCTTGCTGAAGAAGTGCTAACCGGTGGCGGGGAGCTGCTTTCGGAGAGGTTTGAGTAAGCCGCTGTTGGCGTGCTGGTGGCAGGTCTGCCCACACAGACAGAAGCAAAGGCTTCAAAGTACTTGTGTTCAGTCTCTAATTATGGGCAGAATCTGCCTGTTTGGACCAAATGAAGATGTGCACTGCTTTAAATAACGGTAGGGTGGTCTTAATACGTCAAAGAAAGTAAGCGTTAAAGTTGTTATAAGCCCTCTGTGTCTGCAAAAACGTAAAATAAAATAATGCAAAAGAAGAAAAAACTAGTGAATGGAGGATCCTGGGATATTTGAAGGTTACAGAATCATCTCCCCTTTTTCACCTACCTCTGCTACAGTTATGTCCTTAGGAAACGTCACATGTCCCCATGATCCCACAGTAGCTTATTTTATACTGTTTTGTAAATATGTTTCAGTTGGTATATCACTTTATATCACTTCCTTCTATTAAAGAAATCAAAAGACAAATTACATAAGCAAAATGATTGACCAAAGTATATCTGCAGCCCTTGTGGACTTGGTCCATCCTTCGTAAAGGGCCACAGATGTTTTACTGGAAAATGAAGAGCTTGCTGCTGGTTTTAAAAAGTGATACCTTTTGGTTTTGACAAAAGGAAATACGTTTTCGCGGTAGGAATTTCCTGACAGTGTATCATTAATGTCTGACAAATCCTGTGTTTCCACCCCAGAATTCTCAGGAGGAGCCTTGCAGAGCAGGGAAGCCCCCATTCCCCCAACAGCAGGAGCATCAGCAGCTCCTCCTCGTGTGTGTGTGTCAGGCATGCACCCGAGGAGGAGCTGGCTGCAGGAGGGGTTTGTGTACGCTGTGCTTGTAAACCTGCCTGTTCCAGCTGTGTCACAGCCTGGGCTCCTTGTTGTCACCGAGCAAGAGCTGCTCGAGCTGCTCCTCTCCATGAAACAAAGGCATCCTGTGCTTTGTAGAAAACTAGTTAGAGAACCAAAACTTACAGGTGAGGTAATCAAGTGTTTTCTAACTCAGATATTCTGAGGCTGTGTTCAGCTGCTTTCTCTGGTGTTTTCTCTATGGCTTCTGCCTTGAATTTAACAATGTGTAATGTACCTACATCTTTTCAAGAGGCTCTCAAGGTCAAAAAAACACAGCAAGCAGTTAATATTTTATCACTGTTATGTCCATCGTGTCTAACTCTGGTATTCATCTTACCAGCAAAAGTTTGTAACTATTTGTCTTTTTATTTTTAATTGTTTTGTGTGTGTTTTGGGGTTTTTTTTTAAAGCTCTAGAAGGCATTCATATTTTGTATATCTACCACATTTGGGAGGAAGAGGGGTCACTAGGAAGTCAAACCACATCAGGATGTGGAGGACTTGTCCAATATCAATAAGACTGTTTCCACAGCACAGGCAGTAGCTGGTAACAGTTTTCCTTGGCAGCAATTCCTGAATCCTGTTATTGTCTTGTGGAAGTTCTGTGACTGAGGCTGGGCATTTCACCTTGTGCAGGTGGAGGCCTGAGAGCAGCCCTGGTAAAATTGCTCTCTTTAATATCTCTTTAATAATAGGCTTTGAATTAGACCCTAAGATAACAGGTGCCAAAATAAAGGGTAAAAAAACCCACTGATGAAATAGACCCCATCTTTTACTCCTTTGTTCATCCACACAGGAGAGCAGGAGACTGCAGGAGGATTTTCAGACAAGCCTCAGCTCTAAGTCAGTGGTACTTGAGCACTGAAACACCTCAGGCTCTTCTGAAAATCCCAGGCATGAAATCAGCAGGGAAAACTCGCTGGAGTGTGGAGCAAGAAGGGCAGGTCTGACTCCAGGCTGACACAAACATGTTTTTGCAACTGTGGCATGTTTGTGTGAACTCTCAAAAATCATGTGATGATTTCAAAACAGCGTAGAGTTGCTACATCTCCAACTGTGAAATCTGGAGAAGGATCTGGTTTTTTACCCTGTTTTAAATAAACAGTACCAAGGGCAGGGCCTCCTCCTCTGTTAAATGGATTGCCAGCAAATGTTATTAATCAGCTTTCAAAAATGGTGTGGCCTTCTGTTCAGGAGAAGATCCTGTGCAAAACTGTGCATCTTGAGGAATACTCCCCATTTATTCTTGATCCCAATTGTAAGAACTGGTATCAAGGCTCAGATGATTTGCACAGTGATGGAAAGTAAACATTTATGCCTCCTCTGCCTGTTAAAATAAGATCACTTCGAAATGCCTTATTTTTCCTTCCAAGTAATCTAATTTTGATGCTTATATGTGTATTACACATGTCCTAGGACCTCTCCAAAACATCCATAACAGATAGAAACCATCGTGAGAGGAAAAAATATCAGGAGATTGCATGTGTCTCAGCATAGACAACATTTGTCTCAGCATACAGCTGCTGCATTAAGTGGTGTTTGTGTTCTGTCATTGTGGAGACAGAACGTGCAAGTATTTGTGTTTGCATCATGGTAATAATTTATTGTATATTCAGCAGGCTGAGTAAAGCTTTTGGATGCTATCTAGGCATGCCATATGCGGGTATAAATTCAGAGCTTCTTTAGATCACGAATATCTTCTAAAAATGAAAGAGTTTACTTAGAAATAAATCCGAGAACAAACCACTGCAGTGATTTTCACCAGTGTAGCAACGAAGCAAATTCACATGGCAAAGATGTGAGGAGGGAAAGGGGACAGACCAAGGCAGGACCTGAAAAATGTCAGGTAGAGGGTAAGCCAACACTTGCTTTTTCAGGTGTTCCCAAATCAGAGTGCAGTTCCAAACCTTGCCTGTGGCAAGGCTGTCCCACGTACCTGATGAGTGAAGAATTGGTGCAAGGTCTGCTCTCAGCTGAATCCCGTGTCACTCACACTGTGACATCATTGTTTACATTTCTGCCCAGTGTTGCACAGCTGGATTCATGAAATGCACCAAGGGGATGGAAACCTGGAATTGTGCTCTTGGCACAGCCAGGAACCATCTCAGTGTTAAATTCACTCTGAGACACGCTCCCTTAGGTGAATTTGGAGCCCAGAGCATCAGTGGGGTTTACAGCATCTGCTTTGCAAGTAGGATATTCTCATTAGGAAAAAGCCTGGCATCTTTGGTTTGACTGTGTACGAGAAATTAAGTTCAGCTGCCCTCCTGTGGAAACAGTTTTATCACAAGGGGAAGAGGGAATAATCTTGTGGATTAATAACAACTGTTTAAAAAAAAAAAAAAAAGCAACACAGCACTGAAAAAAATAAAATAATTTATTGTTTTTACAACTGGTATGTGAACGGATGTAATGAATTTATTTATTCTTATTTAACAAAATACCAATTGTGCAAATTCTATATTTAAAATGTTTTGCTGTCGTCTCTGTCTCTCTTTCTGGCTCTCTTTTAATTTATGCTTCGGGTTTGTGTTGAAAGTACACCTTGTGAGTTTACATAATATATGGCACTGGTCATTTTCTGTATGATTTTATTTAGAAGACTTTCTGCATGTATGTGTATACACACATGTGTAGATGTATATTCTTTTTCTGATGCCACCTTTTCCTTCGAGAAGTTGTAGCTTTTTAGTTTGATGACACCTCATGCTCCAAGCTCCTTGGTACACTTCAAGAAGCTCTCAACAAGCAAGTCCCAAAGGTCTGCGGGCCAAAAAAGCCCTGTAGTGGCTCCTGAAGAATTCAGAAAACAGATTGGTGTCTCAAAGGCACGTGCAGTTCATGCTGGAGGCCTCAGTGATTGACCCCCAAAGCTGATCCTACCCCTTGCTTAAATTGTAGCAGAATTTCAGTAACTGGAGTCCTCTCCATGGGAGTGAAGTTCCCCTGAGCTGCCAGCACTCTTCTCTCATGCAGCTTCTTATGTTTAAGTGACAACACTAAAGAGAAAGCTCCTGGGTGTCTCTGTAAAATAGCTTGATAAACATATGATTTGGTTTATGAGGACTGAACCATTAAAAAAGCTGGTTTTTTTCTATGTTACCACTGTTTATATACATATATAAATATGTATATGTGGCTATAAAAAGTCAAAAGCCCGACTTGGAAGGCTTTGAAGTGTTTTACTTAATTGTATTTCAGCTCTTTGCACCACATCGGGCAAAATTAGATTTTAAAAAACCCAGCAAAGCATGTTTCCATGAGAATAATACCTGTTTGCTTCCACTTTTCTTCCAGTTCAGCTAGTGCAGACCTCAAGGGAACTAGAATAGGGTGCAGTATGAGGGGAAAAATGTGATATGGACAAACCTCCAGCTTTTCTGCAGTCAGTTCAGTGACCGACACAAGTGGCTCTGCGAGGGCAGTACCACAGCCTGCACACAAACAGTTCCACACTGCTGAAGTCACCTTGCTCCCCAGTGCCCACCTGAGCTAAATTCCAGCTCTTTTCTGCCACCCAGGCACTGCCCAAGCCACGGGGCTTTAGAGGAATTATGGATGGCCAGTGGGTGATGCTTCCTCTCAAGGCTCAATCCAAAATGCCAGGGAATACAAGGCTGAGCTTTGATGATCTTAAGGACAGGCTTTGAACAGGGTTTATCATTAATTGTGGGCTTTCAGCAGTAAGTTCAGGTGAATGTTTCTCCTCATGCCATGCTGTTGTCACTGAGGAAGTGAAGCCTATAACAAGAGGCGAAGTTGGATTCTCTGGGTATAGGCTGGAACTTTCCGGGGAAAAAAAAAAAAATTAACGTGGTTTGGAGAATTTTTTCCCTTTTTTTGTGAAGTGATTTGATTTTTATAGAGCTGCCAGAGTGCCTCACTGCATTCATACTTCCCATGTTCAACATTTTCAAGGGCTTTTTTCCTATGGGTGCCCTTGTATTAACTTAATTAGTTAATTCTTGCTTCGAAGAACAATGCAAATGCAGCTATTTCTGGTTTATTACATGCACCAGCAATGTCTCTTAATGCAAGAGAGATTATTGGGTCCTCAGCTGGCACCCCAAAAGGGGTTTTGGGGCTTAGAAGGATTAACCACAAGCACAAGTTTTCAGTGATAAAATCTGAAAAGCCCTAAACACAGGTGAGTGGTGTAAGAGCTCCTCCCCACACCACACCAAGCACCCCAACACCACCCCACTGCTCTGCACTCTCCGAGTCACAGGACAAAACTCACAGCGTCTTTTGCCCTGGAAGTTGTCTGTGGAGGCTCAGAGCCAGTGTAAGGACAGTAAAATCCTCTGCACAAACATCAGCCTGGCACAGACCATGTTCAGACACCCGTGGCTGAGTGCAGGTGCATATTTTGTGTGTGTGCTTGTATGTGAGTATTTGGGTGTCCATAACTCCCACTCCCACGGGAAAAAAAGTTACACTGGGTTTAGTAATGCCTACATAAATTTAGAGTTACTTCATGGCATCATTTGGCTTTGCTGGAGGTGCTTCAGACTTGCACCACTGTGACAGCATCGTTTTTTCGTTATTTATAGTAGCTGGTTTACACAATTTATCATGTGAACTGTGAAATCTGCAAATAGGTTGTCTTATGAAACATAGTGACAGGCATACAGGCATTGTTAAAATCCCATCAGATACAGGAAATATGCTGAATTAAGTAAGTTGGAGACAGGGTATAATTCTGTAGAGCAATAAATTTAACTTCTATTGCCAGGTCATCTGCTTAGCATCAGATAAGAGAAAATGAACAAGGTATTGCAGGCAAGACTAAGGGGAAAGCTCAAAGTTTGGGTTTTCTTTGTTTCCCGTGCCTCTTTGTGCACTGTTGGTGTCAGCATATTGTGGGAAGTCACTTTGTCACCTGGCTGAAATACCAGTACCCCTTCAGAAACCAAGATGTGTCACAAAACCTACTTTTCATCCTAGTCTTTGTCTAATCAGAGGGAGTTAATATTTTTAGAGCACCACTGTGTCAGCAGGTTTACATCATAAAAATATGTTACACAAAATACAAATACCTTTGAAGTGAACTGTGCAAGGTCTACACTGTACAATGACACACAGAAGGCCAATATTTTGTTTTGTAAACCATTATATATGTATAATTTACCAGTTGTAATCTCAAAACACTTGACTCTGTGATTTCAGTAAAAGTAATAAATACAAACTGTATCATAGGTCCAAAGGATTTGTTTATATGGTGTATCTGGGGGCCTCTGTTTGCTCTTTGTGCCCCACTGCAGGCAGATGAGCATAAAGATCTTGAGCATAAATTTAAGACATCAATATATTCTATATGTGCACACTGCATTTTAGTTGTGGTGGGGTGGAGTTCTAAAGTGTTTTGGGGAGTTGTGAAACAGCAGGAAAGTGCAGAAGGTGGCGTTTGTTATAAGATTCATTATTATCCATCTAAAGCAATCTCAAAGCAATAAAGACCTGCCAGAAGGGATGGTGTTGGTGCACTTTGCATGCTGAGGTGGTGGCACAGAAAGGTGAGAGGTTTTTTGGGGAGACAGAGCTGCAGATACTCCAGTTGACGTGTGGCTCTTCAGAGGCACTATTACAAAGATTTACTTTTCTAATAGAACCTTATAATTAATTTTCCATGCTGATTTCTCGCTTATCCTTTCACATTCCACAACACTACGCTGGGAGCTTTTCTTGTTCCCAAAAATGGTGCTTTCCAAAAGTATATTCCCAAAAGTAAAAGCAAACTCATCCTGTCTAAATCTTACCCCGTGTGTGTGTCTAATCTATTGATTGCTCCCATTGTTACGAATTTTGGATTTTGCTTTCTTGTGTTTTACAAATTGTGAATGAAATTGGTTTTTATTTACAGAAACAGTTTATATATGCTCAGGAACATCTTTTCTTCCTAGGCTGTTAAACAATGGCAGTGCAGCTTTACAGAGCTGTCAGTACCTACAGAGGGGCCCAAGCTCTTTCCATAAAAGTCTTTACACCACAGGGATGCATCAGTGCCTCCTCCACAGCTTTGCATAACAAGCTGCAATGTCACCGTGATCATGGCAGCTCCTGTCTCCCCAAAATTCAATTTTCATTTCCCACTTCAGAGTTTGCAGTAGCTCAGAAAAAGCCATTACTGGCAAGGGAAATCCATTGGTGTACAAATCAAATGGAGCAGACACAGCATTACAGACTTTCCCAAATGTCCAGCGCTGCCATAATCCAATTACTGTGCAGGGACTGTTCTGTATCAGGAAGATGAACTCATTCTCTCTTAATGCACTTTCCATCTCATCATGTGACATTTCACCTCCTCAGAAACTATCTGTAATTACATGTGAGGAGGGAGATCTTTATTCTCAAGATTCTCAACTTGTAGATCCAAATCTCAGTCTTAGGTGGGGATGCAAGATGGATTTGATCCAATTTCAGTATTCAAACCAATCCTTTTTTTTTTTTTTTTAAGAAAAAAAAAATCCATTTTGGAAACCTCCAAGTACATCCAGTAATCAAACTAAAAAATGTACAAGTCTTTCCACATTGCTTATGCTGTTACCTCATTCTCCAGTACTCTGTGAAGTTTAAAGCAATAAATCCATCATACTTAGACCACTCACCATTCTAAGCTGACCCAAGGACAGGGTTGAAGAGCAAGAGCATGGGAAAAATAATTTAACAAAGCCAAGGAAAAAAGACTCTTTTCCATGCTTGGGAGGGCCAGGGCGGCAATCTCTTTGCTTTCCTTTGATTATTCTGGGGAAAAAACCCACATCTAAGTGAAAAGTCACAGATGTTTTCTTAAGCAGCTGCTCAAGAAGGCTTTGTTGTAGCAATCTAAGGCTGAGCTTATTAACACAGCCATTTTGGCCATTGGCACCGTAGTGACTGCTCCAAGTGTTGCTAAAGAAATACAGTGAGACAAGGAAGTTGGACGAAATTCTGGAACACGTAGGTGTGGGAGAAAGAAGGGTGAAGAACCCTTACTCCTGAGCTTTAAGCTGCTGGGTAGCAGGTGCTGCATCCTTTCAGTGGGATGCCTCCTATGTCTGTGGAACATTTTGCTTATGATCAAAGGCCAAATGCCCTGGTGAGGTTTGCCGATGTGAATTCTGCCCTCGTAACCACATAAGGGCCATACTCGCCTATTAGTGCACATAAACTACATTTGGGGAGGGGGAAAATGTGCAAATTGCACCTGACTGGCAATGCAGCAGGGAGGCCCATGGGGAAGCAGCCCTGAAAAGCCATGGAGGTACCAGAGAGGAACATCACAGTGAGCACCAGCGATGCCTTAAGTTTTAGCCTTCATATTTTCCAGATTCTGTACTGCATTAGTATATAACTCTGAACTTCATATAAAGTGTTAGCAAGCTCTCCTCACAGCTCAGTCAGACAAAACAATCCTTTTCCAGCCCCAGAACCAAGGACACCGCTGCAGCTTCAGCCCAAAAAGTGCAAACAGAGAATTGAGGAGAGCAAATCTGAAAGGATGGGACTGCATCACCTGGAGCTGGAACTGGACAATGAACCCCAATATGGAAATGGACCAAAACTTATAAAAGTGTGAAAACCCATGACTTGGGGTCCCTCTTGGGTAGAGCCACAACCAGGCTCTTCTACTGCCCAAGGTGCATCCTTTAAGGCCTTTTAATAAATATCTGCTTTATTCCTTTAACGCTGTCCAGCCTCTGTTCCAGGCAGCCTCTCGAGGCATCCCCAGGACGGTCCCGTCGTGCCCCAGAGCATGAGGGAGCTCACATCTTGAAACAGTTGAGAGCTGGCAGCAGGCCACCCACGCGAGGGCCGAGATGGCAGCTGCCCAACAAACAGGCCCAGTTACCTACTAAAGGTGGTCTGTAACTAAAGGGGGACAGAAATTACACTGGAAACTTTCCGAGAGCACTTTAAAGTGGTCGATTTGAGGCCGGGCCCTGCCCGCTGGAAGCGGGCCTTTGCCGAAGGCCTCGCTGCGCTAGGCCGGGTTTAGTCCAGAACAAACAGCGCTGGGCGCATTCTGTGTGGGCTGGGAGGAATGTTTTCTCACTGATATTTATGTGGCATGCTAAGATCTGACAGCCATCCAGAGGGGGGGTTTGGGGCCAATATTTCATTTTAAATACACGCTGCACACGGAGGAAGGAAAGCAACGTGCAATGGCGTTGCTTGTGAGGGGTGATGGGAGCGGCAGAGCCGAGACGGGCTCAAGTATGGCCAAGCAGAGATAGAGGTTGTTTCGACAGGAATTTGAGCTATGAAAGGATTTAAGGGGAAATTACCAACCAGTCTGGCATTCAGATGCCAAAATACACAGGCAGACTTGGCTGCACAGGCACGCTGTAATGCTCCTCAGCTTGGTTTCAAAGGGAGAAGGGAAGCGGCAGGACCTGGCTGTGGAAACTTCAGCATCTATATTCACACAGGGAATAAAAAATCTCCATCACAACCCCACCCCTTTGTCAGGATCAAATCAAACTCTGAAGAATTCTACATGAAGAACTTTTCCTTCAAAGAACAGAAGAAAGAAGCAAAGGATGCTTTGCTTCCCTCTCCATCAGAATATTTTGTATTTTGGGATGAGTTTGTTGTGCATTTTTGGCTATTTTTCCCCCCAAAATAGCCCAGGTGGAGATGAAGCCAGAACCTAAGGCAAGTTGTGATGTTGGTGTGGAACAGCTTTGCCTACAGAAGGTCTCTGCCTGCCTCAGCCTGCTCAAGGCTTTCCCAGTATGGCCCCAGACTCAAGCTCCTCTTTCCCAGAGCCCATATCTTCTACCCCCGGAGCCATTTCCTTTGGCTGCATTCATAATGGGTATTTAAATCATCACCTGGTTTGCTTTCAGAGCTGGTCAGGTTTCTAGAAATATGGAAAAGAGGATGTCTAATACCAAGTAGATTAGGGGAAAGAAACCACATCAGAAAAAAAAAAAAAAAAAGAAATTAGGAGGTGTAGTTACTTCTCATTTACAACTACAAAAGAGAAAAAGAAGGGGAAAGCTCCAAGAAGGAACAGTATCTATGAACTGTATCTCTTCTCTCTTGAATCTGGATGTAAGCCATAACCAGGCAGTGTCCAAAAACTTTGGAAAACGCAGGGAGTTAATTTAGATCTCACAGAACTCAATATCTTGGGCTAAGCTTTAAAATATAAAGCAGAACAGCTAAAATAAGAGAATAGAGCAGCAACAGAGGAAAAAATACTTTCATTTTCAATTAGATACAGCAAGGAGGGAAAATTAACTAAGAAGGGAGCCCAGATGGTTTAAGATAATTTCATACAAAGTTAAATGTAACAGATAAGGAAAAAAATTTTATTCCAGAAGGATAAATGTGGATTTCCATTAGAAGCAGTAGCTGAAAAATTCATAGCCCATTTTTTATGAGAACGTGGATATTGTTACTAAAAAACTGCAGCTCAGACGGGTCTAACATTTTAAGCCTTTTTAAAGCTTAGTCCATTTATTTAATTAGATATTCCAGGAGGCTCCTACTCCTATATGGAAGCAATGGTAGCTGCTATACACATTACAGCCCCTGAAGGGGTGGGAGTGAGTCAGTCACTCCTGATGTACCTCTCAATGTAACACTGCCTTTCAGAGCAAAGCGTTAGCAGGGAAAATTAAATTTCTTTGTAGACCTGCTCAGGCCAGGAAGATGTACACAGGATGCAGGCATCAGCCTGATTAACAAGATCAACCCCAAGGGTTAAAAGAAAAAGCCTGGCACCAGGGTGAGGCTCCCCGCTGGAGGGGCATCATGACCAAGGGTTGCAAAGGCTCCTTGAGGGACGATTTCTGTGCTGCCCCCAGAAATGTGTGAGGATGAAGGGATAAATCCTGCCTGGGAGCCAATCCTTGAGCAGGGCTGTGAGGCCAATTCACCTGACTTGGTCCTGTGAGTAAATCATTTGGGACACAGCTCAAAGCACTGCAGGGAAGTAGCTGGAGTACCACAAAAACTACATTGGTGTCTATATGGCAACAGACAGAGGTTATTTTAGCAGTGTGAAATGTTTTTGGATTCCAAGAGCACGCAAATAGTGCCAGAGTAATTTGCCAGTGACAATAACGTGTGGTGTAATGCTGAGGATGAAAAGCCTTCAGCTGGGTTTGACCCAGTATAAACCATCCCTGGGTTCTACTCCAGTTGTTTGCAGGGTTTATCAACTATATCTGGGCTTTTTATCTGGGTAGTATCCATCCCTTGAATAGAGATAAATATTAAATTATGTCTACAATTAGATTTACACTTAAAAATGTAACTTTTATTTCTGAATCATTCCAGTGAATTTGTAAATCCCATCCTTAAAGGTTTTGAAAAACATACCCTTTTTTCACTCTGCTATTTAACACCAGAGAGTGGCTCCAGCCAAAACCTGAAATCCCACGCAAGGCAGATTATGTTCAGCTCTCTGGCTGTCTGTGTATTTTCCTCTCCTATGTACCTTACAAGCCAAAGCCTGAATTTAGCCCTAAAAGCACATCCTGAGCATACACTCAGGAGACCACATTCAGGATCCTGCCACCCATCATATTGAACTGATGGATTCTACCAGGATTGGTAGTAAAACCATCATTTCAAAAAAAGCTCTTTTCTTAAAACCTTTTTTTTTTTTTTTTTTTAATGGTATAGTAGTTATGGCAACTGCTTCCTGCCACCTCTGCTGCCAAAAGCCACAATCCATCCATGAAAAAGAGCTCCTCCATCCAAACACATTTTTCAGTGGACAGCAGCATTCCCTGGCTGGAGAACACTCTTCCCTTCCCTTCTGCCAAACAAAATGTGTAACGAATGTGAGCTAAGAGTGAGGAATTAAGTGAACTCCTTACAAATGACTTTGTATTTTTACACATACATGCAAGAGACAAGAAATAAGAACACCTCTCAAGGAGGGTTTAGGGGAAGAATAGTGAACCCCCAGGGCTGTTCAATGAAAGAAAATGTTTTCCTTTCTTAGAACACGTTTGGAATTCAAACTCTTAAAAGTCTTGGCATAATACTAATTAAAAAATGGGTGAGTTATTTCCCCTTTTCCCTTAGTTTTATTCTACCTCCGAGGTCAGTGGCAGGATTTCTCAAGTCTGGGGTATTTCCTGCACAATGATCAAAGTTTGCTGTATGAATTTGAAAATAAAATGTTCCTATTCTTTGCTAGTCCCATAACTCTGTTTCTGTGAGCAGTTCTTCCTGGTCTTGACACAAAGTAAGTCTTAAACTTCTTGTTTGACAACATGGTTTTAGAAAAACTTTACAATTGCTTCTATAGGCTGTATTAATAACTATAATTCCCCCCCCCCCAGGTGTAATTCCAATGCAGAACTATGTGGATCTTGCTTGTCTTTCCCTTGCTTTGTCGCTGTGACCTTTCACCACTCAGAAAAATAATTAGTCCATTTTCCAGCACATAGCTGGATGTTTTCATGCCCTCTTGTTATGGGAAAACATTGTAACAGAGCAATGGAGCAAACAGTTCAATGTGCTGTTCTTTCAAACCCCTGTGCAACAAATGAATTTAAATTTACAAGAATGTCAAAAATGGAGGGAATCAAGAATGAGCAGCTGCTTATAAAGCAGGAACTCTCTAATATGGACCGAATTTGGAAGTTTTCTCAAAATGCATCACAACCATCATGATTCAAGCCCCTTGGAGATTTTTTGGCTGCCTGTGAGAAGATAAGGCATGGGTTCCAGGTCTAATTAGGCATTGCACGCATTGGGGTCATTAATGATTTCCACCACAGTAGCTTCAACCGATGAGATATTTTGCAAACAAATGGCAGAAGCACAGTGTGGGCACCCAAACACACATACAGTACACAAGCTGGAAATCATAGCAAATAGAAGGGAAGGCAACAGCACAGACACGGATCCAATCCAAAATTTGAGGTCAATATTATCAGCTTTACTTCCAGATTCAGCAACACATTGCAGCAACAGGAGAACCAAAGGAAATGAGAAGGCAAAGCTCATACATACAATGTCATGAAATAACTGATGTTTGCATTTGCAAGGATTGACTGATTAATTCATTGCTTGGATTTTCTCCCAAGTAAGTTACGCTGGGTTGATCCAGGCCTAGCCTAGCTAAAAGATAGTGCTGCCATTCAAAGCCTAATCCTAATGAAATATCCCCAAGCTCCCCTTAACTGTGAAGTTGAGCTGCAAGATTTCAGAATTTGTCTAGGCTTGCACAGGTCAAATGAAGTGGTGACAAATAGGCACCAGAAGATATCCTTCCCTCTATTTCCCTGCTGAAGCAACTGGAAGACATAAAAGTCATAATTATCCTGGTTTAAGTCACACAGTGAGCAGAACCACAGCCAGGAATGTACCGTGGGCTTCTAGGCTCCAAAATAGTGATATAAAACAACTGTTCCTCTGTTACCAGGATTTTTTACAGCTGCTTTCAGCATCAGGTTTACATTCGCAGTCATTTTTTCATTCCAGCCACCTCTTGCAGCTGCATCCACAGAAGCAGCTCCACACTGCAGACAGAGCACTGCTGCCTACAGCACCTTTAGTTAGTCAAACCAGGTACCTTTGCTAATTGACAGAGAATCCCACAATCACTGAGGTGGGAAAAGACCTCCAGGACCATCGAGTCCAAGCTGTGTCTGATCCCCTCCTTGTCACCAGCCCAGAGCACGGAGTGCCTTCCTTGGACACTTCCAGGACTGGGGACTCCAAACCTCCCTGGGTAGCCCCTTCCAAGTCCTGACCACCCTTTTCATAAGGAAATTCCTGCTGATGTCCAACCCCTTTCCATGAGGAAATTCCTGCTGATGTCCACCCTGGCCCAGCCTGAGGCCGTTCCCTCTGCTCCTGTCCCTGTTCCCTGGAGCACAGCCCGACCCCCCGGCTGTCCCCTCCTGTCAGGAGCTGTGCAGAGCCACAAGGTCCCCCCTGAGCCTCCTTTTCTCCAGGCTGAGCCCCTTCCCAGCTCCCTCAGCCTCTCCTGGGGCTCCAGCCCCTTCCCCAGCTCCGCTCCCTTCCCTGGACACCCTCCAGCCCCTCCAGGTCCTTCTTGCAGTGCAGGGCACAGAACTGCCCCATTTGACTTCTTCGGCAACTGACTGAGGCTGCACTTGTTCCCCCCATGCAGATCATCAATAAAGATATTAAACAGGACTGAAGATATCAAACAGGACTGAAAAGCAGGCACCTAAGAGGTAAAATGCTTGTGGCTTTTGCTCCTGACCTTAGGATCAGATGAACAGTGTCCCACAGGCTCTTGGTTCTCCCCAGGTCCTTATAGATGGAAAATGCATCTCCCTTTGACCAGACAAATCCATCCCTGGGCTCAGATTGCTCTACAAGCTGCATTATGGAACAATGGCTGACTTTTCTGGAAGTAGATCTATGAAGACAAACACTGCTGTCATAATTTATTCCAGTGGCACGCTGTCTGCCAAGGCTGCATTACACTACTGCTCTTATTTATTTATTTTTTAAAGCCTAAATATATAAAATCGTCACAACTGTTTAACGGACTTTCAAGAATGTAAAAAAAAAATATTTTGACACAGGGGAAGGGATTTCTCCCAGGACTTTTGGATGTGCCTCTGAACAGTGTTTATAGGTGCCCTTTGGATTCAGCAAGGAGAGAATGGGAACTTCACTCATGCTTTTATTTTCAGCCTGCAGTGGATTGCACATTCCAAATGTGTGCTCCTTTCCAGTGACAAAGGGACACGGGGTTCAGATGCAGACAGCCACAATGCAGATGTCTGAGGCTGAGTGAGATGAATCTCCTTCCAGGTCTCAAAGGGCTCAAAGTGCTTGGGAGCAGTATCCTGTTTCCAAAGAGTTTTCAAGTAAGAACTCAGTTCCAAATGGCCATAATTCTTTCCAAAAATTGACTGGATGAAGGCAGGTTTGTTCTGCAGCATTTTTTTTCACTGAGCTACCATTGTGAGAATTAGTAATGTTCCAATTCAGCCTCTCTCCCTCCCTATCATCCCTCCCCTTGACGTCCTCCAGCTCTTACTTCACTGCAAAGTTATCTTCGAGCCCAAAGTAAGAAACTGTACCTCCTCTCTGCTATAGAAAATATCTGCGGTGCATTCAAGTCCCCTCAGAATGCAGTGATTGTCAGAAAAATGCTTTGCTCACCTTCCCCTGCCCAAAATATATTCCTGCATAGTGATCTAGTTTTTATGCCGCAACTTCTTTTCAGATTTTTTTTTTTTAATTAAAATATGAAGTTGTTTAAAATCAAATTAGGAAGGTCTTGGAGAGATGCACAAGTTTTTGCTTCACTTGGCCTTGATACCCAACATCAAAGTTGTAACTACAGAGCTTTTAGAGTCAATTCTTGAATTACATATTTGCAGTAGTTATTAGAACTCAGTATCCCTATTGCACATCCAATATTGGCAAGCCTTTAGCTTCAAGGAGCTGGGACTGTGAGATCCAAAATGTGGCCATGAAACACACAGAGGCTTTGACTGCTCTGCATTGTGCAGAATCTCTCGGTGAGGAACTCTTGTTGCTGCGCTACCAGCACAAAGGGAACCCAGCTCCTCACCCATTTGCTCTGTGTGCATTTCCACTGTCTCTCCTCTTCTGCCTTCTTTACTCCATGGTGAATAAATGTAACTGAGCCAGCTGCTGCTTTCATGTCAGTGCAGTTTTTCTCTCTTCAGGTAGCTCTCTTCAGTGTGCTCCAGCTCATTCCCTGAAGAAAACCCCAACATCCAAACTCCTTATTTTGATTATAATCAAATAGTTAGGCAGTAAGAAAGGCAGAAGTGAGCAAATCACTGAACTCATGAAAGGGACAAGCTTGGGAGCAACTGGTGCAAATTTTCGTGTCTGGTTCCTGGGAAGCTTCTTTTCATCCTCCTACTTTAGCTGTAGTTTTACAGGCAACCACATTCAAAAGAGGAGCCTCATAAAAAGGGGAGTCAAATATTTGTGGAAGGTGTTGGATCTCTCCACTTCTTTTGCTACCCAAATGATTTCTGCTCCAAGCAAAGGTGGTGCTCAGTGTTCTTTCATTTGTATCATTTATTATTAACATGTATTTGATTAAAATCATGAAACTGAAGTAATTGTAGAAAATTACTCCCACAGGATGTGAGGATTCCTCCTCTAGCATTTTCTGTGAACACTCTCATCTTTATGGTTTGGTATAAATTAGAGGCCACTTCTGAGTGTTTAGAGGTTATAAATATGAAAGGGGTGGTTTTTTTCCTCCTTCAACTATTACATCATAAAATGAGAAGTGACTAGCAAAAACATGTCTCGCTCTTCCCACTGCAGAAAATAAGCTAATTTAAAAATCAAAATAATCAGCCCTACCCATTAAAAAAGGGAGTGACAACCAGCCCCTTGCTAACACTTGTCATTCCATGTAGCTCCACGACTTTTGGTGGGGTGGCTCCACATTGCACCCACATAAATAAAATTACCTTGGGCCCAATAACCACAGATTTATAAAGGTCAATGTACAGCTTCTAAAGAAACAAATACTTTAAGTGCAGTGCCTAATTCCTGGGTAATTTTAACCCATTTTTACAGCTCACCAAATGTCACATTGTCATGTTTACAAAAACATGAATGCTTTCATGTGGGCCTAGGAAAGTCATATTTACAGTGCAAAGTTTACCTGCTTACACAAAAGTCTCCCCAGTTTTCCTGTTGGTCTAACATAGAATTAGCTAAAACTATTCCTACTTTTGCACACCAAATTACAGAATTAAGCTACAGAGCTATTTCTGAATATTATTAGCAAATTTTGTGTGTGTGGGTGCCTGTGAGCAGGACTAAAGGTTTTTTAGTGCCATCTTTTGGGTGGTCCTAATACTACAGAACAGCTTAATCAAAGCAATTATAGATTTGCCACCATTTCTGTGCCTAGGAAGCCACGTGTTACTTGTTTCTAGAGAGTCTGGGGATGACACAAACTCAATGGGAGCAGGAATTGCTGAGAGTATTTCCCTGCTGCACAAAGAACCACCGCCTCCAGCCCTTTCTTAGCACACAAATCCCCAAATCCCCAGCAGCAAAATATTTTCCTGTTTAGAAACACTGGGGTTTTTTCCAGCTTTGGCCAATGTTCATGCTATTTTATAAGATAATTATCTGTGTATTCAGTCACACCCTATAGCACCACATTTCCTTCTCCTGCCTCTCAACATAAGACTGACAATAAACTCACTAATGCAATTGTTTCTCTTCTGTCTTTATTCAATATTCCTTGCTAGCCCTAAAAGTAGATCCATGTCAAAACCAGACAAAACCCAAGCATCCAAAACTCCAACCTAACACTTGCCCTGACAACACAGAATTAAAAGTGCATATAAAATATTGCTCTCTGGTACCTGCTACATGACAATTACAAAATCTAGTCATAAACCAATGGTTTGAATAGTCTTTTAAATAGGATTAGATTACAATGTCCTTTTGAAAAGGTTGGTGGTCGACTATTAGCACCTTAGGCAAGAAGAAATTGAGTGTACTGAAGTAGGTGATGCTTTCCTTTTGCTTTAACGGGATGAGAGGGCTTTCTACCCCCACTCCTGGACAAAGGAGACACTTCCCACAGCAAAGCCTAATTTCACCTGCTGGGGAGAGCACAGGGATTGGAGGTAGCTGGGCTTTGGTGCCCCTGAGGAGCACAAAATGCAGCTCAGGGTTTGTCCTGTGTTCCCTGCCCCAAGGCAGCACACACAGAGCCAAAGGAATTACTCATGTGTGGAGCAGCATTTATTTACAGCACTTGGCCCTGGAGTCTAGAACACCAGCTGATCCTTTTTGTGCTATCTGTGAGGGTTGAAACGACACACAGAGCAACATTTTGGACACAGCAGCCTCTCCAGCAAAATGCTGATGTCTGTAATTAAACTTATCTCTGTGTGGTAATGTTCCCCAGGCACTGCTTCCTGCTCCAAGTGCTTGTTGGAGGCTTTCTGGAAGTGTCAGAAGGCTTGCATTCCCCTACTCTTGGATAATCAAAACTGCTCGCAAATTTGTTTGGATGTTGAAACAAGCTCAGGCAGGGAGTTGATGCACGGGTGGTTTGCAGCATTTCAGGAACATGAGGCTGGAAGCTGCTTCCTTCACCAGTGCATCCTTTCCTCTGCTGGGGTAGGAGGTAGCCGCACGTAATTCAGCCCTGAAATTCATCAAATTCAATTTTACAGCTCTCTGTCTCCATCCCTCCTGCTGGAAAACACATCTACACGTGTGCCCTCCCTGAAGCAAAAATCACGAGTTAATGTTGTCACTCCTTGCAGTTTCTGAGTGCCTGATGTCATAGCTGGAGTGTTTATAGCTTTTCAATTTGTTTCCGACACCATGTTTGAGTTTGGATCCTTTTGAGGAGGTAAAAAGAGAATATTTTTCTTGGAGAGCTTTGAAATCCAAATTGCAAAGCTGGCAGGGCCCTCTCAGTTAAATTTGGGTTCACTTTTCTGCCTTATTAGCAATTTCTTTGCACAACCTATTTTAGCTGTGTATTTACCATATAAAGCAAAGCCAGCTCAGCTGGCATCACTAGATTTATATAAATGTATGTTTTTATAAAGTGGAAAATTTTTACCTGTTTGCTAAAATACCTGATGATGCTTTGGTTTTAAAAAGTGTGCTCTATGTGACAGCTGTGCATATTTGCACTGGAGCTGGGATTTTTATACCACACTCAGTTCATAAATGGTATTGAGCAAGAACTTCCGAGATTTTTAAATAATCAAGAAAGGAAAAGTGGGTGAGGGAAGCTTGGAAATTGTGCTGATCTACTCTGGGACCTTGGAGGTCTCAGGGAAGGAGTTCCCCTAGATGGCTTGGAAGACACATAACATACAAGCAGAATGGTTATTGGAAAAATTGGAATGTCAGCCTCAGAAGCCCAAGAAGTCTCCTCCAGTCCCTATCCCCCATTAAATCCCACACTTCATGGGGGCCAGCCCTGCTCCTGCCAGTGCACCCCTGATGGTGAGCCCAGCAGCAGCCACACGACCTCAACCACAGCTCCCTGAGCCCAAACCACCCAGATCAGCCACGCAGAGGACTCTGTGCCCTCTTCCCCAACTTGCATTTCCCAAGGGACATGCAGATGTGCAGCTGAGGCAGCCAGAGCCAGCTGCAACACAAAGAATTTGGGCTTGCCTCAGCTGTGCTCCCCATGGACCTCAACTGGGCACCAGACCAGGCCTTTTTCCCAGCAGGAGAGGGCAATGCCAGCAGGGAAGGGGACATGATGTCCACCTTCCAGCCATGTCCATCTTGTGGTCACTAAGGATGGCTGAGCTTGGCAGGCAATGAAATGAAGTATTCTGATAAAAAATATCCCATGTGAAACAATGCTGCATCTTTCTGCCTGCAATATTTTAACAGCACATCTAAATATATTTGGAATTAAAACTTATAATCCTCTGATTGGACTGAAGGTGGAAAACAACTACGAGAGAATGAGTCAAAATACTGAGATTAGATAGAATAATAGTGGGAAAAGCTTTCCCCATGCCTATTTTACCCCTTTCCTCACTTTTTAGGGCTTTGCATAAGGGATTGCATATCAAAGCAAGAGGAGAAATTGAGTGATGCTGAACGGAAGTTACACAGTTTGTAAATTGACTTTTGATGTTTGGTCTTATGCAGCAACAATGTTTCTTTCAGAAGACCTAAGAGCAACAAGAGTGAAAATACAGAGTTGGTTTGCCTTGGTTTACTGCTGTCTGTTTATTTCCTGCCGTGTCCGTGGGATAAACTGACCTGGGGGATGGATGGGTGTTTTGTTTGAAAAGCCTCACTTCTTGTAGAAGACACTGCACATGCTTCCTCTCCATACCATTTGTAAACAGAGCATTTCAGCCAAGTTTTTATGAAGCTTTAGGGTTAGCACGATGCTGGGAGTTAAGCCTGACTATAAATATTCCCAGGAGTGGGGCCTGTGTGTCTGCTGAGTCCCCTTTGTTCCCGTTTGTGCCCCTGCACAGGGGCTGCTCCTGGGGCGGGAGGCATTAACAGTGGGATTTGCAGTTGTGCAAGAGAGGTTTTGTGCCACAGGGGCTCCCTGAGCTCAGCCAGGGAGACACAACCAGGCTTCTGCAGGGAATCGGGACACACAGAGAGGTCAAACCTTCCAAAAAAAAAAACAGAAGGGAGGCTCTGGCTGCCACTGCTCAGCTCCTCTGCTCACAGCACTCACCTGGGTAGCCAGAGCCTTCCTCACCTCACACATCTCCTCGGGGATGTGCCAGGGACAGCCAGGAAGGGGAAGCATCAACTCAAACCCGATGGAAACAGCTTGATCTATTTTGTCAGCTCCTGGTGGTAGATTTTTTTTTTTTTTTTTTTTTTGCAAATCAGTGTGAAAGAGGAGCTCTCCTGGGCTTAGCACAGCCCTCCATTCCCCATCCTCCTGCACCACTCGAGAGCAAGGCAGAGCAGTCAGGAATTAAGGGGGAAAAAATAAGGCAAGCAGGTAATATCCTGTCTTTGCTCCTCACCATCCCCTCTAATTGGCAGTAAATTAAATTAACTTTCCCCAAGGTAATTCTGCTTTGCTTATGACAGTAACTGGTAGTTGAGCTCCCTGCCTTTATCTCCATTCACAAGCTTTTCCATCTTATTTTCATCCTCCTGTTCTGCTGAGGAGGAATGAGGGATCAGCTGACGTCCAGCCCACCACGATACCCTGCAGTTCTTTTGTCTAAGATCAGTGTTACAACCTTTTATTTCTCTCATTTCATTCATAAAATGGAAATATTAAGCATCCCAGTGTGTCAGCCACATTATGTGATGATGTCTTGCCTCCAGTTCAGCTGACCTTGTGATTAAAACAGTGATGACACAGAGAAATTATATGGATTTAGGAAAACATAAATCCAGGATCTAGGGAGACCTTTTTGGAGTTTGTTCCATGCCAAGGCACCTAAACAAGTCTTACTGACTTACATGCCCTTCTACCTGACAGCAAACAATGATTTCCCATTCACTTCATCCCCAACATTACAAGAGAAGCAAAACTCAATCTGAAATGAGAGCCTAACGTTAGGAAATAAGGGGGATTGAAAGCAGAAAAAAACCCAAGAGGTAACCATCCCATGTCCTGTTCCAAATGTTCATAAAATTTGCCAAAAATCAAGAACCAATCAGCAACATCACGAGCCCTGTCCTGAAAATTATGGCAGAGCTACAGGTTCTGCAAATGTCTAAGAACTGCATTGATGTAACAGAGGTATTTTGTCTTATTGCTAAAAAATGGCTAAATCCCTTTGTACCTCGGGTTTTTACCTGTTAAAGAAGGATAAGCTCTCGAGGGGAATTTAGAAGATACTCATTACTGGCAGTGAATTGCTCTTTTGAGCCCCATTCCTACAAACCAAGAAGAAAGCCCATCCAAGCTTTTAGCACAGCATGGATTAGATGAGTCTAAGCATGTGCATAAATTGTTTGGAGAGTGGAAAGTGGTTAATCACTTTCCTTAAAGGTTTGTGCCCTTTGTTAAATACACTCACTGCCAATCAACTTTTGATTATCCAGCATAACAGGGAGGAAGGGTGGGGGAAGAAGGAATGAGCCAGGGTGAGGGAGCTGATGTTTAACTCCACTGGAAATGTTTGCTGCTAATGTTCAAATTTCTTGACATTTTTTGTAAGCTGTATCAGCATTATATGGAATGTGGTCAGAAAGAATGACCAGCACATCCAGGACAGTGTGGAAATCTTACTGGACAGTGGCTTTGGAATGAGTGTGGCATCACACACACAGAAATCTCAAGGGTAAAAAATTATTAATAGGTGCAGGGATGAGTTTTCATTAGGAGGAATTCCATGGGAGCTGTATCATGTCTTGCAGGGCTTGTGAAATCCTCTGTCCACAGCACAGGAGAAAGTGAGGGATCTGTTGAAATCCCAGTGTGATAAAAATATCAAAATGTCAGTGGAGCTCAGGGCACTATGAATGTGCTCCCTGCCATTTGCCAAGGGACTTTGGAGCCATTGTTAAAGCTGAATTTAACTTCTGAAACACTTTTAAAGCAGACATGCCATAATGCAGCATTTTGCTTTGCCTGATTGCTTTTATTTGATCCCTGGCAGTTGTTTTGACCATGAAAATTCAGACTTAGGTCAGCTGTTCACAAGATATTTAGATGGTGGCGCAAATTCTTCTACTACCAGAAAGTGAGACACAAAGTCAGACCTCAACAGCCTTTTAAGCCACTTATTGTGGATTTCTGCAGGGTATGGACAGGTCTGAATCCACATTCTCATGCAAAATATTTGACTCACGCAGGCAGAAGTGTCAGTCCAAGTTCCTGCTGAATCCCATTTCGATAAAAGTTTATAAAGGAAAGTAGAAAGAATTGGGAGCAGCTCATTTGAGTGCACACAGGCCTACATGGGCTGTTTAGCAAAAAAATTGGGAGGCTGCCCAAATTTCTGCATCTATTTTTTTTAAAGCAACTTGGATAATCAGTAATGTAAAAGCAGAAATTACAGAGAAACTCATCACCACGTTCAATCCCATGATTCTCCTCCAAAATAAAAATGTGCACTTCTCATTAAAGTGATGATGGACATTGGTTTGCTTTTTCCCATTTCTGCTGAAAACAGGCAAAATTAGAGGTTTTTTCTCTTAACCTTCTAACCCTACTAAAAAACCCAACGGTTAATGACCTCAAAATGAACAATAAATGGAAATATATAAATTAATCACGCAAAACACAAAGACATCACAGAGAAACGATCGCCAGAAATACCCATGGAAGTGTTTTTCAGAGGACTTTTTCTACAGCATCAGGTCTTTTATCCCCTATTCAATGGGCCTAATGTGCCATCTGCTGTTTTAATTCTAATTTAATTTTAACAGTTTTTGAAAGAAGCAATCATTCTGCAGCATTGAAACAAATAAGGCTGGGGTGGTTGGTTGTGTTGCCTCTATTTTTTTTAATTTTGGAAGCAGCCATTATTGCAAACAGTAGTGAAGAAATTAAAGCTTCAGCATTGTTAATCCTGCTCAGAGACTGACAGCACTTGGGTCTGAGCCATAAAAACTGTTCTTGCAGAGCAAAAGACGACGATCTGACCCAAAATCGATGATGTGGTGGCGCTATCTGGTGGCTTACTTGGAATTACGCTGTCTTGTACTCCTGACAGGACGTGCTGTCTTCCTCCAAGCAGTAGAAATTTCTTTAAAAAGACCGATTTTATGCCTTTTCTGGGTCTTTATCTACGTGAAATCCCGAGAAAGGTCAGTGTGTTTCTTTCTAAGTCTTGATTCACACAAACTGTGATCAGAGCTGGCACACACTTGGTACAATACAGATTAAAAATACATACACAGAGCTTTCAGTGCCCTGAATAATCCAGCTAAACTCACTCACAGGGAGCAATTTAAGAACTTACAAGATGATCCAGGTGGTGATCCAGGTGTGACAGGCAGCAAACCTGTTGTAAAAACTCCTTCCCAACGCGATTTGTGTTCAGGTAGGGCAACAGAACAGCGGAGTTCTCTGCTGAAACACTTCCCTGGATGTTACACAAAGGCCAGGAAAACTTCTGTCCTAATCAGGGCACTGTAAAGCTCCCTGCTAAAATGTAAGCCTTTCCACCAGGAAAGCTGGGAGACGAACCATGGAACTCTCCCATAACAATTTTTTATAGGCGAGTGCCACCTGGTGGAATATGGAAAAGACTTTTCAGCCTGAAAAAGCTGTTTTAAGGTGGTCAGGATCTTTTCAAATCAGAGAATTAACATCAAAAAACAGCAGCAAAACCAAAGGTGCATCTGGCAGCGGGGTGGGCACAGGTTTGGTGGCCTGGCTCTGGTCCCTGATGATCTATGAGTGACGTGGATTATGCTGACAGACAAGATTTTCCTATTTTTAATTCATATATATTTGTAAGTCTCTATCCTGAACCAACGCAAGTTGAAAAACAAATGATGAAGACGCTTTCCTTTCAATTCCACGTTTCTATTTCCAGGTTTTTAAACTGGTAATTCCCTAAATTAGGTATCATGTGCAACACCAAATTAATTAACAGGGCGAATGAACGGTACCTTTGTTGTGTTCTGTCCTAGAAAAAGCACAGCAGAGCTGGGCACACACAGATCTCAAAGGAAAGGGTAGGGATTGACACACATTTCCAACTCAAGTGAAAAACTAGTCCCAACTGAATGGATTTTTCTGCTGCTGATGTATTAATGGGCAGCAGTCACAGCCTCTAGAAGTCAGTCCAGCATTTCCTGCTGTGTCCCAAAGAAAATCCCACATTTGAGGCCTACTTCTGATTTTGCTCATCATTCTGTGACAAGAGCACTTTGCTGAGCAAGTAGCTGAGAAATTGGGTTCATCTTCTCCTATGTTTCTCTGCACAGCTTCAAACAATGCACAATTCTAAGCTTGTAAGATTTACAGGACGCCATGGGAAATGGATGCATTGTCAGAACTTAGCAGGCAGTCAGACTGTGCTATTGACACACACATGTGGTTCCAAGTTTGTCTGACATGGTTTAAATTAGGAAGAAAAGCCTTAGGGTTATTAGATTTAGTGGCATAAATGGGACGTTCCATCCCAAGCAAACAGTGGATACATAAAATTTTAGAAAGATTTGCCCTATCCTGAGGTTTTGCTCCTTCTGTTTTCAGCCCCTGAGTTTCATACTTGTATTAAATGATGTGCTGACAGACACAGAAGCATCTTTGTTTAATTGGGAAGCCCAGGAGTCGTCACCAACAGGTACACACATTCTGTTTTTATTCACACATTTACTCACCACTTCTCTGCCCTCCTCCTCCAAAAAGGCCTCCAGAAGCAGAAAGCTGGGGCCGTGCACATAAAGAATTAAGGGGATTAGCAGCACCACCATGCTTGGGTTATGGCTTCAAAGCAAAACATTAGCTGCACCTACGTAAACGCCTCTGTTTAAGCGACTGGAAAGGAACCATTTCTCAGAAGTACAGGTGCACGACCGACTGCGGCTATTAGGGCTGAGAAAGGGCAGGAATTGCTTGGGAAGGGGGGGATTAAAAATGAAAAAAAAAATTTAAAATTAAAAAAAAAAAAGGAAGTAAAATAGAAGGAAAAGCCACGAAGGCGAGCAGGGATGTGTCCCCTCCCTCCCCCGCCCCGCGGGGCTCGGCCAGCGGCAGGTGGACGCTCCGCAGCTCCCGGCGCGGGGGACGGACCCGCAGCGCATCCACGAGAGATCCAACCGGGCGCAAAGCACCCCCGGGGAAGTCAAGGGGCTCGGGCCAGCCCGCTGCGGCAGCCGGGGGCCGACCCCGGGCCGTGCCGGTGCCGTCCCGCCCCGTCGGGGGCGGCGGGAGGGCGGCGCGGCGGGGGCCGCCCGCGGGCGCGTTACGCACGCAGTGATCTCAGCGGCGCGGGCGCGGCGGCAGCGCCGGGCTGGGGGCGGCACGGCCGGACCCCATAAAGGGCGGCGGCGAGCCCCGCTCCCGCACTCACCCCGCACGGCGGAGGCGGACGGGCCCGCGGCGCTCCGCTCCGCAAAGGACCGGAGGCTCCTCGGCGCCCTGGAAGTGCAGGCGGGACCGTCCCGGGGCTGCCGGAGACTCGCCGGAGCGTCCTCCCCGCCCGCCGCTGCTGCTGCTGCTGCAGCCCGGGAAGGCTGAGGAGGAGGAGGAGGCGGGCAGGAGAAGCGGCAGCCGGAGCAGGACAGAAGAGAGAGGGACGGAGCGAGGGGCAGCGCTGCCCTCGCACAGCCGCGCTCCCCGGCATCGCCGCCGCGCCCCGGCCATGGGGAAGCCGACGCCGCCTCTGCAGTGACCGCGGGACGCGGCTCCCGCGCGGTCCTCCGCCGGCAGAAAAGACTCAGACACCCCCCAAAACCTGAAAGCAAAAACCCACATCTTCCATATCCATTCCTATATAAAGTGAAATAAAGAGAGGAGAAGGGCTGCGCCGAGCGATGAGGAGCGGGGGGCGGCTGCCGGCGCTGGCGCCGGTGCTGGCGGCGCTGCTGGGGCTGTGCAGCGCCGAGCGCAGGGCGCTGGTGCTGCCGCGGCGCCTGGGCGCGCCCGGCGCCCGAGAGCGCTTCCGCCTGGAGGCCTTCGGGGAGCGCCTGACGCTGGAGCTGGAGCCCGACAGCAGCTTCCTGGCCCCGGACTTCACCCTGCAGTACCTGGGCGGGCCGCCGCCGCCGCCCGAGGACGACCTCTCCCGCTGCTTCTACTCCGGCACCGTGAACCGGGAGCCCGGCTCGGCGGCCGCGCTCAGCCTGTGCGCGGGGCTGCGCGGCGCCTTCTCGCTGCGGGGCCGCCAGTACCTCATCCAGCCCGCGCCCGGCACCGCGCACCGCCACGGGCCGCACCTCCTGCGCCTCCGCGGCGCCCCGCGGGCCGCCCCCGCCGCCCGCTGCGCCGTGGCCGAGGCGGGGGCCGGGGCGGAGGGGCCCGAGCCCGCCGAGCCCGCAGGTAGCGTGGGGGAGCCGCGCCGGCCTCCGCGGGGACGGGGAGGGCAAGGGCGGGGGTGTGGCGGGGATGCCCGGCCGCTGCTTGCCCCGCGTCCCACCCCGAGGTGCCCGCCTGCGTGCGGGGGTCGCACAAAGCAGGGGTGCGCATCTTGAGTGCCCGCGGGTTTGGGCTTCTAAACGGTGCTCTCTTGCTGTGCTCACCTGCGCTTTCCCTCCCTGTCTTTTTTGTTTTAACGCAGAAACGAGAAGCAGGAGGAAGAAGAGGTTCGTGTCCAGCCCCCGCTACGTGGAGACCATGCTGGTGGCCGACCAGTCCATGGCTGAGTTCCACGGCAGCGGGCTGAAGCACTACCTGCTGACCCTGCTCTCCGTGGCCGCCAAGCTGTACAAGCACCCCAGCATCCGCAACTCCATCAGCCTCGTGGTGGTGAAGATCATGGTCATCTACGAGGAGCGCAAGGGCCCGGACATCTCCTCCAACGCCGCCCTGACTCTGAGGAACTTCTGCAGCTGGCAGAAGCAGCACAACCCGCCCAGCGACCGGCACGCCGAGCACTACGACACGGCCATCCTCTTCACCAGGCAGGTGAGGACAGCGAGTCACATCCAGCCCCACGCCCACTGCTCCCTGCCCCCTCTGCCAGGAGACCTCCGAAAAAATGTCCAGAGACAGCCGTGTGTCGCCACAGCTGCGGAGAGGCAGGCTAAAAATTAGATGAGCTCCTTTTTGTTGTATTCTTTTTTTTTTTTTTTTTATTCTGTCTGCACCATGTCTGGTGAAGCTCACAGTTTGTGCACTGTCTTTGTAAACTCGCAGATTGTGCACTGTGTTCCTGCCCCATATATTTTTAGCAGATTTCAGATGGAAATTATGCATTTCATTTCTACGTGTAACCCTCGCCTATGTTCCAGAGACAGATTTTTGCCATCATACCCATTGAAGTGCTGAATATTTATGCTCTTTCCATAAGTAAAGGCAAACTGCCAGGGCTGGATGGCTCTTGCCAAGGTTAAGTCTCTGATCTGATTAATAATGAAACTGCCTTTTTTTACAGGACCTGTGCGGTGCCAAGACATGTGATACTCTTGGGATGGCTGATGTGGGAACAGTTTGTGATCTAAACCGCAGTTGCTCTATCATAGAAGACGATGGTTTGCAGGCTGCCTTCACAACAGCCCACGAATTAGGTACTTGAGACTTTGCAAAGGCATTCCCTGGGATTAATTGAAGCCAGCTTGATGCCGTAAAGCCCAGCCTGCACCTCCCCGGAGCAGTCGGGAGGAGGCAAAGCCCTGTCTTGGAGCAGGCTTGGACTCGGGAAAGCAAATCCGGCCTGCACAGCATTGTCTGCAAGAGCTGTGTGTGTGCCTGCAGAAAAAAAAAACCAAAAAACTTAAAAAGGGAGAGAAGATCCAGTGCCATCTGCTTGAAATCTGGGAGTGTTCAGCTTGGAGTTATTAATTACAGACCAGGCTATGCGCAGCTCTAGAGCAATATTTAAAATACTGTTGGTAAAGCGTAGCACAGACTTCCTAAAGTCACAGGCTTTGCTTTTCTCCTTTTCTCCAAGGCCACGTGTTTAACATGCCTCATGACGATGCAAAGCAGTGTGCTGGCATCAATGGAATGAGCCGGGATTTCCACATGATGGCATCCATGCTCTCCAACCTGGACCGCAGCCAGCCCTGGTCTCCATGCAGTGCCTACATGATTACAACATTTCTGGATAACGGTCATGGTAAGGTTATTAAGCTTTCCATTCATGCGGCATTTCAGCCCTTGTGCTTTACTGCTTTGCTTTTTTTATTTTTTTTTTTCTTTAAGGGTGTTTCTCCTTCAGTGCAGACTTAACCTTTTGCATGCTGTCGGTGAATTTAGAAGAGCAAATGCAGTTCCTTTTTAAAACTGACCCCGCAGCATCATCTGACTTGTTTTTTCCCTTTTCCTTTCAACTTTTCCAGGGGAGTGCTTGTTGGACAAGCCCCACAGGCCCATCCAGCTCCCTTCGGACCTGCCTGGCACGCTGTACGATGCCAACAGGCAGTGCCAGTTCACGTTTGGAGATGAGTCCAAGCACTGTCCTGACGCAGCCAGTACGTGCACGACTCTGTGGTGCACGGGCACCTCGGGAGGGCTGCTGGTGTGCCAAACCAAACACTTCCCCTGGGCAGACGGCACCAGCTGCGGGGAAGGGAAGTGGTGCATGAACGGCAAGTGTGTGAATAAGACTGAGAAGAAGCATTATGATGTAAGTAGTGAGAAAGAAATGGGTGCGCTTTTGGGTTTTGCAGAGCTGCAGCGGGAGGGATCTGCTAGGTGGGGTTGATTCACTGCTAATGAACAAAGCTAGGGCAGGGTTTTTAATGAGCTCGGGTGGGTAAAAATGAGCGTGATGATGGCTTTTGTGGTGTGGTTTTGTATGGATTTTCCTGTATTTAACCTGTGTCCTGCTTTTGTTGTCGTTCCAGACGCCAGTGCACGGGGGCTGGGGCTCCTGGGGGGCGTGGGGCGAGTGCTCCCGGAGCTGCGGCGGGGGAGTGCAGTATTCCTTCCGGGAATGCGACAACCCCGTCCCGAGGAACGGGGGCAAGTACTGCGAAGGGAAGAGGGTGCAGTACAGGTCCTGTAACATCGAGGACTGCCCCGACAACAACGGTAATTTTTCCCCGTTTTTGACAGCCGGGGTTGCTGTGCTGTGGAGGAAGAGCACGGACGGAGATGATCTCATGGCCACCTGTCTTTTCTCTGCCTGCAGGCAAAACGTTCAGGGAGGAACAGTGTGAAAAGCACAACGAGTTTTCCAAGTCTGCCTTTGGAAGTGGACCTGCAGTGGAGTGGACACCCAAGTTTGCTGGTGTGTCTCCAAAGGACAGATGCAAGCTGGTTTGCAGAGCCAAAGGAACAGGATACTTCTTTGTTCTACAGCCAAAGGTATTTCAAAACTGCACCTCTTCCAGCTGATCATGAGGGGGATTTTTATTTTCTCTATGCGAAGAGTCAAGCAGTGTAGAAATAAGAAATTAGCTTTTTCATATTTAAGCTGGATTATTCCTCCATGTACAGCAGGACCATTGCAAGCATGCTTTAAGTGTTTTGGCACAATCCTTCCACCTCCTCTACCCACTCCACTGGTTTCCTTCCCTCTCCTTCCACCAATCTGATTGCATTGAGATAGGTTTGGAAAACTCTGAGGGATCTTTGCCAGAACATTGGTGCTTTCTCATACTGGTTACTAACATGCTGACAGCTTAAAATAAACACGAGGAAAAATGTTCATCTTGCATAGCTACTTGAATTCGCTGTCATCAGATGGTGAGAGCCAGGAACTACCAGGGCGATGACACAGAGGGTTTTTGTGGAACAGCACTCCTAGAAATAAAGGATGTGCTGAACAGCATTAAAAGCAATGCTGGCAGTGTGCTTTGAGGACAGGGCTGCCTTCTAGTGACACTAGAAAGCAATGGGGCTTCTTTTGTGTGAGATCAGTAAACAGTAGCTTTTTATGGGGAGGTATTAATGAAAAGTGAGATTGTTTTCTCCTCTTACCATGGCATCATTTTGGCAAGTGAGAAGACTGCCTGTGGGCTGCTCTGCTTTTTAGTTTCCAAAGCCCTGAAAACAGCAGGTGCTGCGGGCTTTCCACCCATCCGTGTTTTGTGTCACGCAGTTTCAGAGCGCCGTGCGTGTTCTAACCAGGCTCCTTGTGTCCCCAAGGTGGTGGATGGCACCCCGTGCAGCCCCGACTCCACGTCCGTGTGCGTGCAGGGGCAGTGCGTGAAGGCGGGCTGCGACCGCACCATCGGCTCCAACAAGAAGTTCGACAAGTGCGGCATCTGCGGGGGCAACGGCTCCACCTGCAAGAAGGTGTCTGGCACCCTCGTTAGAGCCAAGTGAGTGTGGGGCTGCTGCTCACCTTGTCCTTGTGGGGGGAAGCTCACCTTGTCCTTGTGGGTGGGTTCGTCCATTAATGACAGGGCTGCTGCCTCACCTTGTCCTCGTGGGTGGGATTCGTCCATTATCCAGCTAAACGCCTTGACTTCAGACAAGGTTTAATCTTGGGCTGGGAGGCTTTTCCCCTTTCCCTGCGGAGGACTCAGTGTTTCTCTCTTCTCCCGGGGCAGACCTGGCTACCACGACGTGGTCACCATCCCGGCGGGGGCCACCAACATCGAGGTGAAGCAGCGGAACCACCGGGGCGCGAGGCACGACGGCAGCTTCCTGGCCATCAAAGCCGCCGACGGCACCTACATCCTCAACGGCGACTACACGCTGTCCACGCTGGAGCAGGACATCACCTACAAGGGCAGCGTGCTGCGCTACAGCGGCTCCTCGGCCGCCCTGGAGCGCATCCGCAGCTTCAGCCCGCTGAAGGAGCCGCTGACCATCCAGGTGCTGACGGTGGGGGACCTGCCGCAGCCCAAGATCAAGTTCACCTACTTCGTCAAGAAGCCGGCGCAGCCCGGCGCGGACAAAGCGGCGGCGGCGGTGGGCAGGAAGAAAGAATCCTTCAACGCCATCAGGGAGATCATCTCCTCGGAGTGGGTGATCGAGGAGTGGGGCGAGTGCTCCAAGTCGTGCGGCTCGGGCTGGCAGCGGCGCGCCGTGGAGTGCCGGGACCCGCGGGGCCGGCCGGCCGCCGACTGCGCCCGCGAGCTGAAGCCCAGCAACCTGCGGCCCTGCGCCGACGTGCCCTGCCCGCAGTGGCAGCTGGGGGACTGGTCCCCCTGCTCCAAGACGTGTGGGAAAGGCTTCAAGAAGAGGTTGTTGAAATGTGTCTCTTCCGACGGCGGCGTGCTGCCCCAAGAAAGCTGTGAGCCCTCCAAGAAACCCAAGCACCTGATAGACTTCTGCAACGCCACGGACTGCAGCTAGATAGGGCGGCTTGGGAGAAGCTAAAACGTTTTGTTTTTTATTATTATTATTATTTTATTTTATTTTTTTCCTTCAGACCAGTGCACTGAAAAACACAAAAGAGGGCTAGAGGCAGCACCTGTGTTTTCACGTGAAAAATTCACGGTGAAGATCCGTTGAGGTGGGACAGTGCAAACAGCTTGAATTGGCTTTGCATCCCAAAAATCCCCTGCCAGCTGAAAATTGGATGGGGTAGCAGACCCATGTCTTTCATTTCTCTTTAGCAGATAAAGCCCAGAGGCATCAGAATTGCCTTTTATAAAGTGTTTTATAAATTAAGCCAAATGCGAGCAGTGAGACACATTTCAGCAAGCATTTTGGGGTTCGGTTATTTCTCCCTTCTTTTGGATTTATCTTGTGGTACTGATCAAATCCCCACGTGTAGGAAGGGGAGGGAAAAAGATAGCTTAAAATAATTGGTCAGGGCTTACCTACCTCACAAAGGGCAAAAAACAAGATTGGAAAAGGAGCTTTAACTATGTCATTCATGGCTGCTATTGTTTCAGAGAATAGTTTTATATAAAAATAAAGCCATATTCTCTACCTGTCAAGAGTAATACCAAGAACAAATATCAACTCCACAAATCACTAGAATTTAATATTTCTTTTTAAAGTACCTTTATGTCATCCCAATGTGCCTGTCCATTTCTCTCAGCCACTCCAGTGCCATTGTGGTGACATGTGTAATCCAGAGGCTTGGAAAAGTGGAAATCTGAGTCTGAATAATTGCTCTTTGTGCCTTCTGCGTACCTTCCACTGGCTTTTCTGATTCCAGCTTGGTCCTGCCTTCCTGCCAAACAGATCCATGGAGCGTGTGAGCATTCCAGTCGTGCTTTCACACTCAAACCTTTGGCCTTACCCCAGCCAATGGATATTATTTGAGTTAAAAAGGAAAAAAAAAAAATAATCCCATTATGTATGGGAGTGTCCTCTGTGGCCTCTGCTGGGTTTTAGAGCTCAGCCACTGATCAGGTGGGAAGGCAAAGCTGAGGGATAGCAGGTCCATCCACAGCGAAACGCCAGCATTCACATCATTGAAGATTGTGCCAGTCCATAGACCATGAGAGAATATGGCTTTCCATATGTATATAGTAAAATATATTACTATAGATTTTATATACTTCATAAGTATTTTCTATTTCTCTCCCTTCTGGGAAGGGTTATAATTTGTAATAAATGCATATAATGAGCGTATTTATTTTTATACTTCTTGTCTAATGTGATCTTCTAAGTTATCGCTTTTTTAAAAGGACATATAACAAGGATAGAGTATTTATACAGTATAATATGTTACTAGAGGTAATAAATGAACCCTATAAATTTTGGAAATGGAGTGTCTTTATTTCACTGGACTAAAACCAGTCCATGGAGCAGAAAGAGCTTGGAATCTGAAGAAAATACTAAGCAAAAGGCAACTAATTACCTGTGTTAGTGAAGAGGTTTGGAAAACTCTCCCCATAATGTCACACACCACCTTAAAAGAGGTAATTTTGTGTTTTATTACTTAACCACTAACTCATCTATGCCAGAAAATGGAGTGCAACCATACTGATGCCACTGGCTGTAATAACAGCCTGGGGAGGGAGCAGTGCTGTCAGTCGTGTTCAGGACCAACAAAATATGTACAAAAGCAGCAGTTTTGCCTCACTCTGGTGGGAAAGGAGCAGCCAAAAGCCAGAACCATTCATGAGCAGTCAGAGGTTTCCCTCACCAACTCCCGCAGAATTTCCCTCTCTAATTTTCTCCTGTTGCTGCTTTTCCAAGAAGCACTGTGTGAACGAGCTGTTCTAACATGTTTTATGATGTTAAAATGGATACTAAACATCAAGAGCAGATTTTTGCTCCCTCATACCTGATCTCATCACCACTGCAGTCAAGAGAAAATCTTCTGTTGGGCTCCATCGGATTTTTGCCATGGAATTTGAGACATCAGTCATTTCTGGATACTTTTGGCTTTGTGTCATGTAAAAATCTATTAAAACTTCCTTTGCCAAAGTTTGGACTCTGTCTCTGCAGAAATAGTTCCTGTTTTGTTCTATGGATAAAGTCCTGGCCCCTCTGAATTTCAGAATTCTCATCACATCACACTTCATTGGGCTTTGCTTTGAAGCGCAGAAATGCTGGGGAATATTTTACTCCTAACATTATTCAGGAGGCAGCCAATCCCTTTCTGGTTTATAAACAGTTCTTTATAAATACAAGAAATAACAATTTATTTGTGTATATCGATATATATGTGCTTATATATTTCATTCACCATCTAGGTTAGAAAATAACTGGGAGTTTGAAGAGAAGAGTTATCCTGGAGCCTGCCAGGCTGATGAGATGGGAAATTGTGGTAGCTGTGCTGGCTGAGCACTGTAAATGGTGTAACTAGAAAATGTGGAGTAGCTCATTTCCTCTGGCACAGTTAAAATAATCATGTGATTTGGTGCTTGAAATTGTCCTAGCAGTAAATGGGAAAGCCCCTCAAAACTCACTGAAAAATCAACATCTCCAAACACTGGAGATGTTACAGGAAAAAGTGACACTTTTGCTTTTATCATTTTCACATCACAAGTGGGTCAGCAGATGCAAAGTGGTGTTAATTTGGTGAATTTTTTAGGACAAATCGGGATATTTTAGACAAAATATCTTCACCCACTATCTAAAGTAGGGAATGGAGAAGAAAATACAGAAGGAAAGACAGAAAAATTCAGAAAGGCATCATCAGAGAAAAAACCTGGGCTGCCAGAACCAGAGTTCTGGCTGGGCTGTGCTCATCAGCTCCCTGTGAAATTGCTCCCAGCTCATCCAGCTGGGAAGGCTCCTCAATCCCTGCAGGGGCAGACCTGCCTGCCGAGCACCCTTTGGAGCAGAGATCCTCCTGTGGGATGTGGCCACTGCCTGCTGAGCCCTCCGGGCAAAGGAGGTGTAATTAGGTGAAGTTTTATCCCTAGCAAAGGTCACCCAAACGCAGCCCAGGGATCCAGATCCCACGGACATGTCCAGGCTGCAACAGGAGTGCAAGAGAGCACTTGGCTGGAATATTTGCATTTTGCCCCGTTCTGCACAAGCAGAGCTCTGTGTTACAACATGTGGGGGCAGAGGGAGAGCAGCCCAGGAGATTGTTCTGCTGGATGTCCTTCCATGGTGATCTATCCCGTGCTTTCCTGGCAAAACAGCTCCAAACATTCCCTCCTGCCCCATATCCCCCCTCAGAACACAAAACATGGACAGAAGTGTTATAGATGAGTAATGAGAAGATTGTCTATCACAATTAAGGGATGAATATTGTGTGGATATTAAAATAAGCTTTATTGGTGTATAGTTATTGTGGGGAGATTGCACTGCTGGATGTCCCTTCCAGGGTGATCTATCCCATGCTTTCCAAACAAAACAGCTCCAAACATTCCCTCCTGCCCCATATCCCCCCTCAGAACACAAAACAGGGGCAGAAGGGAAGTCAAAACACAGTTATCAGGTTCACAGTGGTGCTTGCAGCAGGGTTTTTTAACAAACATGGGTGTCCCAAAGCCTGGGCCAGCAGAGGGATTGCTGTGGAGATGAGAGCAGCAGTGTTTTGGACTCACAGATGGGTTTTACAGCCCGCAGCAAGCAAGAGGGACTTGTGCAAAAGGGATTTCAGCTTGGGCAAGGGAAGTGCAGTTTCCTGCAGCCCCTCTGCCTGGAAGCTGTGCTTGACAGCATCCGTGGGATAAAGGATCATCCTTGGCCCTGCTGCAGCCCAGGACAAGCAGCTGATGAGACTCCAGACCCCTGGACAGCACCTAAATTTAAATATCCAGAACCTAAGTTGCTAAATCTACCCTCTTTAATATGTTGTACTCTTGTGTCATAGTGCTGCAAATCTGAATTTCTCCCACCTTATGATCCCTCACAGATATTCCAGTTGGAAGTTAGTATTTTCTCCAGTATTAGCTGCTCTCAGCTATAAGATTTCCTGCAAACACAAAAAGGAGCTGCATGTTCCAAGAGGGGAGTCATATGGTAGAGATTATAATCAGGCAAGCTGAGAGCAGTGGCCATTTTAATTGTGCAGCAAATATATTTTTTTCCAGTATAACTAAGACAATATGCCTGTCCCAAACAATTTCAATGTCTGCTGCCACTCTGTGCCATTTCTCATGTACAAAACTGGGGATGAAATTAGGGATGAGAAAACAACTGGAACTCAAACATTTTGATTAAAAATTTCTCTGTCAAGCAGCACAATTTAAATTAAAGATTCTAAAATATTAGAATATTTTCTAATTTGTTTTTTCTAATTGAATACCTATACCCATTGTGGCTCAGGACAGCCCTGGTTAAACCTGAGACCAAGGGAAAATTTGCCTTCTTGTGTTCAATCTGAGTCTTAATTACACATTGAATTAACCCCAGAGGTCAGGCTTTGGTGAGAATATTTTCATAGAGATGAAGCTGTGTGAGGAAAAGGGAAGAGAGAGGGAGAGAAGAGGACTTTTGTGAAACTTTGAACTGTGGAAACTTTTGAAACAGATATTGGAGATTAGATTTAAGAATCAGGCCTGGGCAGATTTAGAAGTGAATTAAATGCAGTGTAAAGTCCTTTTTCTTCTTTTTCTCTCCCAGTGGACCAGCACACACATTAGGGAATATGCTAAAATAATGAATACTGGTGTTTTCCATTTCTCATTATCCTCCTGCTGCAACAAATGCAAAGCACAACGTGGAAGCATAGAGGGCTCAGCTGCCTTTGATGAATTAAAAAAAATAAATTAAAAAGCCCCCTGCACATGTTTCCTCTTCACTCTTTTAATTTATAATTTTATTTATTTGCACTTTTAAAGGCATAAGAGCTGATGTCAGAAGGGAGAGCCCCCAGAGCAACAGCTGCTTGGCAGACAAGAGGGTCAGAGGCATTAAAAAATAGAAATCTCAAAATCCTGCATAAAATAATTTTAGAGTCTGGTCTAAACTAGGGAAATCCAGGCAATTCAGAGCTAATTCTTCCATTTGCATAGGGACAAAAGCTTTCGAGTATTGAGAGGGATGTGTCAGGACTTGTAGGAGGAGATGGAGATATTGGCAACATCAGGTGGCTTAAAGCAAACTGCTGACATCACTTTGGGGCTTGGCAAAGGAGCCTCTCTAGCCAGGTTTCCCTTCCCGGCTCCAGGAATTTTCCTGGGGATGCAGGGCTGTCCCTGAGCCTCAGAAGGATCAAAACCCACCCCAGCCCTGCTGTGAAGCTGCTCTGGGCTCAGAGCTACTGCAAGAATTGAGTGTTTGGCATCACTGATTATTTGTTAAAAAACCAAAAAAAAAAAAAAAAACCACCCAAAAAATAACAAAAAATGAAGCCCAGATTCACACACTACATTCCCTTGAGAATGCAGGAAAGACCTTCCTGCTGGACAGGGTTTTTGTGGAGCAGAAAATCTGCTTTTTTCAGTGATAAGGGCACCATTTGCAAGAACAGGGAGCAGCTCCCAGTCATGCAGCTCAAACAGCTTTGTAAAGGACCTTGCTAAATCAGGAGGGGACACAATTTAGTTTAGGCTTAGCAGAGTTCTGGTTTAGTGGCCTGACCTGAAGAGGAGCGCTGTCAGAGAGCAGAAAACGCAACTTCATAAAGTAACTCTACTTTTTTTGTCCAGGTGTTTTCATCTGCCTGTTTTGAGGGAGAATCACTTATTTTTTAATGTCACTGAAGAAGGAGGGACCTTTAGCAGAACCGAGCTGAGGGGTGAGGTTTGACCTGGTGTTTTCCAGACGGTCCCACTGGCCTGTTGTGGGGCAGCGTGGTGGAAAACAAAAAGATGCTGGATTTTTTTTTTTTCAGCACCAGGAAAAACAGACCCTACAGTTCGCACTCAATTTCAGCTGAACGCCAGGAAAATGCCCCAAAGGATGGAAATAATTTGTTGCTCAAGACCTGAGCTACTAAAAGATAAAGTGTTTGGCACATATGTTTTTGGGGCTCCAGAGGAGAGCCCTTAGCTTTGGGGCGAGGTGCTCAGCTGCTTTTTGACACAATTCACATGGGTTTTGCCTGAGTATCCTGAAGGTCCAGTGGCCAAAATCTCCTTCATGCTTTCCCTTCAGTGGAGCCTGATGTGTTTTGTGGCCGGTTCTCTTCTTGTTTCACTGTGAGAGCTTGTTTGCTTTTTTTGCTGGGGGCTGTTTGACAGACTCACACAAGACCTGCCCGAGTCAGGCTTGCTCTTAAAAGCATTGCTGGCATAGTCGTGTCACCGAGAACGCGGGCAGGAAAAGCACAACTCCATTTGTTATAGCTGGAACGGCAAAAAATCCTAATGGAGATGCGTTTACACTGGCCCAAATCCTTTATTGTGTTCTGAGAGCGTTCTGAGCTGTACCTACAAGGCAGTTTAGTTAGCTGAACTGAATTAGATTTGCATTTTGGCACGGACAGGAACAGCTTCACTGGTTAGAGGCGTGTTGGCAAAGGCATCTGCATGCAGAAAATTAAATATCGTTCTTTCTGGTGTGCTTCAAAAAATCAGAAGTCCTCTTGGGAAGGAAAAATCCTGCTTTTGGGAAGGAAAAATCCTGCTTTTCCCCCTCATGTCAACCTACAAAGGAGGGTGGGTGTTACATACCTTCTCTAACATATATCCACTGCCTATAAATATTTGGGCTGTCAGAAATTTCAGAACGTTTCGGGAACTGAGTAGAACACGAGGTTTGCTGATGCTTCTGCCTTGACGGACATAGATTGTCACAAAGAAGCATCCAACACCCTGGAGAGTCAAAATTTCACCTCACTTGCCACTGGAGCCGGCTGGAGACAATAAAACTCACCCCACTTGCTCCTCAGCAGGGTCTGGGATGGAAAAGATGAGGAAGCCTAAGAAGAAAAAGCACATTTAGCAGCACTTTAAAATCTGAGAATGGCAGCATTGTTGGGGAAACAATAAAGGCTGGGTTTAAACAATTAAATGTCAAACAAACGCGAAGTGTGTGTCATGCAGGAGCAGCAGCTACAGCAGTGTTGTTTGAGCTGAAATTCAACATCAAGCAGTAACCATGGGCGAGCTTTGTTCCCTAGCAATGAGATGTCTGCACATCACAGATGCACAGCTTCTCCAGAAAACTGCCAGATTACCCGATTACTCCAAGGAAAATTTCGCAATGGCCTTTGATTCCTTCCTGATGAAGTGATTTTCCACAACACTTTGCTCGCCGGCGGACGAGGAGAGACTGGGGAGTGAAATGCATGTGGTAATATTACAGAATAACAATAAATGCAGTCATCAGTGTCTCGATTAAGGGGCCTGGGGACACACTGATAACAGCAAAGCTTCCCGAGGTCAATGAAATTCACTTTATAAATGGAATAAAATCAGCCCGTTCCCCTTGGCAAAGTCACAGCAAGGAGATTTCAGCCCAGGAATGCTGAACTCAAAACTGTGACTAGAAACACTTCGTGGAGTGGAGTTCGGAATATCCCACATTCCCCAATCTGCTCCAGTTGTAGGGAGAGCAAGAGTGGCACAGCAGCAGGGAAAAGCAGGAAAATGCAGGGCAAGAATGGCACAGCAGCAGGGAAAAGCAGGAAAAAGCAGGGCAAGGATGGCACAGCAGGGGGAAAACCAGGAAAATGCAGGGCAAGGATGGCACAGCAGCAGGAAAAAGGAGAGCAAGGGTGGCACAGCAACATGAAAAAGGAGAGCAAGGGTGGCACAGCAACATGAAAAAGCAGGAAAATGCAGGGCAAGGATGGCACAGCAGGGGGAAAAGCAGGGAGCACACAGAGCATCCCGCAGCATTGGCTGCTGCACCTTCCCTGCCCAGTCCTGCTGATTGTTTAATGTGGCCCAGGTGGCAGAGCCTGCCAGCGTGCCCTGGAAGAAAAGCCCGGCTGGCTGATGAGGAGCAGCTGGCTGCCTTTGGAGTTGGACTTTCTGTCGCTGTGCAGCTCTTTGTGCTGCAGCTTATCCCAGGCAGTGTTTGCTGTAAGTAGCGGGGTTAAGGTGTTTTTGTGATGCACTCTGTGATTACTAAATTTCCTGCCTTTTGGGTGCTTACCTTTAGTGCCTTTGCTGTTTTTTTGCGTGCGTGCTGAGTGGTGAAATGATGCTGCTGGGTTTGGGATCAGGAGGTAAGGGTATTATCTGAAGTGGTTTTATCAGAAACTTCGAGAGCAGGAAGCTTTCCTGTTTTGTTTGAAATGTAAATATTGTGCAAGGCTGCAAACATCAGGTATTCTTAAAAGCTGTTAGCAGGTGCTAAAAGAATTACTGGGGATTGTAACGGCTGGTAAAGATAATTTATCTCTTACGGTTTATATTAATTTATAATTAATCCCGGTAGTGGCGCAAATAAGGAAGCATTTTGTTTTTATTGCGGCTTTTGGTTTAAAATTGGTGAAGATGATTTTGTCACGTTTTTCCATGGCTGAGTAGGCCTTTCAGATATGCTGGGCTCTACCTTAACAAAATGTCCTTGTGCTATTCCAGCACAGGAGCAGAGCATTAGTCGGCCTTGGTGTTTGAGCCATGTGATCTTCTCTTTCTCCTCCCTTCTCTTTCTGCTTGCTTTCTTTTTGTCTTTTTCGTCCTCCCATCATGAAATTTGCACTTTTCTTGGGCTAAATAAAAAGGTGTGAGAGGGAAAATTGATTTATTTAAGGTGAGATAATGTGACAACTGTTTCGAAGCAAAAATAAAAACTACCTGGCGAGATTAAGGATGAGTGTAATTTTAAAATTATTGAGATGCTGCTGTCAGTGCAGAAGAATTAAGCGTTCATTTTTTAAATTTGCGTATTGATATGACTTTTAATCACAGACTGGCTGGGGTTGGAAGGGAAGCAGGGATTCCTTTGTGCTTCTCTGCTGCTGAAGATCCACAGGGAGCAGCATCCAGATCCAAACTCACAGAGACTGAGGCCTTGGGACAGAGGAAAAGCCAAACCAAGCATCCCTCAGCTGTTCCTGAGTGGAGAGCAAGGCAAGCACTTCAGGAAGGGAGGAAAGCTGCACAGGAGGTATTTAATGATTTAAGGTATTTAATTGTTGATTTTATTAATTAATTAATTTATTTATTTAATGATTTAGGTGTTTAATTCTCTTCCTAAACTGCCCTTCTCAGTTTCCTCAGGGGAGAAGGATGGGCACGCTGGAAGGAGAGGGAGGTGTAGAAATTCAGACTGTCAGAACTTCTGCCTCTCCCCTCCCTTCCTGGGGTCACACTGCTCAGGATTGGTGGGAAAAGCCAAGTTCAGCCAAGCAAATCCCAAAGTGCCACAACTCTCCATCCCCACGTCCCTGGAGCCCCTGCCCTCCCCCTGGTGACCTTACAGGTGTGGCCTCAGCAGTGAGGCAGAGGGAAAAATGGCACTGCAGAAAGCCTGAGAGCAGAATCAGGGTGTAGAGATCCCCCTTCCCTCGTTCTAATTCAGCCAAAGAAATAAAATGATCCTTTTGGAAATTACTCAAAATATGGCTGACACTGAAGGAATAGCCTTTCCTTTTGGCTGCATGACTGAGGTGCAGTGTTTGGGGGTTGTGGATTTTCAAGAGCTGGCTGATTTGCATAGGGACTTAATTTCTTATAAGTGGAGCTGGCAGTGCTGCCAAGAGTTACAGTTTTGCCAATAATTTCCCTTGTAAAATCCTGCTCCTGCTGGGGTAAATTATTTTTCAGTGCTCTGAAATTTTCTTGTGTCGAGCCTCTGTCTCAGTCAGTGAATACTTGTAGTTTCATTTTACAGCTATTGGTGTGGTTTCTTAACATGTGTGAAGAAAAAAATAGAAAAGTAAAAAAAAAAAAAAGAAGTCATCTATTCTCAAGACAATTGTGTCATGATGTCCCAGAAAAAGGATGGAGCTGGTGGGACTGGGAGAGGAGACTGACATTTCTGTAGCTCTAATTTTCTGACCAAAGCCTAGATGCATTGAAATGCTCTACAGTTTAAAAAAAAACAAACTCTAGAATGTAGTAAAATGAGGATAAAAGTCATCCATTTCTCAAAGCCATCTGCAAGGATTTGTTTTAAAACCCGGGCTCTAAAAGTTTAGGATGGCTCAGTTACAGTCCCAGACATGAAATGTCCTGCTTAAACTAATGCCTGCTCCAGACAGATTTTTTTTTTTATTATTCTTCTAATTGGAAGTGCTGGAAGGATGATTTTACAATATTTTAAGTCTGTCAGTTCAGTAAATCAGTAAATATTTGGTTTTATTTCTTACAGTTACAAGGCTCTAGAAGAGAGATTTTTTGCTCTTTGAGGTTGTAAAGGACACAGGTGGGAGGGAGAAGGGAAGGACAGAATTGAGAATATTGAAGCAGGTCTAATGGAGAGAATTTGGCCAATCCCACTATTTACCATGGATTAATACCTGTGGTCCTCTTAGTCCCAGAAGAATCTCGTGGTTTATATCTGAGGTATTTTTCCTATGCAAAACAAGAGCAGAGGAAAAGAGTGGGAGAGGCGAAAGCCAATTGTTTTGAGAAAGGAGCTTAGAATTATTTAATATATATATTTTGTTGGGGTTTTTTAATAATGGGAGCAAGAAGACCACAGTTTTAGGAGGTTTTATGGGAAGAAAAATGCTGGTCTTTAAGGGAGCTGCTGGAATGGTCAGAGATGGGGTCTGGACTGTCAGAACCCCCTGGTGTCCCCCAAGATCCCTTCGGCTGCTCACCTTGGACATGCCACCACTCTCCCTGTGAACCCACCCATTCCTCCAGGAATCCTGGTGACAAATGGGTGCAAATCAGTGAGCGAGGCCGGAGAACAGGCTCCAGGCACAGCTCAGCTTCCCCGTGGCTGCTGTGAGGCATTGTTCCAGGGACAGGAGAGCTGCTGTGCCCCACAGAACGCTGCTCTGTCCTCCCCACAGCCTGGCTCCGGAGCTCACTGATAAATAACTCCTTTTATTCTGCACATCTGCTTCCCCTGCTGGCCACGTGCCTGCTAAATAAAGCCCAGAGGAAATTGGTTCTGCGTGCTGCTGTCGCAGGGGTGAAGGCTCAGCAGTGACCTCTGGCCCCCTGAACTCCAGGCACGGGATGCTCCAGGAGGCTGGCAGTGCCAAATCCTTGCTGTGCTCCAGAAGAGCCTTGGCCAGGTTATTCTTTAAAGGGATTAGCTTGGCCAGTGAGTTCTAGGGGACCAGAGTCCTGCTTTCCTCCCCATTCAAAGACAGAGGTTGGGAAAATTCAGAGTAATAAAAAAAATATATAAATAAAAAATAGAGATGTTAGAGTGCAGAAGCTAGACTGTAAAATCATACAACAATACTATTTCTGACTAAATTTCTTCATCCCAATAAAATAACCAATGATCAGCTGTGAGGCAAGTACGGACCATGCTCTAAAGACAGATTGTGGCGATGAATGATCCAATGAATCAGGCGCTTTTAAACCCCTTTTTTCACTCCTGGTGAAGCACCTGGTGCTCTCCCAACGTGTCCTGTGACAAACCTGTCAGGGGGGCTGCAAAGAGAGAAAAGTCCCATTTCAGTGTGGGTGTGCAGGGCAGTGTCTGACCCTGCAGGGCGTGCTCAGACACAACCAGCACACCAGGGAGAATTCCAAAGGAAAGGAAAGGAAAAAGAAGCACTGGAGCGCTTGTGGCAGCTCAAACTCTGATTATTTAAGTGCTTTGGGAGCCGTTTGCATTTAGACACGAGTAAATACACTGAAGGCAAACACAGCTGAAGCTAAGCCCTTGTATAAATTTTGAGACGATTGGGTGGGTGTCTCTGTGGGGTTACTCGTGAAGCTGGAACTGGTAAGAGAGGAATTCTGTTTCATTCAATTTGTAGGATGTAATTTGAATTTAATAGTCTTCAATGAAAGGAGGTAGGAAACTGAGGAAGGGAGTGTCTTGTTTGAACAAATCAGAGATTTGACTTGCCTCTTCCTGTGCAAATTTCCCTTAATGCTGGATATTAGCAAATTGTTTTTCCTGCAGAGAAGTGCGAAGAAACAGAAAATTTTAAAGAGGTTATTTAGGGAAAATAAATATTGAAATCCATAGTACAAAAGCTTGCTGAGATGCTTGATTTTAAATGTCGCTCAGGTCTTAAAGAAAAGCAAAACCCTGTTTTATACACGAGCCTAAATCCACACCAAAGAGACTTAGGGACACACTTATCATTAGTCATTGCAAGTAACCCAACAGGAACTGTTTGCTTTTGTATAAGTGGTGATGAATTTTACTTATATATGTAAAAAGTGGTCCTACTCTAAGCAAAAAAAAAAAAAAAAAAAGTCTAACTTATGCAATTTCTGTAGAGAACTCTGAAGTTCTCGTGTCCCTCTCAGCCTGTCCTTGTTTTTGTGGGTATTAGTCAGACCTTAAACAATGATGGTTTTCGTCAAAGATAAGCTCTCAAGCAAACAGGAAGAGGGTGTAGTAAAAAGTGAACATAAACCATATACTGGAACTGCTGGAATCGAAAGATTTTATCAGCCTTTTCTTTTTTATTATGTCTGTATATTGCAATATATCCAGCTATTGTTTTTTTCTTTCGTTGCTGTGCCCTGGCACCAGGAAATTGTATATAACACAGGGTGTCTTTGTGGCCAGGCTGAAAACTGTGGTGCAGAAATTCTTTAATTTGCATGATGAATTTATGAATTCCTTTGTGAATTAGCACAGTGGCAGATACAGTTGACTTGAAAGTGATGGCCTGTGGAGAGCAAATATCACGAGGAAAATCAGTTTCCCCCCACATTTATTCTGCCTAATAGCAATGAAATTTTTTCCTTCGTGTGCTTTTCATGGACTTTCTTACAGTAAAAAACCCTTCTGCAGCTACCATGTGTGATCTGAAAGCAAATAAACTGATTAAAAAAAAGAAAAAGCAAATCCCAAAAAACCTGGCTGCTCTGCAGAAGCATTCACTGAACCCCCCAGCGAGGCAGATTTTAACTGTGGCTTTCCTGTACAAAATATGGATGCTGTAGAGCAGACCTAAATCCCCCAGAGGTTAAAATTCATTTGGCCCTCAGGAGAAATTGCTTGGGTAATAGAGACATTCAGCACTTTGCCATCTCTTAATTTGCCTCTAATTTTGGCTCACCCTGTTTCTCCCTGAACAAAACTATGCAATCTCCTGGAAGCTTTTTAATTTCAATTCAGCAAATTAATTTCAATTTCAGTTCAACTCTGTTGCAGCCTCTTGCTCTGAAGATGAAGCATTAATGGTAATACTTTTTTTGCCTGCCTTTTTTTGTGTAGATTTATAATTTTTTTCTAGGATTTATCCCGTAGTGTGTTCAGCTGGTGGTTGCACAGAATTGTTGCATAAATGGAGCCCTGCTCCTTCAGCAGGATGCAAACATCCTGCTTCCAGCAGCACTGGAACTTGCTTAAGTCACAAAGCACCTAAAAAAATCCCATTAAAAACTCGTCCCAGAAATGTTCCCTGCCTTAGGTGGCCGAAAGCTGATTCCCTGTCCTGTTCTGCCCTTGCCCTTTTTACCTCAGTGGGAATCTCGTGCTCCCAGCAGAGTCTGGAGCTGCTCACCTGGGCTCTGCTGAGCTGAGGATTATTTTGCTCCCAAGGATGTGAGAGATTTGCAGAGCCAGGGCAAGTCCTGAGGTCAGACCTCGCTTCACCCTTCATTTTCCAGCAGCTGCTTCCTTGTTTTCTGGAGGTTGCTGCTACCCCTTTAAAAACAAGCATCCCAAGAATTTTCCTTTGAAACAGGCTTCCCCTCTCCAAATCCAATTACACTCTTTCAGCTGGGTCATTTTCAGCCCCTGCTACATTTTTGGTTCTTTTGGGTTTTTTTTTTTTTTTACTGCATTTATTAAGAAACACAGCCCTGCCATAGGGAAAGCGAGGGGAATTTTCACCTGCTGGCTCCCAGCTCTGCTCCAGAGCCCCTCCTGGCTCAGGTGGGTTTTTTTTCCATTTGGAAAGCAGGGCAGGGCACGGAGAACAGCTCCCCCCAGCCAGACAGGGAGTGTGGGGCTCATCCCATGCAGGACAGGACAGAGCTTGGACCACCCAGGGATGGGCAGCAGGGGAATCTGAACAGGAGAAAGGAAAGGGATTCGGGATGTGGAAGTGGGAAACCAAACGTTATCACTCACGCTGGCTGAGATAAAGGGGTGCATTTTATCTTAGCAGTGACAGGAAAAACTGAGCGGGCTGTGAAGTCAGTGACACACCAGAGCTGCCATCAGAATTTTGGAACAAATAATTTCGGTGTAGAAGGAGTAAATACAGAACACTTTGTTAACAAACAAACAAATAAATAAATAATTTCTAAAGCCAATCCCATACAATTTCCCCCACATGTTGTAGCCATGTATAAAGACCCTCTTGTAATGGGCAGTGAACGGGGCCAGTAATGGACCTCATTGCCTTCTTCAAAAAACTGAACATCTGTCCTTAGAAAACATAAGGATATTTCCACATGCAGCACAACCAAATGTATTCCTCAGCTTCGAAATAAAGCACAACAGCCCGGGGTAATTTCTGTCACCTGCGTTTAGATGGGGATTATTTAGCACTGACTTGTTTTATTTTAATTAACCCCCCAAATTCCCCTTTCAGACACCTCTCGGTCCCTGGTGCTGCAGTGCCAGGGGTGTGGAGCAGCTGGGGTGCAGCAGGACGTGTCCCTGCCAGGATGCCCCTGCTCTGCTCAGCTGGAGCACTCAGCAGACACTCCTTGAGGAACATTTTGCACTCAGGGCTGCACTGCCCCGGCAGGAACAATGGAACAAAAGTGCAGAGGCTCTCAGGACAGAAAAATGCATCGATTTTTGTTGTGAGATCCATGTAAATTCCCTTAACCGCACACAGCAAGGGAGGGCAAAGACCTTTGCTTCTGACAGCTCTCAGTGTTCCTTGCTTTCAGCACAGCAGCCAGCCAGAGGCTCAAAGTTCATAAAGTGCCTGAATCTGGGTCAGGAAATATTTTTCTGCTTGTTGCAAGCTGATTTCCCTGTCTGATGTGTGCTGGAGGTGTTGGGAACAAGACATCGCTGCTGTGCCATTGCTCTCCCTTCTGAAAATGAGCTCTTGGGAGTCCAAAAAGAAAATTCTGGGCCGTGGAGAATATCCCTGGCACTTTCTCCTGCTGTTTTGCCAGGAAAAAAAAAAAAAAAATCTGTCTTCCTGATCATTTAACCCTTCTAAGCCTCATCAATTATCAACCCAAGAAGGGTTAGCAGCTCAAGAGTTCATTTTGTACAGCATTTATCTCCTGAGGTTAAAAAAGCACCAGAAACCAAGATTCATAATGCTGTTGTTGGGAATTATTCCCTTTTTATAAATTGCAAAGAGCAAATCAGTCTCATTTAATATATTATGTCATCTAAATATCTATTTTGTTTACACTGTTTCATGGTCCTCCTTGGCTCTTTGGTGATTCCAGTCGTATGAAAATGCTCAAACTCATGGCTTGAAAATGGACAATTTTCAAAAATCTCTATTTAATTCTGCAAGAAATGCTGCTGCATGTGGGTGGCTGCACATGTATTAGAACATCATGTTGAAACAGGTATTTTGAACAAAAGGCAGTTAAAGTTTTTAAAGCATTTTACTTTTGATTAATATAATTTTAAAGCCAAATGATCTTTTTAAAAGCTGGGGCGTGGAAATGCATTTACTGTGGGCGTTTTACCTCTTCCCCCCCTCCCCACTCTTGGCTGCGTCACACAAAATCTGAGCTCGACTCCTTCCCTTCCCTGGTGAGGTTAAAACACAGCACAGCAGAGCAGCAGCCTCAGCACGGCCCAGGGACACTCGGGATGCTGTGCACGGAAAAATCAGCGAGCAGGACACTCCGAGCTCGCAGCTGCCCCGCTCCAGCTCAAGGAGTGCTGCCCTGAGAACGGCAGCAGAGCTGTCCGTGTGTCCGTCCGTGTGTCCGTCCGTGTGTCCGTGGCAGGGCTGTTGTTTATGACTCCGCTCACTGTTTCCATTTCAGAAGAAACAAGATAAATCCTTTTGACGTTCTAGCTCTTTCTCCTCTTGGCCCTGACTGATGGTGAATAATTCAGATTTGGCAAAGGGTTTTGTCTGCCCTGAAATCGAAATTTCTCGGCGTTTGCTGGTGAAATTTGTCTGGGCTGCAAAGGTTTTTACACATTTCAAACCTGAAGAAAAGCCTGTGTGGTTTTTTTTTTTTTTTTCCCAGGTCTCTATTGTTCTAATAAAACATAATAATCTCTCAGTAAGCCTTTCTGCCATTATAGATCACTATAGCTCTCTATCTACATATAAGTCATATTATACATTACTTTATTTCCATTTATTACTCTTTACCTGCATGTGTAACAACATGAGTCATATTTTGGATGTGAGTGTCAAGAGACAGAACAGGACACGAAGCCCTGTGAGTGTCTTTCTGTGTTTTGTGGGGTTTTCCAGGGATTTGCTTGTTTGGGGTTTGTTAAGTGGGAAAATACAGAGGACAAGTGTTGGAGCAGATGCTCTGTGTTCTTAACTTTGCACTATAAATACTCCTACATCAAAGAAAACCAAAATCTCTTTTTGAGACAGAAAGGTGGGGAAAAGGAAAGTTAATTATTGATGTGTAACACCTGGCTGAGCAGCACTGTGGGTGCAGGTTCAGAAAGGATCCTCTGCTACAGCCAGGCCAGGGCTTTGTCCAAATAACCACTACCAGTGCTGGACCTTCTTTCTCTGAAGCTATTTTTAGCAAAACAATCCGAATACAGGATATTTGGTAAGCATCATGCATCCGGTGTTTATCAAAAATAAAAGCTCCTGCATGATTTGTAAAGCTATAAATAAAGCAAGAGGTTCCTGTGCTTTGGAATTTGTATTGTCTGCCCGAGTGGCTGCACAGGCAGCTGGACAGCCCCAGCTCCCTCAGCAGGGAGATGCTCCAGTCCCTTCAGCATCCCTGCATCCCTCAGCTGGATGCCCTCTGGCAGCTCCCTGTCCTGAGCACAGCAACATGAAAAAACTTTAATACATAAACAGGAGACACATTTAAACCAAGCTTAAATTTAAATTTGTTCCAAAATCCAGCTGGGTTTTTGACCAGCGACGACAGAGCACACGCGCTGCACGGCAAAGTTCAGGGTCGCTGTAGCTCCGTTGCTGCAGCCGGTGATTAATTACATTTTAATTACGTTTTAGCTGATTTTAATTAAATTTTGAGGACATTTTAATGACACTTTAATTACATTTTAATTAGCTGAGGGGTGCTGGTGCGGCCCGCGGCCGCCAGGGGGCAGCAAGGGCACGGCGCCCTCATTTCTGCTTTAAATTCATTAAAAAGCGTCAATAATGAGCCAAAAACCGCCTGCCCCTCCGAAACCTCCGCAAAAAAGGCTGGGGCTTTGTGGGTTTTTTTTTTTTGTTTTGGTTTGGTTTTTTGTTTGTTTGTTTGTCTTGGTTTGTTGTTTTTTATTTTATTTTTTTGTTTTTGTGGGTTTTTTTTTTTTGTTTTGGTTTTTGGGGTTTTTTTGTTTGATTGGTTTTTTTGGTTTTTTGGGGTTTTTTTGTTGGTGGGTTTGTTGGGTTTTTTTGTTGTTTTTTGGTTTTCGTTGGTTTCGTTTTGTGTGTGGTTTTTTGGTGTTTTTTTTAGCTTAGCTGATGTAAAAACAGTGATTAATTGATGTTATTAATCAGTACTACTGTACATTCAGATTTGGGTATTGACTGCATTAGATGACAGCATTTAACATTCCTTTGATCTTCTGGGAATGTGAAGCTGTTTGTTACAGCTATTTCTTTAAAAGTCTGTGTTTCTTAGTACCATACTGTACACAATTGCAAGAAAACCAATTTTTTTCCTCCTTTCTCTAGTTCTGATATCTATCTATTTATACACCAAGCAAATTGGGATTTTTTTTTCCATTTCTTTGATTGAATTTCTCTGCAAAATTTAAGGTTTAGGTATGCAGGCATGCATGATAACAAAAAATATAATTTGACACGTGGTAGCAGAATAATTGGTCCCTGCCTTTTGTTCAGGCCGCTGTCAATTTGCAGCCTTGGTTTTAGGGGTGGTTTTGGGTTTTCTTGGTGGTTTTTTTGTTGTTGTTTGTTTGGCTTTTTTGTTTGTTTTTTTAAGGCCACTGAAATGACCACCATGCGAGGGGCAACTCACCCTGGTGCAAAGAAAGCAAACAAGAAAACAAATTAAAGCTAAATAAGTCATGTTGCCTATGCTGTTGGTGTTCTCTGATTTATGTTAAAAGAGAATAAGACTGCCTATTAAAAAAAAATGAACAGGAACTATGATCTGATTTTTCAAGGTCTGGGATATTTTTTTACTTGGGCTTTTTTTATTCTGCCTTTTTTATTGTCACTAATTTTTTTTTCTTGCTATTTTCTTTAAGGCAGAAAAAATATGAAATTTCCCGATCTTCACAGCTGCAGAAGATATTGGCACATCTCTTTTACAATCTGATTTGTTTCAGCTGTCTGAGGCTCAGCTCCTAAATTAAAACCCACCCATTACAGGCTGGTTTTTAGAGCGTTGATGAGTTAAATGAATCACCTGCTGAAGAATGCTCATTCTCCTGATGGCCTGCAGCTGGCTCCTGCATAAAATGTGCACCCTGAACACCTGGGCCGAGTTTCGGTCCTTAAATACCCAGCCCTCAGCATATTTCAGTTTTTTTGTTCCCTGTAAGGGTAGTTTGGAGCTGGCAGATCACGTAGGACTGGAAGATCCACACATCTCTGAAGCTGCAGGTAGGAACCCAAATTATGTGGGCAAGGAAAATGGGGTTTGTTTTTTTTTGTAAATTTGGGGTTTAAAAAGGTTGCCAAAATAATGCAGGAGCTTCTTTGCTCAGTGAAATCTGAAAAGGTGCAAAGTTTAATAATTTCCTGCTGGGATTCTTCTAGGTTGACCTGAAAGGAGAGGCTGAAGAATTAAGAATGTATTTCATTTTCTGTACCATCTGAGTTTCTCCATCCCACATTTCCATGTCCTTTTCCTTACATTTTTTATTCCTGCTGTGATTATTTTTAATTTCTTACTCATTTTCTTACTCCTGCCTCCCTCCTGTACCTTTCCCACACCCACATTTCAGGCTCCACCTCAATTTCTTCACCTACTTCTGATTTCCACTCACTTCTAATTATTTTCTCTCTTACTTGGGTGCCAAGGATCTAAATTACACACAAAAAGAAGGCAAACGTAGCTTATTGTAGAACTACATTTTCCTTGATGTCCGTGGGCAAAAAAAACCCCAAATACTTCAAAGAATTATCACAGGATGGTTTGGATTAAACGGGACCTTAAATATTGAATTCTGAGGTCGGTGGTGCTGGCTTTTGTGTGGGAGCAATCCTTGGATTTTGGTTGAATTTTGGGGGTGGAATCGAGCTGAGGAGGAAGGAGCCAGGGGAAAGAATCTCCCTCCTGTGGCTTCTGTCCTGGCACAAATCTGGTGACAGAAACTGGGTGACATTTAGCTGAGCGGGACTGCAATTCCCGATTGTCCTGCCAGGACAGGGTGACTGTCCCTGGGTCGTGATGCAAATTAAAAATTCCCCAAGCTCACGGGCAAAGTCCGGGCGAGCTCTTAGTTTTTGCACTCTTCAGGCAATGTTACTTTGTTTAGAGCATCTTTTCCTTTTTATATATATATTTATTTTATATATATATATATGTGCGGTTTGTGCGGTTTTTTTTTTTAATTAATTTATTTTAAATTGGGAGCAAGCTGGACGCTTTAAGGTCGGAAACTGGGATCTGCCAGTGCAAAAGGTGCACAGAGCTGAGAAGGAAGGTGCAAAGCCCCGGGGTGTGCTGTGCTCATGGGAGGCTGCAAGGAGAAAGGGAGATGGGATCTGTGTGTCTGTCCTGGCACGTTTTTTGTGGCAGACTCTGCAAAATTGTCATTTGATTGTGGGGTGAATAGAGGTTTGCAAATATAAGGGATGTGAGCAAACGGTTTGTCCCGGTTTATCTCTGCGAGATGTAGCTGGAAACTTTTCAAGTTATCATTTTTAAGGGGGAAGGTCAGCGGCAGCTTTGCGTGCTGGCACGTTTTCCTTGTTTTAGCTGGAAATTATTCGGTTTAGCTTGAGACTCTGTGATTTTTTGGTACCTGCAGCTGAGAAGGGAGGTACCCAGCGCAGCGGAGCGTTCGCTGTCATTTACACGGGGGCTTCTAAAAGAAGCTTTTCCATGTAGAAGAGCTGCTGGAAGTTGAAGGTTTGAAACGGGGAAAAAAACCGCAATTCCCGTTCTGCGCGGCGGGAGCATCGCTCCGGGAACGGGCCCGGGGATCGGGTACGGCTCTGCCACTCTCTGCTGGGCGGAGTGCGGGTCCCGAACCCTCGGAATCGGGATTGGGACCGGGATCGGAACCGGGATCGGGATCGGGATCCCGGCTGGGAGCGGGCGCGGTCCCGCGGGCGCCGCCTGGCGGACACAGCGCGGCATTGCAGGGCAGCGCCCTCCTGTGGGCAGCGGCGGAACTGCAGCGCGATTGGGGCTTCAATACATAAAACAATTTATCATTATTATCATTATTATCATTATTTATTCATTCGTGTTCATGGTGAGCCTCTCGGTGAACCCAAGAGATAAGGAATTTCTTGCCAAGGGCTCCAAGCAACCAACTGAACCCATGTCCCAAAGACCCCTAAATAATTTTGAGGGTTTTTTTCCCAGCTTAGGCAGGCAACTCGAGAATAAAAAAAAAAAAAAACAAATTAAAAGATATGGTGTCTAAGGGGAAGAGAGGGATTCTGAGTTAAATTTAAAAAGCACTGGGAAAAGTAAATTTTGGAATGTCTAACATTCTCTCCCAGCCTGGTTTTTGTGTGATTTGCTCTTGATTTCAACTGCTCCCAGGGCGTTTTCAACCTTTGGGGGTTAAAATGAGCTGCTGAGCACGACAGAAAATAATGGGAAAACTCTCTGGATCGGGCAGTGGGAACCTCTGTGTAGTGCCATAACACAAAACAACGACAGACTGGCAGGGGAATACTGACAGTTTATTTCACAGAGCATTGCAGAGTTTATTTTGATCTAGCTCTAGTCTCACCCAAAAAGTATCATCCTCTGCTTTTTTTTTTCCAAAAAAAAAAATAGGTAGCAAATATTCAGGACAGTAACAGTCAGTGCATTATGCATGAAATTTAGGTCTTGTTTAAAAAAAAAAAAAAAAAGGGAAAAAAGTTAATTGTGAAAACAACTCTTTGTTGGTTTGCTTTTATCACTTCCAAGTTTTTAAGCACTTAACCTTTCAATAAAGTCATCTCCAAGGATAGAAACAGAACATGCAGGTGATCACCAACAGATGCTGAGGTTTAACAACATCTCTCACTTGGCAATGACAATCCACCAGGAATGGTTCACTACAGCACCACGTCAAAGGGAGAAGCAACTTAGTTCTCAAAATACCTTCAAACCCACCAAAATCTGGCAGTTCTGCAGAACAAGACACGCTGCATTTCATGGACTTGAGAGTACCATGGAGAAGGACAGTATTTGGGGAAGGTGAGAGGAGGGGCTTATTCCACTTGCACTCCTAAAAACCTGGGGGAGATGCAGTTGACTTTGGGTGGTGCTTTTTAAAGCACCAAAATTCACATTGTCACTATCTAAGTGGTTTTTTTTTCACATAGTTAAGTTGGCCACTTTTTCCCCTGACTCTTACACACAGAGCCCAAACTTCAGGCTTTCAAAATGCCACTGGATTTCAGCCTAAAAGGACAGAGCAGTTCCAAAACAAGAAGAAACTGCTCAGGGCTGTTTCACAGCTTTGGGTGTGGAATGTGATGTATATCAGCGTCCCCGAGACTGCCTTCTCCTCCTCTATTTATTTATTTTTTACCTTTTTTTTTTTTTTTTACTTCTAACCTCTGGTCTAAGATTTTGGGTTAAAGCCTCTTGCATTGGAAACTTGCTGATGGGAGCCTCTGCCTTCAGAGCCCATCAGCATCTGCTGCAAGACCATCACTCCTTTGGAGGACGTGCAGCTTTACAGATCCTGCTTTCACAGCAAGGAGCAAAGGTCTCCTTGCAGGAATAAATTATATCCCAGGGCTGCTTCGCCTTCCAGACTATTTACAGCTTCTTCACCCACGGGCATCTCCTGGGCCCAGAGAGGGGGAAGCTCCCAGTGCAGCACCACCTCCTCTTCCAGCAGGGGAGCAAGGAGTGACTGCAAATGCCACTTGGAGTGGCAGGCACTTCAGCCAGATGCCAGCAGCGTGCCCATGGCATTGCCTGTCACGAGCCATCGGGGCTCCCAGCAGAGCCCAGCCTGGGGAGAAGAGAGAAAAATGGGAAAAAAAAAATAGAAATCAAGAACTGCTGCCAGCAGAGAACAATCCACAGCCAATGCTCAGGATTTGCCTTCAAAACTCTGGCAGGACATTCCAAGAAGGCCATTCCCCATCGAGCATCCAGGCTTTGGGGAAGGAGGATGGGACAAGGAGCAGGTGCCCAAGTGACTGAGCCCTTCCCTGGCTCTGAACCTCAGCAGGGAAGAGCAGCGAGAATTCCTCTCCTAGGCAAGCTTCTCTTCTCCCAACAGCCTCCTGTTGCATCAGAGCTACAATTTCATTGCCCAGGAAAAGGGGAACGGGGGAAAAACGAAGGAAAAGAAACCGTAACAAAATCAACACTTCACAAGGACATCACAACATTCAGCTACACAGTCGCTGCACCAGGGGAAGGGGGAGAAATGGGACACAGGTCCAACGTGTTGCTCCCAAAACCCCCCCAAAGGGGACTCAGGCTCTCACATCAAGATTCAAAGAACTTCAGCCGTAAGGTTGAGGATTTAATGAACACGGTATTTCCATTCATGCCCTGGAAAAATTACACTCAAAAAAAAAAACAAACCCAAAAAGACAAAAAAATTCATATTTTCTACATATTTACAAAAACAAGCCCCCCAGCCTCACAACCAGGGAGGTGGAGCAGCCAGTGGTGGGGAGAGGGAGCGGGTTTCTGCCCCGGCAGCAGTTCCTCAGAGGCTCCCAGCCCACGGGAGGCGGGCAGGAGGGCACAGCCCTCAGCTCACGCGGAGCTTGGCGTCGCGGCGCTCCGTGGGCGTCACCATCTCGTTGGCAAAGCCGTTCTCGGAGCAGAAGGACAGCTCGTCCGTGCTCTCCACGCCGTTGTTGATCTCTGGGAAGGGCAGAGAAAGCGGGGAGGTCATCACGGGAGCTTCCCCCCCCGGATGGGGAACTGAGGTGCTGAGCGATCCCAGCACGCGGCATCCCTCTGATCCTACAGGGAATTGGGAATCTGCCTCCGGTTTGGAGCTCAGCTCTACATTTCAGCCCTACAAACTCCAGCCACCACCAGAGCAGAGCTGGATCCCCGCTGCCATCCCCTCCCCATCCCCCTACACCTGATGTCACTGTCACAGGCTGGGCAAGGCACCTGTGGGAGAGAGGCACAAAGTACCTGGACCTAATCCCTACCCATCCTGGAAAAGGACTGGCTCCTCCAGCCACTGCTTCCACTGGGAAAAACCTGCACCCACCAATGCTTTAATGGTCAAACATTCACCCTAAGCGGGAATAGTTGTTTCAGAGGCACAAAACTTCAATCTGCACCCCCCAGCTCTAAGGGATTTTATGTCTAGGACATGTTAGGGAAGCTTAGTTCTGCTGTGCCAAGCTGTTTTCCTTGTCTGGGCTCCCTGGATTTATAGCTGATTCTCACCACCTCTGGCTGGCATTTCACACAGTAAGCAATGTTGCCTTTTTGCTCTGTCTGTGCCCAGAGCACTAAACCCTGATCCCTGCTGGGCATCTCCAGACCCTAAATACAAAAAAAGAAAACCCATAACAAAGCTCAGGGGGTGGGGGGATTATATTCACATTCCTTCAAAGGTGAGCTTTCCAGCTCCATGCACCACATTTAACCTTTTAAAGCTAAACATTTCCATCTTTGCTCAATTTTGCTATCTTTCTTAGAGGTGGTGTGTGATGGACACATTACCAATGTGTTCCAACAGAAATAAATTCTGGGAACAGCATGAGGGTGGTATCAGGAATGCCACAACCTCTAATGCCACTGAATTCCAGGTCTACCCCAACCTCACCACCATATTTGTGGTCACATGTGCCATTATTAGTGGGGTTTTTTGGTGAGTGACAATGTGGAGAAGATGTGGGACAGTGCGAGATGGGATAACCCAGGAAACTAAACACAGGATTCCTGAGCTTATCAGTGCTGGGATGGGCCACAGAATCACAGAAGAGTTTGGGCTGGAAAGGACCTGAAGGATCATCCTATTCCAAGCCCGCTGAGCCATGCCCATATCCAAGAGCACAGTGCAGCTAGGTCAGCCCAGAGCCCTGACCCACAGCAGGAAAAGCCCCCTGGGCCACGAGCAGCCCCTCCCTCCGTGAGGGAGGCACCCAGCAGCCCCATGCCCACCTGAGAAGATCAGCTTCTCCTTCATGATCTTGACGTCCTGGCTGGAGCGGCGGACGGCGGCGCTGAGCATGATCTGCTCCGGGTTGTAGGTCCTGATGCTTCCCAGGCGCCACCTGCAAGACAGGAGCAGCATTCCAGGGGCTGGCCTCTCCAGACACAGCAGCATCCTCCGTGCAAGAGACCCTTTGCTCCCTTGCACAACCCCACGTGGCAGGAGGATGAATGAATTCAGAGATGAATGTGTTACCTCAGGCATCTTTAACCACCTTTTGCACCCTAATTCCACCTGGGAATTAAACCCATGGATCCACAAATCCATCAACTGATTTCCACAAGGGCTGCAGCTGTCTCACAGCCCTCCCCAGTTGTGCAAAGGAGACGGAGGTGTTTAAACTTTTAGAGGGAACAGAATAAGAGAACCAGCCAAGTAAAGAAACTTAAAATTTTCCCTTACCGAGTGCCATGGTCAGGCTTGTGGGAGATGAGAGCTCAGAGACAATTTAAAGTTTCAAACCTGAGACACAGCAAGGAAATGGCCTCAGATTGTGTCAGGGGAGGTTTAGATTTGGTACAGGAAATATTCCTTCCCCAAATGGGCTCTCCAGCCCTGGCACAGCTGCCCAGGGCCGTGGTGGAGTGCCCACCTTTGGAGGGATTTAACAGCCACGTGGATGTGGCAGACCCTCATCAGGAGGGCTGCTGGAATAGGTGGAATAGAGGAAAACACAGCCTGGGGGGCTCAGCCAAGGCAGCTGTTCCCAAGATCCCACCAGGGATTTAGGCCAGGCTTTCATGGCCCACACCCCACTGAGCCATCAGCAAGTGCCGCTCTCCCTGCCAGAGCCAGGGATGCCCTAAAGCTATTTGATAAAGAAACAGCCCGGATTTAGGGTGGCCTATGAGGTTCCTGATCTGCTGGCACCATCTAGTGGCTCACCCACACAAGAGAAGGTGACCAAAACCATCACCTCTTCAATTTGTAACCCCCTAGCCAGCCCACAAATCTCCAGCCTGGGTCTGCAGCATCAGCCTGACAAATCAACATCCACAAAGGAGGTTTTGCAATTTTTTTTTCCCCCCAGGTAAATGTAGCTGGTGTCAGTTTTGTAGGGTTTCCACCCCCTTCCCAAGTCCCAGTGCTTGACACTGGATGACCTGAATCAGGCTTTGACCAGGGTACAGATGAAGGCTACACAGAAAAGAAGGGGTGGGATGGCAACACAGCACAACTCACAGACCCATGGACAGAAGCAATGCAGAGGAAGCACAAGGAGGCAAAAACATTGAAGAATAAAGCAAATAATTTTTTTTTCTTCTATCATTATCTAAATTGAGCCACTCTGACCTGGAAGAACATATTTTTTACCTTAGTATCCCCTGCAGGCAGATCCCACTAATGTGATGGCAAGATCTCACAGGATAAAATCCTCCTCAAACTCTAAATTAGGACCAAAACACATCGGTACAAGTCTTCTCTTTGCCCACCACACCAGGATTTTCAGCATCAAGTCATTCTGTGACCAAAAGTGACCTCCTACCCAGAGAGCCCAGCTATCCCAGGGTCACTGTGAGGCTCAGAGAGCCCAGCCTCACACGTGTGCAGGGACCAAGGGCTCTTCTCCTCCTGCCCAGAGGAGCAAGCACTGCTCTGTGCTCTCCACCTTGTGGGCAGACCCAGGGTGGTAAAACACACACGAGGAGATGATGGCTCCTCTCACAGGGTGCTCTGCTCTGACTGAGCCAGGAGAGGGTCACCCCAGCCTGAAACATCCTCTCACAAGGGCCACCAGTACATTTAACCAGGCTGCGACTCCGACCAACACCATGTGACACACTCTGGGCTGCGCTCAGAGCCTCGGGGTCTCCAAAAAGCTGGTTGAATAGAAAAGAGCACCTCTCCTACCCCCTTGGACTCTGTTGTGATGGACCAGGTTTGGGACAGCAGCGTGCAAAAAGGCCAGAGAGACAGCAGGAAGGTCCTGTTCTGGGAGGCTGGCGTCAGAGCAGACCAGACGGACACGGGGTGGGAACGGACTAAAAAATACTGGGACAACAACACAGAGACAGCATACACCGGGTTAGGGCCACGGCCAGACCCTGGGGTGGGAGGGGAGATGCTCAATGCCATGGAAAGGGGGTGGGAGAGGGGCAGGTCGAGGGGAAAATGGGCTTGATCGGCACCGAGGCGGTGAGATGGAGCAAGCACAGAGCCAAGCCAGCTGCAGTCCCCCTGCTGTGCCTGCTCCTGCCTAAAGCTGCCTTCTCCTCATCCACGAGCAAGGGGAGGCGAAAAGGGGAGACCACCCGACCTCCCTCACCCACAGGAGGCTCAGAACACCTCATGGACACCTGCAGGGGCCAAGCCCGAGGCAGCGGGTGGGGGGCAAGCAAATCCTCAGGAATGCAAGCCCATGGCACAGAGCAGGAGCGATGGAGAAGGGAACACGTGAGGAGTTTGCTTTGAGCGGGGAGGCAGAGAAGGCTTTAGTGCAGACAAGTGCCAGCACTTCCCTCCAAAGGGGTGGGAATGACTGCTGAGGGAAGGGCCAGAAGGAGGAGAAATCTGGGGTTCTGACTGATGGTGCTTCAAATCCAGCAGCCCAGGCTGGATTCCTTCCAGTTCCCTCCCCTGCTGCAGTGCTCTTTGTTCTCACACTGTATTTCCAGCTTCCCAGTGGTGCAGCTCAGGGAGATCCCAATTGATGAGCCAAACCTTTCCAGTTATCAGCCCCGTTAATTCAGAGAAGTGCTACTTTATATAATTGAATAGATTCCATTATTTTCTTTGGGATAGAGGCTGGTCTCAAACATCTCTGGTAAATACAGGGAGGAAGGGGATATTTTGCATGGGATTATTTCCACAGAGAAAGCATTACATCCTCTGGGAATCTCCCAATTACAGTGTGCCCTGGGACCTCAGAACTGGGCTGTTTTAAAAGGCACTGACTCAGATCACTGTCACAGAAGGTCAGATTGCCTTCAAAACATCCACTGGCTTCAGCATCAGACTTCCCTGGTGCTCCTGGCCATGGACTATGCAATATCCAAACCCTCATGGTCCCCTCCTGAAGCCAGATGTTGGAAAGCATCAGAAAAGCTGCATCCTGCCCTGACCATCTGCAGTGAAGCCATAGCAGAGAGGGAGAAAGAAAGTGAGAAAGGAAGGTTGAATGAAAAAGAGAAAGAGGAGGAAAGCACCAGAATTACCTGATCATGTGATAGCTGTGAGATGCCAGAATGCAGCAGAGAGAGAAAGAGGAGGAACATGCACAACAGTCAGAGCAGTAAGAAAATAAACAAGGCAAAGAGGCAAAAAAAGGTTAGTCAGAAGTCATCACAGCTGGTATTTCCCCTCTGGAGAGGCTGCCACGATCCTGTCACCGGGGCTGGAGCAGAAGAGCAGGAGCAGTCCCTACCATGGCTGAGGAGAGAGAAGCCATGCAGAGGACAGAGGACAAGCACATTAAAGCAGTGCCTCTGCTCCCACCCACCCCCTCATCCCTGCATGAAGGGAGCAGCTCTGGTTTGCCCCAGAAAGCACTTGGGGAAAAAAACCAAAACAACCAAACCAAACCAAGCGACCAAAAACACACCAAAAACCAACCATGACACTGAAGGCCAAATGCCAAGCCCCATTCCCCAGAGCTGAATCACATCAGCAGGTGGTAGATGGGCAATTCTGATTTGGTTTTGACACATCCTCAACCCTGCTGGCAACTCTTTCATGTGGTGGAGAAACTGCAACGTCAGGGAAAGGGGTCTGTCCTGCACAAGGCTCTTGGAAGAGCAAACCCTTTGCTGCAGAAAAGTCCAGCTTCTGGAGTAGAGCTTCTCCTTCTTCTTTCTAACTAAGCACCTGATTTGATTTGCAGAATCATAACGTTTCCCAGAGTAACTCCCTGCCTGTGGCAGGGGTGTTGGAACTAAATGATCTTTAAGGTCCCTTCCAACCCAAACCATTGCATGATTCCATAATATTTCTCTCTCCAAGCAGGAACAAACTGATTTAAGACAACTGTAACATGCTCTTTTTGAACACTGTAATGGTGGAATCTCAAAATCCCTCCCCTCCTCTTCCTTTAAAGCCCCCTAATGTCTTTCTCAACATCCTTTTCCCTAAAGCATTTACAGTTTCTCTTCCACATATTTTAGGAGCAAAGGAAAGCATCTGACACTGCTAATTAGTGATAATTCCATCTTGGGAGTGGAATTATTGTTTGCAAGGGTTTTTTATTGAATGTTTCCCCTGCTATTGCAATCCAAGAACTGAGGCTCAGGGAACTCCTCTCTCCCACCTCCACCCGACAATCTGGACAAAAACACAAGTCACAAACACACAAGAGCAGAGCTGTAACAAACTTACTTCTGGAATATAAAAACTCCTACAATTACAAGAAATGAAATGAGATCAGACGTGATCCAGATTAGGTGGTACTCGTCTGGAGGCTGCAAGACAGAAAACAGGAGCAGACCTTAAACATTTGGGTTTGTGCAATCACAGGGAGACCACACATGGCTGGAGTTACCACTGAGGAGCAAGAAAAGCACAGAGCTGCAGGGGTTAGGTATAAATCACAATATTTATGACCTTCCTAATGCCAGGCTGTCATCCAAAACTATCAGGGGAAACTGCAAACAGGAACAATTTGAAACTCTGCCTCCTGTTTGTGTGCTGACATTTTCTCTGGGCTGAAATTTCCTATTCTCAGCTGTACCTCAGGGTGAGGGCAAGACGCTGTTTGGCAATCCGAGTCTGGGGGAAAACACAGAAATGTATCCAAGTAGGGTCCATTTTAAGTGCAGATGGGACCTTTTAGGCACAGCCCCATGCTGTAAATGCGATTTCTGTCCTTTCAGGCACTGGGAGGTCTGGTTCCAGTTGCCAATCACAGCAGCTGAGCCCAGCTGAAGCACCATCACTGGGTCTCTGCTTATTCTTGTCCAGCAATGGGGTAGGCAGAGGTAAATCCTCAATTTGGGATCCAGAACAGGCAAAAACCTTTTACAACTTGGCCAAGACACAGAGGCCCGGTTTGCTGGTTCACCTGTGTGCCTGCTTCTCCTGCAACTCTTAGCTGCTCAGCAGGTCTGCAAAGGTGCTCTTCCCTCAGGGGAGAACTGGAAAAATCACATGGGCTGAACAGGGAGTGCAATGCAATCTTCAAGGATCTCACCCAAACCGATGGGATTGTGCAAGAGGAACAGCAATTCGTTACCATCTCAGGGCTCAGCTGGACAGAGCGGGAAAACCCTCAAGCCCAGCCAGTTTTTTTTCCCTGGAAAACCTCTCCCCTCCACGCCCACCCAGCTCATTTCCTCCTGCCAGAGGCTCCCTGGCCCTCCCAGGGTGGTGCTTACCATGAGCCAGATGGGGAAAGGCACCTTGCGGAGGAGGTGGGAGCTGTCGGAGGTGACCGAGGGGACGCCGGCGCACCAGAGGACGGAGAACAGCCAGGGCTCGTTCACCGTGTACAGGTTCACACTCAGGTTGGCCATGGCGTAGTCCCTGCCAAGGCACACACAGGGTGACATGCAGCACCCCACCAAACCTCATCCCTTGCCATCAGCCACAGCTAGGTTTATTTGGATTGGGGGGAGTAAGAGTTTTTAACATTGTGGGCGCCCCGTGAGCAAGCCAAGGGCACCGCAGGGCAATGGACTGATCCTGACAGCTTTCCTCACCTCTTGGCTGCTGTCTGGCACAGGCCACAGGCCATCTCAGATGCTTCCCCAGGAATGATGGACATGGTGTGTTTCTGGAACAACCATCTCATCGTGCTGATGCGAAATTAGCATCTGCCTCAGACGCCTGTAACATTTCGGGGGCAATCTGCTTAATTAAACACTGGCAGACCTGTCTCCAACATCACCTCCTGCAAATTCCATGCCCTTGTTTTGGGGACAATTGCAGAGTTACAGCTTCCAGTCTCCTGAGGTCATTTTCCAAGCAGCTAAAACTGCCAGCAGCAAACCAAGCACTGGCAATTACCTGGTACCCAGGGAATTCACATAAATTGCTCTATTTCCTCATTCTATGAAGCAGAAGCATCAACAATCTCCCTCACATGGGCAGCACAGATTAATCCCTGCAATTTAACACTTTGAGGTGGAAGGGCACACAGTGCAAGACATGGACATCTCCCAGCTCTCAACAGGAACAAGGTGCTCCTAAGGGGTTCTCAAGAGCAGGGGTGGTTGCAGCAATGTTGCATCCAGGTGCTGGATTTGGGGAGAATTGAGAGAACTGTGTTAAACCAGGGCTGCAGCAACATTTGGCTGGGCACCACAGGGTTCAGGAAACATTCAGGTGACAGCTCTTATTTTGGAGACAGCTCAGGTGGGGTTGATGGGAGATTGGGGCTGACGAACTGGGACAGATGAGTGACTGGGCATAGAGCCCTCTCCATGGGGCAGAGCAAACAGGAGGAAAAATAAGCATGGATTATCCTACAGGTAAAGCACAACCTTGCTTTTAAGGGTGAGGAGCTGGACTGACTGCTGGCAGCCATGGAAGGACACAGCTGGATCACCCCAAACAGGCCCAGGCTCCCAAACAGCTGCAGGCTCAGCTCTTCCCTACTTCAGCTCTAACATGCAGCCAGACAGCTCCTTTGGAGAGATTTCTCTTCTGAAAACCTGTTTAATTTAAATTTTAAAAACTAGAAAAGCCCTACTAGAAACAATCTGTCCTCCCTGGGAAAGGGGGCAGAGCTGGGAGCTGAAACACCACACAGTTCACATACAGGCTGAGGCAGGCAGGAACCCCTTGCTGTGCCAGGGCCATTACAGGGAAGAGCTGATCAGACTAAACAGATGACACAGGACAGGAGTTTCTCTTTCTGCAAAGAGAAATTTCTGAAAGCATATCCAGACTTTGGGCTAATCAAAATTCCGTGCTAGCAGCTCTGGAGCAGACAAAGGGAAGAAAAGGGCAGCTGCTAATGAGAACGAAGCAGCACTCGGAGGGAACTCAGTGTGAAAGGCCCTGACTTTTTCCCAGAACTGTGAGTGCAATAAGAATCAGCCAATTCATCCATTTGTATCTCAAAGGGGCTCATCATATCCTGAGACAGCATGTAGAGATGTCAGAGGCAGCTGTGCGTTCCCAGAAACAGCCTGGATTCCGGATGATGGCTAAGGAAAACCTTGCCCAGCTCAAGCTTTCAAGCCCAAATCCATCTGAAAAGATCCCTGTGTGCAGCCAGACAGGCTGGGATGCTCAGGAAAGGCTGCTGAGGGCTCTGGCAGAGGGCAGTACCTGACCTCCTCGTTGGTGACCTTGGTGTAGCGCAGGTTGAGCTTCACGATGCCCTTCTCCCTCAGGCGCTCTGCGTCCAGCTTGAGGCCAGAAGTCTGCTGGAAACCAGGAGCAACCCGCCTGACCAGCTGCCTCTCCGTGTCTGGCAGCCACATCACCTGTGGGGGGAGCAAGAAAGGGCACAGGGTATGGCAAATGTGGGAACACTCCAGCCCAGGGCACGGAATTCCCTGAGCTCACACCGTGATTCCAAAGCACGTCAAGTCACCAGCTCACTCTCAGCTGCAAGAGGTAAAGTGGGTCACGGAATCACGGCGTGGTTTGGCTAGAAAGGGACCTTTAAAGTCATCTCATTCCAACCCCTTGCCATTCCAACACCTTTCTCTAGCTCCAAGCCCCAACCAGCCTGGTCTTAATAACTCAGTGACGCTCATCTACCAAAGCACCAGAAAGCAGCCACGTGCATTTTCAATAGGGAACTAAAAATCCGAGGGAGGAATCCCACTTCACATCCCCACATCTATGTTCTAACAATTTTTCTCTTGCTCTTCATCTCCATCTCTGTTGTGGCCTTAGTGGGGACTCAAAAAAAAAAAGAGGGAGAATCAATTTCCTTATACCCAGAGAGAAAGAAGCTCTCCTGAGCTGTACCAGGTACTCCATTCCAACCTCTGTGCCCAGCACGTCTTCCAGTGATGCCCCACTGGAGACACACAAGGATTCATGGAAACCATACGGATTTTGGAAATTTCCCCAAGCCCACAGAACTCACAGCCTGCTGCCGAATCCCCGACGCCAGGATGGTTTCCAGGGTGATGTTGATGTAAGTGCTGTAGTAGGGATGAGCTGCTGGCAGGTTCTGGAAGTTCAGGATGAGGGATGTGTTGTCCTTGATCACCTCCAGCATATCTTCCAGCTTGCAGACTGACTGGTTGGCAGCCTCCAAGTAGTCAGCCCTTGAGAGAGACCCTGCTGTCCAGAAAGGGTCATTCTGGAAGCAAAGCAATCCCAGGATTACTGCCACAAAGCTCAGACCCCCTCAGTGCAAAGACTTTCTTACTTTTTCTTTGTGGAGATGATTGTCCCAAAATTAAATTCAGAAAAAAGGGGAACAGTGTATAACATGATGGTTTTTCTATCTTCTTTTATAATCACATTAAAAAGTGATCTTGGGGTATTGAAGTTCTTTGTGGTGTCAGCCAGGCTTGAGGCCCCTTTTTCCAGAAGGGGCATAGAAAGACAACGTGGCTTAGGCCAAGAACTAAACATGGTCCATGCACACTTGGTCCAGCTGCACCACACCACCAAGGAGATGGATCTACACCTTCCACCCTCAAAGAGGAGCTGGGCAGGAGCTGTGATCCCATGTGGCACCCACCTGCAGGAACCACTCTCCGGCGTTGAGCTTTTCCAGGTCGGTCCAGTTGAACATGGAGCAGTGCTCGTAGGCCCGCTCTGGGAACACCTCCTCCACGTTGGTCGTTCTCCTGAGAGTCTTGTCATGCATCAGAAAGGGCACCCCATCATAGCTGCAGACACACACCCTGTTACAGGTGGAGGAGGGAAACTCCCCTTCCCACTCCCGCCTCTCTCACATCGAAATCCTTGGGAAGGTCTCAACCAGCCTGGAAAAATCCCCAGCATCCTCAAGAGGAAGATCTCTCTTAGATACCTGCTGGGTTTTGGCAGCCACTCCTACACTGACACAACACTGCCCATGCCACTTCTCCCCATTATCCCCTCAAAAATGTAAAACTCAGGTGGCTTTGACAAGAACACCCATCCTGAATGTTCATCCAAGCTTCCTCAGCTTCTGCAGCTCCCAAAAACATCAGAGGTTGCCCTGGAAGCACGGACACACACACACACTCTCCACAGCAGGAAAGGAGGGGAATTTTCAAAGCCTCTCACACTGTATGTGAACATCAGGCTTTCAGCAAGATGCAAGGCTTCCAAACTACCAAAAATGCTCTGAAATTGCCTTCTCCAATTGAAAACTGGTTTCATGCCCACATGAGTTAAGTTCATGCTTAAAAAAAGAAAAAAACCACCCCACACCTCTCAGATGAAACTGTGCAGGCAAATGCACGCCCTGGGGTTTTTAAGCCATCTGGATATTACAGAATATGCTCTGGAAAGTACAAAAAACTCTTTAAACTTTCTTCCACTCCGTTTTCTGTGACCAGATCAGTGGTGAAACCACACAGAGTAGTGACAGTTTTTTATCAAAAGCAGGGGAACAGTTGTCTGCACCCAGAATCAGGACAAACCTAGGACAGCCGGCCTGGTAGCAGTGACATTTTCCAAAGCAAGGAGCCCATGTTCCTAACAGGAGACTCCGAAAAAGTCTGCAAAGAGGATGGGGTGAAATAACAAATCCCATTTGAATTAGGAGACAACCCAGAGCTGTTTCCCACAGGGAAAATGAAACCCAGTTTTAGAGGATGGAGCAAATGTTGCCTCAGCTTTACCACTGAAGTCCCTTCTTTGCCCTCAGAAGTCCCTTCTCACAAAGGTCACTGGCACCTTTATTTGCTATTTCTGTGCTGTGCCACCTCCTTCCCCCAGCCCAAAGCAACCTGCTGACACAGCAATCCCACGCTGCTGCAGTCAAAGGGTTTAATAAATACAGTTAAAAATAAAATTAAAAAAAAAATAAAACCACCCTAAGGAACTGCAGAATGAAGAGTGTGGAGTGTTTAAAAGTGCCAGGAGCTCGAGTTTAACATCTCACAGAAGAGCAGAGCACAGCTAAGCCTTAACCACAGTGCAGAAATCCTATGGGGCTCTTGACATTCGCTGCCTCCTTCCAATCCTCCCCTCCCAGCACCACTCAGGGCTAACCACAGGGTCTTGGCAGGCCAGGGTTGAAGGAGGAATTCAGAGACAGCAATCAGAGCTTTAGAGGAAGAGATGTGGGAGGGGGTGGAAGAGAGAGAGAGGAACAGGCAGCAATTCCTGGTGCTTGGAGCAAAGCTGGCTTTCCAGCTGGTTTGGGATGTGGGGTGGGTGTGGAGCAGGATGTGATGGCTCTGAGGGCGTGTCCAAGCTGCCCACCCATGCTAGAATATGGAAATATTCCAGGAGGGATGGAGCCATCCAGCCAAGGTTCAAAGAGATCTTCCTGAAGGGTAGGGACAGCAAGGGGTGCTCTGCTGCAAACCCTCCCCGAGGGTGCTGCCAGCTGCACCAATATCCCACTTCTCAGTCTGAAAGGCAATGGAATCCTCTTTTTCTGAAGGCACTTGGGTGTCTTGGAGAAGGCTCAGGAAATTGGGCCACCAAGGGCATTGTTTAAGCCTGGAGTGCTCCTCTGGGATGGCTGATGAGTGGCAATGGGGAAGGATCTTGGAGCTTTTCCAGCTCTCCTCCTCCCCAAGCCCACCTTTCTCCTTGGCCAGTGTTAATGGATTCAGCCATGTGAGCCAAGTGCTCACCTGGGAGCTGGACACTCAAGTACTTGTGCCCTAACAACAGATGACAAACTCGTTTTGGAAAAAACAAAAATTGTGTAACATATCCCAATTCATACTCCATCCTTCCACAGTGACCTTCCACTCAGCAGTGGGAAGAAATTCCTTCTGTTTTTAAATAATTTTCTCTCAAAAAAAATTATGCAAAGTAAAAAAAAAAAAAGGCAATTAAAAATAAAACTTCCTTCTACCAGGCAAAAATATCTGTCCATCAAACCTCCAAAGCAGTCAGGGAAAAAAAATAAACATCTGCTTTGAGTCTTTCTTGCGTTTGTAAGTGGTACTGGGACAAACTGGGAGCAGGAATATTAAGGAATATGAAGGAACTGGAACAAAGCATGGCTCTGGAAATAACCCTCTCTAATTTTTAATGGGTCTTGGCCACTCAGCTCAACATTTGCCAGCAAAGAATGACTTTCTGACAATGAGCATCCTCCTTCCCTGAAGATTAATGCCAGAGGAAGAGGAGAAGGAAGGCTTTCCTCCTGGTGTATTACTGGGATGGTTTGTCAAGGTTGGTGAAAACTCAGCTGTGCAACAAAGTCAAGGTGGAATTTCTGCTCTGTCTGCACCTGGGCTATCCCAGGAGAAGTCACATTTCAGCAGCTCTGGCTGTGTTTTACTGGCATAAACCAGGCTCTAGGACAAACTACAGCAAAGAGATCCAGGTTCCCTCATTTGGACAAGTCACCTTTCCCCATCACCTCAGTGAAATCATCAGCAGCACCTGACAGGGACAGACAGCAGTTACTGGATGAGCTCTCCAGGACAGCCCTTCCCAGTGGGAAAAAGCTGCAGTGCCCAGACTCTGGATCTGCTGGACCATTCCTGGCTTGGATTATGCACAGGCAGCCCCAGAGCAGCCAGCACTGACCTACCTCAGCACCACATCAGCCTGCACTCCGTACACCTTCTGCTCCACTGCCTTCTGGAAGGACATCAGAGTGTTCTCTGGTGCCAGCTGTCAGGAAAACATTAAAAAAAAAAAAAAAAGCAATGAGAGATCAGCAGCATAAGGGAAGTTTACAAAGCAGCGTCAGCAAGGATGCTGGGAGAAGGGTTTGGAGATATCAGGGATCCAAAATTATTCCACCCAAAAACTCCTGTCTCTTCCATACCACAGACAACAACTAGACCACACATTCTGTAAGATACATTTTACTCCCACTTCTACTCATTCCATAAAGTCATCTATTAGTCTAAAAATCAGAGGGTTTCTCTAACAACAAATGTTCTAGTTAGTTTTACCAGCAATTAAAAAAATAGCGTTAAGCCTAGAAAAATTTTCCCTGTGGCTATCAGAGAGAAGGAGTCCAATTTTATTTGAAATTTCCTCCCTGTTGAATGGAGCAGATGGTAACAGACTTAGGGTTTGCTTAAAATAAAAATGGTGTGAAGACAGATACTTTGCTGTTCTACAAAAGCAGTACAGTGTAGCTACTCCCAAAACACCTATGAAACAACAGGCAGACCAGGAAAAAAAAATATTGACAACTACAGAAAGAAAACCTGGCAGGTTTTCTGCACTGAATCACATCAAAATAAAGTTATTTTTGAAAAATAAATTACTTTTTTCCTTTTTTTTTTTTTTTTTCAGGTTTAGAAAACACCCTGTAACATCCTGTTTTTCCAGCACTAGGATCAGTTCCACCAGGACACAATGAGCATTCACAATCCATGATTTACTGCAAAGGGGAATAATTAACAACAAAGGCCCAGTTGCACCATGCAAGCACGATATAATAATAAAATAATGAAAATAAGTATAAAACCCGGCTTAAGCACTTAGAGTGGCTGTAAGAGACATTTGTTTTCTGATCACTTCACAGGTTCAAGGAAAGCTTTGGGGTAAAACAATCAGAGCAAATGTCAGCCCCAACCTTCACCCAGCTCCGGTCTCTCAGCACGGGGCTCCTCTGCCTCCAGCCACACATCAGCACCAGCTCCTCTTTCTGTTTGCTCAACAAGGCAGCACAGAGCCACATCATCTCACAGAGCAGCTCCCAGCCAAAGCCAGGCTTGTTTAGGCCAGGGCAGAGGCTGGGTCAGCCAAGGCTGGGTTTGGAGCAGCTCTGCTCACATTCCCAGAGCTGTCAGCAGAGAGCAGCAGCCACAAGGAGCTGCAGAATCCACTGGCTCACATCGCCTTGGGTTGCTGTCAGCAGCTTCCCAAGCAGCCCAGGGTACCCCTGCGAGGTGATCCTCTCCCTAAACTTTGCTTTTGCAGCCCCAAAAAAAACCTCTCCTCCAAAGCAGGCTGGGAGAGCAGGGCTTGTGCAGCCTGGGGAAGAGAAGGAGCTGGGGAGATCTCAGCGCCTAAAGGGGCTCTCAGGAGACCTCACTGCAGCCTTAAAGGGGGCTGGAAAAAAGGAGAGCGAATTTTACACAGACAGGACACAGGGAATGGCTTCCCACTGCCAAAGGGCAGGGATGGATGGGATTTTAGGAGGGAATTGTTCCCTGGGAGGGTGGGCCCAGAGCAGCTGTGGCTGCCCCTGGATCCCTGGCAGTGCCCAAGGCCAGGCTGGACAGGGCTTGGAGCAGCCTGGGGTAAGGAAGGTGTCCCTGCCCATTCCAGAGCAGAGGATTGAGATGAGCTTTCAGGTCCCTTCCACCCCAACCCATCCTGTGATTCTGTGATTTGCCTTCAGGCAAAGCCTGATCTCCCTGTGAGCAGGTGGTGAGTCCCCAGGCTGTCACCCTGACACAAAAAATTGCCTCTCCCAGGGAGTCCATCCAAACCTTCCCTCTGCACAAGCCACTGACACCCCTGACACAGCTCAGCAAACATCAACCAGAAACCCAGGAAACCAAATTTAACCTTTTCCACCAAGAAGCAGGGATCTGAAGCCCCAGATTAAGCATTTTTAAGGCAAAGATGCATCTAAGTGGAGCAGCTGCTGTTACAGGAATTAATTGCTGAGATTAATGTTATTTTTCAAAAAGAGTTTTACAACCAAACTGCAGTAGCTAAAAAAAATTGCACAACCTTTCTGCTTGTATTTCTCTCTGTATCTCTACAGGTGTTTTTAAGGGATACCTGCTTGGTACAATAAATTCAGGCATGCTATGTCTAAAACCTAAATCCAGGTTTATAACAAGGGAAACAACCAATTCATTAAGGGAAAGAAACCTTGGGGCATAAAGCAACGATTTCCAAACCTCTTCTCTTTTATAAACCCTGCCCAGGTACTGAGAGCCACACAGACCCAGCTCAGGATTTCTAGAAGCTCTTCCTCCTCTTGTGCTTGGTTTGAGAGACTCATCCCCTGCAAAAATCAGGCTACTATTCATTTCTTCCTGCTGCAGAGACACAGCAAGTAATTTCTAGAAAATTACCAAAAATGAACACATTTTGGTTATTTTTGTGCTTAGAAATCCATTGCAAATGCATTCAAACAGAGAAAGGAGCTTTGGGGACCTTCCTTAGAGAAGATTCTGGAACTGTCTTAGAGCAGCAACTGTGTTAGAGCAGCTGGACATCACCACATTTGTGTTTTTCCTTTAATTAGCCAGGACTTAAAAAAATAAACTCATGGCATCCTTTGGTGGGGAGGTTAATGAAGAAGCCTGGACAGAAGAACCAAATTTATTCCCAACTAATTGCAGCCACTGGAAACCTCTGGCTGGTCTAGGGGAGAGTGTCCCTGCCCATGGCAAGGGGTTGGAACAAGGTGGATTTGAAGGTCCCTTTCAGCCCAAACCATTCTGGGATTCTGTGATTATGCACTAAAGAATCTGATATTTTGTTTCATCAGCAAGATTTAAGGGAGTTTTCTTGTCCTTTTGGAAATATGGCCATCATTTCAATTTATTTTTTATTATTTTTTTCCTCTTCATCTCTCCAGTGTTTATCTCCTTGTGAGCCACAAACTGGACCAAAAAACCCTACAAGGTAGGATTAAAGTGGTACCTAAGAAATGAAATTTTCTTTTGTGTAAAACTATGCCCTTTGGAAGTTTCCTGTGTGGGGCTTAGTGGGGGATCTGCCAGGCCATTGGATTTCAGCAGTAGTGTCCCATCATGCCAGGTGAGTAACACTCCAAGGCAATAAGAGTTCTGTTTAAAACACAAAATAAAACATGTCTTTAATCCCCGTATTTTAGAGAGCATCCATAACTAACCCTGCCCATGGCAGGGGCTCAGACCTCAATGGTCTTCAAGGTCCCTTCCCATCCAAACCATTCTGGGATTCTGTGACCCAAATTTTCAGTAAATTTGGGTCCTCCTCAACCTGACTGAAAAATAGTGAAAAAGCACAAAACAAACCAGAAAAAAAACCAACAAACCACCAACCCTACAATGGACAAGAGGATAAACTCATAAGCAAAAGCCATTAGGGATTTAATAACTAGATTCAGGAGATGAGACCTGATTATTGTACTGCCCACACAAGAAAGCTGAAGCTTGATTTAATGAAAGAGGATCTGACCTGACACAGATTTATTTCCCAGACAAGCCCTTCTCCTGCCCTGGCAGAAGATGTTCATTGTGAGGGTTTGCTGCTATCAATCAGGCCAGCAGCCAGGTTAACTGCTCTCATTTTTGATATGTAAAGAAGCTGTGCAGCAAAGCAAGTGCTTCTTAATTTCACCTGCACAAAGCAGCACAAACCAAAGCCTGAAGAAAAAAGCCACCCCAAACAGATGGTGGCAATGTTTGGGAAGAGAAAGAGGATGGAAGAGAAGATGAAGGGAAGGACTCCACAATTCTATGAAAGCCAGCAGAATGCAGTGGCACAAACCAGCCTGAATTGCCCTTCTGTTTGCACCTCAAACATCTGGGGTGTCACTTGCCTCAAGCCCTGCTTTATTTCCACAGCAATCCCAGGCAGCAGGAGTGCCTCCAGACTGCACCCATGCCCTGCAGAGTGCCAGGTGACAGCAGCACAGGGTCACTACTCACCATGGGAGCCCCTCGGTGCCCCAGGATGGCTGGCTTGGGTCCCAGGGCCTTCTTCTCCATGATGCAGGGGGAGGAGATGGCCAGGGGGACGAGGTAAAGTGCAACTACAGCTGCCAGGTATGCAGTGAACATCAGCATCTGCGAGGCTGGGTGGACAGAGAGACACAGAGATGGTCAAAAGGCTGGCCCTGACCTCCTCATGCCACAGGAACAAAGGCAGGACTCCTCTGTCGAGGCTCACCTGCTGCCAGTGCCTGCAGTGTGAGAGCAGAGCTCTGTGTTCAGGGAAAAACATTAAAAAAAAAAAAATTATCAAATTCTGAAAGAGGTTTTCACTTCATTTTGTACTGGGGAAACAATAAGTGAATTGCTTCAACTCCCAGAAATGCAGCTCAAAATGTTGTTGGCATTTCCACCCTTTGGGTGGGACAGCTCCAAATTTTGCCCTGCCTGACGAGAGAAATAATTCACCAGTCACACACAGCTAAAAATAAGCCATGGCACCACCTCAGTGCCTCTAAAGTTTATACTGGTGCTTCACCAGCACCACCCACTTCAGGGCAAAGCCACTTCAGCTGCTTCTGCCTTGAGATGTGCACCAGAAAATGGCAATAATGTTTTCCTGAGCAAGCTGGAGATGTTTAAATAAATCCCTGGGCTGTGACAGAGCTGCAGTGCTTGGGGCCAGATGAGCAGTACTGCCTCCCATGCCACCCAAATTCCATTTATCAGTGACTTCCCACCAAGCCCAGGCTCCCTGGGAATCTCTGGAAGGTGCTGACAGAACAACAGAATCATGCCCTGTGCTCCTTCTAAAAAACAACAGGCAGCTCTGAACTCCTAAAATACCTGGAGCCACTTGAAACCACAAATGTTGCAGCAAGAGACTTGATTTTTTAATTTTTTAAAAATTATTATTTATTTTGCAAACTCATGAAGGCTTTGGAATACAAGGGATAACCTTAAAAAAAAAAAAAACAAAAAAAAAAAACAACAAACCAAAAAAAAACCAGAAACAGCAAAAATACCCCAAAACTCACACAAAATCCCCTGCCACACAAAAACCCCTAAACCAAACCCCTTAAAACAAATATTTGCAATGGATGCAAGATAGAGAAGGCAGTGGTTTTTTTATTTTTAGGGCCAGCTCAGCTGATCTGGTTTCACTCATAAAGAGGCTCCTTTTTGCTTCCAGCATCTATTAGGCTCATTCACACATGTTCCCACAAGGCAGAAAGTAACTCCAGGAACTCTGCCAGGGATTTTTATCTCCATCACTCAGGGAGCACTCCAGGAACTCAGTGACACCTGGCTAAGGGACCTCATGCTGTGTCCTGCACCTTAAGGTGTCACCAGCACCCAAACCTGCAGCAGACACAGAATGGGATCCTCACCCAGGAGCACCCAAACACCAACCAGGCTCTGAAAATTCAGTTTAACCAGAGCAAAAAAAAACCATAAAAATTTGTTCAGAAAAAAAAAAGTTGAAATGCCACTAAGACCTGGCAAGAACAGGCTTGCACCAAGGCCTGCAGCTGTTTCAAAAACATTTAAATCCTATTTTCCATTAAAAGTGACTGCAGGTTCTCGTGGATATTTTGGATTTTTTTCTTTTATTTCTAAACCACCATGTCTGCACCAAAAAGCCTGTAAACTCTTCCAGGTAAGATAAATTCCATGAGTCAAATGAGTCTGAAATAAGATCAAGAAATAGCACTGGTTTTTTCTTAAAAACAAGCAAAACAATCCAGGAACAGAAAGCGAGAAGGAAAAACAGCTTCCTGGCTTATTAAAATAATTGAACAAAAAAAAAACGAAAGAAACAAGGGGGAAGAAAGAAACAAGGGGGGAGAAAGAGAAACATGGGGGAAAAGAGAAACAAGGGGAAAAAAAAAGATAAACAAGGGGAAAGAAAAAAGAAGCAAGGGGGGAAAAAAGAGAAACAAGGGAAAAAGAAACAAGGAGGGGAAGAGAGAAGGGGGAAAAAGAGAAACAAGGGGAAAAAAAGAAACATGGGGGAAAAAGAGAAACATGGGGGGAAGAAAGAGAAACAAGGGGAAGAAAAAAGAGAAACAAGGGGAAGAAAAAGAGAAACAAGGGGAAGAAAAAAGAGAAACAAGGGGGGGGAAGAGAGAAAGGGGAAAAAGAGAAACAAGGGTTAAAAAAAGAAACATGGGGAAAAAGAGAAACATGGGGGGAAGAAAGAAACAAGGTGGGGGCAAAGAGAAATAAGATGGGAGCAAAGAGAAACAAGGGGGGAAAGAGAAACAAGGGGAAGAAAAAACAGAAACAAGTGGAAGAAAAAGAGAAACAAGGGGAAGAAAAAAGAGAAACAAGGGGGGGGAAGAGAGAAAGGGGAAAAAGAGAAACAAGGGAAAAAAAAACATGGGGAAAAAGAGAAACATGGGGGGAAGAAAGAAACAAGGTGGGGGCAAAGAGAAATAAGATGGGAGCAAAGAGAAACAAGGGGGGAAAAGAGAAACAAGGGGGAAAGAGAAACAAGGGGAAGAAAAAACAGAAACAAGTAGGGAAAAAGAGAAACGAGGAGGGAAAAAGAGAAACGAGGAGGGAAAAAGAGAAACGAGGAGGGAAAAAGAGAAACGAGGAGGGGAAAAAGGGAAACAAGGGGGGAAAGAAGAGAAGCAAGGGGGGGAAAAAAGAGACCCAAGAGGAGCAGGCAGTCCCCAGCCTGCAGGGACACAGGAGTACTCACTGGCTTTCTCTGTCCGTGCAAACTGCCCTGCCACCAACCACGACAGTGCTGTGACAGCTGCCAGGGCTCCTATATGCAAGAAAGGGGCTGTGGCCTGCAGGGCACAAGAACAGGAGAGGAAAATGTGATTAAAAACACCCCAGCACCTCGAAAATGTGTTGGTTTTGCAGGTTGTGTTTCGGCCATTGCTTCTTCCCAATCCTGCCATGGCCTCTGGCATTTAGGCTGCTCTGAAGGGAAAGGAGGAAAGTTCTAACTCCCTTTTAGGGGAATTTCTCCCCCAATAACACAGATATTTGGAAAAAGGGCTGCTGGAGGGAATCCAGAGGAGGCCACAGAGCTGCTCCAGGGCTGGAGTCTCTCTGCTCTGGAACCAGGCTGGGGAGTTCACCTGGAAAAGGCTCCAGGGACAACTTATTGTGGCTTTTTAGGACTTAAAGGGGGTCTGTAAGAAAATGTGGACAGACTTTATTAGGGTCAGCTGCAGTGGGACATGAGGGAATGGTTTTAAACTGGAATAGTGTAGGTTCAGACTAAATATAAGGAAAAAAATTCAGGATCAGGGTGGGCAGGCACTGGCACAGGGTGCCCAGAGCAGCTCTGGCTGTCCTTGGATGCCTGGAAATATCCAAGGACAGGCTGGACAGGACTTGGAGCACCCTGGGCTAGTGGAAGGTGTCCCTGCCCATGGCAGGGGGTGGCACTGGATGGAATTTAAGGTCCCTTCCCACCCAAACTCTTCTGGAATTCTCTGAACACTCTGGACTGTATCAGCAGGGTGCAGCACCATGACACAAAGCTGGAGATGTATCATCTGAGTGGTGCTTCTGCTCTCCAACTCCCTGCCTAAATCTTTAAAATATCCCAATAAAATAAAGCACTTGGGAGAAATGTTAGTCACTTGTGTGAATGCCATTTCCACCCCCTGTATTTGCATAGATTTGCATACTCCCAAATACACGTCAGCAGAAGCAAGCACCTCTTAAGCAAAATGGGCAAAATATTTTTGGACTTCTTTTTTTGAGGAAGGAGGGAAAAAAGGAACTGTAAGAAATTAAGTCTAGGTATTTTCCTTTCATACTTCTCTAGCCCTGCAAGACACCACAAGTCTTCCTTAAAACAATTTTCTCATTGCCAAGATTTCAATTTGGGCCGTGACAACCATCAAGACAGAGTTTTATCCTACAGAAATACATAAATCCCAGGGAATTTAGCTGCACTGGCCCCTTTCCTCCCCCAGGGAAGCATCCTTGCAGACAACTTACCTGCAGTGAAATAAATACCATCTCCCACTCATCATCCCAAAGCTGTGCTATCGATGACATGGTCACCACAGTAGTTATCAGGGTTGTCACCAGGCCAATCTGCAAGAAACCAGAGGGTATTTACAGGCTGGGGACTGTGGTTATTATAAAAATTAGGTTGGGATATATATTATAGGTTGGGAAATGGAGAGAGAAAAGCTTTGCGTGTAATAAAAGGTCTGAAAAAAGACTCACGGGGAAGGAGGTTGGGCTCGTGTTAGAACAGATACTGGGGCTGGGGAAGGGACAGTGGTGGCATTGAGGTGACAGACCTCAGCCCACCAGGACCTCCCCCAGCCTCCCTCTCACGTGGAAGCACTCAGAGGTGTGAGCAAAGCAGCCAAAAAGAAAACGCGACCTCCGTGGTGAAGGTAAAAAGTTCAAACCATGGAAAAGTGCCACGGAAATAACTCCAGCTGCAAAGGCTGAAAATCTGGGCTGTCTGTCTAAAAATAATTCCCCACTCTCTGCCTGTGCCTGCTATTCAGCCTCTGCTGCTCTGCCAGAGCCAAAGGATGCTGCTGCAGATCCAAAACCTGCAGGGGAGACTTGGCAGAAAATTGATCCCCAGAAATGAATGGATCACATTCCAGGTGCACAGGGCTCCTCCAGGCCAATGTCAGGTTTAATACCTGGACCAGCAAATAAAATCCCACATTGCCAACATTTACAGAACCCCTTTGGTACATGGAGACAGGATTTCTCTTTCTAGAGCCCTAATTCCCCTTGGTGTGGCCATGCTGGGTGGCACAGAGGTGTCAGGACACAAATCTCCACTCCTCACATCAGATCCAATTCTTCTCCCCTCACACTCATCTCCCACTTGGCTTACAACCCTCTGCACAGAATTACAGGAGAAAATTGGAAGGAGTTGTGTGCTTTGCCCATACCAGCCTTTCCCACACACCTTCATCTATACTTGAAGTTAATTCAGTACAGTACAGAAAAATATTAACTTATTCCAGCCTTGTATCTCAACATCCTTAGGAAGCTGAGGGAGGTGTGGGGAAGGGAAGAGACAGAGCCACACATCTGAGCTGTGATGAAAAAGGGACTTCTTGGAAGAAGGAGGAAGGGTGGGAGTCCAGAGGGTAGAACTGACCACCAACACATCCCTCTTCTGGACTTACTCATCTCAGCCCACCAACATATCTGAAAAATACCATTTTCCCTGATAAAGAAACCTATGTCAGACTCAGGAATTGATAATTTATTTGCTGCAGCAGCAGTCAGACAGTCCCTGCCCCCTCTCTCTGATTGCATCCTCTTCCCCTGAGGAAGCATAGTTTCTGTAATCTCTAAGGAAAATAAAAAAAGGAAAAGAAAAAGGCAGGGTGGGGAAGTGCCTGCTCTCCCTGTCCTGGGAGGTTCAGGCTCTGATCCTACATCATGTGCAGAATTCCAGGAGGAGCTGGGAATTGGCAGAGTCAGAACTGGTCCCTCCATTTCCAGTTAGCAGACTGCCAGCCACAATGGGATCCTGCCAACCCATTTTCTCTCCCTGCACCCCCTTCCCCTCCCTTTCTGTGCTCCAAATATCTTTTCTTGTGGTTCCCAAATCACTTCACACACAAATCCCCTTGGGCCCAGCAAACCTCACCCTGCACACCCTCAGCTTCAACACCTACATCTTCTTCTCCCAAGGCTTCCCCAGCTGGTCCCTCCAAGCACACTCTGAACAGCTTCACCTCTGCTCAGCCCCTCTCCAGGGATGGCTTCAGCACAGAAAGGAGCCCCAGAGAGGTTCCTGGAGCACCTGAGCTGGGACTGAATCAGGCTGCTCTATCCATCTCCACAGGTGGCCTCTCTACCAGCAAGGGCCAAAAGCATTTCACCAAATTCTCTGCCCCCAGGCTTTGATGAGCAGTTTGCTCATGAGGCCGCACATGCACCACAGACATTTCATGCTCTTCCCAAGGACACAGTGACAGAAGTGCCACCCTCTGCCTGCTCCTCAGGGTCCAGCATTCCCAAGAACCTGCTCCCCTTGGAGCTGAGACTTACCTTGTGCAGCCAGTGCAGGTTCATCTGCTGTCCCACCGCTATGTGACACAGTGCCAGGATCTGGGAGGGACAAACAGAGAGTCAGACAGAGGCACATCACCACCCTTTGTGGTGTTTGAGCAAGCAGGGACACGTCACCAACCAAGGGGACAGCAGGAGTGGGGGCAGGATGGGCCAGCAGAGCCTCTCCAAAGCCAAGGATGTGGAGGAAAAAGCTTTGCCCTCCAAGGGGCAGGGAGTTCAGAGTCTGGCTCACAGATCCTGGGGCTGCAGGAAGCAGTGCCACCTGTATGGACACCTCCCTGAAGGTCCCAGCACCCTGGGACAAAGGGAAACAACTGTGCCCAGAAGACAGAAGTGGAAACTGGGCCATACCATGGATAACAAAACTGTTTTCCTCTCCTGAGGGTATCTGTCTTTTACTTTTGAGCATCTGAGCTCAAAGACCATCACTTTTGATTGTATGCAAGTTTCTCACTTTTGATTGTATGCAACTTCAGGCTAAGAGAAAGAGAAGGAGAGAGGAGTCACTTCTGAGAGAAAACTCCTCAAGTTGTTGATGGCCTGAGGAGCTCGTGGCTTTTTTAAAGCCAACACACAAAGCTCTAAGAAATGGGATTTCACTGTACTCACCAGTAACATTGTGATGTAGGTAAAGCCAGCAGCAGTTGTTACAAGGATTGGAATGGACCAGTCACTCCAATATCCCATTCGGTTATATAAAAACCTGGAGGAGAAGTGGGAAGGAGAGATTAAGAAGGGATTCAACACCAGAACAGCTCCAGTGGGGTTAGACAAGACTTTAGAAAACAGATCTTTCCAGAAAAGAGATAGGCAGCAAAAAGCACAAGTGACAACCCAGTGCTTTAATCCCTTATGGAAATTAACTGGATAGAGGGAGGTAGAGAAACCCCAGAACCCCTCTTGCAGCTTCTGACAGTTCAGACTTGACCTGGATTCAAATTTCTCCTCTGGATTTTTAGGAAAAAAAAGCCAAAAACAAAACAACATCCCTAAATTGGCTTGGATCAGGGTTGACATTATCTCCATGCAAACCATTTGGCACAGCAAGGACAGGATGGTTCTAGGGTGGAATCAGCTCATTCAAGTAGGTGGCTGGGCTTTTTTTTTTTTTTTTTGCCTTTTTTTTCCTTTTGGTTTTTTTTTTTTTTTTTTTTTTTTTTGTGTCACAGACAGAAATGCTGCATTATATAAATGCAGGTCAAAGACTCAGTCTCCTCTCCAGCACTCAAATCCAGCATCATTCAACAGCCAGAACCTCTGGTCTATTTGGACAAACTCTGGGGTGATTTTTGGGGCTGTCTTGCGCAGAGCTAGGAGCTGGACTCCATGATCTAATTCAGGATATTCACTGATTCTAATTCTGTCCAGGAGTAAAGCTCCCCTGTGGGACCTGGAGAGCAAATCCTTGGGCTCAACAGGTCTAGGTTCTGGCCCAGGGCCAGGTTCTGCTCAGGGAGTCAAAGAGCACAAACCAGGGATCTGCAGGGATCCAGACGTGCTGCTAGGAAAAAAGAGGGAAGAAAGGAAAGAGGGCTCCTCTGAAGTCTGTGCTGATGCCACCTCCCAGAGCTTCCTTAGCTCTCAGTCCATTTCAGCTTTTGCTCTGATGTCCCTTCAATGCCCCTCTGAGGGCACCAGGCCTTCACTTGATGTGCAAATGATTGTTTTAAACTGCTGGGTCCATGGCAGCTAGGAAGCAGATGAGCTTTCTCCAGAACCAAGGAGGAAAACATTTGCTACACAGACTCGCATTTATGGTCCTGCTCCAGGGGGAACACAGGCAGGTTCACAAATTAGAGCATCCCCACAGCCTGCCTGAGCTGGAGTGAATCCTTCTGGTGCACTACACACCTCAGTGCAGATCAAGTGTAGACACCAAAAAGGGAAATATCAAAAGCAATAAATTAAAAAAAAAATATTTAAGAGGCACAAAGCACCTTCACTAACAAGGACCTCAATGTTAAAAGCCTGAAGCAACACATGCTGGCCCAAAATTTTGCCTTGTCCTTCTAAAACCCATTTCAATCCCAGAACAGCACTTTGGTCCTTACAAGTTGAAATGACCTAGCTGCTGCCCAAGCTGCCTGACACACAGGTGTGAAGATGAAAAAGCTCCTCAAGGGTGGCAGAGAGTCAAGGCCCCCAGAGGTTTGGGTTGAAAAATCTCCTCTTAGTGGGTGGTGCAGAGCTGGAACAAGTCCCAGAGATGGAGGAAGTTCTCCTCCAGTCCCTCTCCACCTGGTGGGACAGGCTGAAGGTGACAGGAGCTAGGAGAGCTGCCAGGGATGAGCTCTGGAGGGCAGGAAGGAGCTCAGCAGCTCCTCACACCAATATCACAGCAACTCCTTCCCCTAGTTCCTCTGGAAGGTCCTGGCAGCTCTTTGGGCATGGCACACTGAGCCATGCCCAAAGAGCCCTTCCCCTCCTCTGGGAGCTTGCCAGAGCTTGCCAAGAAATCGGTGGAGCAGAGAGGAAGGCAGCAGGAGCAAGCAGCAAAGAAATCTTGTCCAAAAACACCACCCAGAAGTGACAACGACAGAGGAACAGCAAAGGTGCTGTTTCTAAACACCAGGACCTCACTGTGCCTCATCAGTAACAGGTTCACAGCCCTGCTGGGAATAAAGTGATGCTTTCAAGTCCTTCACACCCTGTCTGCCCCAAACTGCTCTGTTTTCACAGAGCCCATGCAGCTGTGCTGGAAGGGAAGGGCCAGGCGCAGCCTGCATGGACCCAATGGAAATTATTTCTCCCCCTTGCCTGGAACTGGCATGGCTGTAATTAAAACCTCACCACCCTGTGTTCTCCTCCTCCTCCCCAGCCTTTCCACAGCTGTTTTCCAGGAACCCTGCTCGACCTCTGGTGGTGTGTGTGGAGCAGGGGTCTAGCTGGGGTTCCAGCACACACAAAGCACTGGCCCATTCTCAGCACTGAAATGCTGTTTTCCATCCAGAGAGCCTCTTCCAGACCAGAGGGAATCCTGAGAGACTCCCTTCCCAGTGGATGTGCTTCCAGCACCCTGGGCTGCACGGCAGGGACAGGGTTTTGGGCTGCAGGTGACATCTGGATGTGTTAAATCCCAAATGCCTCTTGCATCCAGAGCAGACCTGCACATCTCCCCCCATTTCTGCAAGAATATTCGGGGACCCAAAACTTGGCAGCACTGCAACTGCAGTGCCCATTCCCAGCATTCCCAGGGCTTTCCTTCATTTCTGAAGGAATGTTTTTAGCCCTCTCATAACTTTGAGCTCAGACAGAGCTGGTTTTGCACTGGAGCAATCACATCCTTTACTGAGAGTACAAACTGAAGAAGAGAGGAGCTCCCAAATTTCCTTTTAAAAAAAGGCATTTTTATCATGCTGCTGTTAGAAATAACCCAGGGCCATGGTACTGGTTTCACTTCACACAGTGTGGGTGTGAGCAAAGAGAAAAAAACCATTTTCTCCTGGGAGGAGCCAGCTCACATCACCATGTTGGTAAACACTCTCCCTCACATAGCTCCAGCATCTAAAGCAGATGATTTACTTAAGGGATCAGCTCCCCACTGTGCTTCAAAACACACTTTACATCTTATGTTTGACAAGAAGATGATGTCAAAGCAGTTTGGTTAGAATACAGCCCAAGGTGCTGTCAAAATGTTTTAAGATGCTGCCCATAATAAAAGGGAGAATAATTTCCAGCACTGGAGGCAGCTGGCAACACCCTAAATTCCAGCACATCCCACTGCAAAGCTCCTTTTCAGCTCCTTCCAACTTTGTGCAATATTTTCCACACCCATGTGCTTCAGGCTGAATTTCTGCCATGGATATTTTGTGGAATAGCTGCAGCCAAATTGCTCAGTCACTTTCAAATCCAGCCAACCATCAAGATAAACAAACAAAAACCCAGCCACGAAGCGGAGACGTGAGGCCACGTTACATCTACATGCAGATCAGGAGAAGCAGCTCTCCTTGAGCCCCACTTTTCCCTTTCTCATCATTACAGCTCCATCCAAAGGATCCGGATGAATCCAAAGCTGTGCCAAGCAGGTGCACGATGGCCAAAACCCAAATTTCCTGAGGGAAGCTCTACTCACCAGTTGATTTCATTGTAGTCATTGTGAACTTCCCACCAGAAGTAAAACCAGACCAGGGTGAGGAAGAAGGATGAGGTGAGGATGAGGAACCAGAGGCGCTCCCACTGTGGAGGAAAAGAGAAGTCAGTGTCAATAGGATCCCACTTGATCCCAGCTGAGGAGACTCAGTGGAGTAAAGAGGCATTTCCAAAGGCAAATTTGGAAATGTCCCAAATTTCCCCTGGTCAGGGCAGAGGGCTCATTTATGCAGATTCATCTTATGGAGGGCTGGAAGAGCATTTCTGCAGCTGTCAAGGAAGAGGGGACATTTCCAGAATTGGAGCTGGGGTTCTGTTTGGTGAGGGGTTTTTGTTGGTGGTTGTTTAGGTGTTTTGGGGGTTTTTTTTTGAGGCAATTGTTTCATTAACTTTTCCATTCTCATGCATCTTCCCTCCCCTGGGCTTAGCCTAAATGAGTAGCTATCACATGGTGAAGATTACACAGCAGATTAGGGATGTTCCTACTCCTTATTGCTTCCCCTGAGGTGCTCAGATCCTGCAGAGCCAAACCACCCATCCCCACCATTTATTCCTCCCACCACCACCACATATTTTAATTGCTTTGCAAACAGACCACACCAGCACCAACATTCAGCGTGCAGGAGCATTTCAAATCCTACTCAACACACAAACACACACAGAAATCCCTCAGGTAAATCTGTTCCGTGCCCCTGCTCCAATACCACGGGTGAAATCCCAAACCACAGGGACATCAATCAGTGTTTTCAAAGTGCTTCCCACCAGCACCATCTCCATGGGCTCCTGGTTGGTTTTCACTCCTTGGCCTTAAACAATCCACAAGTGTTTTCATTTCAACAGGGAAAACACTGAAATAAATTCTGCAGGGAAAATATTCCAACAAATTCTCTCTTCTCAAAATGAGCAAGGAAGGATGAAGACTGGAAAAGACAATGAGCAACTCTGCCACCATAATTCCCTTCCAGACCCTGAGCACACATCGATCTTTTTGGAAAATGCTCTTTTCTCTGGTGAACTCCCCTGGCTTTTTAATTATGCAAAACAATGTAACCAACATAGTGACAACAGAAACATTAAAAAATACTAGTTTTTGCCTACCTTTCCATGCTAAGGGAAGAGATAACTCCAGTTATCAACTTAACTGTGAATTAATTTTATAATTATTTTTAACTGTGACTATTTTTCATTATGCATCACCCTGGATACCAATCCTGTGATACAGCTCCTCCTTGTATCCTCCATTGTACATAAAAAAGAAACCAAAATAAAGCAATAAAAAGAGTTGGAATGATTTCATTTTTGCTGTGCCAAAAATGATGTTTTCTGCTAGAAATTCCAAATTCTTGGCTATATAACCCAAATCAAGACATGCAATTTTGCCCAGAGAAGCCATGGCTGCCCCTGGACCCCTGGAAGTGTTCCAAAGGCTGGACAGGGCTGGGAGCAGCCTGGGATAAGGAAGGTGTCCCCTCCCAAGGTGGGGTGGCACTGGATGGCTCCAAGGTCCCTTCCAAGCCAAACCATTCCCCTCCTTCTGGATGCCTGGCAGTCTGCACATCCCCAAGATCTCAAACCTCCATTTCCCACTGTTTGTTGGGATTTTCTCTCCCCCTCTACATTAGGGTCTAATGCCTCCTTGCCCATATAAGTTAAATATGGCATATATTCCTGCATACATTTGTGGACAGGGCTGGGAGCAGCCTGGGATAAGGAAGGTGTCCCCTCCCAAGGTGGGGTGGCACTGGATGGCTCCAAGGTCCCTTCCAAGCCAAACCATTCCCCTCCTTCTGGATGCCTGGCAGTCTGCACATCCCCAAGATCTCAAACCTCCATTTCCCACTGTTTGTTGGGATTTTCTCTCCCCCTCTACATTTGGGTCTAACACCTCATTGCCCATATAAGTTAAATACGGCTTATATTCCTGCATATATTTGGGGTTTTTTTAGGTATCTTTTATGCCAAAGACCAACATTTCTACAAAAATCCCACCCTCCAGCTCTTTAAAGGTCACTCTGGGCTGAGCTTTGCTGATATTCATGCACTGGATGACACTGATTTGATAAACAAGCCAGGGAAAACATTTTAAAACCTTTGAGCTTTTCCCCCTGTATATATAAAGATAATTCCCCCCCTTATTCACATGCAAGCAGCAGAGCTTGTGGCAAGCTCTCCAAAAGCCATTTTGGGTCTGTCCTTGAGGGAGCCCTTGCCATGCCTTGCTGGTTTTGTGAAAACCCAGGCAAATTCTTCTGTCTCAAGGCATCCTTCAGTGAGTTCAGGCACTTTTCTCAGTGGGCTTCCAGAAAAAACACAAGAATATTGGATTTTTAAGGTGCCTTCCAACCATTCTCTGATTCAGTGATCAACAGACACAATGAGAAGGGCCCCAAAAGGGAATTAATGAAGACAGAGACGTTCTACCAAGCTGTAGTTTTCCAGATTTTTAAATTTTCATTAAAATAACGCAATCCTTAATAACAAATAAATATATAAATCAATGTTTCACACACGTTCTCCACCACTTTTGCACATCCCCAATTCCTACCCCATGCCAGGTGGGAGTGAAAACAGCTCCAGGTTAGGGGGTTTTGGGGGAAAAAACCCAATCCACATATTAAAGGAATTTGCTGCAGAAAAGCCAATGTTTGATTCATCTGTGACGCTGGCTCACGGATTTTGCCCACTCCTGTGCTTGGAAGATTTAATCTTGTTTAAAACAGCACTGAAATTCGTATCACAGGGGACAGATTTTCCAATTTAGGGATTAGTTTTGGTTAACTGAAGGCTCTGCCAGTCTCTTTTGTTGCGACTCCCCAAGCCAGACAAAGCATTATTTACTGCAGTGGCACAGGAAAGTGGAGAGGCTCAGGAAGTTTATTTTATTTATTGCAGGATCTGTAGGAGATGTTTTGAGGTCTAACTATACACACACTCCCACCAGCCTCTCCTAGAAGGACTTTCTCAATTCTATATTAGGAACAGGAATTTCTCACCTATTTCATTCCAGATGATCACACATATGCCAGGAGACATTCCCAGCATGGCACCATTTATGAACTGAAGAAACCCTTTGACCAGGAAATCCAGGCTATCTAAATTGCCCATTTTCCTCCCAAAAAGCAGATCAGCACTGTGTCAGGATTCAGAGTGTGGTGTGAACTTAGAACAGATAACCAACACTTAAGATCTTGAAAATCAAGACTGCACAGGGTGAGACTGCATTGATCTGAAGTGGTTATCACTGCATTTACATGTGCCTGTCCTCCTGAGCTTAATTCTATTAATCATAAAATTAGAAAGGCTGGGAAAGAACTCTAAGATCACCAAGATCAACCATATAATTAATATTCTTCATATTATATATTAAAATAATTAAAATTTATATAGTGATAGGATATATAAATAAATTAAATATACTTACAATTAACATTGATTTAAATTACATAATTAAGAAGCCTGTCCCAAACCCTGCCTGAGCCCTGCAGCCAAAACAGAGGGTTCAACATGTGACACCATATTAAATTCCTTATTTTTACCACACACAGTCCCCAGGGTTGCTGAAATGCTGCACCACGAGCTCAGCTGCCCCCTCACATTTCCTCTGGACCCAGCTGGGAAGCAGGGGCAGTACAACATCCTTGGCTCAAGGTCTGTTCCATGGAAGCCAAGAAAACGGAAGGTCAGAGCCAGCAGATTCCCTGACAGCCCACGGAGCCAACAGAGCAGAAGGATTTTGCTCCAGCAAAGCTGCTGGAGTCACCCCAGTTGACAGCAGCCCTGAAATGCCATCCTGCACCTGTGCTGCTTGCTGGAGTCCTTGTCAGCTCATCCCAAGCAGGATTAGCATCCCTGAGATCCACCTACGTCTCCCAGCCTTGGGATGAAAGAGCAGAACCCCTTCCCAGGCAAACCCACGCCTCCAGCATCCTCCCTGGCACCCAGAACCCTCAGAGAGCTTCAAAAGGAACTGGAAAGAGAGAAACCTGCTTTGAACTGGGAATGGGTCTGAGGAAATGCCACTGCTGGATGGATTAGGGCTCCATTCCCACAGGGATGAGCTCACAGCACACATTCCATCAATGTGGGTGGAGCTGGGGCCCTTCCAACTGCATCCACAGGAGCTTTCCTGTGAGGGAACCCAAATGCCACTGCTGGGGCGTGCTGCAGTTCACCCCAGCACAGCTCAGATGGCAACAGATGGATTTTGTGTTCCCTCCTGGATTCACATCCACGGGTGAGGACTGCACCGGGCTCACGACAAACCCGCTGTGCCCAAAGCTCTCCCAGAGCAGCTGAAACCACAGCAGTCCACCGGAAGATTCCACCTCGAGAGAAAGATTCCACCTCGAGAGAAAGATTCCACCTCGAGACAGAGATTCTACCCAAAGATTCCACCTAAAGACAGGGAGGAGGTTGTGGGTGCTTGGAATTGAGGAGATCCACCTCAGAGCAGATGGATCTTATCCACTTAAAGATATTTTCTTTAAAAGGCTGAGAATTGGAGAGCATCAACAGCTTGGAGCAACCTCGTCTGGTGGAAGGTGTCCCTGCCCATGGCAAGAGTTGGAACAAGATAATCCCTAAAGTCTCCTCCAATCCAAAGCATTCAGTGATTCTGTGAACTCTACAAGGAGCCACCACTGAGACTGGGCAGAGGAAACAACCCAAAGTTGTGTAGAAGTTTAAGTCAGATGAGTGCAGAAATTGGGATACATTTTTATTGGGAAAAAAAAAAAAAAAAAGAGGAAAGGAAAAAGGAAAAAAATAGGGGAAAAATGGGAAAAAAAGAAAAAAAGGAGGAAAAAGGGGGGGAGAGGGGGAGGAAGAAGCCGACCTTCTTGTTTCTGGAGCTGCCAGTCATCCACCAGGAAGAAGGCTCTTATTCAAGCCAAAGTGCCCCTGGGAATTCATGGCTTTCAGTCCCTGTGGAGGCCCCTACCCATTCTCTGTCTCCTGAGCACAGTGAACCTCCTGTTCATTCATTAAAATAATGAAATAACTAAATAAAAATCTAACTTGAACAGGAAGAAGCTGTTTAACAATGTCTTACCCCCTCCTCTCCCCCTTCTTCTTTTTTTTTTTAATCAGAAAAACTCCGGTTTTGAAAAACAGAAGCCTTTTAGAGAAAATCTAATATTTTAAAGCAATTTCTTGCTGAAGGGCATCTTGGCTTGAGGATGGAATTTCTGCTGAGAGGAAACTGGAAGGAGCCTGAGCCCTCCCACAAATCTGGCAGCACACTGGGCAGGGCATGCACAAGCAGATGGAAAACAGCAGCACGTGGATCTGACCACACCAACAAAGCCCAATGTGGGAATATGCAGTGCACCCCATCCTTGTATCCCTAAATATCCACCAGCTCAGGCACCTGCCTTTAGCAAACCAATGGGGTTTGTGAGGGATCAGTCCTGAACAATTGCTCTCTACCTCAGGAGCAAATCCAGGAGCTGGAGTCGGACTGGAGCACCACCACCATCACTCAAGTGTGTTTTCAGACCATTTTAATTCACTCCTGGATCCAACAAAGAGTTTATTAAGGAGTCTGCACTCCACTGTTTTCTGGCATTTTCAAGAATCAATTTGCTGCAGGCATTTATCAGTATTAGCTTGGAGAGGAAAGGAGGAGAGTTAACATTTGTCCAGCAAATACAAAAGGAAAACTGACGGTGCAATTCCTCATTTTGGGATTACCCAATCAGATCTTGTCCAAACAAACAAAACACTCTCTTCAAGCAAGTTATTAAATCATCTCTGAGGATGAAAGATGACTCCATCTCCCAAGAGACCCAGAAACTGAGGATCACCAAGAATAAGTGTCAGCTGGAGTGTTTTGTCAACGGGAACAATTCAGTCCCTAAAGAGAAATGACAAACTTTCCTTACTAACTCTCAGTATGTGAATGCAGAGTCCTCAAAGCAGTGGCTTGTTCTGAATTCCCACCCTCCTCTGGCATGTGCTGCAGGGTTTCACCACCACCCTCATGGGGAAAAATTTCCCTTCTGTCCAGCTGGAATTTCCCCTGATGCAGGTTGTGCCCACCGCCTCTTGCCAAGAGCCGTCCTGGCTCAAGTTCTCCAGTCCAGTCTGGATAGGGCTTGCAGCAACCTGGTCCAGTGGAAGATGTTCCTGGTTGGAACAGGATGATCTTCAAGGTCCCAACACCAAAAAATTGTGATTCTGTGACCTTCTCTAATCTCTCCTTAGCTGGGAGTAGCAAAATTCTCTCCTCGTACCTCCAGCTGCACAACCCCAGCTCTCTGCCCTTCCTCCTCTGTTCCTGGCTCCTGTTCCAAACAGTTTGGTGGTCCCAGTGGGTTCACTTCTGTCTGTTCTAAGCCTGCCATGGTTGTAGGGAGCCCTCAGTGTTCAGATGTCTTCCCTCAAGTGTCCTTGGAGAGGAAAACCCACACCCGGCATTGCCATTGTTATAGCCCAGGGTGCAATCAGCCTTCACTGCCAAAAGCACATCCAGCAGCTCCATCTGGCATTGCAGAGGGACACAACTAATGGAAAGCACCTTGCACTCCAAGGATTTGAAGCATTTAAGTGAGCAGATCAATAGACTTGAGTAGCAAATGTTGGCCTCACAGACCTCACGCACATCCGGAGCAGAACCGAGGCACCGGGGCTGAAATTCCCTCACCTAAGGCTGCACAGGGATCAGGCTTTCATCCCTCTCTTGGACTCAAGATTCAGGAGCCCAGGGGAGCAGGAGGAAACTGCAAGACCCCACAGTGCATCAGGCAGCTCCCACAGGACTTTGTAACCTGCCCAAAGGCTTTGTTTTCTCTCCATCCAACAATCGCCACCATCTGGTGCAAAGCTCTGCTTGAACTCCTCCTCCACCTCTTGCTTTTTACTCCTCATCCTCAATTTTCTGCCTTCCCCCTGTCTTGGCTTAGTACTTCAAATTTCATAAGGAATGGGACTTTCCCCAATTGCTACAGCCCTCTCCAAGAAGGAGAGGGAGTGACTGGAAGGATAACTTTGGGAGCACAACCAATTTGAGCCAGTCTGGTCACTTCAAAAACACTGCCGAGGTTTTTTACTCCTTGGTAACCCCTGTGGTCTTGCATAAGAGGCACCTGCCAATCATTAAAGAAATGGGAAGAAAAAGGAAGAAATTGGGTCCGGCAAACAATGGGTCTGAAGCAAGGAGCAAAAGAAAGCCCTGCTGGTGTGGCTGCTGAGGCTTCAACACTCAACCAGATGTTTCCTAAAGTAAGTCACTGCACATCTCAGGCACATCTTGCTTGATTATTACAAGGACTGGGCTAATAGCTCTCTGCACACCTTGTTAGAAAATGCCATGAATGAGATTCCTGAGCTGTGACACGCTCCATTTACAATTCCATTTAGCAGGTCACAGAAAGCGGCGGAGAACATATTCCTGAAATATGCGCTCCTGCTGGGGCTGCTGGAGCTGAACTGCAGCTCAACAGATGCAACTAAAAGAGAGCCAAACCTCTAAAAATATCATTGCTACACTTTGTGAAACACCTCCAGCTCCCAGCCCCCCAAAACACAACCACAAAGGGCAGGTCTGATTCCCTCCAGGCTTGCAAAGCTGGGAGCAGTGGGACAGTTTTCCTTACCTGAACAGCAAGGAGAGGGATCAAGGGATGCAAACTGAGGGATAACCCAGCCTGCCTGCCCCTGCCTCCTCACAGACTCTGCCAGAGCACCAGTTTCTCTCTAGGTGCCCAGCACCCAACAAAGGCAGCATTTCACTGCATCCCCAGCATCCATCACAAAAAGCAAGCCTGCATGGCACCGAGATGGGAATGAATTCCTGTGCTGTTCAGACAGCAGCACAGCTGGAGCCAGGGCTCTCTCTGGCTGCTGGAGGCCCCTGGGGACTTTCAGTAGCAATAATCACGTCCTGGACCAGCTCTGCTTCCAGCAATTACTTGCTCTTTCACTCAAGGCAGAGGTAAACAAAAATCCCTGAGGGAGCCTCTGATTCACGAGGAAACAGATGAGAGTGAGAATGGATCCCCAAGCTATCCCCCACAGTATGATTTACTCTACTTCCACAGCTCCTGATAACATGGTTTTAAACCTACTGGATTTTGCCCAGCCAACATAACCAGTGCTTCTGGACAAACTCATGGAATAATCCAAGTATTCCAAACCATTCCTGACACTAACAAGGCACCATAACCTCCTTTTTTACCCAACACTTTCATCCTTTTTTACCCAAAACTTTCATACTTGGGGGCCAAAGGGAGACAGCTAATTTTTCCAGACTAAACAGGTCCATATTTTTTTCAGCCTTTACTAATGAGCCTCATCTAGGGAAGGAAAAAAAAAAAATACAACCTAAGGTTCTTGCAGAGAGCAAGTGGCTGAGGTCCAAGGCTTGCCTGAAGTGGGGCACCTTGCTGGGCACAGCATCCCTGCTGAGCTCTCATCAGCATCAAGCAGCAGGAGGATTTCATCCTCAGAGCCTCCTGAGGGTGTCATTCCTGCTAACTCATCCCAGGCTCCTGACAGTCCTTGGCAAAGGCACATGATGTTGTCGACTTGCATTCAGCTGATGGTTCAGTTTAATTAAAGCACCAGCATCATGGGGCAAGGGGGTTAGGATTAAAAACAGCTTTAATAAAAGCAGGCTCAATAAAAAAAAAAAAAGGACTTGATAATCTACCTAAGCAACAGCCAATGAAATGTAATGGCCTCAGTATTACATTTTACTCAAATAATCTCGAAAAAAAATATTATCAGCAGGAGGAACATTTTGTGCACATCCTGGGGATTTTGGAAGGTGTTTCCTTAATGGTCAGCTTCTGGCTCCAGGTGGAAATAGGACATTTGGGCCCTATATCGAGCCTAGAAAAGATTGCAGTCTCTAAAAAGCCCAGCAAAGCTGTGACCCAACCACCCTACACCTCAATGGATCACTCAGTGCCAGGGGAAACAGCTCCACTTTCGCCTTTGCTGATCCTATTTCTGTCCTGGCCCCAAGCTGCTTTTGCCATTTGTCCAGCTCAGGCTCAGAAGTGCCCCCAGCTCTCTCCTCTTGGGTGTTTATGAGTTTAATAAGCACAGCTTATTAAAGGAAGAACAGTGGATGAGAGAAATCTTGGATATTTATCTCTATTTAAAGAGAACTACTGCATTTCAGAATTGTCTGCAGGAATTCTGTTGTAAAATGTCCTATAAAATATCCTAAATAATCTGACATAGATGTCACATAGATACAAGGGCAAATGATTGGACTGGGAGAAGAAAAAGACAGTAAGTTTATTCCTTGGACAATTTTTCCCTCGCCTCTTATCCTTGGCAACAAATGTGTGCAAGACAAGTACTAAAAATACTATCTTATCATGATGCTTGGCACAAAAGAAACAAAAATGAACCAAGGATTTCTGTGCTGGTTGAAAGGGCAAGAGCATCGCCAGCCAGCGCTGGAAGACAAAATCCTGACAGGAGAAGAGGCACTGGGTGCCATTCTTCGTACCAATATCCACTTTTTCTGGATTAAACCCCAGATTAGACCCAGTTTGGGTCTAGGAAAACCTTGCTTGGTATGACCTACAAAAACAGCAGCCTCTGGAACCTCCACAGCCGCACGTGCAGGAGGACAGAGCTAAACCAGGAGCATCAACATCAAAAGGCAAACCAGAACATCTCCCCACATGGAAACCCACACAGCTTCTTTCTTCTCTCTCCATCAGTGGCACAAGTGACAGGCAATGACATATTAAAAAAGTATTTGCAAGGGTTGATCATCTAGCAATTCTGCCTGAAGGGTCAGCTGCTCTCCAGCTGAGGACAGCAGCAAGGAAAATGCTAAAGCAGTAGGTGTCTAAATGCTTGTGTTATTCAGAAACCACTGGGAGGCACAAAAGCGAGGACTAAAATAAGCAAAATTTATAGGCCAATAAAAGCTGCAGCCAAGAAGTGAAAGGCCTGACTTACACAAGGTCCCCTTCTCACTTCCCAGCAGCTCTGACACATCACACTCACATCACTGCTGTTGCAAGTGGGCATTTTCTGTGATGTTTATCAACTCTGGCGTGGCAAAGTTGAGTTATGTAACAACAGCCCTGCCATGCGTGTCTGGACAGGAGCCAGGGCTTCCCCTGCAGCTATCTCCCCTCAGTACCCATCACCAGGGCTGAAAGGCAAGCAGCCGACTTGCAGCCAAGAGAAACAAGTTGTTACCATCCTGTCTGAAGCAGGAGCAAGAGCCTCGGTGGTGAAAACCTGAAATGCCTCAGTGCCTGAGCTGGAAAAGGCCCTGGAACTGCTCCCTGCTCTTTCCAGGGCCAGGGCAACCCCTGAATGGTGCCAAGCCCAAAAAAGGGGCCCTTTTCTATTAAATCTGGTTTATTTCTCTTCATTTAAAGTTGGAGCATCTGCAGCAAAACCACAAAGGAGGCTTTGAGCAAGAGACAAGGGCAGGGAGATGAGGAGTGCCCAAGGGAGGAATTCCTGAGTCACCTTTCTGGAACCAGAGCAAATTTAACATTTCATAGAACCACAGGATGGTTTGGGATGGAATGGACCATGGGCAGGGACGCCTTCCCCTATTCCAGGCTGCTCCAAGCCCTGTCCAGCCTGGCCTTGGGCACTGCCAGGGATCCAGGGGCAGCCAGAGCTGCTCGGGGCACCCTGTGCCAGGGCTGCCCACCCTCACAGGGAACAATTCCTCACAGGGAACAATTCCTTCCCAATATCCCAGACTGACAGAGGGGGGGGATGGATGAGTCCATTCCCCTTGTCCTGCCCCTCCATGCCTTGTCCCCAGTCCCTCTCCAGCTCTCCTGGAGCCCCTTCAGGCCCTGCCAGGGCTCTGAGCTCTCCCTGGAGCCTTCTCCTCTCCAGGTGAGCACCCCCAGCTCTCCCAGCCTGGCTCCAGCCCTGGAGCAGCTCCGGGGCCTCCTCTGGGCTCTCTCCAGCAGCTCCAGGTGCTGCTGATGTTGGGGGCCCCAGAGCTGGGACAGGTGGGGTCTCACCTGGGCTCAGGGGCACAGTCCCCTCTCCTGCTGCCCAGGCTGGGGGATCAGCCCAGGAATCTCCAGGGATGTCCGGTGAGCGCCCTTGGAGGCAAAGCAGCACCACGGGTGGCTGCTCTTCGGAGAGAAAACTCACTTCATTTCCTCACCACAAAATGGTTTGCAGTTCCAGAAAAGGCATTTTAATGTGGCTCATCTTCTCAGCTCTGTGGAAATGGGAATAATTATTGCTCTGCTCGAGAGCTGCGCGTTGATTAAAGCGATGGAAGGTGGCACAGAAATAACAAATCTGCCAAACTGCTCTTCCACTGTGGCAGTCATATTTTCTGGAAAAATCCCTTTGCCAGGATTTCTCTCCTGGGAAGGTGAGAAGCCTCAGAGAAAAAGGAAAACCGTATTATCTCATTTGCTTCTCCTGTGTTTTGCTGCTTTGGAATGTGGTTGGAGATTGTTTCATTGGTTTCATGTGAATTGTTTTGACTTAATGACCAAGTGCCAAGCTGTGTCAGACTCTGGAAAGAGTCAGGAGTTTTTCATGAGTATCCTTTGAGCCTTCTGCTTGTATACTTTCTAAATTATTTAGTATAGTTTAGTATTCTTTAATATAATATAGTACCATAAAATAATAAATTTGCCTTCTAAGAACATGGAGCCAGATTCCTTCCTTCCTCTGGGAACTCCACAAATACAATACTGCACCTTGCTGCACTCCACAGTTTGTCCAAGCAGCAGCACATCCAGCCTGACTTTCCACTCCCCCTTCAGAGGACAGCCTGGAGAGGGTATTTTTTGGAAGTTCAAAACAGCTGGCGCTGAAAACTCAAAGCTCAAGGTTTTCCCTACTCCATCACTCACTGATTGCAAAACATGCCAGGGAAAAAGTGCTAATCCTGCAGCTCTCCCATGTGATTGTGGACAATTTGGATGAGCAAACTGCTTTTCACACTTTCACCTCTTTGCACAACCCAACATGGATTCAGCAAGTTGAGATAAAGCCCCTGTGGTGGCCAGGAGAGGGATGGACAGACAGTTCCCAGCTTGGGGAAGAATGCAGGAAAAGAATTCCCAAAAAACATTTTTTGGAAGTTCAAAACAGCTGGTGCTGAAAATAACCCAAAGCTCAAGGTTTTCCCTACTCCATCACTCACTGATTGCAAAACATGCCAGGGAAAAAGTGCTAATCCTGCAGCTCTCCCACGTGACTGTGGACAATTTGGATGAGCAAACTGCTTTTCACACTTTCACCTCTTTGCACAACCCAACGTGGATTCAGCAAGTTGAGATAAAGCCCCTGTGGTGGCCAGGAGAGGGATGGACAGACAGTTCCCAGCTCGGGGAAGAATGCAGGAAAAGAATTCCCAAAAAAACACTGGTTTGCAGCCTGGGCTTTTACAGACAATAGAAAATGTGGCTTTTGGCTTCACATCTGGGATAGGTGCTAATAAAAAATATTTCCAAGCACAGAAACAGATCATGCCCAGAGTGTCAATAAAAGGGATGGGTTTTATCCCAACCACACAACCTCTCTCCTGCTTATGGAACAGAATATGGCCCAAAATAAGGCACAACCTGTGTGATACCAAGGTACAACACCTGCATTCCATGATCCTTCTCCACCCTTCTCATGGAGCAAAGCAACTCTTCAATCTGCTGCTTGGAAGAGGAGCTTGGCAGACATCAAAATGCTCTAAAGGCTGCTGACCATGCTCAAAACCAATTTTTTCCCCTTCCTACTCTGTTCAGATAATGACAAACATCTTGGACCTGAAGGAAGGTAAGATAAATGCATAGTAAAGAAAAAGAAATTGAATTTTCTAAAGTAATTTAGTTTTTACCTCCCCTGCAAAGAAAGCTCTTCAGCCTATTTCTCTCCTTCCTGCAAGAGCAAAAACTGCTCGTGCAGCAAAACCCATGGCAGGAAAGTCATCTGCAGAGTCACTGCAAAGTCATCTGTCACCTCTGTGAGCTTTGTCATCACAATCCCTAAGCAGGGGTTTGTACCACTGAGAAAGGGAATTTTGGGGAGGAATGGCCTTGAACTTGTTCTGCCTTGAGCTGGGCTGGGTTTTTTCCGTGCATCTCAGAGCATCAAAACTGCTTCAGTGAGAAGCAGCTGGTGAGAAAAATACCAAGTTTTTCAATCAACAGCTAAAGCAGTCCTGGCTCTTAATTATGACTAATTATATTAAGGCATATTTGGTATAAGACACCTGCTTATTTTTCAAAATGAAAATACAGCCAGCATTGCCTACTCAAAGCACAGGAAAAGTAAAAACTCATTTACAAACCCACTTGAGGGTGTCAACTGTCTGCCTGCAGGACACCCACCCCAAAAAATCCAATCCTTTGCCACAGGAAATATCCGAATTACCCACAGCTCCCGTTTCAGAGGCACTGATGGAATTTCTAAATATAGCATGTGCTAAGCCATATTTCCGATTTTTTTATAGCCTCTTCAGCAGCCTGCTTATTACTGCTCCAGATCCGCTGAGAGAATATCAGGAGTGTTTCACAGAGATGCAGAAGGACTCTCTGTTCCTTCCTCTCCAAAGGCAGCCCAGGAAGCTCGGAGGCAGGAGGTGCATCTGCTGTTTCAGCCCACAGGCTCCAGAGGAACCTCGCCTTGGCTTTCCTGCAGCACCAAACAGGCTGCAGCTTTCAGAAGAGCCAGGAGAAAAGGAAAAGCAACAGCTCTGGAGCCAAGCAGGAGCATTCTCCCCGAGGGATGGGAGCTTTTGCATGTTCTTGCTGCATTTAACACCCAAACAGGGCTGATTTGTCCCTTACCTGTCTCATCACAGGGGGTATTTCCCAAAGCATCTCCCAGCTGTGGCCAGCAGCTCTGGGAGCAACACAAAGGATGGAGAGGACAAAAACAGGGAGGCCTGACATTACATTTTTTATTCTTCCCACCACACAAATCTTTGATGAGCAAAGCTTTCCTACCAATTGTTCATCCGTCAAAGAAACAACATCAGAACTGATTTTCTCCAGCCTAGGCCCACCCCTCCAAAACATCCTCCCTAAAGCAATTACTGCACTATGCCAGAGTGAAAAAAAACTAAAAAAATTAATAAAAGTAGTGTCAATAAATCTCCTGGCAGCAGCCTGGAAGGAGGCTGTGGCCACAAGCCAACCTGATTTACAGCTGAGCTTGCAGGAGGCAAGAGACAGGAAAAAGGTGGAAAATGCTCCCCCCAAGCTCAGATTAGGAAGCCACAGGGAGAGGATGGATGTTGGCATTCCCAGCAGGAGAATGGTTGCCAGAAGCAAGCACAAAACCATCCAGTTTGGCCAAGAGAACAGATCTGGACCATTTACAGGAGCAGATTGAGCTCACTTATATGATCAATAAAAAAATTAAAAAGAATTTAGAAATCACATTTTGGAGCTTGTCCAGGGAAGGGAACGGAGGTGGGAAAGGGCTGGAGCCCCAGGAGCTGCTGAGGAAGCTGGAATGGGGCTCAGCTGGAGAAAAGGAGGCTCAGGGGGCACCTTTAGGCTCTCTGGGGGTTTTTCCTGGAGAATCCTGTCCCGAAGTTTGGGCTCTGCCCATTAACAGCCTGACATTTTCTCCTCACACACCCCCCTGCATCAGAAGGTCTCCAGCAGAAAATGTGGACTTCAGAGGAACTGGAAGATTGATTTCTGTGGCCAAGTCTTTTTCTTCTCTCTGTGCTCCATGCTGAGTGCAAAACGGAGTTATTAACATGCAGTGCTCCCAGAGCTGATGCATGTGGGAAACCACCAGACAGACGTGGCAGCTGCCTGAGGTCGTGCAGAAATATAAAATAAATCTGACAGAATCAAACAGTAGCTCAGAGAAGGCTGAACTCTGTTTCCTGCTGGCAGGTATTTAAAAAAAGCAAATAAACCTTATCAAAAGTACCTTGTCAAAAGGATGGCCTGTGGCACACACAAAAAAAAAAGCTTCTAAAAACAACAAAACAGACCCAAAAAACCCCCCAAAACTAAACAAACCAACCACACAGAAACCTAAAAAAAACCTACAAACCAAAACTCAACAAGCACCAGTGTCACAGACTCAGAATCAGCAGGGCTTACAAACAGAATCACAGAATTGTTTGGGTTGGAAAACCCAGCTCCAAAGCCCAGCCATGGGGCAGAGGGGCTGGAAAACAGCTCGGATCACCACTGGACAGCACAATTCCCCCATCAGGAGCAGTCAGACAAGGCTGCAGCCGTGGATTCAGGACACACCCTGGAACAAACCAGGTGCTGCCACATGGGATAAGCCAGCCCACAAAAGCAATTGCACCTTAGATGCTATTAAGCTTTAATAAACTGCTCCTAAATTATTAGGTCTGGCCTGATGTAATATGCCTGGCCTGCTCTGAGCAACAATCTATAGGTTTATTGGATTATAAATTAGAGTCAACAACTCGAGCAGGGTACAAATTAAAGATCTGCTTTGGAAGCAGAATTACCATAATGCCACAAATAGTGACACACTGCACCTCCTTTTTTAATTCCTCATTACACTGAGGCTGTGCTTTAACTTTTAAGATTTAAGATGACATTTTTTAAGAATCCTGCAGCTTGGGGATCTTCCCTCCAACAGCATCTTTTTAAAATAAATTATCTTTCTCTGTTGGCTGAGCACACCAGGAGCAGCATCCCCAGGTCAGGGCTTATTTAGTCTCCACCTTTTCCATGCCCTACCAGGAATTCAGCTGCTCCAACCTCCACCACCTCAGGTACCTGCTCTTTCAGCCTAGTTTTGCACTCCTCAATGGTTTTTTTTTTAGTGTAACATATTGAAAGAAAACTCCTCAGCCTTTCCCAAAGGTGAACCATCACCAGATGCTCCCGAGGGAAAGTCACAGGAAGGGCACAGGAATGAGCAGATCTGTGTCAAGGCTCAGGGAGCAGCCCAAAAGTGAGAGGATCATCTTGGAAACAACTGGACTGAACATCCCTGGACACAGAGTGAGGCCAGGGAAACACTGGGATTTTCCCTTAAAATCACTCCCAGAAAGCTTTTCCAGAGGAATCGCTGCAATCAACAACTTCACACAACATCTAAGCATCCCTATTTTATTTTTGCCCCTATCCTACAGTTCAGAAACAGGGAAAACCTGGAATTTTCAGGGGTTCACAGCCATCTCTCTGCCTGTAAAAGGCACAATACTCTTTGTGAGCCCTGAAAACAATTACAAATATTTCCTGCTCAGGTTGATGCCACTACAGGGTCCTGCACTTGTTACGGACAAAAGCAATTCCATGAGGATAATCCAACCCATCCCATTTTCCCCACCACTGTCCCTACAGGAAAAGCAGCATTTCCAAGAGGAGACTGATCTGGACAAGTTGGTTTTCCATATTCACAAAGCCTCTGAAGAGATAAACAGTGATCCCGAGTTTGTCTTTCACGCTCAGAGGCCACCAAACCAAAGCCTCTGTTCACAGACAGCAAATCAATCCTGACACCCTCTCCAGACCTCTGAGAAAATTAAAATCATTTTTAAACCCCAGCAAACTCTGACATCTGGAATTTGGCTGCAACAGGACCCCGAGGAGGATAAATAGCTGCAATTTTGCAGGCAGCAGCGACAGCACACAGCTACAGAGGGGCTCCTTTCCTACCACTGGAAATAATTAAATTCATATTTAAATCACCCTCCTCCCACCAAATTATATGAAAGCAAATCCACTGCAGAAAGTCCCAGCAAATAAAAGGCAGCAGCCAAATACACAAGGAGCACGTGATTTATTTCACAAGCTTTCCTCACCAGTGTCAGTGTCCCCACATAGTAAACATGGCTTAATAATAGAGCTGAAGTCCTCCTTAAGCAAAATTTTGGGAAGCCAAGGAAAACAAACCCTAATCCTATTTCAAGCCTGCGCTGTGATGACAGACAAAAGTGTTTAAACAAAGCTCAAGATGTCCATACATGAATTATTAAACTCAAAGCCTCTTTTCCACCAGTGCAAAAAGCATTTCATGTGTCCCAACCCCACAAGCCAGGCAAGAGTCCAAAAACTGGGCAGTGCATGAATTGAATGATTTTTCCCCGAAATATGTCCACATATTTGTTTTTTCTCCCCTTACTAACTCCTTTCCTCGTGATCTTTTGAGGTGTTTGTAGAAGGTGGAGCCTGCCAAGATCAAGGCCTCCATTAAAAAGGCACCATAATTCAGAAAATATCAAATTTCCACCCAGGAAATGACTTTCCAAAGGTAACTGGTGGCATTTAATGCATCTCCTGATCCTGAAGGCATCCTCAAGCTTTAACTTGCTCCAACAAGGAGGACAAAACACATCCAGAGGAAACAATGATATCTGAAATTTTAATTTTCTCTTCTCCACCAGCAGTTCCCACCCCAATTTAACACCCAGCAGCCTCTGAGGAAGTCAGTCCTGAAAAAGCAAATATAAAAACATGAATAGCAGAAGGAACACACTCTGCCTGATTCTGAGAAGTACCATGAAATTCACCCAGATCTTTTCTTTATTGATCTCACTTCCTTAGTCTGGTGCTGTCTTTAAATCAGCATCATCAGGAGCAAGAGGACAGGAACTCCTGGTCCTCAGCCAGCTCTGGTGCACACGAAATATCTGAGTTTAAAGCCTTTGAGCAGTCTGGTGGCACTGCAGCTCTGAGGAAAGGGATTTGGGCTATTTCTCTCCTTTTCAAGCAAACTGAAGAAAGGAGATCACAGAAAGAGGAAGAAAACCAGAACAGGTTAAAAAGGGAGGGAAAGAGGCGCCAATTAAATAAAAGCCACAAAGCGACATGAATCATTTCACTGCCAAGAAACGGGGGTGAAAAGGAAGAAAAAAGTTCACTCAGAGCAAGATCAGCTGTTGAACAAGCCCGTGCTGGTGGAAGCAACGCAGAAGTGAGAAACTGGAGAGTTTCTTTTCCTCCTGTTGCTTTTTCTGCCCTCAGACACCCTGGAGCTCCAAAGGCACTGTCCCCTCACCCAGGGCCATCCCCACGGAGCATTTCAGCACCTGGGCTGGCAGAACTTCCTCCTGGACCACATTCACCCCCCTCCCCAGCTTCACTGCAGCCTTCTACAGAAGACAGCTTTAAAAATCCTTCTTGCCACCTCTGGAAAAGCCTTCGATCAGTGGTGAAATTGTAATGGAGGCTTTAGAGCCATTTCAGCTTTTTACCTCTCTAATAGCTTTAAACATTGGTTGCAAGTTGTTGAAAAATCTCAAATTTAATTTGTTTTCAAGCCACAGAGGCACTGGACTAATAAGAAGCTGAGTGCTGGCTTCTCATAAAGCTGTTTTAGTGCTCATAACCACTTAATGTGCCAGCAGCAGCAGATGCTTCCCAGATTCTCCCTGGGGTGCAGTATCCAGCTTGGTGCTGGGATCCATTCACAGAGCACAGGTAAGAGCAGCATCTTCGGGGTAAAATGACTATTCCCATCTGGAGACAAGTCAGAAAAGAGGAGAAGACAAGTCTGCATTTCCAAAGCTGTCCTGTAGTGCTTGGCAAGCCCTCAATAATTAGAAGGGGTGCAAGGCTTGAGAATAAAACAGATCCAAGAGCATCTCAAGCACAGCAGAGAAATGAGCCCAAAAAGGGCTCAGAAAAGCAACCAGAAATTCCCTCCAGCCTCCACAGTGACAGTGGTTTGTAAAAATTTTTTTTTGCACTGAGGGTGTAAGGTAATTTTGCATATTTACTGCTTTAGAACACTCTTTTACAAAATGACTGGGTTTTTTATAGTTAAAACATGGCCTTCAATGGGCTCTACTTGTGAAGTAGCAAGGCTTTTTAAAAACAGTTTTTGTTTCAGCCTCAGTGGCTCTTTTGAGTTTATCTTTTGTTAAACTCAGGATTTTGGGAAGTTGGGATTTTGTGGGTTGCTCCCTTAGTGCCCTAGCTTGTATGGCTGCAGTATTCTGTGGAGTGCTTGGTTTGTTGCAAATAATGAGTATTTGTGGCACTCTTGGTGGCTGGTTTGGTACAGCCAGAACGACCCTTTCACACTCATAATCTGCATTATTTGCGTTTTGCTGCTGCAAAGGCCACCCCCTGCAGTGCCAGACTGCCCCATCCATCAGGTTTGGGAGTGACAGGAGCATCTCCAGGCAGCACCCGGCTCCAGGTGAGCCCATCCATCACTGCTGGCAGCCCCAGAGGCAAAGGCACTCCCTTGGGATGCCACTGTGGGCAGCTCCCGTGGAGTGACAGCCTGGAGAACAAGTGGCAATTGATAAGGAAAACAATTTGGGAGCACAGGCAGTGTGTTAAGTCACGAATCACCCCAGACAGAGAGGGCAAAGAACCCCCAAACTTTAACCCTGTTGCAAAATATAATTGTTGAGCAGCAGTTGCAGCTGATTTAATACCTTAAGCCACCCTGACAGCTCTGTGTGGCCTGGGTCACTTCTCCATCATTTTTCCCCAGCTGCTTTCATGCTCTCACACAAATCTTTTTTGAAGGAACAAGTCCAGCCCAGGAAAGCTTTGTTCCCAAGAGCAGAACAAAGTGTTTTCCTGAATTTGGCAAGATTTTCTAGAAAAAGGAGTGAGAATCATGGAATCATACAATAGCCTGAGGCTGTAGGGGACCTTTTAAAGCTCATCCAGCCCAACCTGTCCAGCAATGAGCAGGGACACCTTGCACTGTCCCAGGCTGCTCCAAGCCCTGTCCAACCTGGTCTTGAGATTCCAGGGATCCAGGGGCAGCCACAGCTGCTCTGGGAACCCTGGAAGGGGGCTTCAAGTGTCAAAAGCCACTTCACTGACATGAAAAAGAAACATTAAATTGACACCTTGAAAGCCAAAGATTGGTGAGGTAAGGGCCAGGCCAAGCCTGTGTTTAATTCATCTCATCGTATTCATCATTCAGGGCTTTTAGTACAATTAAAAAAAAAAAAGGCCAGAGGAATATTAAATATTACAAAAACCAGCACACAATGGCAAATCCCAAATCCATCCAGAAAAATGAATAAGGAACTTGGGTTGAAAGGAACCACCAAATGCAAACATTTGGGTTTACATCACCCAAGAAGTGGTGAGAGTTCAGCACGTGGGCTGTTGAATGAAGAGCATCATCCTACACCCAAACCAGCACTTGGGGGATGGAAATCCCAACAGATCCATTGCATCAGCTCTGCCCACACTCCAGAAGTGGGGAGAGGAAAGGCAAAGCTCCTCTGACTGCTGTGCTGCCTGAATTATGATGCTATCAAGAGGTATCCAGGCTGCCATGTCACACTGCTGAATTCCAACCCCCTTTTCCCAGCACACATTGACTCCAAGGATGGAGTGCTGGCACAGAATCCCAAAGGAAAAACCCCTCATTAGCTCTTCTGACCCCACTGAAGCAGCTCTGTCCTAGCTGGAAATGAGATTGAGAGCCCTGGCTGCACAAACCCCACTCAGGAAGGAGCTTCTGCAAGGATGAGCAACAGAGCCAGGGCCAGAACAGAGCTCCCAGCTCCTTCTCCTGCCAGCTCATTTTGGGCTGCTCTGGCAGCAGGTCTGAGATGGAACCAGGAAAGCAAGAGAGGGGGGAAATGAGAGCAAGGGGAAAATATATTAAAGAAACCCCCCAAACACCTGGAGATTAGCATTCCACAGAAGCACAGAATGGACTGGGATGGAAGAGACCTTGCTGGTGTCATCACTGAGGAATTCTGAATCCCTGGGATCATCCTTCCCCCTGGTACCTGAGGCCTCCTGACAACCACTGTGTGCTGCTTTGGAGGTGACTTGTGTGGCACTGGGGCTGATGCCACCAGGAATCACAGCTAATTTGGGGGTTTGCAGGGTGTTCTCTGCAGCTTGAGCTGCTTTGCCTTCAAAGCCAGGCTCTGGATGATTTTCCAAGTGGCTCCTGAGCAGGGCTGACCTTTTTATAGGTGATTGATTGGCTTCTATAGCAGTTACATACAGAACTTCTAATCCTAATTTCTAATCTGGGCAGCACACCCTCACAGCCAAGAATTCCTCCCCAAAATCCCATCTATTTCCTCTGGCAGTGGGAGCCATTCCCTGTATCCTGTCCCTCCATCCCTTGTCCCCAGGCCCTCTCCAGCTCTCTTGAAACCCCTTCAGATATTGCTTTGTAATTAAGAACTCTTGCAAAGCTGAAACTTGTGGAAGTAAATACCACACTCACATCAATCTATTAATTAATTATTCCCACTAAAGACAATTAAAGCCCTGAAGCACAAGAGGCTCACTCCAGCTGCACTGAGTAACTGAGAGACAACTCTGAGCAGAATTTGTCTTCAATCCCAAAGAAATGAATTTTCCAGCTATTCCTTTGTTCAGCCCTGTGGGTTCATCCCAGTGAAACTGGTACAAAGATGCCAAAATAAAAGCAGAGGTTGCATTAAATTTTTTGGCTGCCACTTCAGCCCAGGCTGAGCACAAAGATTCCTTTTATTTGATTTTCTCAGTTTCCTTTTATACAACACACCAAGCCACCTCCCAGTATATTTGGTTTAATACATTTGCAGAGGGCAGACTGGCCCCATCCCTAAATCCTCCCATCCCAAGACCAGTAATAAAGTTTCAAGTAGTGGCAACCCCAGTTTTCAACAGCTGCTGTTGGTGAAAATTAACTGTAACTTCAGAACCACTTTTCTTTCAAAGGAGCTCTTACATTCCACAATCATAGGCTGTCCAACTCAAAGAAAGCAGGAAAAGCCATTTTTTATTTATCACAAAATAAAAAACAATCAACAAACCAAAAAAAAAATCTTTGTGCAATACCAGCAGAAATTCAGCTAAAAATACAGCCAAAAGGTAATGATCCTGAATTAGTTTCTAATCCCAAGCAGGTAAGCTCTGCCTGTGTCCTACAAAAGACTCAGAGCAGCTGAACAACACCCTAAATGAAAAAGTATGTGAAAATACAATATATGGAAGGAGGTCCCTGGGACCACCTCCAATTCTCCATTTCTCAGAGGGAGTGTGCTCAGGAATAACTGTAATTCCTTTTTATCTCTCTAAGAAGTCCATGTGTCCACACAAAGCAATCTCACCAGAAAACATCTTTTTTCCAATTAAGATACTTGTCAGGTTTTATCTATTAAACTGGAAAGGTTTCTCCAGCCACTCTTCAGGAAACTTGATGGACATCAGTTAATTAAAATCAAGAAGAACAGACAAATATTGGATCAGACTGGATCCAACCACTGCACTGCTTCGTTTCCTTGCCCTTCATCCTCCCTTCTTCTTCCCCCAAGCTGTGTCTTATGTTTTTCCAGAGTCCTCTTTCATAGAATCCCACACTGGGCTGGGTTGGAAGGGACCTTAAAGCCCATCCAGTGCCACCCCTGCCATGGCAGGGACACCTTCCACTGTCCCAGGCTGCTCCAAACCCTGTCCAGCCTGGATTTGGACACTGCCAGGGATCCAGGGACAGCCACAGATGCTCTGGGAAGCTGTGCCAGGGCCTTGCACCCTCCCAGGGAACAATTCATTCCCAAAATCCCATCTGTGTCCAAGCCAAGACGGGCACAGGGCAGGAGGGAGCAGGAAGGAGCCCAGGGCACAGCAGGCTGATCCCTGCTCCTCCCAAAGCCCATCCCTGACCCAGCACAGTCAGGATGTGGGGCAGGGTGACCTCAAGGCTGACCCAGCTGGCAAATCCTGAGCGCTCACATTTTGCTCCACAAAGTGCTGCCCCATCACAACACAGCCTCATTTATCCCACAGGATGCTCCAGAGGGCAAAGACACATCTGGTGACAAAAGCCACTGAATGGGCTAATGTGCCAAAGGCTTTCTGCCCCAGCTTTGGTGGCAACCCAGTGACCTGAAGGCCTAGAATAAAAAAATAATTAGAGCAAGGCAAAACTGAAGTGCCTCTCTCTTTCGAGGGGAAAATTGATAAAATCAGGGTCTTCCCCAGCTTGTACAGGCACAGCTGACATCAGCAGAGACTGCCTGAAACTGTGGACATGTCAGATTTACCAGCGTGAGGTTAGGGCTTGTCTTCCCAGAAACAAGGCTGCACTTGTTCCTGTATCTGCCAGACAAGGGGATGCTTTGTGCAAGTCAAAGAAGTCATGTATTTTTCTAATAGTTGACATATGGAAGGGATTTACCTATTTTTCCCTAAGAGAGATTTAAATGGGTTCACTGCACTGCCAGAGGAAAACCAAATGAAGCCACAAGGCCCAGCAGCAGCGGAGTGTCCAAAGGCAGCATCCCTCCGGAGAGGAGGCAGAAGCTTGGCTTATTTATTCATTACTATTTTTTAAATCTCAAGGGTGAAACGCTGGGGAAAGAAAATAAACAATCAGCCATCCTGGGAGTAAATTTAAATGCTGGAGCTGGCTCATCACACAAAAACTTTGGTATTTCAAGCCCAGCACATGACAGACACTGGTCCATCATAGGTTCCACTTGGCCTTGTGCTGTTTATCCCTCACTTGTGGCTGGAGAAGCAGGAATCCCTGATGGCAGCAGCAAAATAATTTGGTCAGACTTGAGCACACAGCTACTAAATCCTGCAAACACACACAGAGTAAAACTGCATCAACCTCAAGGAGGAAAAAAAAGCAGTGAAATGAGAGATCCTTTCCAGATAGTGCTCAGCTACACCCCCATTTCTGACACAACTTGGGGCTCTAGAGCGTGCTGGGGAAGGAAAAGAGCCAGACGAGGAGGCTCAGGCACACAGGGGTGGCTTGCCCAGGATGTGGGGTGGTGTGACCATGACAAAGCCAGCAGAGCCTCCAGTGAGGCACCACAGCGAGCTCTGAATTACAGGAACCAGGTTTGTTTTGCCAGAAAGGCCACAAAAAGTCACGTGAGAAAATGTCAAATGTGATGGGGACAGCAGTGAGCGAGAACGAAAGAGCTGTGTGCTGAAAGGAGCGAAGAGCTGACACATCAACACCAAAATCGCCCCTCTCTACCCCCAAGCATCATCAGATGGGATATTGGGAAGGAATTCCTCCCTGTGAGAGTGAAAGGCCCTGGCACAGGTTCCCAGAGCAGCTGTGGCTGTCCCTGGATCCCTGGCAGTGCCCATGACCAGGCTGGATGGGGATTAGAGCAGCCTGGGACAGTGGAAGGTTGGAATTACCTCATCTTTAAGGTCTCTTCTTGATTGCAACCAAGAGAAGGGCTGGTTTCTGCTGAAAGGGACAAGGACTGGGGTCTCCTTTCTCTCCCTTTGCTAAGCACCCAGCTGATCTGATCCCATTGGAATTTGGTTGGGAATTTGGGTGCCCAGCAAGGACACTTTGGGATAAAGGGGATGTTAAAGTCTCCAGACTCCTGCTGTTCACATCACCCTCAAATCAAGAGGCTGCCCAGCAGCCTCAGAACCCCCAGCTGATGGGCAGGGAGGCAAGAGCTGCTCTCCTTGGAGCCAGGGCCATCCTTGGCACAGGCAGCCCAATCCCAACAACCACCCAAGGTCACTGGCACTGCTTTTTGTCACCCAAAAGTCAACCTTGACTCTGCAGGCGCCTTCAGGAGAGCTCACAAGGAAGTTGATTCAGTTTCCAGGAGTCACAGGCTGCAAATGGACACTTCAAACAAAGCCTCAGTTGTTTCATTTTTTGTTCCATAGTTCTCCCTGCAAAAGGGCCTCATTTGACTTCACTGCAGTCAATTGACTCTCAAGTGCTTGCTGACATCATCTGCAAATAAGTATCTGCCAAATAAAGGCTCAGAACTGCATGTCAAGTGGAAATTATGGGTCCAGACCAGTTCACCAGCTTTGCTTTTAACACCTCACTGTAGACATGGCACAAAGGCAAAAAAAAAAATAAAAAAAAAAATTTTCAAGGTTGAGATGAGTACAAAGAGTAACAACCAAAAAACAATTAAAACCTCTAGCCATAGACAAGAAGCTGCTGGTTATACCCTTGAAATCCCACTCTGGAGCTTGGCCACACTTCTTCTAGAAACAGCCTGGAGAAAAAGCTGAAATCTGCTACCAAACACTCCTAAATCCAAGTTTCCTTTCCCAGAGGAGCACACGAGACAGTGAACAAAAATCACAGATCAGCTTCACAGCCAACAAAGAAGAGTCATTATAGTTTTCAGCTTTGCTAATCAATTTTGTTAATGAAACATGTCAGCAGCACAGAGGTTCCCAATTCCTAAAACCACAGGCATTCCTGGAACCCAAGCACTTTGGATCCCCACCCAGACCTCACAAGCAGCAGAGTCCCCTCCCAAACAACAAACTGGCAGATGACTGAAATGTCCTGTGACCAATGCCAGGAAAGCCACACCTCACAGATTTCAAGTTGTTCCTTTCCCTGCTGACCATTATTTCACAGAGGGGCATTTGGCAAGGGCCTGGAAGAACAGGGCAGAGGAGAATGGCTTTGAACTGACAGAGGGCAGGGTTAGGATGGGATATTGGGAAGGAATTGTTCCCTGGGAGGGTGGGGAACCCTGGCACAGGGTGCCCAGAGCAGCTGTGGCTGCCCCTGGATCCCTGGCAGTGTCCAAGGTGAGGTTGGACAGGGCTTGGAGCAGCCTGGGACAGTGGAAGGTGGAATTAGGTGGTTTTTAAGGTCCTTCCCAACCCAACTATTCTATGATCTACTCCCAGACTAGTTCCTCCCCCAGCTTCCACCTCTTCCTCTTCCACCTTTCTCAAGGAGCATCACCACAAACTAACCCTGCTCCTTCCTATTCCTTCCATTTCATTAATTTACTCCCACTGGGGCCAGGTTTCCTTCCTATCTAGTTAATTTTCGTGGTCATTTTGGAACCACAAGCATCCTTGAGGCACTTCCACAAAGTCTTTCACGAGTGACAGAAAAAATACCTTCAACTTGGATAGAAAAAAAAAGGAAGGATGACCAAAAGCCTTTTCCACTGGCCCTTGCACTCTCCCAGTGCATCCAGCCACCCAGGAAGGACACAAAGCTGCAAAGTTGCTCTCCAACATTTTCTGCTCTGTCACAGCCCAAGTGTCCTTGGATCCATTCCAGGACACCTGGGAATTCATGAGAGAGGCTGGAAAAGCAGAGTTGGTGAAGCAGGACACTGGCAAATTCAACCCCAAATGTGAAGTAAATCACTGGAGCCCAACTCAAGGGCAGCAAGGTCACGTTCACTTCCCTCTGGGGGAGGAAAATCAAGGCTCCTCTTGAAAAAAGCCACAAATTTTCACTATTCTGTCAAGGTCAGACAGAGAACTTCTGACATCCGGACTCCCATAAGCCAAACTTCCATGATGTCAATGCCATTTCACTTTTCTCATTTTCTCTCCTCAAAATTCACACTCATGGCTCCACACATGGGAAAGGACTAAATGTCTGAGTAAAGACCAACACAATTAATTAACCCGGGATTACCAGGATCACAGGTTCCCACTGCTTCTTTGGAAAAAGGAGTTATGTAATTCATTTGTAGAAGTCTAACTATAACAACTACACAGCTGAGAGGAAGAACACTTGTTTAGGAAAACAAGCAGAAAAACCACCTCAATTTTTTTCCCCCCTTCTTGGAGGGAATTCAGAAAATATTGTCCCTTGATGCTGTGTAAACAATCTCCAGCAATAGCTGTAAGATTGTTTCGCTCACAAGCCCAAAATCCACCAGATTTTGGCACCACAGCAGCCGCTGTGCAGAAAATTAACTGTATCCCAGTCAAAACCTTTACAGGGAACTCACAGGGAGAGTCTGGAAAGGCTTTCCCACGTGGGTTAAACCAGCAGCTGATTGAGCACATTCAAACCAAACAAGATTTTATGAGAGTGGCTGCAGCTTAGAGCGGAGGAGCTTTGCTGTACCCAGGTGTCCAGGGGGGAGAAATCCCTGTAAAAACACATGGCTGGCTCTGAGAGCCTAAAAATCCTTCCTTGCCCCCTTTTTCTTCCCCCTTTCTCCAGCTGCAGCTCAGTTCAGAGCCCAAAGCCAGGTTTTGCAGATGCTCTGCAGGAAAAAGCTTTGACACCTCCAAAGCTTTCCAAATCCCAGGGCATGTTAATCAGTCTGAGCCCATAATCCCAGCCCAAGCCCCGCAGTCAATGGGTTTTGCAGACTCTCCCCCACAGGCATTCTGCCTGTATCAGGACTAGACCACAAATTCAGCATCAGACATCCTCACCCTGACAATATTTAGGGTGCACCACAAGATAGGCTCTAACCCTGTGGCTTTCCAGGACTTGGGAATTCCCATCCTTCAAAGCAGCTTTGCTGGAATAGGGAAGCTTTTTGACACACAACAAGCTGGTTCATCCCAACCTTTCTAGAAGGGTGTGGAAATCAAAGAGAAGCAAGGTCCTGGCAGGTTAATCCCAGTTCCTGAGGTTGGAACACCTCTCTGCTCCTTGCCAGTCCTCCACAGGATCCTGCCCTGTCTAAGAGAGGTCTTGCTCCTTCATGAAGGCCAAAATATGCTATTCCCAGTTAAAACCAGTAACATTCTGCAAAGTCTGGCCTGAAGGCACCACACAAAGCAAATGCAATTCCTGCCTGGCTCAGCTGTCACAGCTTCCCTGGACAATCATCCACCTCACAGCCCCCCTGTAAAGTGAAGGGCTCAAAGGTGAATTTTACAAGATGTTTAAGTGATGTGGAAAACCCTAAACACAGCCTGGTTTTGCTTTCATTTCCAAGCATCATGGAGGAAAAAAAAAAAATAGAATCATAAAATAGTTTGGGTTGAAAAGGACCTTGAAAGATCATCTAGCCCAGACCCCTCTGATGAGGGGGGCACCCTCAGGAACAATAAGAAAAAACACATTGATATTTAATGGAATGACTGGATTTCCCTGCATTTAGCCCATCAATTGGACACATCCATTCATGGGGACTCAGCTCTGAGTCACTGGTCACATCCATTGCTTCAGTGCCCAGCCTCAAATCAAACAACCTTGAAAGAGCCCCCTTCCCTCAAAAGCTCCTGTGCCTTCAGGCCTATGGCCTGAAACCCTCACAGACTGAAAAACACACGGAAAAGGGCAAATGAGCCCATCCTCTAATGGCAGATTTCAGCAAAGCAAGCAATTTCTGTGACCAGTGACCTCTGGCCATTTGGGAACGAGCCCTGACAAAGTCCCAGCTCCAAAGCCCGTGGCTTAGATCATCTGTTCAGGTCATTTCACTGCTCTGGCCAAGCGGGAATTACAAGAGCATTTCACCAGAGAGTGAATTAATACTCGCAGCCCAGACACAGCACTGCAATTCATTATGCTGATGGATCACAGCTCCTCGTTTATCTCTGCACAAAAGGACCCCAAAAAGCCATCAGAAGCCTCAGTTGGAGGTCATGTGATGCATTTAACCAAATGGACTATCTGCAATCACACACATCTCACTTGAAGGGCATCAATCCTGACAGGGACTGCCCAGTTCATAGGAAGGGGTCGATATATCCTTTACAGATCTGCAGCTACATGAGCAGCAGCAGATAAAGGCAGGGAGAGGCTTTATTGGATATCTCCCCCCTCCCACATCCTCACAGTTCAGACAACTTGCAATTAAGAAGAGGATTAGGAGATTTGTGTTAGAAAGAAAGACCATGTTTGACAGCTCAGCCCAGCCAGTCAATAAAAGTGGCTTCTTTTTACTGGATAGATTAAAAAATTATCATTGCTGTTTCCTTTGGGAGGAAATCTTTGTCCCCTCTCCCACCCAGGATGATTTCCAGGGTGGGATATTTGCTGTGTACAAACAACAGGGGTTTGGAAGCAATAAAAAAAAAATTGCTTCCATGCACTGACTTCATAATATTCTTGGCTGAATATGTGATGAACAAGCTGTGGTTAGATCAGAAATTCCTTCCTCACACCAGCTACAGAGATTATAATGATCTGAATCTCAGCAAGACCATTTCTCCTCCTTCATGTGTCTTTCATTTTAAAAAAAATGAAAGGGGATCTTGCCATTAAAGCTGAGGGCCCACAATAGAAAAAAAAGGAATTTTGCAAATGTTCAAAATTTTAAAAAGAGATCAGATATATCGGTTGTGTGCCTCCAGCCCCTCTCTTCATTCTTAAAGGTCAGAAAAAAGCAAAAGATAATAACAATTCCAGCAAGCTGCCTCTCAAAAAAAAAAAAAAACCTAGAACTCGGGTGTCCAATTAAAATTCTCATTGTCGTTCAATTTGTTAACGTGGAGTAGAAAGCTTGATGTACATACATTTGAAGGAAAAAGAAAGGAATCATTAAAATTGTGGCTGTTGAGGTGCAGCACAACTGAGACAACAAACATTCACAGGCATCAGCTGAAGATACCATGGAGGCAAGGCTGGGTCATGATCCAAATTTGGATGAAAGCCTTTTATTCTGGGGAGCTTGATGTTGAACAAGAAAGCAGATAACACAGCCCGCAGCTCATTTTAGGCTTTCTTCTCCTACTCCTGCTGCTGTCTCCATCTCTCTTGTACCCAAGTGGAAGTTGAGGCCTCACAAAGACTTAAAAAACACCAGCTCAGACTGGACTTGTTTTTAAGCCTGGATCAGCTACCTTTAAACAGAACTAATTCCTTTCCAGCACTAGCAAAAACCAATGGAAATTCCAAGCAGACTTGGAAAGCTGCCACTGGTATTTTTTGGTAACGCAAGCAGAGGCAGATTTCACTGAAAAATTCATGGCGATTTTTCTGTAAATTTTTAGCTAAGAACTGCCATATTCTGCTGGCTTAAAGTGGTCACCCAGACCAAGCTGAAATCAGAGGGAAAACAGCACCAACATTCCTACTTTGCAAAAGGAAATTTGTTTTTAGGCTGCACAAACTCGAGGCGTGACTCTCCAACTCACAGGGGAGCTCCCAGCCATGCTGCACCGCCAACAACGGCTGCAATTCACAACCAGGAGCAGTTCTGGCACAGGACCTGCCACACAGCCCTGCCTGCTCCTTCACAGCTGCTTTTCCAAGAGGAAAAGCACTCCAGAGCCAAGAAGATCCCTGGTTATAGGCTTAAAAACAGGACCAAGCGATAGGAGAGCGAAATTAAGCATTCAAAAGGCAACCAAAGGGTCCACTGGGAGCACTTCCAGATGAAACAGGATTTAAAGAAAGAAAAAACCACCAAATTTAACTTGTAAGTACACTTTAAAAAACCATCCCAGGCAACATGGGAGTACAGGAGAACAGTAAAACAAAATCCTTACCCAGATGTAACAGGGTGGTTTTGACAGCAATATTTTCACACTTTTCTTATCAACACATCACAAGATCTCATCTCCCAGCCCAGAACAAGAGGGGAGGTGCAAGCTGAGCCTGGATGCCCTCTGGCAGAGCTCTTACAATCTGTATTTATCCAGGGGAAGACAGAGTCACCTCCAACAGCTTTCCCATTCACCCCCAGCTTGCTCTCACCTTCTGTTGCCTTTCTTCAAACCCCATAAGGATTTAGGTTGGAAGGGACCCTAAAGATCATCCAGTGCCACCTCTGCCATGGCAGGGACACCTTCCACCATCCCAGGCTGCTCCAAGCCCTGTCCCTGGCCTTGGGCACTGCCAGGGATCCATGGCAGCCACAGCTGCTCTGGGCACCCTTTTCACCTACCTACAAACTCATTGTCACACACAAGAACAGGAACAAAAAGGTTGGAAAAGACCTCCAAGATCACCAAGTCCCTTCTGGGGCCAAATACCACCGTGCCCACTGAAACACACCACAAAGGCAGGGATGCTGCGGAAACACAGGACCTACATATCCAGCCAAAGTTGCTGCAAGCACCAGCAGGAGTAAAAAAAAAAAAAAAAAACACAAGGAAAATGTTTCCTTTACCACAATGCAAACAGATTTGGGCACGTTCAATCCCCTGGAGCCCCACGACCAACCTCACTGTGCCCATCTCTACATCAACCAAATGGAGACATGGTCAACAACTGCCATCAACCATCCGAGCCAATAAATAAGGAAAAAAGCCAAATCTTTCATCCTTTCCACCAAGAGCCACAAGCCAGCATGAGAGGGAAGAGGTGGAAGGCAGCTGCTGTCCCCTGCTCACCTTGGTGGTGTCATCATGTGACCGCTGGTACCGTTTCCAGCGGCAGCCGTAGATCCCGGTCAGACAGGACAGACATAGCTGGGGCTCGTAGTACTGCAGGGGTTGGTGTTTAACCATGCTCCTTCCAGCCCCTCCAGAGCCAGCTGCCACTAATCCATCAGCTCCTGGGAGCGCCCTGCGGCACAGAAAACAACAACAACAAAAAAAAAAGGAAATTAAAATCCCGAGCGATATTTCGATACATTAACAAGCAATTTAATAATTAACCGTGTCCTCTGGCTACTGAGAGCAGGGATGGGAATCACATCTATTCCCAGCCCTGCCAGCATCTCCCACTCGTTACTCAACAAGACCAAGAAGTTTAATTAGTTTGCAAGTTTGGTTTCCTGCTGCAGCTTCTCCCACACCACCAAAAGCAAATGTGTTTGCAGGAGTTATTGGCAGGGAAAGCCACGTGAGGACAAAAGCAGGAGGGTGAGGATCTGCAGCCCAGGTGATTGGGCTCTTCTGAGTGACTGAAGTGTAAAGAGGCAGAGCTGCAAGAAAACCTGAAAATTGATTCAGAGACCTCCACAACGCTGAAGCTGAGCCAAGCTAAAGCAGTTTAATGTCAGCATCCCACGGAGCCTGCAAAACAGTCCCAGACGAGGAATAAACACTTCCATGCCTCCTGCAGAAGGGGCATCACAGAATCAGGGACTATCCTGAGCTGGAAGGGATCCAGCAGGACCAAACTTCTGGCCCTGCACAGGACATGGAATATAGAGTGTGTATACACAAAATACATACTATAGATATTTCATAAACCTCTCAGGCACTCCCAGGATGCAGAGCTGGATGCTGTGCTTGATCCCACACCACAGGTTTCCCACAGCTTCCTGCAGCACAGGTGTGCACCCACAGCCCCACGCTGTGCTGTGTGCATCACCAGCGGGCTGGCAGGGGAGTCTGACAGCAGCTGAGCTTGCCCTCCTTTCCTGAGAGTGCAGGGTGTGTAAATCCCACCTTCTTCAGGGGAAATACTTTGCTTCCTTACATGTGAGATTCCCAGGGCTCAGGTCTTGGGCAAAGCTGTGACAGATGAGCAGCAACATCCTTGCTGGCATCAGCAAAGCGTGGCTGGGCTTAGGGAGATTAACCAGCCACCTAAAAGCTTTTCCTTGACACATCCCATGGAAGAAAGCCTCCAAAAGCAGGGCTGACTGTATTTTTCACTCCAGCTGATGCACCAGGGGATGCTGGAGTCTGGAAATGTCAGCAGGGACACAGAGAGCTCAGTCCTCCCAGCTCCTGTCTGTGTCCGTTCACACTCCGTGCTGACAGCCCGGCACAGCCTTGCCCTGGCTGTACTCAGGACTCAGCATCCCAGGGCCAGGAGGTTGTTGTGGCTCCTGTCACCAGGCTGTCCCCAGAGCCCTGTGCCTCCCTGTGCCCCAGACACAGCGGCAGCTTTGTGCTCCCAGCAGAGCTCCCCGTGCTGCTCGGGGCGCTGACACGAGGTGGGCACGACCCACGCACCCACGTGTGGCTCTGCTCGTCCCCTGGGGGTGACAAGCAGGACAGAGGCACGGGCACAGCCAGCCTGACACGAGAGCTGTCTGCTGCTCGCATCCCCCCCGTGCTGCTGCTGTGCCACCTCGGTGGCCTCGTGTCGAGGTCACCTCCCTGTGCCCGCCCTTCACCTCTCCTCTTGCTATTTATAAAGCTCAGCATTAGTCACCGCTCAGGCTGCCTCCCCATCTTCAGCTTCAAGACCATCCCCAGGAAATGAGCTTTCCCACAAAACCTGTCACAATGGCACGGAGACACCGAGGATGTGCAAAACTGGAGATGCTGTTTAAAGGTCTTGGGCTAAACCATCCTCTCTCTGCCCTGAAGATTCCAAGCGTGATGTACAAGATGCTGAGGGCTCTGTGCAAGATGTAAAAATCATTCACAGCCTATTAACAACTCCCCAGCCAAAGCTCTTATTCCCACCCTGAAAACCTAGAAGGCTGAAGCTGTTCCAAGTAATCCTGCACTAATTCCTCTCTAAAGGACAGCATCTCTCCTGGTTTCCACTTCTTCCTGCTTTAGTCCTGCAAGGCAGGAGGGCAGACAGACCAGCTCCATCCACAAAAGTTTTCACTGGGTATTTCATTTGATCACTTTGACAGGAGAGAAATCCTTCCCTGGGAGGTGGGCAGGCCCTGGCACAGGGTGCTCCTCAGAGGAGCTGTGGTGTCCCTGGATCCCTGGCAGTGCCCAAGGGAAAAGACAGCTGAAAAGGCTCTGTAAGACACCAAGTGAAGCTCCCACCCTGGTTCCTCTCACTGCAAAGGCAGGCACTGTGCGAGCCCAGAATTCCAGGCTCTCCATAAAAACTCAGGAAAAGCACAATGACAAAAAAAAAATATCTAAGACTAGTTTTAAAAAAATCCACTCCTAACTACTGTGTAATTGCATGAGGCACAACCAAGCCAAAAATCACTCCCTCTTCTCCATGAGCATCACAACCGGACCCATCAAAGCCCAAAACAGGTGGGAAAGGACAACAGCCAGCAGGCACCCTCCCCTCCAGGCACACGGACACCTGAGCAGTAACAGGAGCTGCAGGGAGAGAAACCACACTGATACCATCTGCCCAGAGAGCCTGCCTTGGCCAAGAGCATGGGCTCAATACTTACTGCTCCTGCTTCCAGAAAGGGAGTCAAGGGAGCAGCAGAAAGTCTGCAGCACCTCCCAGTCACTGTTCCCATGACATCTCCAGCTGCCGAGGTGGAGAGAGCAGCCTATGAATGATTCAGCCCACTGCTGGTTAGCATTACATACAGAAATGAAAACAGGAAGCAAGACAACAGGCATTAATTATTCAAATCCAGCAACGTGCACCAGGAGGGAGGGAGGGGGGAAGATATAAAATAGAAAGCACAAACCCACTCATGCTCTCAACCTTGACTTTCAAGATGCATCATCTGCCAATGGCTATGAGCTTCTCAGAGCTGAATAACCAGCTCACTTGTCCAAAAAGGGGGAGCAGGGTAGATTCCATCTAGAAATACAATGGGAGCATTTTCCAAAGGCTCCAGGATGCCTAATTAGCACACACTGCACTTCTGAGATACTGAAGTATTGGTTACACATTATTCCTTTCCAAAGAGCTTTGGAGGGAAAAAAAAAAAAAAAAGGGAGAATTGGAGTTGCAAATTTAAAAGTGAAGCTCTCTGGGGAGATTTGGCCTAAAAATTTTTGATTTTTCTCCCTCTGAGTTAACTGCTCCATCCCTGCAGCCTCATGGGGCAATATTCAGAAACCTGGACTGGAGAGGGAAGGCAGCAATCAAGACCAGTCACTAAAGCATCTCAGTGCCCTCGTTTTAGTGAGGGGAAGAGCAACAGCACAAGTCCTAAAGTGCTCTGAGTAACAGTGGGGATGCAGCTCCAGGGGAGCAGCTTTAACAGCCTTTCCCAAGGCTTGCTGCTCCCCTTTGATCCCTCTTCAAACAGACTGAGGGGTGACCCCACTGCAGGTACAGCTTCCCCAGGAGGGGAACAGGAGGGGCAGGCACTGATCTCTGCTCTCTGGGACAGGGACAGGACCCACCTGCCAAGGCACGGCTGGGAAGACCAATCCAATGGAAAACCTTGGACTTCCACAAGGTTCCAGAGAGGAGAAACTGTGGGGAGAACGAGGGGAAGAAGCACATGCTCAAAACCAAAGCAAGCCCTGAGCACACAGGCTCCCTTCTCCCAAAATTCGGGCCCAAGGAAACTCACCCCGATTGCAATACAAATAAACATAAGAAATCCAGGGGTATTTGAGGTGAATTTTTTATGTTAAATCATTTTAAAAAGAGCTTTGGCACATTCTACTGATTTCGATGGAGGCTTACAAACAACGAAATCATGGAACCATTAAGGCTGGAGAAGCCCCCAAGGTCGTGGAGTCCAGCCATGAGCCAACACTGCCAGGTCCCCACCAGCCCACGGAATCCTGAAGTCTCAGGAGACGTCGGAGCAGAGCCAAGCATTTGGAGAGAGGCAGACACACATTTTTCCCCAACAACCTCACCACCCATGCAGATGTGGGAGGCACCTGAGGTGTCCTACAGGATCTTCACCTGCCAAGGCACGGCTGGGAAGACCAATCCAATGGAAAACCTTGGACTTCCACAAGGTTCCAGAGAGGAGAAACTGTGGGGAGAACGAGGGGAAGAAGCACATGCTCAAAACCAAAGCAAGCCCTGAGCACACAGGCTCCCTTCTCCCAAAATTTGGGCCCAAGGAAACTCACCCCAATTGCAATACAAATAAACATAAGAAATACAGGGGTATTTGGGGTTAATTTTTTATGTTAAATCATTTTAAAAAGAGCTTTGGCACATTCTACTGATTTCCATATTAAAGGAAGTGTTTTTCCTCTTGTTGGTGACTCCTGGGATCACTGTTTATCAAGAATCTCTGTAAATTCAACATCTCTATCTCTACTAAAAGTTGTATTAATCTAATTATGCTTAAAACCTTGTTAAGCAAATAATTTCCTATGCCAATTAGGTGAGAACATGCCTGATAATCAATTAGCCCTATTGATATGCTTGTAAGGCTGCTTGTCAGTCGTTTCCCTAATTATACTGGAAAATCCTGATTTTCCTTAAATACTTTCTAAAAAACTAAGCTATTCCAGAGCAAATTCTACAGTTCTGAGCACAAAAAAAAAAAAGAAAAATGGAAGAGAAAACTCTATGGTCCAGCCTGGGCTGAAATAATTTTCTAAATTCTTGGGATTTGCATGCACTCTGCATTGGTTTCCATAGACTTTTTTTTATTAATACACTGAACTCATCCAAGCCAAAGTAATGCAATTTCATTTTCCACGTTGGGGAAAATGGAAATGGAAGAGGGTCAATATCCCCATCTGTTTAATAACAAGCTATTACTGAGGCTGTTTGCTCTGGCCACTCCCACAGGAGGAAATAGAGATGCACACACACACACCGAGCACCATTTTCCACATTTTGCTGGCACAAACCCAAAGCATCTCAGCTTGCAAGATCCCAGATTTCATTTCAAGGCGGGAATGGGACACCCCAAAGCCAGAAAACAGCCTCAGGTGATTAATTTTGGGGGTGGAAGATGCCCAGGCAACGACCCAGCAGGGTTATTCTTCCCCACACATTGTTATTCCCCACTCTGGAAATCAGGTTGGGTCAGAGGTTTCCCACCCACTTTCCCCAGGCTGAAAACATTCATTTTTACACTGATAATACTGCACAAACAAAAGCAGCAGATATATCAAAACTCCAGACAGCATCTAGTTTTTTTTCCCCCTGGCAAACAAACAAAAAAGATGAACTGCAGGAAAGCATCCTCTGCCATGTGCATATGGATATATGGAATATTTTGGATGAGAGCTGAGGCAGGAAAGCACAACAACCTCATCCTTAAAGCTGAGTGCTGCTGCCTCAATGACAGAAAATAAGAGTGGGGAGAAAAACAAATTTAAAAAAATGAAAGAAAGGTCTACAGGTCCTGTGTTGGTCTGGCAGAGCACTCACAAGGGGAACCTCCTGAGATCCCAAAAATCCATAGCTACATCCCAACCCAGGGAGAGCCTGCAGAGCCACTTGGAGTCCCCAGAGTGCCAAGGGATGACCCAAACAGACACATCCCAAATAGGATCTGGCTGATGTGGAACCCCTGTGGGTCTGACCTGTTGTTTATTGTTCTTAAATGTTTTCTACCAAAAAAAAATTAAATTACAGCTTTGAAACTAGGGCAGCGTGTAGTTTGGGGGTTGTGCACTTCCAGTTAATGAAAATTCAGACTTCAAAAGATAAATACTTCAAAGGGATTACAAAAGAAAAACTTAGACTTTAATCTCCCTAAATAAATAAGCACAGGACGGACTAACGCCCTCTGCAACAGAGCTTCTTAATGTTTTCCACCAAGTGAGGCAGGAATGGGTGCCTGGAACTTGGAAAGGGTGGAAGAAGAGGAACAGGGCACAGGAAAAACCTGTATAAACTTCTGGCAGGGCAATAATTAAACACAATCTCTGTTTTCTGCACCAGCCTTGCAGGTCAAGGTGTTGGCACAGCTCTGAAAACCCAGAATCTGCTGCAGATCCAAAAATATCAGGTGAGTCCACACAAGCAGGTTCTGAAGTAACTCCAAGCAGCAAAGCACAGGTGGGACACGAGGAAAAACGTGGGAAAGTTCAGGTCCCCTCTGCCAAAGAATTTCTGACAAGCTGAGAATAAAATGAGCTTCATTTTCTAGGGGCTGCTGGAGAGATGGGCAACAACTTGTGAATTTCTCCTATCTTTAATTTTAATAAGGCTCTTGGCTTTTGGAAGCAGCAAACAGAAAGGTGAAGCAGCCCGAAGTGCGTGAGATCACATTTTTGGCAGAGAAAGTCAAACCTTGCCACCTCTCCAAGGCTAAGTCAGGTGGAGTCTCCTTGGAACAGCGTTCCAGAAACACTGAGAGCAGCACAAGAAGCCAACAGCTCAACAGCTAAAAATCTAAAATAGCAGCAAAGGTGAGGTGAGACACCACCAGGAGCCTGACAGGGCTGTTGATCTTAGCAGAAGACAGGGAAAGGGAGGGAATCTGAGCCACAAACCCAAAGGGACAGGCAGGAAAGCACCAAACTGGGAGAAGAGGGATGGGAAGGGAGTGTCTTGAGGAAGAGACCCCATGCTCAGCCTCTGCTGTCTGAAGAGCCTCAGTCAGAGAATGTCCTGTGATGTTGGTATGGTCTGGGTGATGACAAAAAAATCAGCAGGACTCAACAGAGACAGCCCAGGTGAGAAAAAGACAGGAAAAACCATCACAGGAAGAACGAGAAGACAACAGCTGGATTCTCAACAAAACCCATGCACCAACAAGGAATTAAAAAGTGTTTAAAGAATTAAAACGGTCACAGAACATTTTTCCTCTCCCCACACTCCAGGAGCTTCGCCATCCTCACCAAGCTGCAAACCAGAAGTCTGCACCAAGCCTCACCCGTTACCAGCACATTTTTGCTGAGAAATAAAGTGGAAACAGAGCTGGTTTGAACATGCACACCCTGACAAGCAGCTTCCTCTTCAGACAAGCACTCCTCTCCTGGTTTTCCCTTTCCAAACACAGCCCTGAAGAGCTGCCCATGGATGGTGCCAGCAGCTGGAGCAGGGGCTTGTCCCACACATTCCCTGCTGAAAACCTGGCTCCTGCCAGCAGGGAAAGAAAACTGCACCAAGAACCCCAGGAAGGCTCCTCGGAGAGGGAGCCAAGTGCCTCCACACCCACTGCAGGCACTGGAATGGAAACTGTAAGGGAGGAAAGGAAAAAAAGGAAAACAAACCCAGCAAGACTCATTTTCCAATCGATACCCCGCACATCTGCTGTGCAACTGCTACCCAGAGAATTAGGCATGAATGTTTCTGGCTTAATGAGAGGTGGAAAGTCCTAGTTAAATGGATTACAAGCTCTTTATTTCCTATGATTGATTCCTTCCATACGGCTGCAGGAGACATTACTCACGAAAATAAACGTTCTCAAGTAGCAGAGGAGCTAAATAAATGAAGAAGAAAAACTTGCTTTGCCTTCCTGAGCAACCTGGGGTAGTGGAAGGTGTCCCTGCCCAGGGCAGGGGGTGAAACTGGGTGGGCTTTGAGGTCCTTGAGGTAACTGAGGAAGTCCAGGAGAGGTTCAAGAAGTCAAGTCAGCCTTTCATCACCTCCACCACAGCTTTGTGATCGCTTGCAAAACATGGAAACAAAAATTATATGGGAAAAATTAGATTTATGCATCCCCCATCCCCTCCTCCACCCCTGTGGCACAGAATATATTTAATTTCTGCCAGAGGAAGGCTAACATCCACTTTATCCCTCTTCTGTTCCAAGGAAGCAGAGGTTTGTCTCATGTTCCTAAAGCCTCCTTCCAGTTATTACTGGGGTGGTTTTCTTTTTTTTTCCAGTTCTGTACAAATCAGTCTCTGCTCAATGCAAGGAGAGCTTCCCTGTCATAAGGGAAAGGAAAATTGCATCCAAGGAAACAAATGGGTGACAAGAGACAGGTCACAACCCCAACCCCATTCCAGAGTCACTCAGCTCAGGTAAATGCCTGTCCTGACTGGGATTCCTGTATCCTGCCAAAAGCTGCTGTTGATCTTTAGGAAGACATGAATAAGGGCAAAAGGATTTCATTCTGTTTGCTGTGTATTAATCTTTCAGGAGAAAGGAATTTTCTCAACTGACCTGGCAAGGAGTTGCATCAGCCTTAAACGCTCCTTGCTTTCCAAAAAGCATCTCCAAACAGGCTGAGGTCACCCTGACACAGGGGGATGGGGACAGAGGGTGAGCTCAGGAAGGGACCCAGCCCTGAGCCACAGGGTCACTCCCAGAGTTAGCAAAGGAGGCTCACAGACATTTCCAGCTCCTGCCTGGAGAGTGCTGCTCTAATAAAAACACAAAAACAAGGCTCCATCCGCCAGCTACATCAGCCCCTAGCTTGTCTTCCTTATGGAAAGGCCCAGTCATGAGGGATTCACAAACTCATTTAGCAATGCAGACCCAAGGCCTGTTAGTCCAAGTGCTTTCAGTCATTTTTGAGACCTTTTAATAGGATGAGCATCGATTCTCTGAGCATTAACTCCCTGTGTCCTGGTGCCCTTTTTCCAGCACCAGTGACACTCTTCCAGACTGGCACATTATCAGCACAATGATGTTTGCAGTATAACCAGGGTTGGAGTGAAACAGGGATGTCTGCAGACATCCTGGGCAGGTTCCCTCGCAGGCTGCCCAGAGAAGCTGTGGCTGCCCTAATCTTGGAATTGTTAAAGCTTGGATGAGGCTTGGAGCAGCCTGGGGCAGTGGAAGGGATGAGGCTGGGGCTGGAGATGCTGGCACGAAGCTCTCTCCATCTGGGATTCCTCAAAGCACTGCTCTCACCCAGGGCATTATTTATGGCCCCCAGCCCCATGCTCCAGAGAACATGAGCTCAAGGCAAGACCCCCAAGGGTCCATCAGCACACAGCAGTTTGGTGGGAACTGCTCCCAGCCCAGAGAAGTTTATCCAAACATCTGGAGCAGCTAAATCCCACAGGAGCCCAGAGGCCAGGATGCAACAGCATTTCTGTCTTCTTCTCTGCACCACTCTAAGCTTTCTAGGAAAAGGACTAGGAGAAAGGACCAGCTGGAAGCTTTTTTGGTTTTTTTTAAGTAGCTTTGTGACATCACAGAGCAAAAAAAAATTACAAAAATCCAAGAGATTTGGAGCAGGGCAGGGTGCTGAGCAGCACACACTCCACACCAGCCATGCAAACATCCCTCAGAGAGTGAGACTGACCACAAGCACACATCCATTCATCCATTCAAAAATATCCAGTCAATATTTTTGGGTTAATGGATCATTCTGTCCATCCTGGAAACACATCCATGGCACCAGGACACTGCTCAGGGCAGATCTTCGAGCACCACATAAGCAAAGAATTCAATACAAAGGTTTCCTGCACACCTTTTGATGAGCCAGCCCCTAGGCAAGCATGAGGAAAGTGCAATTTTCAAGGCTACACTTGCTCAGAAGACAGAACCCCCTGCCCAGGTGGGTCAGGCATCTCCCACCTGGAACACAGACCAAAAAGCAGCCACGTCCCAGGGAAGCAGAGAAGAGCTTTCCAGAGCACAGAACTCAAAGAAAAGCTATTATTATTAGTCACATACACATTTATTTAAGAGGTTTTCAGGAAAATTAGCCCGTGGAACTTGCACACAAACACAGCATTTCCAGGATTAAGTGGTTTTTATCCCACTTCCACAAAGCCACTCCATGTTTTCATCCCATCAGATTAAAATCCACCAAACAAACAAAAAAACCCCACCCAAACCCAAAGGAAACAAAAAAAGAACATCAGCAATACCCTTCTTTTTGCTAGAATGGTTCTTACACATTACTGAAAGTCAACTTTAAAATTCCTGTTTCCTGGATGAGAGCACACCAGGGTTGAAAGCCACCAGTATCCAGACTGGATAAACCAGAATTCCACAGGAAAAGAGCTGGCCAGGAAAGAAAGAAAATGAAAGGTAGAGAGGTGGAGAGGTTTTTCCTGAAAAAATGTTTATTTCCAGACTAGCAAAGTATAACTGAGGGCAGAAAATAGGAGAAATATTTCTGCTATAGGAAAGCAGAAGGAAATGGCACAAGAAATCACCAGGTGAATCTGTCATAGGGAAGGGGAAAAAAGGGAAATAACTGGGAAGGGGGGGAGAGTCAAGCCTTTTTTGTTCCCAGATCTGGCAGTGTAGCTCTTTGTCCGTGTTTCAGGAACCATTTTCAACAGAAAAGAGGAATCCATGGAAGTTTTCAAGGACAAGGTGGAGTTGGAGCAGCCAAGGTACAAAAAAGGAACTGGTGGGAACAAGGTGGTTGTAAGGTCTCTTCCAACCCAGCTCATTCCCTGATCCTCTGGATCTGAGCATTCCCTTTCCCTCACTGCAGCCAGTGCCAGGCCTCCAATCCCTCCAATGCCCCCTGCATCCCTTGCCATGGGAGCATCCTGGTCCAGGTTTGGCATGGGCAGAACTTGAGATGGGTTTTTTTTTGTCCTCCCCAGCCAGGACACAATTTAGAAACATGCCAGGGATGCTCACATCAAGATCAGGGTCCAGGACTGAGTTTTGTCTGGCTCAGGGCTCATGGGAGTCCCTTGAATTTCTCTCAGTCTCCAGGTTATTACCTCCAGCACGTTCTCCTCTGTTCCCTGGAGCCTGATCCTATTTTTGGGTTCTCTGGGCTTATCAGCACTCTTCCCCTAGTGTGCTTTTTTTATTTCCCCTCCTCATGCCAGCTCTGCCTTAAGCTGGTTTAGAACAGTTGTGTAAGAGGGTTTTACAAGGGGAAGGAGGAACTTTCTTCTCTCACCTCAATCCTGGCACGACCAGCACCTCTGCCAGACCTTCACCAACCCCAGCCTTACTGCAACTCCCCATTTCAGAGACAGAAACCAAACCCTTCACCTGCCAAACTCACTTTTTGGGGCATTAGGTCACAGCATTCACTCAGGCAGGCTGTGATTGTTTCTCCTGGAAAGGCACCACCTGAAGCACTCTGCCCAGTGCAGATCTTCAGCCAAGAAAGCTGAGAAGAAACAAATCCATGGATCCTCAAGGCAGCAAGAACCAGACCAATAAATCCTAAAGAGGGATGAGACAGAAGATGCCACACTCATGGGAAAAAAAGTCATTTTATGCTCTGTACCAGCTAAGGGCAACTGAGTTAAACTGGTTGAGCCCAAAGGTGAGAGACAGGAATTAAACTTCCCATGTTCTCTCTGTCCTTTCCAGCTCAATAAAAAGCTGGAAAGGAAAAAAAAATAATAAATCCAGTGATTTTATTCTTTTTGTCTCTAAGGGGGAGAAAAGTCTGCAACTGCTGGAAGGCACCTTTTCCAACCAATTCTTGATTTAATTTTGTGAATTTTTGTGAATTCTGTTGGAAATTACCCATAGTAAAAATAAAATTAAAAATACTTTTAAAAAGCCACCTAAAATATAAAAATATTAAAATAAAACTTGAAAAATAAAATAACAAAGGCTCACACTCTTTTGATACAGACTGGGGTTGTGGTGGCTCCTGCTCATCCTCCATCCAGTGCTTCTGGAGTCAGCCTGCACATCCTTCAGCATCACACCAGGCTCTGGCAATCCACAGGATCCAGCTGCCAAGGTGATGCCATCAGCTTGCTCTGAAGATAATTCCAGAGCTGACCTGGGCAGGTGGCTGGAGTGCTGAGCTCCCTCCCTAGCTGAACTATTTATTCTGTGATTTTCTAGAAGCAGGAATCACTTTCTTCAAGGAATGTAAGGAAGTGACTGGAAAGAGGACTAAGCAGGGATTTTGTATTTTACCCCTCTCCTTCCAGTAGAGGAGCTAAGCCTTTTTTCAAGTTTTCAAACAACCTGAGGTTTACAGCCTGTAGCTAAACTCCAACAGAGCGAGGCTGCTCAGGTTGGAAATCTCTTTTTTTTCCAGCAGAAATCCCTCAAGCCAGCAACTGGCCAAACTGCTGCAAGTGATCATCTTCTCCCTCTTTAATCCTGGCTATTCACTTCCAGCTTCTTAAGGAGTTCTACATATTCCAGCAAGCCGGGGGTTTGGGCCGTGCTGCTTTCCAAGAAGGTTCATTTTTCTCCTGAGGAGCCTGTGAGAGTTCAGTTCAAGTCCTCACCCCCAGCTTGGCTCATCCTCAGCAGCACTTGAAAGAGGGTGAGAACATGTTCACTGAGCTAAAAACAAACACACTGTCCCAGTATTTCTAGTGAAATCCACTTGGATTCCAGGTATTCTCAAAAGGACTTTTTGCTGTTCAACCTTCTGCTGAGCCCTTGAGAAATTCAAGTTCTCTCATATTTTTTTGTGATGCCAGTTCGTGCAGACTGACTAAAGCCCTGAAAAACCTTTCCCATCTCTGTTCTGGCAGACAGCTGGGCTGAGTTTCTATTCCAGGGACATTACCCAAGTGCTTTCCTCACACACCACCCACTCTTGGGTCCCCAAATCCGCCGGGCTTCACAACAGCCCGGCGGAGCGAGGACGCGGAGGCGGCTCCGTGTCTCGTCTGGCTCTGTCTCTCTGTGTCTCTCTGTCTCTCAAGAGGCTGTTTCACAGCTTAAGGACATTTCCTCCCCCACACCAGATCATCCTTGCCACCCAGCACCTGTCCAGCCCCCAGGTGTGAAGCCACAGCTCACCCCGGCTCCAGGGCTCTCTCCCTGCCACAGGTGGCTCAGGTTTTGTGGATGCCGGAGCGTGATTCCTCTGGAATCTCTCCTTCAGCCCAGCAGAGGCATTTTAAACACCAGCTTCTGAATGTTCTCTCCTCAACTAACGTGGCTGCTCCCAGCCCCACATCCAGCCAACACCACAGAGCAGGAGGCTGGAGGCCACATCCTGAGGTCCCTGCACAGGGAGTTCCCTGCCACTGCTGGGGAAAGCTCAACCAGCCCAAAAATACCCGAATTCCAGCACAGGTGGGTGCCAGGAAAGAGGTACAGAGGAGGCCAAGGAGATGCTCCAGGGCTGGAGCCAGGCTGGCAGAGCTGGGGTGCTCACCTGGAGAGGAGAAGGCTCCAGGGAGAGCTCAGAGCCCTTGCAGGGCCCGAAGGGGCTCCAGGAGAGCTGGGGAGGGACTGGGGACAAGGCATGGAGGGACAGGACACAGGGAATGGCTTCAAATTGACAGAATAGGTTTAGATTTGATATTAGGAAGGAATTCCTGGCTGGGAGGGTGGGCAGGCCCTGGCACAGGGTGCCCAGAGAAGCTGTGGCTGCCCCTGGAAGTGTCCAAGGCCAGGCTGGATGGGGCTTGGAGCAGCCTGGGACCTTGGAAGGTGTCCCTGCCATGGCAGGGGTGGAATGGGATGATCCTGAAGCTCCCTTCCAACCCAAACCATTCCATGAACGTGTTTAAAGCTTCCAGCCCTGCTTTAGTCTCTCCACTCCACGAACCACAGGCTCCAGGTTGATCTCTGGGAAAGTTTCCAAGAAGAAAAGGCTGCTCAGCCTTCAGACAGGAACAGCCAGTGGTGATGCCAGGGAAACACTTTTGCTTTCTGTAGTAAGATCAAAAGAGATGAGCTGACCCTCAGCTGGGAAACCCCAACCCTGTGGCACCAGCTTTCACCTCAGCTGTTCCCTGCTCAGACACTTCAGGAACAGGACAAGATGCAGAGTAATGGGATTCTTTGTCAAGATAAGGAGAGAAGGGTGGAGATCTAGGATTATTCTTATTTTTATTTATACTTTTTCATTATATAGTTATTATTTATTACTGTTTTTAAGAGGAGTGAGCTAAGTGGCTACAAACCTAAGCATCTTGAAAGAGCAAGTATCTCTAATTTTCAGAGCTTCCTCCTGTTATTGACATGAGTTTAGGATGAGCAAAAATACACAAACAGCAACAACCTCAGAGCTTCAGCTCCAAGCATCTGCCAGAATCCAGGGATATTACTGGAGGAAGGAGCAGAGCACAAAGGAGACAGCAAATCACCAGAAGTCTCATATAATGTTGAAGAGCCAACCATGCCATCTCTTTTGCCCCAAAAGAAAACCTAAACCATTTCACCACCTCAAACAGCAAAAAAATAAGAGCAGGTACAGGATCAGCTCCAGCAGAGCCAGTGCCAACACCCACCAGCCAATCTTCATTTTTCATTTCATTTTTTAATTCAGCCATGCTTTGTACCAGCTGTGGAGGCTGAAGCCCTGCACTCCCCAAACCAAAGCTGTCAGCAGCTTTCCTCCTCCTTTATGGGGCAAACACCCTCCCCAAGAGTTTCTCACTACTGAGCTCTATTTTTAGCTTGGCAGCCAGGATCCATAAACAGTGTTCAGGATCATCCCCATTTTTGTATTCTGACAAGCCTGAATTTTTGCTTTAAGTTACAGTGCAGTTTATTAGATCTCCAGTTATTGCCTGGCAGGAGCTGAGCCGATACCCATTTATCATCCCCTCACTTACAAGACAAGATTGCACAAGGAAGGCAAAGTTCACATTGATTTCCTGCTAAAATCAGGTCCCAGGGACAGAAAAGGCTTCACTGTGTATTTTCATCTTGTGGGGCTCTGAAATTCCGCTCAGGAGATCAGCACGAGGTGGCCAAGGCTTCACCACAGGGCAGCCCAAGCCTTCTGCCTGCTGGCACCCACAGAGAGGAGATTCCAGATCCAGAGGATGGCAGGTTTAGGCCTAGATTTAGTTTAAGCCAGAGGATAAACTGGTTTACTTAAACCCCACCTGGAGGTGAAGAGCAGGTCAGCTGCAGCACAGCCCAAGAAAAGCTCTTTATGGAGACAGGAATGTTGAGTGAAGGATAACAAGAGCTTTGCAGCACTCTGGTTTGACCACAGCATGATCCAGGGATTCCAGCCACATCCCACATTTCCAAAAACAACAATCAATTCCCCTTTTGGATCGCTGAAAACAGCAATACACAATGGAGGAGGAATATTACAGCCTAAAATCCAAGGGGAACAACAGGACATCTGTGGGATTAATGCAAACAGCAGGTACAGGAGGGAACAAAGAAACCAAAAGTGATTTCACTGCAACTCCCAAATTTACCCTCCAATAAAGTTCATCCAACTTAAAAGTAGGGCTTAACTCAAAACTTAAGCCCAAAAAATTTGGATTTAACTTGAAAAAGACTCGACCTTCTGTTTACTTCTACTCAGCCTTCTGACTGCCAAGGCTTGAAAACGCCAAAACCCCAAGGAAAGAGATCAAACAGCAAAGGCAGGACGGGGAAAAGCTCAGCTCCCAAAAGATCATCCCTGTGCAGAGCCCTCTCAGAGCTGCTGACACTTTTTGGCAGCTGAAGGGGGCACAGTGGGAACAGCCATGACAATTCCTGCTCTTTGCACAAGCCTCAGACAGATCCAGGTGGCAGCTCCACCAGCACAAAGCAGACACAGCAGAAACAGCCTGAAATCTCCTCGGGAAAAGAGAATTTTTGGCTAAAAACGTGGACTTGTTACAAGAAACACAAAGCAAAATCTCAGTGAAGTATTTAAAAATACTTTTAAAATATGACTTTAAAAATGTGGTGAAAATGCATTAAAATAATGACTGTGTCACAGCAATTCTGTCTCTCTTACCCATCCACCTGCCTTCAGACCACACAATTTGCTTTATTTCAGACTGACAATAATGCACACTGGAGGATTTAACCACAAAAATCACCTCCACAGATGGAGAAAGACCAGAATCGTGCAGCAGGTCTGCCTTGCCATCACCCTCTGGAAAACCACCCAATCTCAGGATGTTACATTCACTTTTTCTTTTTTTTTTTGCCAGATTACTGAAAAATCTGCCAGAGATGCTGAATCACACATGAATCATCACAGAATTGTTTGGGTTGGGAGAGATCTTAAAGCTCATCCAGCCCCACCCCTGCCATGGCAGGGACACCTTCCACTGTCCCAGGTTTCTCCAAGCCCTGTCCAACCTGGCCTGGGACACTTCCAGGGATCCAGGGGCAGCCACAACTTTCCTGTCCCATCACATCAAAGCTCTTTTTTCTCACAGTGCACAAAACCACGCCAAAATCTTCCTTGGCTGCCCTGCAGCAACGCTTGGATGCTTCTCTGGTTGCCACAATCCTTTCTGTGCTCCATCTCTCTTCCCCCACCCCATCAGGACATTGCAAAACAGAAAAAAAAAAAAAAAATTAAAAAAAACCAAAACATACAGAGAAGCATTGAAAAGAAATCTCACCATCCCAGTCTGCAGCACAGATGATTTCACCCCAATTACTCGCTCTTGTCATGCAAAATAAGAACTACAGGAGAAAATTCAACTCCTGATCCAGACAACACAGCAGCCAAAAATGAAGACGCTGCCCCAAGCATTTCTTTCGGAGTTTTACATGCTGGGATTGGTCTGTCAGCATGTGAGGAGTCTCCCAGAAGTGTTTTTGAAAGGAAGGCTGATATTAAAGAGCAATTACACATCTGAATTTGAGCCTTCACCCTCTGATTCAGGGGAGCCTGAGGAACACACGCACGTACAGGAACAAGGAGTTTAAAAGGGAAAAAAAAAAAGGGAAAAATGTCCAAGTTATGTGGAGAATCCAGGCAAAGAATGCAAATTCTGACCTACTTCTCCCTCCTGACTGGGAGAGGGCACCAGGCAGCTGCTACTGCTGCTCTGCAAGCACAGGAGAGGAGCAGGAGCCTTGCCAAAGAGCTGCAGCCGTGCCTCTTCTGGAAGGTGAACAACACCATCCTTCTGCCCAGGCAACAAGGCACAGCCCCCCGAGCCCAGCAGCACCATCCTCCAGGGAGCTGGGAGGGCTGGAGCCTTCCCACAAAATAAACAAATCAAAAACCTTCCCTCCAAGCCAGTCCCCAAGGTGGGAAAGGGACAAAGCCAAGGACACACTGGGTTGATGCAGTGCCAGCTGCATGGAAAGCCAAGGTCTCCATGAGGGCCATCCACTGTCCCAGGGCAAGGGAGATTCCAGAGGGGAAGAAGTTTGGCTCAGCAGCCCCTCCAGCAAGGAGGATTCCCAGTTTTATTACCCAAACCCTCAGCCACACCTCCATGAGCTGCCTGCCCAGGAGGCACTGAGCCCCTGCAGGAAAATCCTGTCCTCACCCCAGCAGGATGGAGCTCCTGATCCCAGCTGGAGCCAGGGGCAAGATTCACCCACTGCTTTCCATCTCAGAAGGGTCAAGCTTTCTGTGCCCTCCCAAAACCAGAGTGATCTTCAGGAGCCATGAGAAGTCTTCCTCCCAGTACGGAATTTTGTTTCAGGTGCCAAAACCCCATCTGATCTCCGGGCAGGAGCTGGCCAGGTTAACCCCCAGCTTAGGGCAGAGTCCAAGATGTGTCACTGCAGAAGGTGTTCATTAAAGCACTGAGCTGTGCCAGTGCAAGGTGACAATAAAAGCAGCCAAGAAGAGGAGCCACCAGTGCCACCCCAACCAGAGATCCAGCTCATTCCAGTCTTCTCCATCTTGGAGCAGCCTGGGCTAGTGAAGGTGTCCTTGCCCTTGCCAGGGGGTGGATGGAATGACATGGTCTTTAAGGTCCCTTCCAACCCAAATTACTACATGGCTCTAAAACTGTCTCCAGTGATGGATTTCCATAAAAACACTGAGTTTTCACCAGTGCTTAGCATGCAATTCCTGTAATATATCATGCACGTTCATCTAAGGTACAGGATCCAGCATCCCCCAAACCTCGTCTTGGCATAAATGAAATTATAGATAGAGCCATAAAATCCTTGCTGCACTGGCTAGGAACTGCAATTTCAGTCCAAAGCCTGCTGCAAACCCAGATTATAGAGAAGGCTTTGTTCAGCCAGTCTCCTCCTTTTCCCTTAGGAAACCTGTATGTCAAAAGACCAATAAATGCTGGTAATTTATTATGTGGAAAGACAGAACTGAGACGTAAGCTGAGTTTATGTTTGAAATTGTCACAGAGCCCTGGGATGGCAAATCAGAATTGTTGTTCTCTGTTTGTTCACACGTAAATACCCAGGGATGAAAGAATGTCAAGGAGAGAAGAATTATCAGCACCACAGGAGCATTGAGCAGAAAAATGTGGTTCAGATTTAAAGGCTGTTCAGGGATTGTACTGCAAGAAAATAAAAAAAAAAATCAATGAAAAAAGTATAAGGAATAAGATCATTTCAATTTGCAGTCTGTTTATCAGCATTGATTAAGGAAAGAATTGATTTATCCTAAAGGAGAGCAGGTGAATCACTTCAAGGCTTTAAAATCCTCCTCCACCATCCACAGCTGCCATACCCTGGGCTCTGGAAGCACGTGTCATAGAATTTTGATGTTTAAATAAACCAGAAACACACAGAGAGCATTTGGGTTTTTTCCAGCCTCCCAAACACCCAAGAAATCCTGCTCATCACCACCTAGGAAGATACCCAAAGCACACCCTGCCTGGTGATTCCTCATTTCCCTCTGCCCTCTCCCTAGGGTTTGGAACATTCCAACAGCTCCTGAATAACTCCCTTTTCCTTGTCTTTTCTGTACAACTGTGGGCAGGGAAACTTTCTTCAGCTCTATGGGATGCAGATTACAAAAAAAGTCCCTCACCCTACAGGAAAAAAGAGCTGGAATATTAAAACATCTTTCCCACCAAAACCAGACTGTAAACAGCCTGAGGGTTTAGACAAGCACCTGGATGTGGAAGAGACTTTCAAACCTGTTTTCTTCCCAGGTGAACTCCTGCCTAATCCATGAACAGATTTCCTACACAACCCAAGAGGAAGGGAGCTCAGCTCTTGGATGGAGTCCCCAGGCACTTGAAGCCCCTGTTCCTTTGGGTTAGATGCTTGCAGGAGTTCCCAAGGAGATCTGTCCCACCAGACATTTGGGAAGTGAAGAAATTTAACTCCATGTGCATTTTCTTTGGGTTGGAGGAGTTTAAGACACCCAAGTTGTGTATAAAGAATGGGAGGGGGAGAAAAAAAGTCTTCCATGAAAAGTAAAGTGCCTCCATTTCTAAGGAGATGGTGGGAGATCCACTGAGGGAAGAGTAGAGACAATCACACCCCAACCACTCAAAAAAAAAGAGTTATTTTCTTGTAACAACGCCAGCTGACAGAGGAGCACAACAGCACAGCTCAAAACAGCCAGGGAGGCAGGCAAAGCCAAGATCACCCTGATCCTGCTCCATGAAAACGTGGCAATTGTTGCTCCAGGGAAGACACAGCGATTTTTGAGCCACAGGAAATTTTGTGCCTGCTGGATAAAGCACTGCCAGAAGCTTTGGGTCATTCTGCCCTGGTTGTGTCCTCAAGTTTCTCTTCGTAAGTGAAGGCAGAGCTTTGACTGAAGGCAGAGTTCTCCAGCTGCTGTGGAACTCTGAGGATTTCAGGGATACCAACCCAGCAGATTCAAAAATGGAGCTGGACATCAGAGCTACAAGCCCATCACAATGGCCTCAAAAGGCTGGACACTTGCCGCCTCTTCCATGTCATGCCTAGGCTTTCTTTCAGCCAGGGAATGTGACCAGTTCTCAGGGGAATAAGGCTTCACAACATCCTTCCTTTTCCAAATTCCCCACAACTCAGCTGGGATCTTTTCCCGGCCTTTTCCAAAGGCTGCACTGCTGTGTTTGAATTCAGGCACTAATGTACATGGGCTGCCTTTGGGACTCCCCACAGCCTGTGCCAGGACTGGACAACCTTTTCCATGGAGAATATTTTTCTCATCTCCAACCTAAACCTCCCCTGGAGCAATCTGAGGCTGTTTCCTCTTGTTCTGTTTTTTGTTACCTGGGAGAAGACATTGACCTCCCTCACCACTTAGGAGACAAAGGCACACCGACCCTTCCATAACATTTCGAGGGTGATAAGGATGGAAATTAACGCCCAAGCATATCTGCTTCAATGTTAATTAACTGTGTCTCTTACAGACCTGGCAGTTTTAGGAGCCTGAACTGCCTCAGGTTTTAACAAGAAGGTCACTTCTGCATCTAATAAGAAAGCTGGATTTTGTTCCTCTCCACTTTTAGCCTTGTTAGGATCAGAACTGAAGTCTTTTCACATAGCTTAGAGCAAGATGCTGTGGACACAATAGGAGAGGAGATTTTAAGTCACCATCCCCAATTTCCCTTTCTGCATCCTTCTGAGACAGACTAATGCCACCCTCTGAAATTTGCATTAAACCAAGGAGGACCAATGACCTTTTTTGCAGCCCCAGCAAGAGCAGCATTCACCAAACAAGAGACAGTGGACATGGAGGAGCTTTAAGGTCTCTCCAAACCCAAACCCTTCAACGTGTCCTAAAAAAACCAAACAAACTGCAGAGCTGCACAAAGCAGGTTTTCCAGGCGGCCAAAGAGAGGAAGAAATTAAAGCTGTGATTTATAAAGTTGGTGATTTATGTGCTGCAAACACACATGGGGCAGGGGAGGAGGATAAATTAGCACCAACAGCCCAAGCTGACACATCTTTGCTCCTGGTCTGCTGTCACCTCTGGGACAGGGATCCAACTCAAACAGCAGACACTGTGACTCCAACCCAGCGTCTGGGGGCGTGCCAGCCCCGGTGATTAGCTCATGCTGCTAATTACAGGATGTAAACAGTGCCCTCAGCTGACCCACAGCCAGGCCAGGCGTTTGCAGCTCGGGCAGTGCCCTGGTGGTTGCACATGTGCCACATCTGGCACGGCCACTGCTCCTGTCCCCTCCCTGCTGGGACACGGGAATGGCACCAGCTGCACTGGCACCCTGCATCCCTGCCACAACCCCTTCCACTCTGCAGGGAAAAACCTTCTCAGTGCTGAGAGCTCACAGGGCTCCTGGCACAAATAAGATGGGACAAGATGAAAGTCTTGTGGCAGCCCAAAGGAATTCCTTGAGGGATTCAGCCCAGTGCTTCCCAATCCGCTGGGGATGGACACACTGGGAGAGCCCTGCAGGGCAGGAACTGGGAGTGCTGGTGCAGGAACAGCCCTGGCCATGTGCTCTGGCACCAGAGCCCCCTCATCACTGGGTGATGTTTAAAGGCCCATTCCAACCTGAAGCTTTCTATTATCCTCTGATCCCTGAACCAATTCCAGCCCACAGAATCCACAGCAGTTGCTGCTTCACTCACCACAAATTCTTAAACACTTTCCAAGTTTCCTGTGCCACAAGAGCCCCACTGCTGCCAGTGAGATATTGAACAAAAAGGTCCCCTCAGGCATCAGCCTGCAAGGGCTGCCAGTCTGAGAGCAGTGGCAGCCTAACATGTGTCACCATGACCTTCTGCTGCTCCAGGAACAGCATTCCTCCAGAGGCACAGCGAGATAACACAGAGACAAGGGCACCCAAGAAGTTATTCCTGACAAACACTCGTTCGGTGCCTTGTCTTGCTGTAATCTTCCCAAACTTCTTTTTGGTTTTTCATTTAAATTCCTCAGAGGAGAGCAGATCCCACCAGCCCAGGAGACACCTGACTCTGGGAGTGAATAAAGCAATGTGTAGTTTTACAAACACACTCTGAGCCTTTCCACCACCAAAGGAAAAGCAAACAAATGTTCTCCTATCTCCCAGGAAGTTTGCCCTGATGTTAGCTTTCCTCTCAGCCTTTCTGCAGGCAGCCTTTAAAACATGTGAAAAGCCCTGTTTCATGTTAAATTCATAACCAGGAGGCAGAGTCAGGATTCCCAGGCTGCTTTTTGAGCTGCAAACACTGAGAAGAGCAGATGAGCTTAAGTGTGGATTGCTGGTGGTGATGGGTTGAGTATTCCTCCTGTGGCATGGGGCATCCCTGTCACCCATCCCACGGGGGTGGGAAGGTCTCGGGGGCAAAATGACTTACAATAATGGAATGGTTGGGCTTGGAAGGGATCTCAGAGCTCATCCAGACCCACCTGTGCCATGGGCAGGGACACCTTCCACTGTCCCACACTGCTCCAAGCTCCATCCAGCTTGTGCCAGCACAAACCATCAAAGCCAAGCCTGCCTGAGCTCAGCTCAGCTCTCGGGTCCCTCCCAACTCAGGGTGTTCTGTGAACATTTCAGAGGGGCTATCAGCACACCTGTGGGCTTCTTAAGCACCCCTCCCCTTCCAAAAGTTCAGTTTAAAAACTGATTTCTCCCAGAGGAAGCACCCCAAGCTGTCAAGCTGCCCTTGGGTCAGACAAGCCGGGCACAGCTCAGGGCAGCCTGGTGTTTATCTCCCTCAAAGCTGCCTGTCCTTAGCAAGCCAGGCTCCACTCTGCAAACACTGCATCAGTGTGGATCAGCCAGAGCAGCACAGAGCCAGGCCACCCCCAGCTGTCACCTCGATGGCACCTGGCTCGTGCCAGCCCTCCGCAGGGGACAGCAGGGGACAGAGACGCTTCTGATTCAGGATGGAGGAGCCTCTGCGTGAGGTACCCGTGGCACTACGGCCCTTGAGCAGCTCTGGCTCAGAAGAGCAAGCCAAAAAACAAATAAATTTGAAACCAAAACACAGAGTAAGAGTTTGGGAGTCGTTTTTAGCAACAGAAATGTTTCAGTTTCCCCTCGGCGCTTTCGCATTCACCCGTGGCTAATCTCTGCTCAGACACTCTCTGGTGACACTGATTTTGTGTAAGTCCAGGGATTAAAGGGGGTTATCCAGAGGGCCAAGGGCAGCCTGAACAAACAGGAGCTGGACCACAGTCCCTGCAGCCCCACAGACACGGAACTCAGCCCCCATCCCAAGGATGGGACACAAAGGCTCCCCACGGCCTCCAGCACACCCAGCTAAGGTGGCACCTCTGGCCATGGCCTGTCTGGGACCAAACAGGGACAGCACAGCAGCCAAAAACTCCCCACCAGAGGCAAGGAGCCCCCTGGAGTCCTCACACGGTTCCACCAAGAGCAGCAGGTCCAACACAGCCAGCACACAGCTCCAAGGCATAAATCCTGATAACAATCACAATCTTTTAAAGCCTAAAGGATCCCACACTAGGAACACCAAGTTTCCTGGATTTTTAATGGCTATCTGCTTTTAAGAGCAAATTCCAGTAAGATTTATTGCAAAAACAAGAAGAAAAGTTGTATTGAAACAGAATCATGAAGGTTGGAAAGGCCTCTGAGTCCAGCTATTAACCAGCACCACAGTGTTGTCCTCACGTGCCACAAATCCACACAACTCCTGAGCACTCCCAGGGGCTGTGATTCCACCATTCCCCTATTCAGCCTGCCCCAATGCCTGACCACTCCTCTAGGGAAGAAATTTCTCCTCACATCCAACCTAAACTTCCCCCAGCACTTCCTCCCATCCTGTCACTTGTTATGTTTGGGACACGAGTATCACACACCGATGCAAGAGGTCTCCAAACAACTGGAGGCTGGGGATGTTTATCTGGTAACTCTGTTCCTCTGCTCCTTCCTACGCCTCTGGATCAGCTCTGCACTGAAGACTTTCCAAAATCCCTTCCCTGGGGCCCAGACTCTGGGGCAAGAAAATAAAAGGGATGCAAGAGAAGTGCAAACAACTTCTGCAGAGTCAGCAGCGAGTTCTGGCACCTGAATGATGGATTTGTTTTCTTCTGAGGGACTGCAATGGGAGGATGAGGATCAGTGCTTCAGAAAATCAGCCTGGGTCTGTGGAGCATTGCTGATCCAAAGCAGGCTCCAGGTTTTTTTGCCATTTCTGGACATTTCCAGTGCTGTTATCCCTTAGACAAAAGCAGTGCTTGGAAGAGTGCCCAGTACTCCACAGGACTTGTCCCAAATTTCTGCCATCTTCCTCCAGCAAGGAAAGCCATGGGGAACATCACTATGGGAGTTATGGTCTCCCAAGAGGAGGGAAGGAGGAACCTCACCCTGCTTCCCAGAAATCAACCAAGAGCTCCAGATCCTCTGCCTGGCCAGCACCAGCTCAACACTTCAGTGTTTGACCCCCTGCTAAAGAGAGATTCACCATTTCCACACCCCAGATCTCCTTTAAAACTGCTCCCAAAAGCATTTTCTTTATCATCTTAATTAGAAACAACACTAAGGAATCACAGAGAACAACCCAACAGTTCTGCTGCAGCAGCCACCACCAGCCCAGCTCCCACAGCATCCCCACTGCTCCCCTCAGTGAGCTCTCAGTGCAAAAAAAGTCATTTGTTCAACCACTCCTGTCCCCTGGGACAGCACCAAACCGTTTAGACACTATTTAAACACTGCCTAAAAACACAGCTGGCTTTGGCCCAGATGCAGGTGAAGGCTCAGTGACTGGGCTGCAGCAAGGACACATGCTCAGATCACACTGGGACAGGCTTTTATCATCTGTCAAGTCAGCAAACAGCAGCACTTCCAGGTCTCCAGTCAGTAATCATTCCAGGGGGTTACCTGCAGTTCCTAACAGGCCGTGAAAAGGGCACAGAAAGGAGGTTTTTGTCAGACTTCCATGCAAGAAAATCCTTTACCCCTGCCCAAGGGAATGGGGCTTTCAATATCCACCACATTTTGTCCTGCAGTCCCAGGTTCCCATCAGAGCACCTCTCAGGAGCTCAGCCTGTTCATTACTGTGTTTACAGTGGGTGTTGGCCTTATCAACAGGATGACTGTCCTGGCTCTGCTGAAGCATGATAGAATCCCCTAAAACAGGTTCTCATCAACACAAAACCACATGATTTCCTCCAAAGCAGAGAGGGCAGAGCCCCCCAGGCTGCTGCTGCCTTTCCCAGTTCATTCCATGAGTCCTCCAAAGCCTGTCATGGATATTCTCCCAACTGCCTTTCCCTTTCCTCCCTGGCACAAATCACTGACAGATCCCTGCAGGAAGCTCCTCTGATAAAGGCTGGAAGGACCTGGAAGTTCTTATCTGGAGTCTGGGGGATATTTTCCAGAAGAATCAGGTCATAGTGGAGTTACCACTGAATCAGGTGGTTACTTTCATCCTTAAGCCTGGAATATCCACTGGTTTATCATTCCTACATGTGGCACATGGAATTGTTCAGTTCTGACTTAAATTCACGTGCCCACAGTGAAGTCCAAGTGGAGAGATCAGCATCTCTCCCATGCTGCTCTGTCTAAGATCAATTCCTGCATGTGGCACAAGGAATTGTTCAGTTCTAACTTGTGAAGTCCAAGTGGAGAGATCAGCATCTCTCCCATGCTGCTCTGTCTAAGCAGAAATCTGTCTTATGACAGATTTTCCTTGGAAATGCTCCTGAAGAACAAATCCAATCTTATCTCGTGATGACTTCCAGGAATGGGGCAGCCACAGCTTCTCTGTGCACCCTGTGCCAGGGCCCAACCATTGTCTTGGGATTCTTGGGCATTGAAAAATGGTATCAATTAAAAAAATTAATCTTGTCTCCCAAAATGGATGCATTTGAAAAGGTTTGAGATTAGGCTGGTCACAAAAAGCAATTTTTTTCCCCCCCTAAAGAAGAAACTTGCTCTCCAAGGAGGAGACTACATGGACTCAAGGGATGAAACCTAGAAAGCCTGTTAGACTTTGCAGTCACATGTAAAATCAGGAATCAGTGAGGTTGGGAAAGCCCTCCAGGATCATGGAGCCATTAACCCAGCCCTGCCAAGTTCAAGGGTGAGGGCAGAAGCTGCTCTGACACTTCACTCCCTCCATCAGCACTAACACATCTGGTTTTGGCCACCCTGTGATGAGGATCAGAAATAACAAAGGAAAACAAGAGAGCTGAGCAGGACAAAGGAAGGTAAAGCAGAGACTAAATCTGAGCCCATCCATCATCATCAGGAGAGCTCTTCCCACGATGGGGAGGAAGGGGAAGGAGCCACAGGGAACAATTGCTCCAAGGAAGGGGAAGCAGCATTGTTTGAGAGATTTAACAGAAAAGCATATAAACCAATCCCCCATCCCTCAAAAAAAAGGAAAGAAAAAACATTCCCATAGTCTTTGGGAAGGCTCAGCTCCACCTTGACATCACACCCCTCTCTGAGCCAGAAGGGAAGAGAAGCTGCTTTGTTTGGTTTTCTTCCCCCCAAGCTGCATTACCAGCCCTTTTCCCCAGGAAGGAAACCTTCCACACTCCCCTTCCCCTCCAGTCTGCAAAGGCTGAGCCCTCTCCTCATTCCAGCCCCCAGGAGCCCTGACAGTGCAAGGAAACGGGAGCAAAATGCAGCAGCTCCCCACCGGGCCAGCAACTCCAATCCTGGCACAGCAGGACCTCTGCAAGCCTTGCAGGAGCTTCCATGGGAAAGCAAGCAGACCTTTCACTCAGACAATCCCTCTCTTTCCAGCAGGGAAGAGCTGAGGCACAGGTGGGAGAGACAGGGCTGTGCACATCCCGTGTGGAAGTGATAAAACTCCTTGCTCCATCTCACTCATCTCCAAGCTCCCCTGCTGAAACATGATTGCAGCTGAATTTTACTCCACTTAAGCCTTTCCCAAAATACCTGTGCTCCTTTGAGGTGCTTCTTCCCCTCATCAGAAGCTCTGCAGAAATTAAATCCTATTAGCGCATAAGTCTCATGCAATAATAACTGTGACATTCCGGGGATTTTCACTGGCAGGCTCAGCAAAAACCTTACCAGAGGAGAAGTCCTTCAAATGCCAGACATCCAAGACATCTGAAGCCTTCAGGCTTCTTTCTGTGCACAGGATTTAGTGCTAATCCCAAAGCTTCCCAGCCCTGCACTATCCTCCTTCCCTACCTTGGATCACTCATGTCCCATCCCTGGAAGTGTCCAAGGCCAGGCTGGACGGGGCTTGGAGTAGCCTGGACTAGAGGAAGGTGTCCCTGCTCACAGCAGGCACTGGTGATTTCAAAGTCCCTTCAACCTAAACCAGTCTGTGATTCCATGATTCCCAGTCCCTCAAAGTAGAGGATTTTAATGGATCTCAAATGCTGCAGGACCCTCCAAGCTCTTCTCCAAGTGCTGGAACATCAAATCTTTGCACCTCTTCCCAAAGCAAAGTGGACACGTGTGTTTATCACCAACAAGCCCCATTATCTCTAAACCTTTCCCTACAAATACCCTGTGTTCCAATGCTACAGCAGCAGCACCAGGGCACACCCCACTCTTTCCACACTCCCAGGTTCCTAGAGATGCTCTGGAAGTGGTTTTCCCCAACAGGCACCAACTGAGGGGATTGATCTGGCCCAGCAAGGAGAGGGACATGGCTGAGGCACAGTTGTCACCCAGCTCCACTCCCAGGTTAGGGAGGCTGACAGCCAGACCCTGGAAAGCAAAATCCCCTTTCTGGAATTCTCCCCCACTTTTTCCCTGCAGCACCTCCACAGAGGCAGAGCCCCGTTTCCAGGGAACATTTCCCACCCAAACGTGAAGGGAAGCAGCACGTGATCCAGCTCTGCCATCTGCTTTCCAAGGGGGCTCTCTCCTCTGAAAACTCCCAGTTTAATGCAGCAACCAAACAAAAAACACCCCCAAAACAACAAGGCTTCTCTTCCTTAAGCATAATAGGAAGCCCTGCAATAACTTTGGGAAGCAGAAGTCCTTAAAGGGCAGATATTTTCTGTCCATTATCTGAGACATCTTTCTAGGCTTCATTAAGCACATCACAAATTTACATTTGTCAGTGGATGTACAGATGGCATTTGAGCTAAAGATTATGATCCCATTTCCTTCCTCTAAAGCAAAAGGCAAACACCAGCAAGGACTGCAGGGGTTAACCTTTGATTATTGCACAAGAAGCCCCAGACCACAGCTCTAACAGGCTCTTCAGAGCTCAGAGCCCTGGTAGGGCCTGAAGGGGCTCCAGGAGAGCTGGAGAGGGACTGGGGACAAGGATGGAGGGACAGGGCACAGGGAATGGCTCCCAGTGCAGGGATGAGGTCAGGATCTCACTGGAGCAGCAGTGCAAGGTCCTGTGCTGCCAGAAAAAAAACATAAGCCTGAGTGACACTCACAGTTCTGTCACTGCTGTCCCCCAGCCTGACAGCAAATAAACTCACACCACAGGGAAGACCTTGGGGAGATGGCATCTCAAGAGAAAATGTCCTTTATTCTCACCTTTTAGTCTGGATGGACTGAATTCTCTGGGGACACTGCATATTCCCTCAGGGACTGGACCCAGAGCAGCCTCACACTCTCTCTGACAAACCAGTTTTCACTTGGTTCTGTGGTTTATTTCCCCCAAAAAGCAGCTCACAGGCTGTCCTGAGGAGACCCACGTTCAGTCTGAAGCAGCACATTTTTGCCAGCAACACTTGAGAGAGCTGAGAGCTGCCACTGGAACAACCCCCATGCTGTGCCACCCCCAGAGGGAGGTTATTCCAGGGAACCAGAGGATCTCCTGTGCTCAGCATCCCCCCACCAGGGGAAAGTGCCACTTCCAGATGGAAAGCAAGGAGCCAACACATTCCCTGCTCCCAGAGCCACCCCAGAATTTGGGAACCAGGGCTGGGGGAGCAGCAGAGGCAGGCTCAGCTGCCACGTGCCAATGGCTCTCAGGGAAAAGTGCCCAAAAACAGCTCAGACACCTCCAACCCAGCCCCATAAAACCAGGATTTTACTCCTATCCCACTTATCCTTGGGATAAATGCCTCCTCCACACCCGGCAGTCACTCCAAGCAGGGAGCTGAGTGGGTTTGGAGAGCTCTGTTACATTCTCAGGGCACCAAAGTGCACTCAGCCACCAGGATGAACACAAACAACACGAAAGGAATGGATTTCAGTCACACAGCTCCCCGGGTGAGCATCCCACGAGGGGGTGAAGCACTCCCTGTGTCACTGCTGCAGCAGCATTTCCCCACTGGCACCTGCACACCCTGGTGGTCCCAAAGATGCTCTGGGAGCTGGGATTGTTGGCTCGGGCCAAACCCGTGCCAAACACCTCCCCCTGCAGAGCTCCCACGGCTATTTTGGGCAGATTGTGGCCAAAGCTGAAGGTATTTCTGGTATCTGCTGAATGTCCATCACAGCAGGGAACTAAATAATAAACAATCACAAAACAAGGGGTGATCTCCAGGCTTTTGCACTGGGGAAAAACTGCTAGAAAGGAAGAGGGAAGGAGAGAAACTGCTACAGATTGCATTGTCCCATTCCATTTGCTCAGAGGGGCTGTGTCACTGCTCATGGCAAAGAGTGACAAACAAAGCAGAGTAAAAATTCTGTACTAAAAAGCTGGAGCCAGGCAAAGGCTCCCACCCAGAATTTTCCAGACTCTCTCCCCCATCTCAGCCTGCACCACCCCCTAAAAACCTCACAAAGAGGTTCGGTCAGAAGGCAAAGAGCAGCACCCACAAAGGTGGATTAATGGCAACAAACCTCAGGGAAGAAATCAATCTCATGCCTGCCTTTCTGCAGCAGCCAAGTGTTCACACCCTCACCTTGCCTCCCCGAGGCAGTGCCACGTCCTTTATCTTTATTTTTATTATTTTTTATTTCTTTAGGTCACTAGAAAACACACCTATTTTCTTGGCCAAAACCACTGACGGCTGCAAGGAAAAGAGGGATGATCCCAAATCTTTAAAATGTCTGACACCTTTCCTTTCAGAGCCATCATCAGAGCATCACCCTAAGTTATGTCACACTATCTCACAACAAATAAATTCTTTCTTTGTGGTGCTCCAGGGTCAAAGGCAGGATTAAAAGCTCAGTCCTTCCCTGTTCCCATGCAGAAACAGGAGGGAGATGGCACAAGCAAGAGCAAAACCCCCAGAGCTCCAGGATGACCATGGCAGACAGGTCTTAATTTGATTTTTCATCACTTTAGAGTTCTCTAAAAGCCAGACAAGTGGCAAACCCTTTCTTTTTGCCACATTGGTAAATGATGGGCAAAATCAAAAGATCAGACTCTACAAATGGTTTCAGCTCTAGAGCAAGAAAAATATTTAAATACAGCATGGCAGATTTATTGCTGCTGGGACACAGGACTTTCCCCACAGGCTGCCTTCCCAAATTCCCAAGCTTCCCACCTGGCAGTGAGCCCTGGGGGGAATCTAGACACCTCAGCAATCCCTGTGTACCCACTCACAGCATAATTTACTTCCAAGCTCAGCCACTTGCAGCAATATTTATTTTTTTAATCCCAGCTCCAGTGCCTCAGCCCAGCTCTGCCATTTAGCAAGCATTAAACCTGATGGGGCATGAGACAGAACAGGGTTTTCCTCACAGCCCTGTCCAAGAGCTGACAGCCACAAGTCTTTTAGGCAGTATTTATTTCATACCTTTCCTTCACAGAAATAAAAAGAAAAAAAAAAAGAAAACCAAACCCAAAAAAAATTACACAAAAACAAGAAAAATGTAACAGCCTTTTGGAATCAAACATATGGGCTCAGTCACCAAATGTGGCAAATTTGGGAGCAGAATATTTCATAAGCTTCAGGCAATGCTGAAACACAGCAATAAGTTTTAGGGTGGCCAGACAAAAGCAAGACTCCAGACTGCCCCACAGCTGTAGTTCACTTCCAGCTTGAAGTCTCCAGAAAACCCCTTCTAAAAAGCAGGAATTGGGTCAGGGGTCCAGTTTGCAGCTCTCCATGCTAAAAGGAGATCTGAAGCCACTGCAGCCCCTTCCCTCCAAAGCTGCTTTGTGTTTCCTGGCTGTGGATTTTAAAGCAGAGAGATGTGGCAGTGCCTCGAGCCGGAGGGGCTGGAGCTGTGAGAAGCACCAAGGATGCTCCTTCTCCCCAGCTCTGCAGCCACTCCAGACACAACCATCAGCAGATCAAGTCTGGGGGAAATCAGATGGCTCTGGAATTGCACAGCCCCAGGAACTCCTGCTCCCACTCATTGGAACTCTGGCCCTTGGGGATCAGGCTGCTCTGGCAAAGCCCAGGCAGAAGCACCAGGGGCTGATAAACCCATGAGCTGCTCACACAGCTGAGAGGAAAAACTGGGAACAATTTGGGAGCTCCAGGGTCAGGCTGACCTTGGGCACAGCAGCCAGCTTTGGATCCCAAAGCCATCTCCTCCAACAGCTCCAGGCAGGGCTGGTGCTCCTCAGATTAAACCCAGCTCAGGCAGCCTAAAGCCTGGCTTTGAGAGGCACAGGACACAGGGAATGGCTTCCCACTGCCAGATGGGATTTTGGGAAGGAATTCTTGGCTGTGAGGGTGGGATTCTCCAAGCAGTTCTCCACCACTTCTGCCTTTGGCAGCTTCAATCCAGTGTTTTCCCACCCCTGCAGAGGTCAGAGCCCTGAGGGAGCACCAAGGTGGTGCAGGAAATCTGTGCTGCCTGCCCTGGTGTTCAGTGGCTGCACAAAACCCCCAGGATTTCTTCCTCTGGGCAAAGAGCAGCCTGGAGAGATGCAAGAATCCCTAAATTTAACTCACAGCATCCTTAAGTCTGGAAAACACCTCTAACATCTTCGAGTCCAGCCAGGAACCTGACTGTGCTGGATGCAGCACTAAACCACGTCCCCAAGTGCCACATCTGCACCTCTTTTTGGAGATGTGACACCTCCACCCAGCCTGTCCAATCCACGTGCAGAGCAGCCACCACCTCAATACCCACACAGAGCACACAACCACCAGGCAGCTGCCTTTCAGACACAAAAACCTCGATCCCAAAATTGGATCTGAAACATTTCAGTTTGCAAACCTCGATTCCAAAATTTAAATTTAAAAAAATTTAAAAAAACCAAACAAACAACAACAATTAAAAAAACCATCCCAAAACAAACAACCAAAAAAAGAAAAACCCAGAAAATAAAAGAAAAGCACATTGTAGGGGGACTTACAGAGCAGCAGCAGTCCCAGCACAATTACTGCTTGGATATTGTGTGCTGAGGGAGCCAGGGCAGCCTCACTCATCCCCGAAGCCCTGCTGATATTCAGGTTTAATAGTGCTGATAAGGCCGAGCTGGAACAGCTCTTACGCACTGCAGGTTTTATCTGTGGCACAGCACACTTGTTACAGACCCTCTCTTATCAGCACTGCAAATATCAGCCCAGATAAGGGGAGGCACAAAATGCCTGGGAAGGTGCAGAAACTGGAGCAGACACCTTGGGGTTTTTGACTCCTTTGGCCTCAGCTGCCCCTGTTGCTCACCCCGTGTTCCCCCCACAGCTCCACATCCAGCCCCAAAACTGCTCCAGGAGAGGAGCAGAGCAGGCTTCAAGCCAGTCCTTCAGAGCTGTCCCTCCAGGGAACCCTGCAGAGGAGCTGCAAAGTTCAGGGAAATAAGCAAAAAGCCATTATTTCCCCCAAGCTGGGAAAGAAGAAGCCAAGAGAGCAAAGTGATTTCCTCACGGGGCCAATACAGCTCAATATAACCAATTACCCCAGAAATTTGGATTTAAGGACTCTCATGGCAGAAGGGGTTTAACAGAGTGAGCTGACCCTTTCAGAAACAAAGAGGACTCGAAAATTTAAGCTTATTGTGCTGCTAGAAGTGGATCTGTACCTGCCCATTACAGGACAGCGGGTTAGAGCTTCCCAAGGAGCCCCCAGGCTTCCCTCCCGAGCCACATTCCGGGTGCTCATCACATCATTACAGGGCAGCTCTGAAAGCCTGGACAGCGGGTTAGAGCTTCCCAAGGAGCCCCCAGGCTTCCCTCCCGAGCCACATTCCGGGTGCTCATCACATCAGCTCTAGGAGGGATTTCCAGCCCAGCAGGAGCTCCCAGGTCCAATGAGCCACATTCCCACTCTAACCCTGGAGTGCTCATCACGTCAGCTCTAGGAGGGATTTCCAGCCCAGCAGGAGCTCCCAAGTCCAATCCAATCTTGCCAAGAACGAGCCAACCTTCCTCCTGACACCTTTCCCCAGCAGGGAGCATCCACAGGAGCCATCCCCCTGCCCCAGGTGACACTGGACAGGGCACCAGCATCACTGAGGCAGAGATTCCCTTCCCAGCACCATTGCAGAACGATTCTCTGCAGCTCCTGAGGCTCAGCAAAGCCCAGGACAAGGCTTGGAGCTGAAACCTGCCCAGGGAAGGACAATCCCCTCCCACACTGCTCTCCTTCAGGGCCAGCAGCCCCATCCCTCTAATCCCACAAGCAGCTTTATTTCTCTTGGCAGAGCAGAGCCGTCCCAGGAGCCCTGGCAGGGTTTGTTTCACGCTGCCCAGTGACCTTGTGAGGCACAAAGGGCTGTCCCTGCCAGCATCAGGCTGATTGCCACCACATCAACATCTGCACATCCACAGCTGCCTCACAGCACATTCCTGCAGCGCACAGAGCAGGAACTGCAGATCCAAACCGAAAAACCCAAAGCCAAACACGTCCCTAGGCAGAGGAGACAGATTAGGGAACAGCTGTGATAAGGGAAAGCATCTCCAGCCGAGCTGTCAAGCTTGCACTTTAAATCAGGCTTTTAATGAGGGCTGCGAGCACTCTGCCTCTGGGCGATTAACTCCCAGCTAAAGAGGAGCTGAGCTGCTTCACTCCCAAAGCACATCCAGGACCCAGGCAGGGGCAGGAAAGCGGGAGATGATCTTGCAAGCTGTCAGCCACCACCAACTGATGCCAAAGCCCATGCAGGGAGGGGAAATCACCCCAAAAACGAGAGCCTGCCATCATTCTGTGTGCACAGAGCATCAAATGTAGCACAGCAAGTGGTGTGGGAGCTGCCAGTCCCCAGCTCCAGGGCACAGGGGAAAAGGAGACAGAAATATCTGTGTTTTTGGCAGGCATTTTGGTATCTAAGAGCTGGAAAACAGGGATTACAAATCCAGTGTCCCAAGTGGAGAGCAATCCTTGATGATGAGCGTGATTTGCATGTGAACAGGAACACAACTAAAAATAGGTGTTGGAGAAGGTTTCACCTCCCCTCTTGGCTTGACGAATTCCAGGGCTCCCAAACCCCCCGAATGCACAGATCTCAAGGACTGTTCAGGCACTATTGCTGTGCAGATCTCCAAGATCAACCCTGCATGGAGAAATCCAAGCCCAAAATGCTTGAGGGAAACAGAACAAATCATGCCTGGACACCCAAAACAGGACCCAGGAGCTGCCTCTTTGCTGGGTTTCAAACTGCAACAGGATTGACTGGGAGTCTGAAGTCTCAGTGACAAGATTCCTGAATAATTAGTAGGCAGATGGATACCAAAATTCCCAAAATATCTGCAAATAATCACTGCTTAATCAGGAAACTGCCTAAAAACCATCACCTACATGAAAGTCTTGAGGAATAATTTCTTTATGGAGCTGCTTCATGCAAGAAAGGAGAATTACAAAATCATCACTGAAACATTTAGGTTGGAAGAGATCATAAAAATCATCTTTTTCCATGGGCAGGGACATCTTCCACTAGCCCAGGTTGCTCAAAGTAGTTGGGATGAGAGAGACACCCTGGATTTGAACATACACTTCCCACCTTCTCCAAAAGAGCCTTTTCTTCCTCTGAGAAAGGTCAAGGGGTTGGATGACTCTGCTACACCAACAGCTGGGACATGCAGGAAATATTTTAATCCCAAGGAAAGCATTAATTACCACTTGGCAAAAAAAAAAAAAAAAGCCAATCCAGACAACAAAATCCACCCAAATATCACAGAGTGCCCTCAGCACGGGGGTAAATCCCTGTAAACAAACCTAAGCCCTCTCTACCCCTCCCCAGGGCCTGGGTTTAAGCTGTAACCTGGACAGCCCCCAGCCCCATCCTGCCCCTTGGGGCAGCACCGGGGATGCACATCCCACTTTTATCCCCACTCCAAGGTTTTACTCAGACAAGAGCCCTGCAGTCATCACACGGGGCTGAGATGGGGTCACACACAGGGACACCCCCAAAAAGGGCCAGGTCCAGGGCAATTTCACAGCACAGCAAGCCAGACTTGAGCCTCAAATCCTCTCCAAGCCCTTAAGTGCCCTGCTGAGGATTAGCTTCCCAAGAATCTTGTGGAACACCCTGAGCACCCCCTGCCACCATCAGGTGCCAATTCCCAACTGCTCCAAGTCAGGAAATTTGATGCATTTTGTTTTGCTGCAATCCTGCACAACGCTGACTTGATTTTAGACTTGATTTATGATTAGGTGACTGTCAGCTCAAGAGATTCATCAATACCAGCTAAGTGGCCCAAATATAATCTCCTAGAGTGGCTCAGGAGAACACACGTGGATGTTGGAGGGTACAACCAGTCCATTACATCTTTTTAGAGGCTGCACCCAAAAATACCTATTAGAGGAAACTCTGGGTTTCACCTTGGACTATTTCAGTCACAAGCTGCTTTCCCTGGGCAAACGTGAGCCTGAAACTCAGCACTGCTAAAAACAGCCAAGGACCAGAATATTTCTGCTCTGTGCATTTCACCTCAGGCTGGGGGAGGGACAAGTTTCATTTCACCTCAGCGAGGAAGAAAGGGAAGCAAAACACAGGGGCCAAACATTTATGAAGAGGTTCTACAAGTTGCAGCAGCATTTAAAATAAATAAATAAATAAAAGGCAAGCTGACATCTAAGGGGGAAAGTGGGAGATAAAAAGGTGCTTTGGCACAGCACCACGTGGCAAAACTCTGAAAGTGAAACAGATTCTTCTGAGCATTCCCAGCCAAGAAGAGAATAAACTTACAGTCCATCACCTCCAGGATCCAGCAGCCTGGACCCCAGGCTCCTCATGGAAAGCGTGGCTCCAACACAGAGAGATGCAGGGAGGGCAGGAGGGTTCAGGTCTGTCATGACTAAGGAATTACACTAAAACCAGCCCAGGCTCTTTCCAAGGAAGAGATTAACCACCAGCAGGGCTCTGCACAGATGGGGACAGAGCTGGTGCCCAGACTTGTGCAGCACCCCAGGAAAGGTGCAATTTCCCCCTCTCCTATCCCCAGCTCACCCTTCAACCGGCAAGGAGAAAAAAGAAATAAAACCAGATCAAGAGTCACACACAAAAAATAGGCACAAAAAGAAAGATTTTCATTTTCGTTTTTCATCATCAGGACCAATCCTGCCCAAGGGAACAAAAAAAGAGCTCAATCCCCACCTGAGATGGATTCCAAACATGGAATGCATGGAGGCACAGGCACAAAAAACTTCCCAAATGCCACCCCAAAAGCTCCTTGTTTGAACACCCTTCAGGGGAACACTCTGTACCTTGAAGCCACTCCTTGGCAGGAATCTTCTACAAATATTTAATTGCATATAAAAAATAAAACCTTTTTTTTGTTGTTTGTCAGGCTGTTGAGCAATGACAGACTATTGCACCAAATATTCAGGCAGTTGTCCTGCCAGTATCTGTGGGTACTTCTGGAGGAAGTGGGGAGAACACAGTGGTTTGCTGAAGAGGAAAAAGCAGCAAAGCCAAACACCAATGTGCAGCATTTTTTTTTTTTTAAAGTCAAGACATGCATTAAAGTAGCTGTATCTAATCACTGTTTATACAGGGGCTGGCAGGCAAAAGCAACTGCCATAAAGTCTTTTAAATCCCTTTTCCCAGCACCATGCTCAGAATGTTCCTGCAAAGGGCTGTTAAGCACTGAGAGCAGAGCTGGAGGGGGAATATTTGGTTAGGGAAGAAGGGAGGGGGATGAGGTGCCTGGCTCCTGAACCCAGCCTGGTGCAGAACTCCTCTGGAGGAGGTGGCAGCTCCGTGGATAAGGAACGGGCTCCTCGGTGTGACACTGCCCTCTCCTGAGCACAGGGGACTCACACCCCGCCCAGAACAAGGATTTTGGGGAGCCCTGAGCAAAGACCCTGCAGCAAATAGGGAAAATGAGACACACTCACCCCAGAGCAGCTCCAGCAGACCTCGCAGCACTGGCTGGGGTGCAGGACAAGGTGAAATACCCCTGTTTGAGCTCACTGGAGCCTAATTAGCAGCAGCTGCAGCCTAATGAAGCAAAGTGGCTGCCAGGTGGATCCCATCTCTTCATCTCAGGGCTTGGAACTGGAGGAGCTTTAAGGTCCTTTCCAACCCAAACCATCCCACAAATATCAGCGTGAAGGTGCAAAGCATCTCAGGGACGGGAGCAACACCTCAAGAAAAAGGACTTAAAAACCAGCATTGCAAACTCCAAGGAAAGCATGTTCCCACCTCACTGTGTTTGCAGGAAAGCTGCTCTCAGGAGGAGCCCTAAGTGCCCCTCCAGGTCCAGCCCCACCTTCCCACACAAGCCCGGAGCTGCACCAGGAGTATTTCAAAGGTACAACCATTGCCTTTTATCTTCACCCTCGGGAAGACTCACAGAGCGAGTCAAAGGACAATATTCCCCCCAGGTGTGTCTGGTTAAAGGGCACCCAGACCTAACTTCCACCACCTGTGAGCATCAAAGTGCCTCTGACACAAGTGAGGGTGAAGGAGCCACCTGCTCCCTGCATCTTCAACCTCCACCCACAACAGCACTTGCACCTGTGAGCCACGCCAACCCACACGTTAAAAACCCACAAAAAACACCCCTAAACACGCTGATTTTGGCAGGGTGATTTTAAAGCAGTTACTTGAGATCAAACACACCTGGGTACACAGTTAATGGGTAAAAGTACAACAAAGGGCTGTCCCTTCACAGCTGGTTCTGTGTCTCATAACCTTCCTGGTTTATCAAGCAATTTATTGCCCTGCTAAAAACCAAACCCTTTATCATTAATTCTGAGCCAGCAGTTTCTGAATCTACAACCTGACACCAAATCAATTGATCCGACCAAGACTCATTTTCATTTTCCTTCCAAGACAAAAACCGGTCGTGCTTTGCTGAATTCATCGCAGGGAAAAGTGTAACAAGCAGAACATGCTCATTTAATAAAAAAAAAAGTACAGCTTGACAGAGACACCCACTCTAAAATTAACTCTGCCATCAAAGCAGAGCTTGTGTTTGCCTCTGAAGAAGAACCTCCTAAATCACAGAGAAATATTCTGCAGCTCCACAATGGGATATCAGCGTGAAGATGTTTCAAAGCTTGGCAGAGGAGGATACGTTAAAATAACAGCTTTAAAGAGTCAGGATGCATCGCTGCTCAGGTGGAGAAAGGCTGGCTAATGAATTAATGGACCATTTTCCATAGCAATCTGACGAGGAAAATGGACATGCCAGACAAAATGCGAGGCAGGAAATCCATTTACCTCAGCTTTTCCCCGGCCACACCTGCCAAGTGTAAGCTGGCAATTTGTAAGGGGGAAAGAAGGGAGAAGGCTGTTATCCTGCATGGGGCTGGGTGATCCAAATCCCAAAAAAGCTCTTTAAGAAGCAGCACCGCTCTGACTTGTACTTGCTAATCAGCAGCAATCGAAATTTCCTGGCAGCTGGAGCATCCTGAGGAGACTCCAGCACCCTGGATCCAGCGTTCTCCGTGTACAATGTAACTTTCTAATGGAGAAAAATCCGTACGGGCTCCTTCCCACCAGGACAAAGAGCCAGCAGAGAACCATAATTCATTATTTTTTAAGTTTCACTTGCAGCACGGCTCTGCCTGTTCCTGACATCTATCCCTAATCCCTCTCCAGCCCCAAAATAACCCTTAAGCCAACACGATTACACACAACAAGAGCGGCTGTAAGGACCCAGCCCTAAAATCCCAAAGCACGGCGAGTCTGACACAGCCAGGTTTTTCCTGGCTGGAGAATCCCCATTTCCATCTGGCCAGGGGTGAAATTTCACAGCTTCCACACCAGGAATTGCTCCAGCAGCCCTTTTCCAGAGCAAGGCTCCCATGCCGACTGCAACTCCTCCATGCCCAGTTTTCCGGGCGGGGAACAGAAAGGACGTGGGTGAGGGTTCCAATAAAACAGCAACGAGGCGATTTTTCTCCTCTTTTCCCTGAATTACTCTTTTTTTGAATTAGTTTCTTTGCCAAGAACCAAGAGAAAGTGACACCCTCTTACATTCACCTTTTTTCACCCTCTCTGCTCAGTGCTCGCTGGGCATTTGGGGTCTTTAGCAGAGGCTTTGCTGCCGGGGAATGTCGCCAGGAGCCATCCAGGACATCCCTGAGCATCCTCAGGGAGCTGGACGGGCACTGAGCGCTCCTCCAGCTGGACCAGCAACATTAACAAATAAATCCCTCTTGGGATTCGGCTGCCTCAGGATTTTACAGCTCCATACAACAGCGGTGCGAAGCCCTGGGACGGGGGGACACTGCAGATGCCATCGGTTTATACCAAAACCAAGCGTTCCCTGCTAAACAAGCAGGGCCCGAAGGGGAACGGCGGCGTCCGGATGCACAGCCGGACACTCTGGGGGTCTCGGGGACCAGAGGGGGCTCCCCGGGACCTCTCCCCGGGTGGGTTCCCACCCACGCCCCCCCAGCAGCGGGAGCACCCGCTGGCATCCCCAACTCCGCTCGGGATGCTGGCGGCCAGGTGAGGCACCCGCGGGGAGGGAGGGGGCACAGCGGGCAAGGAAACGCCTTTGGGGCACGCAAAACAAACACCTTTCGGGGCAAAGCAAGGCGGCTTCGCACACCGCAGCCCCTCCTGGGGGTGAGAGCGGCCCGGCAGAGCTGTCCCACCCGCAGCAGCCCCGCAGCCCGGGGGATGCGGGATCCCGCAGCCCAGCCAGCCCTCCCCTTTTCCCTTCCCTTTACCTGCTGCCGCCGGGAGATCCGCCGGGTTGCCGAGCCCCGCGGAAGGGCAGCCCGGCCCCGGCGGCAGGGCAGTGCCAGGGCCGGCAGGGAAGGGCGCAGGGACGGCGCTGGCACGGCCCCGGCCCCGCAGCCCGGCTCGGCTCGGCTCGGGAGCGGGGCGGGCGCTGAGCCGGGCGGCTCCGCCCCGGGAGGAGCGCAGGCACGGCAGGAGGAGGAGGAGGAGGAGGAGAAGAAAAGGAAGCTGCACCCAGGCGTGCGGAGCGCTTCTCTTTTGGGCTGCGAGCGAACCCCCCCTAGAACTGCGGGTTCTGGTTTGGGGGTAAGGGAAAGGCTGGGGCACCCCTGGGGTGGGGAGTGCTTGGCGCTGTGCCGGGGGGTTCGGGAATGCTGAGCCCCCAAAGGACAGCGAGCAGCCGGGAATCACGGAATGGGCTGGGCTGGAAGGGAACTGGAAGGGAACTTAAGGAGCATCGCATTCCAACCCCCCTTTGCACTGTCTCAGGTTGTTGCAAGCCCCGTCCATCCTGGTGTTGGACACTTCCAGGGATGGGACAGGCATAGTTCGGGGTGGGAGGAGAGTTCTGTGTTCCCACCTAGGTGGATAGAGGGGGATAAAAAGGGTCAGGTGCAGGTTTGGGCTCTGCAGCCTCCTGATTTCTCCCCACCTTTCCCACTCACCCTTCACTTTTTCTATCCCCTTTATCACCTGCACCTGGTCCTATGTTAGATCCTGAACTCCCAAGTGTGTAGGTGGATCTGATCACCCTGCTGTAGCATTTTGGGAAGGATGAGTGTTTTGTTGGATCTACACCATGCTCAGGACTTGTTTTCCTCACACTGCAGCAGCACAGGTTATTTGGGATGAGAAGGATGCCCAGGCCTGCCCAGCGCTGTGGCCAAAACTCAGCTGTGTCCTGACTGTGAATCCTTTGCCCTTCTTGATGCAAGGTGACAAAACACTTGGCTGACAGCAATGGATTCATTTTTTTTCCCTGCAAATTGGCTATTTCCCATGTCTTTGGCCCAGCCCTGAAGTAGAGACTGATCCAAGCAGAGCAAAAAGAAGGGATGTGCTGTCAAAATAACAAGCAAGCCCAAGCCAAGTGCCAGACTCCTCTTTACTGAGGCAGACTAAGCTGAGAGGTCGCTGGCAACTGGCTCTTTTCCTCGGAGAAACAGAAATAATCCTGCTGCAGCCAGCAGTAGGGAAAGACTGGAGGTGAAAAATCAGAATTTAGAGTCTGATCCAAGCACAGCAGAGGAGCTGCAGGGTTGAGGTACAGACAGCTGTCCTGGCAGCCCTTTGCCAAGTGCTTCTCCTTCCAGCACTGCTGACAGAAGATATTTCAGAATCACAACCCTGAGAGCTGTGATTACCTTAAATTCTGATGAAAATCTCTCCTGTGGGAGCATTTTATTTGCTGCCTGGTTGTGGGTCCACGGCAGAGCTTCAGGATGTGTTTTCCTGCAGGCTTGGGGGTGGATGAGCAGAAGGGGATGAGACAGATGCAGATATTCCAAGGCACATAACAAAGTCTGGTGCCTTTGCCAAACTTTAAACATCCTTGGGTTTGTGCCTAAGGATTGCCTTTTAACTTCAGCAGAAAGAGTTCAGCCTCTTGTTAAGATCAAGGGAAAAATCTTTTTTTCTGGCACCAAGAGGAAATACTCTTCAAACTCGTGAGGTTTCAGAAATCCTGCAGATGCTCCCAGCACCAGACAGTCAGTTCTTTACAGCATCCATTTGCTGAGGAAAATGCCTCTGAAAAGATACAGAGTTTGCACATTTTCAGAATATTTCTATGACTTGGCCAGTTGAATCCAACCCAGGATCCTGCCAGGATGCAGGGCTGGGGAAGGATTTGTTCTCCAGCCACTCCAAGCAGCTGTGAGGACAGCAAAGATGGGCACAGGGACCATCTTTGCCCCCTGAAAGCAGCACTTTGCCTGCTAAGGGCCGTGCAGTTTCAAAGAAAAGCCACTGAAGGAAACTGACCATGAATTTCCATGCAGCCTCTAGGAAAACAGACGCAATTTTGGACAGGGAAGGTTGGTTTCAGATTTATAAGCTCCTTGTCCCGTGCTAAGAGCCTTGAATGCACAAAGCTACTTTAAATATCTCCCTCTGGCATGGGAGGGATTTCTGCTGTGCTCATTCCTCACATTTCCAGCCAGCTTTACTTCCAAAGGATGCAGCTCTAAAGCCCTCCTGAAAACCCCTGGACCCCGGTGACACTCCCTGTGTGTGATTCCCTTTTTAAGCTGCTCCTTTAGGACCTGGCTCAGCTCTAAACCAGGGCTGAGTTTTGGGATTCCACACCACATCCTGAAAGCGTTCTGTTACGTGCTTAAGGAAGGGAAAATTCCTCCAGAAGGGACATTTCTGTTTCCTGGCAGAGAAATACGAGACTGGCAGCTCAGAAGGGCATCAAGGCAAATCCTCAGAGGAGTCACTGCTCTGTTTTTTGGGATGGATGGTGAGGGAGATGCTGCAGTTTCCTACAAGAGTGGGATCAAGGGATCAGTTGATTAATCCTTAAACTCAGCACCAGCCTTCTCCAAGAAAAAGTGCTGTTCTGTCCTCTCTGTAGGCAGGAAAAAAAACCCTTTTCCCTCTTCCCAGGCTCACAGGGGGGAAGTCTTTGCTGGAGAAACACTTTCCTGAGCAGTCCAGATGACCCAGACGTGGCCTTGGACACTGCCAGGGATCCAGGGGCAGCCACAGCTTCTCTGGGCACCCTGTGCCAGGGCCTCACCACTCTCAAAAGGAGGAATTCCTTCCCAATATCCCATCCAGCCCTGCCCTCTGGCAGTGGGAGCCATTCCCTGTGTCCTGTCCCTCCATGCCCTGTCCCCAGTCCCTCTGCAGCTCTCCTGGAGCCCCTTCAGGCCCTGCAAGGGCTCTGAGCTCTCCCTGGAGCCTTCTCAGAGCTGTCAGGGCATGTTGGATGTTCCTTCTCTGCATCTGCCGCTGCACTCATGGGCAAACCAAGGCAGGGTGTGGTGCCAGCACAGCAGACTCACCCATGGCTTTTTTTGGGGGGCAGAGCAAGGAACCCTTTCTCAGCTGCCACATCTGGATGGTGGACACCGAGCAAGGCCGGGAGATTCCAACATCTCAGTTTTGCAGGAAGGCAGGGGATGCCTGGGGATGCCTGGCAGGAGAGGAGCAGAGCTGTGCCCGAGGCTGGGAGGCAAATCCCGGCTGGGGCTGCCCCGGAGCAGCCCGGGCAGGGGAAGGAAGCCTGCCCAGGGACACACCATTGTTCTGCCCCTGCAGCTCTCGGGGAATGCAGGGCAAACAGGAGGGAGCTCGGCGCTTTCCTGTGTTTGTGCTGCCAATATTTTCATTAAGGTCCTTTTTCCTACCTCTCTGCAAGGCCTTTGTGCCTCTAATAAGTGCAAGGAGGGTGTTGATTGTAAGCGTCCCCTCAGGCATAATTATTTTACCATAATAGCGTTTACAGGGAGGGCTTGCAGAGCCATTTTCCTGTTACATCCTCTGTATTTCAACCTCTCTTTCACTTTTTTTTTTGCCTCCTCAGGCTGCCCCAACAAGCCCTTGTAAGGTCTCCATCCCTGCAGCACAAGCCATGGTGAACTGGTGAGCCCTGACGAGATAGCTGAGGGTGAAAACAGGAATATTTGATGTTACCCAGCAACTGGAAATGAAGATATCTTTTGTCCACCAAGTCAGGAAACACTGTTTGCACAAGAGCTGTGTTTGTCTGCTCTGGGGGAGTTAACCAACAACCCCTTCCAGGAGATAAAGAGGGATGTAATAAACAGGAGGAAAGTCAGCAGCAGAGATTATTGGAGCAGGTAAATCAGGTCCCTGTCACCCTGATGACTGCACTGAACTCTTGCTGTGTGCGGGAGGAAACAAGGATGGCTCAGTCATAACAGGTAAATAAATATGAAATAAATACAATATAAAATTGAGAAAATCTGGAGGAGCCAGGAGCAGTTTTTGTGGTGGTGGTGACCCAGTGGCAAGGTGAGAAATGTCTGTCTTAGGATGAAGAGCACCCTGTGCCCTCCTGTCCCTCTGAAGCCCTAAAGGATGTTCCACTGTCTTGGGGAAACAACCCCTGGACTCCTGGGCTGGCCCCACAGCCCTTCAAAGGGCTGGAGAATCGTGGATCTGTTCAGAGCATCCAGAGCCCTCTGGATGGAGGGGAGCTGGGCAGCCCTGACAAGGACAGTCACTGCCACAAAGGGTCCCCCAGCTCAGCTGGTGACAAGACTTGGTCCTGTATCCCTTTTACTTGCTGGCATTTTTTCCCACATTAAATACATAGTTGGAAGGAATGAAGCCATCCATAACCTCCAGCTCCTGCTCTCAGTATCAAGCTTAGGATAAACACAGATCTCCTGTGGAAAAAAGAAAAACCCATAGTAAAAAAATCATGTTGGTGTGGCACTTCACAATATGGTCTAGGGGCATGGTGGGATTTGGTCAAAGGTTAAACCTGATGATCTTGGAGGTCTTTTCCAGACTTCAGGATTCCATGATTCCAGATATATTGGGAGAACTTCAGGGCATCTCTGAACTAATTTGTTTTAAATTAAACTTTGTTTAATAGTATTTTCTACTACAGTCCACTTAATAAACAAATGCAGCTGACACAGCTAGGATGGAAATGTATTTGTCATTATGTGGTGCAAGACTTCCCTGCCCTGTGAGAAGGAGCCTTACCAAAAAAATGCCTCTGATAACATCTGACCAGAAGAGTCAGAGAGGATGAGTGTGAAGGCCAAACCTTGCTTACATCAAAATCCCAGTGGGTTTTGCTGGAGGAGCTGCCATCACATCCAGCCTGGAAGGGAAATCCCAGCTCTCTCCCTGGCTGCCCCGTGCACACAGGGCTGCTTTGTTCCTTCCCTCTGCTCCCTGCCCACCCAGCCCTCTTCTCTTCTCTTCACCAACACATTCATCAGAGCCTTGTGGCTCAGGCCTTTGTTCTGTGCCTGCACAGGAAGGTCTGGGCTCATGGTTCACATTCCTGGTGCCAGCATGGGATGATCTTTATTGACAAACCCATTATCGATCCAGCTCCCTCCAGGAGGACTTTCACCTGCTCCAGCTCTGGCCACGCTGTGGATTTGCAGGTGATGTTTGGATACAAACACAGACAGGCTCACAATCAAACCCTTCAGGGATGTGCCCTGCTCCAGTTAATATTAAACACCTTTGGAGATATCTCTGCATTTCTCCAGGCTGGGAGGAACCTGTGCATTCTTCTCATAGCTTCTCTGCAGGTACTGAAATAAAATCCCTGACCTGGATGCCTGAACAAAGCCCCTGTTATTCAGCCAGGTCAGGGGGAGCATCAGTTTTCTGATCCTCTCCATCCCAGAGTTTTCTTGGATGGAGATGTGGGGTTTGACTCCATCACAGGGGATGAAAAACCCACCCCAGCCTCAGCTCAGCCTGCCTGAGATGGAGTGTGTGTGCACAAACACTGCTGAAATTAAACCCCCAGAGTTCAAAACCTCACCGTCTGAAAAATGTTACGTGAATCCATTTCCCTCTATTTCTAATAAAACAACTTTAAAAAAACAGCACATTTTCTTCCTGTTACAATATAATGTTGTTCTACATGATGCTGTTCCAGCAGTTTATATAAATTTCTACAAATTTAATCTGTAAATTGCTTTTTGATGGGTGAAGCACAGCACCTGTATTCCTTTCTCCCTCCTTTGTCCAAATGAATCCAAACCACCTCCCAAGCCAGGCCTGGATCACTCTGAAGATGTCAAGGCCCACACTAAAATCCTTCATCCAGCCAGGTTTGGGAAAGCCCCCAAAACACACATTTGGGTCCATTTCAGTTCCCTCTTGGATCCCAGGCCAGGGATGTGCTGCCATCCAGGAGGTTTCACAGCCCAGAACCTGTTGGGCTCGTCTTGCTCCCAGCTTCCTGCTCAACCTGCCAGGAGCTGATCCCAGGAGGAGACATTTCTCCATGCATTTCAGCTGCATGGAGAGAGCAGAGCAACACTTCCAGCCTTTCCTCCCGGGCCAGACCTGCCCTGGGTTCTGCTGGATTCACCTTGAGCTTCCTCTCCTCTTCCTGGCCTTGGAGGCTTCTCCCTGCTCCAAATCTCTCTGGAGTTCCTGATGCTGCAAATGCACCTCTTCATCCTCCTGCTGCCAACCCAGCCCAGAAATTGCATTTCCCACCCAAAACCTCAGCTGAGGCTAAGGTCCACCCCAGAAATGTCCTTGTTCTTCGCCACCATGAAGGGACCAGCACCAACGCCCTCACTTCCAGCAGCACAGCAGAGGCAGAGCCAGGGAATCTCCACTCCTCGGGGCAGATTTCCCCTCCTGCTTTGTGGGACAGGCCAGAGATGTTTGCTGTGACCCTGAGGGGACGCCTGGGGTGGAAAGGTCACAGCCAAGCCGCTTGCAGTGCTTCCCCTCCAAGCCCAGCAGCCACCAGCAAGCTGTGCTGGGCGATGGGGCCGTGATGAGGAGAGCAAATATTATCCTCCAGAGGTGCCACCAGCTGCTGCTGCTTTGAAATGCTGGGAGAAAAGCCTCCTTAAATAGCTGGGATTCCTCCCACCAGCACAGGGATGAGAGGAATAATATTTGGGAGAGGAACACACCCCGAATGACAGTCTGGGTGAGGGTGGGAAGCAGAGAGCAGCCGGCATCTCCCGGCCACAGATGGTTCCCATCAAGAGGAATTTTTTCTTGTTAATCCCAAAACAAGCTTGAGATGTATTTTTATTTCAGTGTTAAGAGGAGAGAAAAAGAAAGTCTGACATGACCTCCTGTTTTTCTGGCCTCACTCCCTGCTCAGCCTCTGCTCTGAGCAAGCACAGAATATTTAGTTCATGTTAAAGGCAGGGACTCTGAGAACAGAAAATCCTGGGGTGGTTCTTCCAGCTCTTCTTGACCTGGGAATTTATCCCATTCAAGGTGGAAATGGAGGTAAAAATCTAAAGCCTGGGTGTGTATCTGAAGTATCCTGAGGTGTTCTCTGGGGGTTCATCAAGGCACAGAGGACAACAAGGTACCTGTGGGTGTCAGCAAGGGTGTCCATTCTTTCTTTTAAATCTTAAACCTGCTTTGAGCACCAGGGATGGGCTCCTGAGCCAATCCACTCCCAGAGCCATCACAAGAGCTCAGGAGCACCTCTAGCTCACAAAAGCCTAAAAACAGTGATAAAAATTGCAATCAGTGGGAGGACTGGGAATTCATTCTACTCCTGTTTTGAGAACTTGCCTGGCATTCCTCCATGGCCTCCCTTGCGTGTTGGGTGCCCTGGTTCCAATAACTTGCTCTGAGGGAGCTGCCAAGAGGAGCCCCTTGGCATGTCCCAGGAAGTTTCCAAGGACAGCCATGGGTTGGGGATGTGGCATCCCTCTCAAATAACCAGCTGTGGGCCATTTGAAAGGATTCACATGGAAGCAGGGCCATGGAAGCAGGAAATAACTTTTCCTCATGGAGTGACACTTCTGGTCCATGGTGGTGACCCTGCTGGAAGCAACCCTCCAAGGTGGTGATCTCTCAATGGGAATTTTCTTTCAGACAGAACTTCCTGGGATATTTACACTCCTAGATGAGACTGGGCATCCCCCTCCTCCTCTCTGGCAACTCCCTGGAGTGACTCAGGATGTGCAAACACTGACTCATCCCAACCTCCCAGGAGCACCGAGCTTCCCACACGCTCCAAGACAGGGTGGTGGGAGAAGGGAAAGGCTCCACTGGGGCTCCCCTGTGGCCTGAGGGAGGGCTGCAGATCCATCAGCAAGGTGGGGCACTCAGGGCAGGCTGGGGCAGCCAAGGACCCTCTGCACAGGGATGTACAGAGATAAGGGCATCCTGGTGTGGGAGCTGCTGCCCAGTATGGGAAAAATGGATTGGGAACTGTCCTCCAGGATGTGCTCTTCTGGCTCAGGATTGGTTTAGGAAGGAGGATTTGAAGAGCTGAGGAAGAGGAGCAGGAAATCCAGGGTTGGTGTCTGGGCAGCTGCAAAGGGTGGTGGCACTTGCAGTCAGCTTGGCTGCACAAATCCTGGATTTCATCAGGATGTGATTATTCCATACAAGGGTAAAAATATGTGGTTCCTGCAGCAAACAGCACCTCTGAAAAAGCTGCCAAGCTCTCCAGTCTGTGACCACCCACTGCAAATCCTGCTGGAAAACTGGAGGAGCCTGGATCTGCTGGCCAGGGATGAGGTGGATGGTTCTCCTGCAGATCTGAAATTTAAATGGACATTCAGATGCATAATGGGCCATCCTAAAAAAGCTGTTTCCTCATGCCATCGCACACTGTGGGGACAAAGCTCCCTGACCTGTTTTGTATGTGAGCCAGAGCACATTTGGCATTTCTCCTCTCTCAGCCCTGGGAAATGGTCAAGTTCAACTCCTGTCCTTGAACAGACATCCCAACAATCCCACCCTGGGCATCCCTGGGAGCTCCTGGAGCTCTGTGGGGCTGTGCCCATTCCCTGGGGAGCCTGGGCAGTGCCAGCACCTCTGGGGGAAGAACCTTTCCCTAAATCCAACCTAAACCTGCCCTGGCACAACTCCAGCTGTTCCCTGGGTCCTGTCAGACACCAGGGTCCTTTTCCTGCTGTTCCAAGGGGGCAGGATGGAGCTGGACACATCTCCAGGTGACACCTGAGGAAGTGAGGGCTCCTGAGTGTTCTCCCTTCACAGCAGAGGCAGAAGGGATGTGAGATGTGACATCCCTGCCCATTGCTGGCCATTAAAGATTACAGCCCAACCAGGCCACAAGGATTGTAAGAGTCAATCCCATTTAAGCCCTTCTATTTAAAGAAATAAACTACCCAGGGAAAAAGCAGCCTAAGATTAGAAACACACAGGATTTCCTCAAATTCCAGCCATCAGCCCCAGATTCAGCCTGAAGGGGTGGTTTGTTGTTCTCCCAGAGCACGAATCCTGCACCCCAGCAAAGTTAAGTTTGGATTATGCTGTGCAGCTCCATCACAGACCCAAAAGGACACTCAAAGCTGGTTTAGTGCTGCTCTTTCTCTGGCTAAACCGTCTCCAGTATTCCTGGATTAAAAATAGGTTTTTTAGGCTTTTTGCACAAGCAGGGGATGTTTCCTGCAAATTCCACATCCTCAGGAGCATGCTCCTGTGCAGGAGAATCTTTCAGAGAATTTAATGCTAAGCAGGGTGGGAAGCAGAAATAAATATTTCTTCTTTTTCTTGTTTTAGGTAGGAAAAGAACTCAGAGACCACCCAGTTCCACCCCTGCCATGGACAGCAGGGACACCTTCCACTGTCCCAGGCTGCTCCAAGCCCCATCCAGCCTAGCCTTGGGCATTTCCAGGGATCCAGGGGCAGCCACAGCTGGGCACCCTGTGCCAGGGCCTCACCTCCCTCACAGGGAGGAAGTTCTTGCCAATATCTAATCTAAAATCTCTCCCCTCATTTTAAAGTGACACAAAGGATGTGGGTAACCCAGACAAAGTCACCTTATGCTTTGTGCCTCGCCAGCCAGGAACTGAGAAGTCATTTGGGATTTGATCCCTGGCTCTGCTGCTTCTCCCTAAACTGGGTGAAACTCCAGCCTAATTTACCTTAAAGCAGGAAAATATAAAGCCTGTCCCTAAATGGATCCCAAAGGAATGAGAGATCCTTCTGCCCCAGCACTACAGCAGGATGGGAGCAGTTGCTTTTTCCAGGCATAGCACGAGGGGGTGACTCATTCCTGGCAGGAATTTCCCTCTCATCCATCCCCTCCTGCCCCTCTCTCTGCCTGGAGTCAGGCAGCAACAAGGGGTGAGGGCAGCTTAAGATCAGCCAAGAAGGAGAGATCTTCCCTGAATTCAGCTGGGGATGTGTCCAAGGGGTGCCCACTCCCTCCCAGCTGTGTGTTTTGGGAAGGAGGGAAGGGGAATTCTGGAATACTGGGCAGAGCTGCCCCATCAAGAGGGTGGGAAGACTGGGCATCAGAAGAGAGACATCTCATGTGCCAGTTGTCCCTGTGGTGGCCTTGAGGTGCAGCCAGGGCTGGGCAGGGCACGTGAGGGAGCTCAGCCCTGCCAGGAAACCTCAGCTCAGCTGCATGTGCACAAACAGGTCCAGCAGGAGCCATCCAGGATGACCACACAGCCAGGCAGCCCGTGATTCATGGGATAACCATCTGCTGAAGCTGCAATCACTCATTTTCCACCTCCAGTTCTCCTCCAGGCCAAGTGGCAAAGCCACAGGGGCAGAAGGTGCCTCTTGCCATGGCCAGGAGCTGCCAGGGCTGGTGCTGCAGCAGCTGCTGCTGTGACACAAGATCTTAACTCAGCCCCACACCACATCAAGGGATCCAGCCCTGTGGGATTCACACAGCAGCAATGGTTCCAAACCTGTGGGATTCACACAGCAGCAATGGTTCCAAACCTGTGGGATTCACACAGCAGCAATGGTTCCAGCCCTGTGGGATTCACACAACAGCAATGGTTCCAGCCCTGTGGGATTCACACAGCAGCAATGGTTCCAGCCCTGTGGGATTCACACAACAGCAATGGTTCCAGCCATGTGGGATTCACACAACAGCAGTGGTTCCAAACCTGTGGGATTCAGTAGGGCCAGGGTAGTCTTGGGGCACACATCAATTTCTCAAGGTACAGAACCTGGAATGAGCTCTTGGAAAGCTGGAGATGGAAGGAAGAGTCCAGAGGAGGACCTGGTTTTCAGGAAAATAACAGAGAATCACAGACTGGTTTGGGTTGAAGGAACCTTAAAGCTTATCCAGTTTCAAGGGCAGGGACACCTTCCACTGTCCCAGGTTGCTCCAAGCCCTGTCCAGCCTGGATCTGGACACTTCCAGGGATCCAGGGGCAGCCACAGCTTCTCTGGGCACCCTGTGCCAGGGCCCCACCACTGTCACAGCCAAGAATTCCTTCTAAATATCCCATCTAAATCCACCCTCTTTTGGTTCATAACCTCATCCTACAATTGCTTACCCTGACAGATGCAGCAGCTCAGGATACAGGAAGGGCAGAGGTGTGTCCCCCTCTCCAGGTGTGCTTTCCCTTCACCAGTTATCCCAAACACACCAAGTCTCCCTTTTTTTCCCCCCACTCTGGGCAGCCACAGCTTGGACATCAGTGGAAAATGATTCCTTGAGTGAGTGTGGCTGGATCAGCTGACTGGGCTGGCTGCAGCAATCTCGTGGTCACACAGCTCTAAATGTGCAGCAGTGCCTGCCTAAGCCTTTCCCTTTATAGGATGGAGAGAGGAGCTGGGAGTGTGGAAATAAATCCTTTGGAAGCAGAAGGGGTTGGAGACAGAACAGGACTCCCCAAGGGAAACACATGGGGAGTGCAGAGAGGGTGGGCAGCAAGCACAGATCAGGCATGGGATGGAGCTGATGGAGCATCACCAGCTCTGTGCTTCTGATGAGCTGAGGTCAGGGAAGGGCACAGAGCTCTGGGAACTGGGATGAGAGTGCTGGGGCTGGGACCAGCCTGGGCTGGGGAGGCAGTGCTAGAGTGAAACCCCCTCCCTGCCTCCCTCCTGCAGCCTGGCTCATCTCTCTGACCCCTGGCCTCCCCACAGGAGCAGAACTCCAGCTCTAGAATAAATCCCAGCTGTCTCCCTGCTCTTCCCTGGGCGAGCTGCCATGCCATGATAAAGCAGCTCCTCCCTCCAAGGCAAGCCCCTGAGCTGCAGCTCCTTGGGAAGGCAGCCTGGTGATGGACTGTGTCAGGGAATAACAAATGCCTTTAATTCCCCCTTCAGCCAGCAGCTCCCTGCGGGAGGCAGCGTGTCCTGAAGGAAGGCAAGAGGGAGGCATCTGGAGCTGTGTGCACAGGGTAAATCACCCCAGCCAGCCTCCAAGAACCCTGACAGGCTCTCATTTCTCTCTCCTGGATAGATACAGGGTAAAATTTGCTGCTTCACTTGGTTATCCCAATGCAAGGGGCTCTAAGCAATCCCTGAGCTACTCTGCAGAGATTTTCCTCGCTGCTGGCAATTGCAAATTCAGGAGAGGAGGGGATCTGAGCAGGAACTGCTGCTGAGGTTTCATCTCAAATATCCATCCCCTGAGCACGAATGTTTCGTGTCAGACCTGCAGGGGTTTTCCAGGTGGATCCAGGGTTTGCTGGCATGGGCACCAGCACCACAGGGTCTGTCAGCTCTGATCATGCACAGCTCGGGGCTCGCTGGTGACCCAGAACAGGCTTGGGCTCCATCCAGCTCAGATCCAGTTAATAAAAGGAAATAAAACACTTCCCTACAAGCCAAACCCCCTTTCCTGGGTGCTGTTCACTGGGAGGTTGCAGTTCTGGAGCAGAGCTGAGTGGGAGACCTGAAGGGTATCACTGCAAACCCCCCCTGGGGGCTCCAGCCTTGTGTCCTGTAGGAAGCCAGCCCTTCCCATTCCCTGCTAAAGGGATTGCCTGCTGCTTCTGCATCCTGGCACATCCCTGGGGACACATGGACATGTCCCTGAAACAGAGCAGCTGTGGCTGCCCCTGGCAGTGTCCAAGGCCAGGCTGGACAGGGCTTGGAGCAGCCTGGGACAGAGGAAGGTGTCCCTGCCCATGGCAGACACCATGGATGATCTCCAAGGTCCCTTCCCACCCAAACCATTCTGTCCCATTATGATTGTGTGATTTTATACGAGAGCTGCTCTGAGTCACTCCCATCCCCACAGTCTTTCTGCCAAGATTCTCCTGCAGATCCTTGTCTCTCTCTTTCCTTCCCTCAAAAGAGAGAGACAAGGAAAGATTCCTGGCATGGGAAAGAAAAGACCAGTTCACACAATCCTCATGGTAATTGGGATTTGGGCAGCCTGGAGAACCCTCTTCAGGAGAAGAGGATCCTGCAGGTCCTTCAGAGAGAAGGAGAAGGACTCCCTCTCTCTGCTCTCAGGCAGAATAGCATCTTTGAAACTGAAAGCTGGAAAGTCATAAGGAATCTCCTGGCATGCTGCTCGGGCACCCATGCCATGCTCCCACAGTTTGGGGTTATCTGTACAATCATCTTATTTCTAGTGATAAATCTAATAAATCACAGTTGAAATTATATTGGGCAGAGTCCAAAATGTGTTAAGTTCCTCTTCCAGGCCAGGTTGGACAGGGCTTGGAGCAACCTGGGATAGTGGAAGGTGTCCCTGCCCATGGCAGGGGGTGGCACTGGGTGATCTTTAAGGTCCTTTCCAACACAAAACAAGAAAAAACAACAAAGCAAAAATGCCAGGGTTTCTACATCCGTGTTTGCTTCCCTTTCCCCCTCCTGAACCTGCTAGCCTTGTCACTCCTCTTGGCTCTGCTCTTCTCCTTGCAGCAGGGAGGACTGGCCTGGAAGAGCATGATTCCCAGGGCAAGTGGAAGGGGAGACACCTCTCCCTGGCAGAGGGGGGCTCCCAGGACGCACTGCTGGGGCACATCCCGGGCTGTGCGCTGGAGACCGACCCTTTCCTGCTCCTCCTCCCGGGATTAGTGACCGGGGAAGGCTGGAGCCAGCCCGGGATGGTGCCGGAGCCGGGCAGAGGGGGGAGCAGCGAGACCGGGACACGGGGACAGGAGCGGGAGGATGGAATGTCCCTGCCCACCTGGGGAGACATTCCCTGGATTCCCTGGGGCTCGGGGGGTCGTTTGGGTTTGGGGATACACGGAGGGGATGTCGTGGAGCTGGGTGGGATCCTGGCTGGGCAGTGCTCCCTGGGGAACCCCCAAAAGGGGAGCAGTGCCAGGGCCAGAGGGAGTCCCTGCAGGGGAAGCTGTGCCCAGGGCTGGTGTGGGTGGGAGCAGGGTCTAAACGAGTCCTGCAGTGCCCTAACTGGATCTGTGTGCCCCCAGCTCTCTGTAGCTCCTGAATCCCAACCAGCCCCTCTCTGCCTCCACTATTTTTAAATCCATCTATTTCCGCTGGTCTCTCTGCTTTGGTGCGGCCTTTTCCACACTGACACTTCTGCAGCCCAGAAATCCTAAATATTCTCATTCTCCCAAGTGTTTAAGCACCAGCTGCACTGGGGACCAGGGGAGCTCAGGGACAGCAGTGCAGGGCTGTGCTGTTTATTGTGGCTTCATGGCACTTTCTGAAGCATGGGAAACTCATGGCCACAGCCACACAGAGCCAGAAGAGTATTCCCAGTGCAGGATTGAGGGCGTGGGATTGGAGCTGGGACCGGAGACAGAAAACCTGGTGGCAGTCAAGGCTGGAGGAGGTTTTCCACCCTGATCCCACCCTCAAGGACAGTGGTCCTGCTGCCCCAGGGATGCAGGGTGGCACTAAGGCACACAATGATCTGTTTAGCTGAAGCCAGAGCACTGGGATTTTCCAGCTAATGGGACAACACAGTTGATGAGGCCCTGAAGGACCTCTGGAGTGCACAGTGCCATGAGCCCAGTGCTTCTCATGCCCACAAGGATTTGTCTGCACTGAGTCTACACCAGCCCTGTGGTGCCCAAGATTCCTGCAGGGCTTTTTGGGTGTCCCCCCACCCTGCCCCACTTCATACCTGCTTCCACAGGGTACCATGCACCTTCCTGCAAATGCCAGGGAAGTCAGGAAAGCTTCAGACAGCAGCAAATTGCTGGATTCATGGCAGCTGGTGAATCAGAGACAGAGCCCAGGGTGGATTCATTGTGCATCCCACATTTGGTGAACTTGCCTCCAGCAGATCTAATTATTCTATTAACTGGAATTAGGGAGAAAATCATAGTTAAATTGTTAATTCATCATGACAAGTGCCATCACAGTCACTGAAGATATATCTGAATTTGGTGAGATGAATTTGGAAAATGAAGACCACAATGAACAAATTGAAGTTTCTCCATTATTTTGCATGTCCAGCACACAGCTTTGTCACTGGAAACTGACAATAACCAGAACTGGGTATTCCATATCCAACAGAAACCCTTGGAAGTTAAAGATTTGAGTGTTTCCCTCCCACTGTGCATCCTGAAATGTTCAAAACTGAAGAGCTGCCTTAAGTTCTGTGCTGCTGCTTCTCTGTGTTCAGGCAGCAAAGGAGCTGAAATAATTCCCAACTGAAAGGAGCTGAAATAATTCCCAACTGGATGGGGCTAAGCCAGATCCAGGCAGGAGAGGAGGAGGGCAGCTGTAAGAGGCTTTGATTCACACGTGTCTTTGTAACCACAGCATCCCCTGGGTCCCAAACCAGGAGTGATCCCTGGGGATTCAGGTCTTGACGTCAAAGCCAACAGAGTCCAGAAGTGCAAATGATTTCAAAGACTGAATCTAAGCTGTTTGTGCACGGCTGGGAAACATCCAGCACCTTCCTGAAGGGAATCAGGAGTTAAACAAAGACCCTCATTCACCTAAACCTCCTACCCCACCTCTCCCAAGCACCTCTGCCCCAGGCTGAACAAGAGACCTTCTGTACAAAGCCAAATTCAGCAGCTCTGATGCCTCCTCCAGTGTTGGGAACAGCTTGTCAGATCCAGGGACATGCAGGAGACGTTCAGTATGCTGAGTGCTGGGCCAGGAGCTTGGAGTGTGCAGAGAGAGGCAGCTCCTGCACCTCTTCCCACTGTGGGAAGCACAGTTTGGGCATCCACACTGGAGAAAGGCATCAGTCATGGTCCAACAGGCTACAAAAACACAAAGCAGAGCCTGTTCCTGCCTGGGGTTTACAGCACAGGAGCAGGGAGGGAAGACAAGGATACAGAGGCTGCTCTGTAAATCCAGATGATCCTTGGCCATGAGATCTATCTCTTCTGGATGAGATTGGAGCTGGGATAATCCCCGAGGAGCTCCACATCCTGGGGTCCCAGCCCTCAGCAGAGTGTCTGTGCAGAGAGGGAGAAGATGCCTCTGGAACTCCCTATCAAGTCCTCAGCATCCTTGTGGAGAAGGAAAGCAGCACACACCAGCCTGGCTCTGATTGTGCCCCAAACTCACCGTCCATGCCTCAGTCTCCCCAGCTTTTACAAAGGATAATCAGCCTTGCCCAACTTTATAAAATCCTGGGACATCTGCAGATGCAGCTCTGATGTGATGAGTCAGATCTGCCTTGTGTGACTCAGCTGGCAGATCCCATCCAACAGCCACGGAGCTTCCCTTGCTCCAGGATCCATATCTGCTCTTCTTACTGCCAAGGGCATGACTGCTCCCAAAACTAAACATGCCTGTGAGTTTCTAAATGCATTTGGGAAGACCAGGAAAAAGCCCTTCTAGCTTCATTCTGAAACAGAGAAAAGTTCACTGGACATCCACAACTTTCCTCCCTGCAAATTACAAAAGACGGAAAACGGAAAACAGAGTGGATTTTGCTTCTAAAATTAACATCCCTGAGGCAGGAATGTGGCTCTGCAACATCAGGAGCTGTGGCAGGACAGGGATATGACCCTGGAAAAGCCTTTAATGTGTGGATACAGCCCAGTGGCAGCTGGAATAAAATGTGAGTGGCTCCTTCTGAAGCTCCCAGGAGCAGGCGTCGCTCTGCAAGAATGCAGCGGGGTTGCATCATGTGGGATCCTTGAATCTTCCAGAAATCTGCCACTTCTTCCCTGCCAGATTTTCATGGGGAATCTATAAAGTAGCTGGGAAAAACACACTGCAATTTTCTGCTGGCATATTTGAGGCAGGCAGCAATATTCAGGCTAAGTGGGGTTTCATCACACAGGGAAGATGTCACTCTTTTCCTAAGGGTCTCTGGCCTTGGAGATACATCCTGGAATACATCCTGGCCTCCTGCAGACATATCCTAAATTTCCATGTTATGGGTTAAGCCCCCTGACCCAATGTGGACCTATGGCAAGGGACATTTGCCTCCCAGGTGGGTGCATTTTGTCATCTCAAGCAAAGCTGCAGCAGCTCAGATATGGACACAAACTGGTTTGGTCCCACCAGATCAGCATACCATCCCCAGGGTTGGGGTAACCATGGTCCTGGGAAAGTGGGGAAGGATGGAACCCCTTTTCCTGTTTGGTTTTATACTAAAGCAGAGAGATTAGATTAGATATTGGGAAGGAATTGTTCCCTGGGAGGGTGCTGAGGCCCTGGCACAGGGTGCCCAGAGAAGCTGTGGCTGCTCCTGGATCCTTTAAGTGTCCAAGGTCAGGATGGAACTTGGAGCAACCTGGGACAATGGAAGGTGTCCCTGGCCATGGCAGGGGTGGCACTGGTGTGCTTTAACAGTACATCCAACCCAAAGCAGTCTGAGATCCTGTGATTCCTGCTGTATCTCTCTGGGCAGCTTTTCTGCTGCCTCTGCGAGAGCAGAACAGACAAAGAGGCTGCCAAGGCCCTTCCTAAGCATCCCTTTGCTTACACATCCTCAGCACTTGGCTGAGGAGGAGGAGTGCACACGCTGTTTGTTCCTGCTGGACCATGTGCTTTAACAGTACATCCAACCCAAAGCAGTCTGAGATCCTGTGATTCCTGCTGTATCTCTCTGGGCACACATCCTCAGCACTTGGCTGAGGAGGAGGAGTGCACACGCTGTTTGTTCCTGCTGGACCACTGCCCAGCGCTGAGCCCAGCGTGTCCTTCCTGGGATTCATCCCTCCCCTCCTCCTTTCCTGCCTTCCAACTGCTGCACCAACCCCCCAAAGTCCCCAGGGCAGCAAACCCAGCAGCCCCAGCCCTGTCCTGCACTCAGCCCCCTCCTTCCTTTGCCATCAGCACTGGCAGTTTTAGCACTTGGCTTGTTGGGAACCTGATTTCCAACAAGGAAAAGACTTTTAGGGACAGCAGTGGAACCGGGCAGTTGTGTGACACACTTGCACACACAGCACAGGCTGGGCCCACCCCGCCTCCAGCCTGAGCAGTGCTGTGCTGGAAGCAGAAGATTGGCTGCTGAGGATCCCTCTCCAAGCCAGGCTCGGGTTTAGGGGCGTTTCTGTTCCCTCAGCTGGCTCCAGAATAAACGGTTTCCTTTTATATCCCAGTTTCCTGAGGGGGGAGCATGTGGGGCTGAGCCTCCTCTCAGCTTCCACCAAATGTGAAGGGCAGGCAGAGCTCAGACCTTTCACATTCCCATATGCTCCTGGAAAATGCCAGCAAGAGACAAGGGAGAGCTCACTGCAGCTTTTACCAAGAGAGGTGCCCCACCACAGTTCCACTCTGTGCAGAGCAGTCGACCACCTGGGCCTTCTCTGGTTCTGTTTTGTAATAAAGACTGAAAATCTGGAATTGGACATTCCTTGCTGCCTGTTTCCAGTGAGGAAACTGATGTTGCAGCATCCCAAAGCCCTGGTGCTCTCACATCCTGTCCTTGAGATGGCCCCTGTGCCCGTGGGGCTGATGTGGCTGACAAACCAAGCACCTGCTTTTCCTTTTGGCTGCTTTTTGGGAGGATCCAGCCAGTCCCAGTCACTGTGAGGCAGAAGGGAGAGGGTAAGGAGTGCACATCACCAGTGCTCACCTTAGAATCACAGAGTTTAAGGTTGGAGAAGTCCTCTAGGACCATGGAGTCCAAACATCAGCCTGGAAAGGTCATCCTGGAGTCCTCTTGGCTTGCCACGACCCCAAACCAGCACTCCTGGATCAGTGTAGGAACAGCTCAAAACCCCACTGCCCCGTGGCTCATCCCAAGGGATTGCAAATCCCTGCTGCCACATCCAGAAGGATTCCATTCCTCCTGCCATAGCCCAGCTCCCAGGAAGGTGTGGGATGCAGGGGCTTGCAATCCAACCTGCCACCACCAGTGCTGGCCCTCTGCTGAGGCCACAGAGATGTCATTCTTTCCACCCAAAAGCACCAGAGGAATTCCACCCCCCTGCCTCGCTGTGCTGGCAGGAAACCCTGTGGATTTTGAACTTTTCTCTGGGAGTATTAAACAGGGATTACAAACTGGGATCAAGGGAATCTCTGCGCTGTGCCCTGTGGGAAAGCTGCAGCTGCAGCCTCTGTAGCCTGTCCTCCCTGGTGTGTGCACTGTGACATACCTGGATGGTGCCATCGATGGGGAATTTGCTCCATGGCAATCAGGTCTTTTCCTCTTCCTTCTCCTCCTCCAGCACACCTGCTGAGGAAGCAAAAGGAGATCAGTGCTTTGCAGAGGATCCACAAATTTGCCCCTTTAGGACATGCAAACCCAGTGAGCTCCCTGGAAGCCTGGAGCTGGCAGGGCCAGCTCTGGCACAGCAGGCTGGCACAGGAGTTTGGCTCTCTCTGCTGCACTCCAGACAGGCCAGGGCACGGATCCACGGGATGCAGCCTTTCAGCTCCACTGCCATCCTTTGTGTGCTGTCTGCTCACACAAAGCTGGGCCCTTCCAGCTCCAGCCAGGCCAGAGCTGAGCATGGCCGAGAGCCAGAGAGGGAGAGAAGGGCTGGGATGCCACTCCAGTGCAGGGCACTGCTGCCACGGTGCCTGGGGCTGCACGAGTGAGCTCACAGTGCCAAAGGAGGCTGTGCAGGGAGGAAATTAAAAGTGCTGAACCCAAACTTATCATTGAGCTGAGCCAGGAAGAAGAATTCCCCCAAAATCTTTGCATGTGAGGACCTGGAGGAGCAGGCAAGCCCTGACTAGCTCTAGAATAAGAGAGGGATCCAGGGAGAGCTCAGGGCCCCTTCCACTGCCTAAAAGGGGCTCCTGAAAAAGAGGGAGATGGATTTTTTATAAAGCCAGAAAGTAACAGGAAAGGGGGAATGGCATCCCACTGCCAGAGGGCAGGGTTACAGGGGATATTGGGAAGGAATTGTTCCCTGTGTGAGTGGTGACACCCTGGCTCAGGGTGCCCAGAGAAGCTGTGGCTGCCCCTGGATCCATGGAAATGCCAAAAGCCAGGCTGGATAGGGCTTGGAGCAAGGTGGGACAGTGGAAGGTGTTCCTGCCCATGGGGTGATTTTAAGGCTCCTCAGTGCTGGCTCCCAGCATCCCTGCCCTCCTCAGCCATGCTCCTGGAAAGCAGAGATCCTGTACCAGCAGTGCCTCACAGCAGCACAGATGACAGGCTGTCTCCAACACAGGAAAACAGGATGAGTCTCCTGGGTCACTGTGAAAGTGCAAAGCTGCTGGAGTTTATATTTAAAAAGTCCAGTCCAAAGAACACACAGCGTCTGCTTTCGTAGAAATGAACCACTCCTTCAAAAGACAATCAAGTGAATTAGTAACACTGCTTGAAACAAGAAGCCAAACAACCAGGACAGCACCAATCTGGATGTTTCATGGCTGGGCATGGATTGTTTCCCACAGGACTGGACTCCTGGTCCATTGGATTCCACATCCATTTCCAAGCACTGCAGCAACAGCCTGGAAATCTCCCTCTGCTTTGTCTTGGGGGCTGTAGGATCACACCCAGGTCACAAAACCTTTGGGTGGATTTTAATTTAAGTCTCAGTGCATTTGCACTGCCCTAAACCCACAAAGTCAACCCATGCTGGAAATAACTCCAGACAAAAGAATCTCGAGTTCTGCCCTGCGCAAGTGCGGTTTGGAGGGGAGGAGCTGGCCTGGAGGAGGGGATGTGTCTCTCTGGCAGCTGGAACCGCTCATTACATGAGCAGGGGAGAGGAAGACGGCAACTCCCAGTTTGGCTCCCCCTTCCCAGTCCCCATCCCACCGCTGGAGGAGCTCCTACGTGGCACTGTGGGGGCTGGGAGCGCCTCTGCACAGCCTGATCCGCTTGGAAATCACTGCAGAGCAGCAGGAATCCTCCCCAGCAGTGCAGATCAGCCTGATTTCCAGAACTCTGACCCTGGACAAAACTGTTCACAGTCAGGATGAAGCTGTTTGCTGACATTTTGGTAGAATTGACTCATTTTCTGCATATTCACATCCTGCGGGGGTTTTTTGTGGCTCTTACCAGGTAGTGTTGGAGAGACAGCAGGAACAGGTTGAAATATACACTTAAAATCAGGAAAAATCTGAAATATCTTTATGCTGGGCTCCCAGCCCTCAAACACAACTATTTGCATTCTACTCCAAATTCATGTTATTGAGGCAAAGCCACTTCAAAGGACCAAAGCACAGAGCCCCCGGAGTGTCAAAGGACTTTGGTGCTGGGAGACAGTGAAAGAAATCAAGATTAAAAGTTTAAGAGTTTATTTTAAATTTCACTCGGAAGGTGAAAAAAATCTTACATGGGAAGTAATTGCAGAGCAGGGTTTGAAGGTGGAGCAATTCAGAATTTGGCAGAGAAAAGGAGCTGATGGAAGCTGGTGGAAGTTTAAAGGAGCTCTTCTCGTTTCTCAGCTGGCACATGCTGCTACAGACCAGTAACATTTACCGTGGTATTGATGGTTTGATATCAGCAAATTCATTTTTAATAAAGTCAAAATTGTGCTATAAAAACTCTGGGGGCCCACTGTTGATCATTTATGCAGACATAAAGCAAAGCTAACTGCACCAAAAGACAGTAGTGTACCAAAATCTGTTGCCTGAGGTATTCCAAAGCTCTTTTTCCCACTGAATTCCCCCCTGAAGGGACCAGATTTCTAAACATCACTGAGCACCAGGTTTGTTGCAGCTGATGGAGACTTTTTTTTACAGGGAGGTCTCAAAAGATCTCCCCTTGTTTGAGATGAAAAGTATCTACTCACATGGCACCATCTGAACAGTTCACATGGAAGAAAAATGTCACTTTTTGAAGCTACCTTCTAGAATAGGTGGGCTGTGAAGGGGAATGGAATGGAATGGAGATTCCAAAGCAAAATGCTTCCGAGACAACAAGCAGAATATTCAAAGCCAGAAGGAAAAAATCAGATGCTGTTTGCTACTACAGCAACAGGAGGCTGAAAGACCTGCTGAGACTCCTGTCTTCAGAGGGAAGCAGAAAAGCTTGGCAGAGCCAAAATTTGGGAGGGAAATGAAATTACAGTGTGATTAAAAGGGAGACATAGACATTAGTTAAAGAACAGAAGGATGAAGCATCCTTCTGCTGATGTAACCATCCATGAGGGGGGTGGTACCTCAAATATCCCTCCATCCCAGACTGCCATGAAAACAATCCTGTGCTGTCCTAAAACATGACAGGGTTGGATCTGAGCTTCAGCACTTGTGACTCAGCAGAAACCTCTCCATGGCACAGCTTCTCTGGGCACCCTGTGCCAGGGCCTGCCCACCCTCCCAGCCAGGAGTCCTTCCCAATATCCCATCCATCCCTGCCCTGTGACAGTGGGAGCCATTCCCTGTGTTCTGTCCCTCCATGCCTTGTCCCCAGTCCCTCTCCAGCTCTCCTGGAGCCCCTTTAGACACTGGAAGGGCCCTGAGCTCTCCCTGGAGCCTTCCCTTCTCTCTTGGAGGTCACATTTCAGAGTCACATTTCAGAGTCACATTTCAGGATGGGGCAGGTGTTAAACACTGGCTGCCTGTGACTGCTCCAGTCGTGGCTGAAGCCCTTTGCACCACCCCTGACTTCATATGGAGGGTGACAGCCCAGAAGCAAACACATAAATATATCACTACCTGCCTTTGGTGCCAACAACCATCCAGCTGCAGATGCCAGGGGCAGGGAGAGGATGGAAATAAGACGGACCAAAGCCCTGTTAGAAGGCAAAAGCGCAGTTTGGGCAGGGAATAGTTCCCCACGTTGCTGCTGGAGGCCTGGCTGGGCTCAGCAGGGGACAGGCAGGGCAGGAGGAGGGAAGGCGCATCCCCCATCCATCCCGACCCCCCTTCTGCAGCGCGGGGCAGGCATTCCCTGCCATTGGCGGCGGGCTGGGAGAGAGCCGGGACGGATCCTCCCCTTCCTCTCCCTCCCAAGCATTTTTGAGAGGGTTTTCCCAAGTTTCCAGAAGTTTCTCCCCGGCCCCTTATATACCCCCTCCGCAGGACCGGGAGGTGCACAGGGAGCCGAGCAAAGCCGTGTCCCGACCCCGCAGGTAAGGGGGGCACCCGGGGGGACCCCGGGCCGGCAGGGTGGAGACCGCGCTGAGATTGCAGCAGGGTGAGGGGGGATTTTGGGGTCCTGGTTGGCAAGAACAATCGTGGGGAGGGTTATGGTATGGGAGAAGGGGGTGCGGGGGGGTAGGCTGCAGTGGGATGGGTGGAAGTGGGGGATAGGGGTACAGACTGCCCCATGAGCTGGCTCGGGGGTTTTTGAGGAAAAGCATCAAAAAATCGCCTCCAGTTTGCAAGAGGTGGTCACAGTGAAGCTGCGGGAAAAGCTTTCAGAGAACGAGGAAGAAGAAAAGGGAGATAAGGGAAGCTTTAGCTTGGTGTGGGTGAAATCCTGCAGCCCTGCTCGGGCTCAGCCTGGGAGCCTGCAGGACCCTGGGCACCATCCCAGCGCAGCAATGAGAGCTCTCCCTGCAGCTCCTGCCACAGCACGGCCCGACCCTCCTGCTGCCGCCCTAACCAAGTGTCACATCCCGCCGGTGACATAGAAATGGCCTTTTGCCTGCAGTCCTCTGCCCTGCAGCTCTGTCCCGCTCCCGGGAGAAATCACATCCCAACAGGAAAGAGGGTCCCGGCAGCCGCAGGGAAGGCTGAGGAATGCCACGCTGGCGCTGGGCGTCCCCTCGCTGTGGGAGCACAGGAGAGGATGTTGCTGGCTGTGCATTCCCCACATTCCCTCCATGTTCACCACGGGTTCTGAATTCACCCATAATTGCTGCCGTAATCCAAGAAAGGGCAAAATTTCTCCATCTCGGGCTGTGTGACTCAGCAGAGCCCAAATCTGTCACCCGGCCCTGAAGTAATGAACCTTTTTTTAAGCTGAGGATGAAGCAGTGCAGGCCACCCCCTGCTCGCAAGAGAACTACTCCATGTATCTGTTTTCTTTCAGAAAGAAAAAGGCAAACGTTGACCTCACTATGAAACAGTTTCAAGGTATCCTTAGAAATAAACGGGAAATAGAAAACCAGAAGGAGCCTCCTCACACTTCCAATCTTTGTCACCCTAGCTGCACTTTAAAAGTGTGTCGAGGGTAGTTTTGAGCCTGTTGCACAAATCTTTGCTCTTGAGGCAGCCGGGATGGCTGTTCCCTTTACCAGAAAGGATTTTAGGTTGTAATTCCCACTCTGGCAAAGGGTCCCTGCTGGAACTGCGCACTCTCCTCGCCCGGGGCTACGTGCTGCGTGTTTCCTTCCATGTGTAATCCCAGCGGGCCCTTCGCTTCCTGCTCGGAATACTTTAACCCTGCTGCAGCCTTTCCCTGCCTCCCCATGCCAGGGACAGCCCCTGAGGCCGGGCAGGAGCAGGGTGGGAGGAGAGGACCGCCAAGGAACAGGACTGCAGTGTATGATGCAGTTCCTGTGGAGGACAGAGTCCCCAAAAGCTGGAGGGGGAATGTGGGGCCGGAGGAGCTGCCTGCAGGAAGGCCTGCTGAGTGAAGGCAGGAGGGAGGGGAGGTTGGGGCCAGGTGGGATGAGCCCCAGAGGGCTTCCAGGCACTTAGGACTGCTCAATCTGCACATGGACCGGAGCTGGGGGCTCAGAGCCCTTGCTGGGGTGCGTTCACCTGCACTGGGATGAGATCCACCCACCTCAGGCATGAACTGAAGGCTTTGCTGGGGAAAATGAGGCTCCCCCACCTCCCTGTGCCCCAGTACCTCCCGGCAGGGCTGGACAGGAGAACCAAAGCCGAACAGAGCTGGTCAGACAGTGCAGGATCTTCTCCAGGGCCGCCTCTGGCTTTGCTTGGTGGAAGCTCACGTGCTCCATCTAGTGCCAAGGAATTTGGGGCCCAGGCCGGGGTCCCCAGAGAGGACGGTCCTTGCCATGCAGTGCCTGCAACAGCCCTAGATCAAGGGGCAGCACAAAAATTTTTCAGCTTTTCCTGACCAGGGGAGAGGTTTCTTCTGCTCTGGGGACAGAATCATGGAATGGCTGGGTTGGGAGGGACCTTACAGACTACCTTTTTCCCTACCTGCCATGGGCAGTGGGGACACCTCCCACTGTCCCAGGCTGCTCCAGGCCCCATCCAGCCTGGCCTTGGACACTGCCAGGGATCCAGGGACAGCCACAGCTGCTTGGGCACCCTGTGCCAGGGGCTGCCCACCCTCACAGGGAAGAATTTCTTACTAATGTCCAATCTAAACCTGTCTTCTTTCACTTTAAAGCCATTCCCCCTTGCCCTGTGAAGATCACATGAAAAATACCTGTTGCTTACATTCCCTGACCTTCCTTAAACCATTCACTGTACATTAACACTGGAATATAGGGAAACAGCTTAGGAAGGAAGCTTTCATTCCAAATGCACAGGCTCTGCTTGCCAGGGTGCAGCCTGCACTCCTGAAGATTATTTGCTGCTCAGGGTGGACTTGGGATGGCTGGACCCCAGTGAAACGTTGGGGCAATGTCACTGTCACTGCAGCAAGGAGTGGGTTTCTCTGGAGAGCCCCTGGGATCTCTGCATGCTCCAGGAAGGCTTTGGCTCGTGCTGATGGTGAACCTTCTTGCCCAGCAGGTCCTGGGAGGTGCTGGGTGCCGCTGAAGCCATGTGGATTATGGTGGGGCTGGCCCTCCTGGGCCTCGCTGCGGCCGTGCCCTCGGAGGACAGGAAGCTGAGCGACAAGGCCACCACGCTGGCCGAGCGCAGCACCACGCTGGCCTTCAACCTCTACCACGCCATGGCCAAAGACAAGGACATGGAGAACATCCTGCTGTCCCCCGTGGTCGTGGCCTCGTCCCTGGGGCTCGTGTCGCTCGGGGGCAAGGCCACGACGGCGTCGCAGGCCAAGGCGGTGCTGAGCGCGGACAAGCTGAACGACGAGTACGTGCACAGCGGGCTGTCCGAGCTCCTCAGCGAGGTCAGCAACAGCACCGCCCGCAACGTCACCTGGAAGATCGGCAACCGCCTCTACGGGCCCGCCTCCATCACCTTCACCGAGGACTTCGTCAAGAACAGCAAGAAGCACTACAACTACGAGCACTCCAAGATCAACTTCCGAGACAAGAGGAGCGCCCTCAAGTCCATCAATGAGTGGGCAGCCCAGACCACGGATGGGAAACTCCCGGAGGTCACCAAAGATGTGGAGAAAACTGATGGGGCCCTCATTGTCAACGCCATGTTCTTCAAGCGTAAGTTCTGCCTTCAGTTCTTGGTACAAGTGACCCAAAACCTGCCCTGAGCAACACGGTTTGGGTTGGGAGAGGCCTTAAAGATCATCCACCAGCCCCAAGGGAAGGTGGACAAACTCTAGATCCACTGGAGGCAGCTCTTTGTCAGTGGTTGGGAACTGTGCATGGACTTACCGCCCATTCCCTTTTCTTACAAGCTGTGTTTCTCTCTCTCCTGTAGCCCACTGGGATGAGAAGTTCCATCATAAGATGGTGGACAACCGTGGCTTCATGGTGACCCGTTCCTACACCGTGGGCGTGCCCATGATGCACCGCACAGGTGAGTGGGAAACCCCCTGCCCCACACCAAGACCAGCTGGAGTTAGGATCATTATCCTCCCTTACCCAGATTTCCACCAGCTGCTTCCAAGATTGTTTTGCCTCATGAGAGTAGAGGAGTGTTTGTTTTACTGATTCAGTCTCCCTGTGAACAGAGAATCCATGTTTACTATGAGCTCCTTGGCTGTTGGGAACAAATCCTGGCTCATTACACAAATGAGAGCCACAGCCAACTCCAGTAATGCTGGGCCACTTCCCAAAAGGGTGTCTCTTCCCTTCCTGGTCAGGGAAGGTCCATGCTGAATTCAGTTTGCCTCTGCTCCACACCTCACTGTTCCCTGCTTCTGATTTCAAGGTCTCTACAATTACTACGATGATGAGGCAGAGAAGCTCCAGGTGGTAGAGATGCCACTGGCTCACAAGCTCTCCAGCATGATCTTCATCATGCCAAACCACGTGGAGCCTCTGGAGAGAGTGGAGAAACTGCTGAACAAGGAGCAGCTCAAGACGTGGACCAGCAAGATGAAGAAGAGATCAGTGGCCATCTCGCTGCCAAAAGTCGTCCTGGAAGTCAGCCATGACCTTCAGGTAAAGGAGGTCCTTAAACAGCTGGGCCTTGCAGTTCTTTGGGATGGGAGGAGAGACAGTGGGATGGTGGGTTATCCATGCCTGCTGCCCCTCTTCCCTCTTGCACTGTGTCATCTCTGAGAGGGTCGCTGACCTCTTGTCTCCTCCTAGAAACACCTGGGTGGTCTGGGCCTGACAGAAGCCATTGACAAAACCAAGGCTGACTTGTCCAAGATCTCTGGCAAGAAAGATCTTTACCTGTCCAACGTGTTCCACGCCACGGCTCTGGAATGGGACACGGAAGGGAACCCCTACGACGCCGACATCTACGGCCGAGAGGAGATGAGGAACCCCAAACTCTTCTACGCTGACCACCCCTTCATCTTCATGATCAAGGACACTAAAACCAACTCCATCCTCTTCATCGGCAGGCTCGTGAGGCCCAAAGGCGACAAGATGCGCGACGAGTTGTAGTTGGGTTTGTTTCGGTTGGGTTTCTTTTTCCCAGAGCTTTGGTTTGTGTGTGTTTTTAGGGGGGCATTTTGACAAATGGGAAACACTATTTTGTATCCTTCTCGAACCATGGGTGCTATTCAGACCAGGGTGCATTGTGAGGAGAAACCAGCGTACACTTTACCTCACCCCAAACTCCAGATTGCACAAACCCACCTCCAGAGAGGAGCAGGGGAGCCTGGCACCAGAGGGTCACCTGGAGTCAGCTGAGGTGGCCACCTTGAAGCCGAGCTCCTCCCTGCACTGGTTAAGCCTCCTGCTCAGCTCCTTGCTGCTCCACCAGCCCTGCCAAGGCACCCCCCTCCCATCCCAAACGCTTCCATCCCACTGCACGCTTAGCGCTGCTGATTTTCTCCTGTTTGGGTGCTCTGTGGCACCGCTCCAGAGCTGCTCCTGCTTCTCTCTTCTCTCTCCAGGGGTGTGTAACAGAGCTCCAAGGGCCAGCTGTGCAGTCCAGCCCCTGCAGGGCCCTGGAGCAGAGCAGGAGGCAGCACGGGAGAAAGGAGATTGTATGGAGTTGTGTCCTTCTGTCCTGCCTAACCTTGAGCTCTGCGCTCGATGCTTCAACCACAAGGGCTCTTTAGGGAAAGCATCAAAGCCAAGAGCAGCATGGATCAACACTTTATGGAGAACTAAGGGGCTTTGGGACGTCAGGGAGAGCCCAAAGCACAGCTTGGGCTTCTAGAAAGAGTAACCTGAGGTTCCTTAACACTCCACCCCTTGGGATCACTGAGGGGCCAACAGCTGTAATTAAACAGGCAGTTGTACCAGGCAGAGAACTCACTTCTCTTGGAAGTTCTCTGCATCAGCCTGTAGGGCAGGCAAAGACTCCATTCCCACTGCCAGGACTCTCCCAGTTTGGACCAGAGCTGGTTGCAATCAGCTCCCTGCGGAGCTGACCCAAGGCACTCCTGGCTGGCTTCTCACAGGGAAGTGGGATCAGGTTCACCTCCACTTTCTTGCTTAATTAAACACAAAGCTTTAAAGCTGCCATTACCTGACTTCCTAATTATGCTCTGCTGAAGCTCCATGGTACTTTAGCTCCCTGTCTGCTGACCTGGATAAGGGGACCCTGAAAAACAAAGGTATTTATAGTTATATTTATGTCTGATAATTAGCAGGTTTCACAGCCTGATCCAGGCTATTCCTAACTTCTCTTCAAGGGATATCATCAGGTCAGTACTATTTAAAGGAGCTGATGTTATCCCAGGAGCATTGCAGCACTTGCCACGCACTGAGAGACACCACAAGGCAAACACTGAGATTATGGAAATAAGGAAAATCCATGCATCCCAATGGAATTGCCAGTTCCCTGAAACCAGCACGGAGCACCTACATGGCTTTGCTTTGTCCCCCTGCCGATTTTCCCTGCTGCCATAGAAGCCCTATACTGCATATTCCCAGGTGCTGGGAGGCAGGAGGCGATGCCAGGGTGTCCCCAAACGTGGGACACTTCCCGGTGATGCAGCGCACTGAACCCACACACAGAACGTTCTGGAGGCTGGGCTGGGGGGTGGAAGGGGTGGGCAGGGCAAGAACACACTGTGGGATATTGTGAATAATTTGCATCATGTGGATGCAGGTGTCTGATGGCTTTTATTGTCTGTTCTTGTACCACACACTGACAATTGTGTAATTTTGCAATAAAACTTTTTTCAATGAATCCCTGGTAGCTGGAATCCCTTGTAGAGCAAAATAAACTTAGGGAGGTTCCTTGCAATCCTTAAATCCAAAACACCCTAAAGTGGCAACTATGGACAAAAATTACTCAATGCACAAGATGAATTCCTATAGCAAATCAATCACGAGAAAGGAATGCTCTTAGCAGCTTTTCCTTTCACTGTTTTCTCCTGAAACTGCAAATATCCAAAAACTTAACTGCTCCACAGGTAAAGGACCAACTGCCCCGTCCTGCTGGGCCATTTAGCAGAATAAAAACTGAGCTGTCAGCCACAGGGACCAGCCTTCCTGACTCTCCAAGCCAAAGCTCCTCCAGCTGGGATCCACTCTGGGGAAATAAGAGGAAAAAACTGCAGGCTAAAGATATCTTTCCCAAGTGGAAAATCCAGCACTGGCAGACCCTAATCCATGTTCTCCCACTGCTGGAAAGGAATGAACCTTCTGCCACTCAGAAGCAAAACTAAAGGCACAGACACATCCCCTTTTCCCTGGGCAAGCACACACAGCCCTGTGCAGCTCCTCCCACACTGGAAAAGCACCACGAGTTTCCTAATTTTCACTAAATTGGAATGACTGAAGCCACCTCCAGCACCAACCACAGCAGGAACACATCACCATGGAATAGCAATATTGAAACGAAGGTAAAAGCTTTCCAGAGTTCCTAAGTTCATCCCAACCCCAGCTCATCTTCCAGGGCTTTTGTCCAAGGGAAGCACCCAAAAGACACAGGGAACTGAATGAGCTCCCTTCCTCTTTGGGAGCTTTTTTAAACAGCTCAGGGTGGTGGTAACCCCAGCCAAGACACATGGACAAGGTGTTCAGCTCACACTTGGAGCCACAGCTGCTCTGGGCACCCTGTGCCAGGGCCTGCCCACCCTCCCAGCCAGGAATTCCATCCCAATATCCCATCCATCCCTGTCCTCTGGCAGTGGGAGCCATTCCCTGTGTCCTGTCCCTCTATCCCTTGTCCCCAGTCCCTCTCCAGCTCTCCTGGAGCCCCTTCAGGCCCAGCAAGGGCTCTAAGCTCTCCCTGGAGCCTTCTCTTCCTCATTACTTGCACAGCTCTTGACTCCAGCAGTGATCAGCACTGGGAGAATTAACAGGGTAATGGACAAGGCTGGAGAGCTTTCAGTCAGGAAAAAGTGGAACAATCTCCCAAAAATCCAGCCCTCCCTGGGAGGCAGCAAGAGAGATTTCTAACCATCACCATTTACCAGTGTCTTTAAGAATTTAGAGACAACATACAAAACCAGGTGTGACTTTTATTGCTTCAGATCTTCCACTTTCACACATTTCCTGCTCCTACGATCTGGCAGAGCTGCATTGTCATATTTTATATTTTCAGATCATTTCCACATTCAAATTCATATAAAAATTAATATTGGTATTAGTCTAATATTTCTATTAACTATTTAAATCTTTGCACTGAATGGTGCACACAGAAACCTGAAATCACTGACACTCTAAGAAGGCACATCTTGTTTCTGAAACTCAACCAGACTCCCAGGTGTGCCAGAGAAGCTGGGAACAGCAAGGCCAAGGCTCCCTACAGACCAGTTTGAAATTCCAGTTTCTAAGTTGCCAGCCTAATTCCTGCAGAGCAACCTCCTAAAAACAGAAATGTGGATGTGAAAGCTAGTCCTAAACAACAAAGCTTGCATGCAACAAACAGGCTTTGAATTCCTGAAAATCTAAACTCCTTGATCCTGCACATGTATTATCTCCTAATGATGTGCCTGTCTCTTCCCATTCCTGCACCACTTCCACCAGATACTCCCACCTTGCAGGTCAGGACAGAAGGTTTGAAATCCTGAGTGCCACTTTTGCTCTCACCTCACAAATCCACACCCAAAGGTACCTGACCCTAACAGGAGCTGCAGTGGCCTGGATACTGCCAGAAAAGCTCCCCCTTCTGGAAGCACTGGATAAGGGACTGGGATGGAGGGAACAGCCACCAGTACTCCATGGAGTGTGTGTTACTCGTGACTCTCTAAACGGGATTGCTGCTCCAGCTCTATCTATCACAGGTATCAGTGCTTTATTCCCACTTTGTTTGGATCAGGATCTGGTGAAGGTCACTCCAGAAGGGGAACACAGCAACAGAATTCCTTCCACACCAAAGGTGGGAGCAAGGTCTTCCAGGAGTACATCTTGAGGGAAAAAAAAAAAAAAAAAAAAAAAAAAGAAAAAGCACCTTCACAAACACTGCCTTTTGTGATTTTATTAAGAGATGTTTTCAGGACAGACAAGCTTCTGGTTGCAGATGTTACAAACCCTACAACGAGAAACAAAACACTCAGTGAGCTGGGGGCAAACTCTTTTCCACAGCCATCATCCTATCCCAAAGAAAGAACAAACCAAGCTTTCCAATGAACTGCATTTCTCATTTCCTGCATTTTGGCCAATGATCCCCATTTTTCCCATTGAGGCAGATCTTGCCAGACTCCTTGGTAAGACTTCAAACTGTGACAACTTCCTTATAAAAGCAGCCTACAAACTGTTCTCACGTGGCTTCTAAGACTCTCCCAGACTGGATCCTGGGGCAGGACAGGATGGATATATGAGGAATACATTCTCTGTGCTGCCAGCTGCACACTGGTACAACATCAACACAACCAAGGCACCCAACCCAAGTCTCTCCAGCGGTAATAATGCAAGGCCTCCAAATCCATGCTGTATAACACAACACGGAACAAGGCACGTGGACAGATCCACCATCTCCTCTCCAGAGGAGTGTTCTGAGCTTGAACCCTGTCCCCTTTGGCCAGTGCAATGCTCAAACCCAACTCTGGTCACTGTGCTGGGCACAACACAGCAGCCTGACTTCCCAAAATCCCAGCTTTGTGTTTTTGGTGGCCTGAAACAGTTTCCACATGGATCCTCAGCACACCTCCCCCCACGGCCCCCAGGCACTTACCCCTCAGGCAGTGGGCACTGGCTGAGGCATGGCTGGCTGCTCTGGTTTGCCACCTTTCTGCTCTGAAATGGGGGTGGTGGGCAAAATCTCCTCTTTGGGTTCCACGATGCTGACGTGGTCTGGCAGAGGCTTTTTGGGGCCAATCTTTCCACTGGGGTCCCAAGGCAACATAATCTTTACTTTGATTCCCAGTACTCCTGCAGAGAGTGACAGGACAAGGGAGACACAAAATAGATCAAGAGATGGGCACCAGGGTTACAAAATATCTCTCTACACATTGAAGATCTGCTGACAACATTGTAACACACACATGCTACAGCTTAAAAATCTAATTACTGTGACTTTTTATCACTGTTGTAAATTTAGGCAACTTAAAGTTGGATATTCAAAGTTGTTCAACTCACTGCCTTGGCTGACTGCAGTTCTACCCTCAACTCATTCTAAGCCTGGTTTTAAACCCTGTCCTCTTCCTCAGCTCATTTTTCCATGAAATTCCACTTTTTTTTTTAACATCCCTTCTCAGACAAATGCCTCTAAATCATCCAATGAGCAGGACACCCTGGCCAAGGCAGCCTTAGCACAGCACCACAGAACGTGGCACAGAGCAGGCTGCAATGACACAAGGATGTCCCTTCTGACTCGTCATCGTATCATCACCGAAGGGAAGGTGGAGAACAGCCCTGGGCTGGCATCCCTGCACCAGGAGCTCTGCAACTGATTAACACAAAGCCAGCCAAGACACACAGATCATTTGTGTTTCACCAGGAGGGAGAACAAGTGGAAGCAGGTTTAGCTGGGAAGACTGACTGACACCTGTAGCACCCCTGTTCTCTCTGCCCATCCTGAGGAGCCAGGAAAACCAGAATCCCAAATGCCAAGGGCTCTTGAAGCCAGGCAACAGGCACTTCTGGAAGTTACCACCAGCCTCAAAGGCCCCAGGACAGAAGTGAGAGCATCTGGAAAATCTACAGCCACATTTCTAACTGGAAACATTCAAACCCCATCAGCAGAGAAGTGGATGACCTGGTACAATCACACTGGCTGCTCAAGGCCCCTTGGCTTCCCATTCCCAAGTGATTTCTACTTTGGATTTAATGTTCAAATCCCACAGTGAGAGCTCAGTTGCAAAAGCCCAAGCAAACAGGATTTTCAGAGTCTGAACCATCCACAGCAGCAACTGAACTATTCTGTGAAATCAGAAGTGCATCAAAACCATGTGAGTTTCAACCCAAGGATGCCAGTCCTGCCAGTGGGAAATCTCCAGCCTGCAGGAACGGGATGCCAGGAGCTGAGATTTTTGCAGCTCTAGAGAAGGAAGCTGACAAAGCTGCAGAGGGCTCTGCACGCCAGGCACTCACCCTGCCGGAGTAGGACGTGACGCACGGCTGTGTCCACGTAGTAATTCACCGGGTCCCCACTGTGGATCATCAAGCCATCCACAAACTTCATGGACTTGGCCCGCTGACCTCGCAGTTTGCCGGACACAACGACCTCACAGCCCTTGGCCCCGCTCTCCATGATGAAGCGGAGGACGCCGTAGCAGGCTCTGCAGGGAGAGGACAGCCAAGCCATGAGCCCCTCTGCCAGACCCACGGGGCTCCCTGGAGGAATTTTAGCACTATTCCAACCTCAGTTTCATGTGTCAGCAGTGCAGCTCCCATCCCTTCTCAGACAAATGCCTCTAGATCATTCACTGGTGACGGGAGGCTGCTGCTGGAGGACCTCACGCAGCGCCACAGAACGTGACACGGCGGAGGCACCGCCACCAGAGCCACCCGCTTCTGACTCGTCATCGTCTCATCACCGAGGGGATGAGAGCAGGGCCACTGCCACCTGAGCCACGGCACAGCCACAAGGCCTCCAATGCTGTTTGCCTCACTCCTCCAACACTTATTCCCAAAGGAACACATCCAGCTTTACGCCCCACAGACAACCTGCAACCAGACAGACTCAATGCTCCAGAAGTAACTGTGAGCTGAAGTTTCAGCGCAGCATTACCAGGTTAAACCCTCAAACTGCAGAGGAGCTGTTTTTTGGGCATGGTACTGGAGTCCCACGCCTCCCCCAGGGGCAGCTGCTGTACTCACCTGCGCACAGCCAGCCCTCCCAGGAGCTTGTAGCGCAGGGACTCGGCCTGGGCGATGGCACACAGACCCCTCGTGGCCACCTTCTCGGCGTAGAGCTGCACCAGAGAGAACACAGGGCTCACACGGGGCTCTGTTCCGAGCCATCACAGAGCCACAGCGTGCTGCAGCTCGGAAGGTTCATCCACTTCCACCCCTGCCATCAGCAGGGATCTCTCCACTGGACCAGGCTGCTCCAGCCTGGCCTTGAACAATTCCAGGGATCCAGGGACAGCTCCTCTGGGCACCCTGTGGCAGTTCCTCACCACCCTCACAGTAAATTTCATTTTTATTTTAGCATAACATAGGAGTTTCATTCTACTCTTCTCCCTACATTCAGTCCAGTTAATCCTTCCACACTTACAGGCAGCAGCTTTATCCTACATTTCTTTCCCTATCTAACATGATCCAGCAGCACCAGCCAAGCTGGAATAAATGAGCACCACCCCAACACACACATTCCCTCTCCCTCCCTGATTTGGTTCAGAGCAAGATTTCATGGAATAGAACTGCAGAATCCTTTGGGTTGCATGGACCCTTTAAAGGACCCTAGTCCAACCTTCCCCTGGGAAAACACCCCTAACATGAAGGATCAAAAACAAATGGTGTGAAAACTTCTGTTTCTCAAAGATCCTTCTGCAGCAGAGCAGTTTCTTTGTAATTCATTTAGTATTTCAGTGCAGGACCATTTCTGAGGCCAAGTAACACATGACCCAAGTTATCCTGAAACCACCTTTCAGCTGCCACCATAAATCCATCTGCACCACCCAGTTCCTGAGGCAGTTTTACCTCCACGCTTCCCTCGGGGAACCCAAACCTCTTCTGCACCACAGCCGTCAGCTCCCGGATCCGGCGTCCCTTCTCTCCCAGGACATTCTGAGTTCTGAGGGAAAACAGTTACAGGACAAGTGAGAAAAGTATCCCCAGGAGTGAGAGTGGAGCCACCCCAGAGGGCTTTCAGAGCATCCCAGCTCAGGAAGGCTGAGTTACCTGGTGGCAAGGATGATAATCTCAGTCCTGGTGGGAGTGACCCGGACTTCCACTCCGGAGTATCCATCCTCAGCCAGCTCCCGAGTCAGGAACTCGTTCAGCTCTGCTTTGAAGATGCCATCAGCGACAAACTAAAACACAAACGGACAAAGTCAAGGTCTTGTCACATTCTAAACCTGAGTGCAATTCACCTGAACTCCTCCTGCAGCCTGACAGTCTCTCCTGACAACTCTCCCTTCCTCTGAGAGAAATCCGAGAAAACTCTCCGTTGGAAGGGACCCATAAGGAACACCAAGTCCAACTTTTACAGGAACAGCCCAGGAACTGAACCCACAACCTCGACTTTACCAGCACCGCGCTCTGTTCACCTCAGGGCGCAGCAGTGGGGAAAAATGGAACCCCCTTCCCTGAGTTTCTCAGGAATAATCCACTCCTAGCACGAGCCCACACCAAGCACCGCCTGACCCACGGCCACTGCTCGCGCTGGGATCACAGCCCTCTGCTGCAATTCAGGAGCAATGTAAGGGAAATAATGAGTGGGGTCGCATCCCTTCCCCAGCCCCACGGGAAGCTCTGCCGGGACTCCTGACAGCCCAAACCTCCCTCTCTTCCCAGGACAGGCAGCGTCCGGCGCCCCCCGGGGCAGCCGCCGGCCGCAAACCCTTCCCCCTGGAAAGCAAAGCGAAATCCCAGCAATTCCCGGCTCCCGGCGCCGCTCCGCACCTCCGCGCGCGGCCACGGGGAAGCGCCCGCTCCATCCCGCCGCCATGTTCCCCGCCGGGCCCCGCGCCGCATCCGCCGCCATCCTCCCCCATCCGCCGCCGCCGCCCGCCGGGAGCGGGCCCCGCGGGCGGCGCTATATCCGCCCTCCGCCGCGTCCCATTGGCTCGCCGCTGGCACGGCGGGGGGAGAGCGGGGCACGATGGGAGATGTAGTCTTTGCCACGCCGCCATGTTGGCGAGGCCTGAGCCATGCGTACGCCCCGGAACAGCGTTAAGGGGACACGGGAGTCAGCAGTGTGTGGAATAAAACAGATAAATGATAATTCACCCCGGGCTTACGCCTGGAGACCTGCTCTGCCCAGGCGTTGCTGTCAGAGGGCGCTCTGCTGTTATCCAGGAATCACAGCATGGGCTGGATGGGAAGTGACCTTAAAGCTGATCCCATTCCACCCCCTGCCATGGCAGGGACGCTTCCATGGCTCCGAGCCCCAGTGTCCAACCTGGCCTTGGACACTGCCAGGGATCCAGGACTGCTCTGGGCACCCTGTGCCAGGGGCTGCCCACCCTGCCAGGGAACAATTCCATCCCAAAATCCCACCTAACCCTGCCCTCTGGCAGTGGGGAGCCATTCCCTGTGTCCTGTCACGACACACTGTTTTACAGTGGTTTGGGCATTGCAGGGGGTTACAAAAATAACAACAATAGTGGGCAGAGGTGATGCAGGGCCTCTAGGAAGCGCAGATTTAAAACGCATTTTATCACGGACGTTATTATGGTTTGCACTTGGACCTGATGATCCCGAAGGCCTTTTCCAGCCTAAGGGATGCTGTGAAAATGCCCACAAGCGCAGCAGGAACACGAGCGAGCAGCACAGCACAGGCTCCCGCTCTGCTCCGGGCCGGGAGAAGCCTGCATTACCACTAGATGTCAGTGCAGGCGGTTTCCAGGCTGGGAAAAGCCTTTCCAATGAATAATAACCAATAAATGAATGCCCAGGGATGCGCTGGGGGATGGCGGAGCATCCCACGGAGCACTTGTCAAAGGCAGGTGGCAAGGAATTGCGTCCCCGCTGTCAGCAGACACCTTTGTCTCCCTTTTGGTGTGCCCCCAGCCCAAGATTCCCTGTCCCACAGAACATCAGCCTCTGGAGAGGTGTCCAGCAGCTGGGGATGTCTCTGTGCAGGGATTTGAGCCCTGTGAACTGGGGGTCTCAAGTAATTTTTCAGGCTGCACAAACCCCACTCTGCTGTTTTCCACCATACTTTCAGAGCAGAAAATATCTGCCCAAGATCATCCATTTTTTAGGCTGAGTTTACCCAGGAGGGGCTCACCCAAAGTATTTCTGTGTCACACAAAGGCAGCAAAAGGCACAACACGAGCAAAAAGCCTGACCCTGACCCGTGTCCCCTTTTCCATGGCCTATTTAGGACAAACTGTGTCCTGTCAGCACCCAGGGCTGGAGCTGGGCACAAACCAGCTGGTGTTTGGCACCAAGGGAATGTCCCCTGTCCCCCCAGACGTGGCCTGGGGGCTCCAAGTGTGGCCTTCACAGCTGGGGACATTTCAGTGCCTTCCCCAAAGAGCGGTGTGGGATTCCTCCCTCAGCATCAGCCAGCTCTGGGTGATGCTCCAGGGGCTGGGAATGGGTTCTGGGCTAGCTGGAGATGTCCCTGCTCACTCAGGAGGGTTCCATTAGCTGACCTTTAAATGTCCCTTCCTACCTGAGCCATTCCCTGCTTCTGTGAGTTCACCCCTGCTCCATCCCTGCTGAAAAGGAGGCTGGCAACATCCCAAAAAAAGCTGTGACACGCCTGCATCCCTCTCCACAGACAGCTCAGGTGTGGTCCAGCAGGTCCCAGTGCCTTCCCAGGCCCAGCAGTGCCTTGGATCTGCAGCAGGCCTGGGATTATCCATAAATCCCATGGTGAGTGATGGATACTCAGGTTCCTGGGTCCCCCAGCCCTGCTGTTCCCCATTCCCCACTTCTTTGTGGAGCCTCACCACCAGCACAGGAGCTCCTTTTGTCCCCAAAGGACGTGCAGAGGATGGAAAAAACTTTGGGGTCGCTCCAGCCAGGACCCTCCCTGGCTCTGGGCACATCCCTGGGCTGCAGCCCCTGCTCTGGCAGCACCACTTGGATCTCCTGGACCGAGCAGGAGCAGAATCAGGGCTGCACGGGAAGGATGTCACCCCAGATGTGACACTTGGCAGCAGCAGGAGCCCCCCGTGCCCGTGGGGAGGGCCTGGCAGGTGCTGGGAGGTGGTGCCAGGTTTCCTCGCTGCGGGAGACGCGGCTTGGAGCAGGTTTGGGAATGAGGAGCTGCCCTGCCTCCCCCCAGCTCCATTCAGGGGCCAGACAGCAGCATGGTTTATGGCAGCTGAGGGCCGTGGCACGGGCTCAGTTAATGCAGCGTGCCAGCGGCTGCTCCCCGGGAAGCTGGCTCCTGTTCAGGGCAGCAGGAGGGGCTGGCAGCCCGGGCAGGGAAAGGGCCAGGACAGCTTTCCCAGCATGATGGCACGCTGCATTTTGGGATACCCCCTGCTTTTCTGTGGGCAGGGACAAAAGGTGCCATTGGGAGAGAGTGTCCTGCCTGGGAAAGTCCCCGACTGCCACTGCTGCTCCCAAAATAAGGGAGATCCTGCTGGCTCTGCAAGAGGATCAGGGAACAGCCTTGGGATCACCAAAAATACAAACTGGTACAGGCAGAAGCACAGCCCATTCCTGCTGTGGTCCTGCAGCTCAGACACCTGCAGGATTTGGGGTGACACACTGGGTTCCACTCACGCCAGGCCCTATCCCCTTCTCTGGATATGCCTGAGGATTTTGGGAATCTCCCTTCCTGTTCCTTATCATTTCCTAGTGCTCCAGAAGGATTTGGACAGCTGCATTTCAGTGCAGGAACCAGCAGCCTAGGACAGAAATCCTCCCAAATCACCTTCCCTACGACCATCAGAGGCACTGCAGAGCTCATGAATTTTCCCAGGGAGTAGCTGTGGAAAATGAAACCCGGGGTAGAGATGGACAAGATGAGATAGTTTGCATTAAATGAATGGAGATGGGTCCTGGGAGGCAATTTCAGAAGAGATAAGATGAATTGCAAGCACGAGTTGTAAAGCATTTGTAAAGTCTAACTCAGCCAGGAATTTTACTGCAGGAGCTGCTGTTTCAGAATTTACTGCTGCAGCTGGAGCAGCTGCTGCTCACGCTGTGTAAACCCCTCACTGAGCTCCTCACCCCTCCCTGGCACCTCTGGAAATCTTCCTGAGAAACTCGTTCTGCCTTCCCACAGGGAGCAGCCCTTGGGAGTGGGGAGAGATGGAGGGAACAGGGCTGGGGGGACAGGGAGTCAGCGCCACATTCACAGGTCTTTTGTAAACATTTCACACCTGGCAGGATTTACTGTTCTGAGGGGGAATAAGTCCAGCAAACCTTCTGGAGGCAGGGGAAGGTGGCAGGATCCTGCAGGACAGGGGTGGAAGAGGGCACCGTGTGTCCAGGCAGAGACAGCTCTCAGCTGCCCCAGTCCCATCTCCTTCCCTGCAGCTGGAAAAGTGGGATTGAAACTCAGGCAGCACCAGCTCAGCTCCAAGCTAAGGATGAATAACTGCTCTGGAAAGGTGTGTGGGACCCTCCAGGAGAATTCACACCTCCGAGGACACATCAGAGCTTGAAAAGCAACCACCAAATGGGCGAAACAGAAGCTGTGCCCTGGAAGCGGTCTGGATTCCACCCAGGAATTGCAGCACTCAGCAAGGTGTTAGTGAAGCTCAGTCTGACCCAGCAGCCAACTCGATTGTAATCCCAGCCTGCCACCTCCAGCACATCTGATAAATTGTTGGCAGTGTTTCAGCGGCTGCTCCCAAACAGCTCCGTCACCCTGACACCTTCCTTTGGGCATCTGCCCCGCTAAACAGGATTTTACTTTGCTGCCCAGATTCACTTTAAGGACTTTAAGGAGATTATGAAACAATTTAAACTTCTTTTAAAAACAGGAAATGGAGGAAGGCTGCTCAGTGTGCTGTTGAGCTGGGAATCCTGGGCTCATTCCTATTTCATGAACTGGCAGAGGTCATTCCAGCAGCTCACACCCGGCCCCACGGCTCGGGCTGAGGGATGGAAATTGAGACTTTAATGGGCATTTCCAGGAGAGCAGCTTGCCCTGGCACTGTCACCCGAGAGCCAGCAGCTTCAGCAAGTGATTCTTAATCAGTTTTCAAGCCCCAGGAAACAGGCTGAGGGCAGGAGGGGATGCTTTGCCCCAGCACCACATTTTGTGATGATTTACAGGTGCACTGAGGTACGGCTGGTGACAAAGGCCATCCCCTGCTCCTCGAGGTGGAACTGCTGACATGACACTCGAGGATGCAGGGACAGGACAAGGGGGAATGGCTTCCCCCTGCCAGAGAAATCCATGGAGCCATCCACGTGGGAAGATGACACCTCCAACACGGCCGAAGAGCACTGGGGGCAAATACCACGGAGGGAACTTGGTGAGGCTGCGAGGCTCAAATCCCAGAGCCTCAATCCCAGGTTTCAGCTCCCTGCTGGCACAAGGGCAAGCAGAACTGCTTTGCCAGGCTGAGCCCAGGTGCTGTGGCAGCAGGGAGGGAGCTGCTGGTCCGGGAGCAGCCTGGCAATAGCCAGCTCCGTGCCCTCCCTGCCCTCCTGTCCCCTCTCTGCCCCAGACACGCAGGCGGGCAGCAGCAGTGATAAACTGGCTCTTGGTCCAAGCACAAGGTTATTTTCTAGGACATTAAGCAGAATCCTCAGATGCCAGCTTGCAGGGGAGCCATGAAGAGTGACAAGACACCTGACCAGAATGCAAAAGCAGAGCTGCAAACTTAACACCTTTTTTTTTTTTTTCCCCTTATCTGTTAGAAATAGCTTTAGAGGGGAAGCTCAAAGCAGCGTGAGGGGCTGCTGGCTTTAGAAAATGAGCAGTTTCAGCAGAAATATTCAGTGACCACCACCCAGAGAGCTCTGATTTTTGGTATCTCAGCCATCCACATCTTAAATTAAACATTCAAGCTGCAATGCAGCCCAGTTGTTTGGCAGGGGCTAATAAAAACCTGAAAATCTTTACCCAGCCTGTTTTTCTGTAGGAATAATACCACTAACATCCCAGAATTATCTCCATCTACGTCTGGCTAGGACTCCAAACCAATAAATTGTCTCCTCACCCTCAGTTAGCTCGGTCAGGTAATTTTGAAAGCAGCAGCAGCACTTCCCCACTGTTAGGGAGAGCTGCTCTGCCAGCTGAATTAACACGAGATTCCCTCGTTATCCCAGAGCAATCCCACTCCAGCAGTGTCCTTGGGGAATAATTTGCACTGACCTCAACAATGAGGGAATTGGGAGTGCTGTATTTATTATTACTTATGTTCATTGAATTTAATATTTGGATTAATATTTGGAATGAAATTTCTGTTTGGAAAGAAGAAAAAAAAATTGGACAAAAACAAAACTACCACTTGTTTCTCTGAAAAAAAAAAAATAAATAAATAAACCAAACCCACCCTTTTTAGAAAAACATTCCATTTTGGATTTCCCTCCTGCCACTTTCATCCCTGGCTCAGCCTCAGCTCTGATGTCCCAAGCACCCCACGAGTGCTCAGATCCTTCCACAGAAATTCCTGACACGTCCAAGCACTCACTGCTTCCCCCCTCTGCCCAAAGGAGCTTCCCTCTGCAGGGTCCTTCTCTCCTGGCATCCTGTTACTGGCTTTGTCACCTCCTACTGCCAGTGATGTTCTCAGAACCCCACAAATCCTTTGGCCACATTCCCCTCTTTTTCCCTCCTCCTGCTGTCACACAAAGCATCCCCTCCTCGTTTTTAAGGACAGCAATACCTTCTGCCATCGAATTTCCAAGAAAAATGCCAATTCTCTTTAAAACCTCACAGCAAAACCTGCAGCAGGAAACCCTGGGAGCACGAACAGGGTGATGGATTGGAGCTGCTGCCTCCTCAGAAACCAAGATGTTCTTATGAAGTGGGATTAATACCACAATATACATTTTTTTTAACCCCATAAACCTTATTTTTAAACCATCAGCTTTTCATGTCTCTTCATGCAAGTTTATTCTGGGAGTTAATCCAGGGTTGTTGCTGTTTTCCAGACAGTGCCCTCCCTCCATCCCTTCCCTTTGCTAATCAGAGGCCCCAGTCTTAGAGAAATTAATTAGTGCAGTAATTTGCCCAGGACACAGAGGAGAAGCCGAATTTGTCCCACTCTGCAGGATTCAGCTGAATAAAAAAGACAAATAGCTGTGCTGTGGGATTTTAAAAAGCTGCTGTCAGCACTCCCAATGCAACCAGACCTGGAAATTCATTCGTCTTTCACTAAACAATGCAAAAAGGAGAAGCAATTACAGTAGACAAAACTAATTACAGCAGAGCTGAAGCACAGCTCACAGCACTCACTCTTCAATCTGCATTCAAAAAGAAAAATCCAACCCCAAAAATCCCTCCATCAAAAAAAAGGTGAAAATCTGGGAGTGGAAAAAAAGCAATTTTGAAATAGAAGGGGCACTTCAGCATGGCACAGACTGGTTTTTGGAAGGAGAAACCTTCAGGTGATGCTTGGCAAAGAGGATGCAGGGATTTGTCCAGGAATGATGCCAGTGGGGGGAAAAATGGTTCCAGCTCCTCCTCAGTGGGGCCCATTCCATGTTCACCTCAGAGCCAGGTGAGTTTTGGGTGGATGTTTGTTAGCTGCCAGAAAAACCGGGGCATGGCGTTAATAGTGCCAAGGGCTGGGGTTAAATCTCCAAGAGCTGCACTCCACGATCCTTGGGGGTCCCTTCCAGCTCAGAATGTCCTGGGATCTTTGTGGAGCTGGCACACTCGTGGCTGAACAGCTGCTCCTTCCATAGTGAAGACAGAGCACCCCAAAGTGAGGTTATCCCCATTTCCTGATGCTCACAGCACCCCTGCCTGACCCAGAACACTCTAGGGACATTCACACCTTTGGGTGAAATGACAGAAGAGAATCCAAAGCCTCCTGTAAAGCCCATTTAATCCCTGGCCATGGTCCAGGCTGGCAAGGGGCAGTGACAGCTTCTGAGAGAGGCAACTCCTGATGCCCAGAGCTGCAGGACTGCCTCCTGTTCCCTTTGGATACCAGCTGGGAAATCCAGCAGACAGCAGAAGGGAATTTCAAGAATCACTGCTTAGCACAGAGACAGGAAAATGGATTGCAGGGAGAGAACCTGAAGTGGGAAGAGCAGGAGGAATGGGATTGGGCTGTGGATGGATGTGGCAGACACCACCTCAGGCCTCATTCCCTGGGGATGTGGGCCACACTTGGGATTTGAAAGCCTCCACAAGCCCTTTCCAACACACAAAGCTGCCCTGGCCATGGCAGAATGTTGTTTTTCTCTGGATCCTTAAGGAAGTTCAATTTGAAGCCTCGATCCTGGAACCCCATTCCTGAGTCTCCATGGCCACTGCACAGCCCTCAGCCCAACACTGCTTAGCACAGAGCTTCTCCCTGCCAGAGAATCATCCAGGAAAATCCTTTCAGATCATGGAGTCCAGTAATTCCTCCAGCACTGCCAGGGCCACCACTGCCCCATGTCCCCAAGTGCCACATCCACGTGGCTTTAAATTCCTCCAGGAATGGGGACTCATCGCTGCTCTGGGCAGCTGTGCCAATGCCTGAAAATCCTTTCAGCAAAGACTTTCCCCTCATATCCAACCTAAACCACCTCTGGCACAACTTGAGGCCATTTCCTCCTGCCCTCTCATTCTGTTCCAGGATTCTCTACATTTCCAGCCTGGAGAGGAGAAGGCTGGGGCGGAACTCTTCAATGTGCAGCAGTACTGGAAGGGAGGGTGCCAAGAGGATGGGGCCAGGCTCTTCCCAGCAGTGCCAGCATCCCAGACTTGAAAAGCCTCCACAAGCCCTTTCCAACACACAAAGCTGCCCTGGCCATGGCAGAATGTTGTTTTTCTCTGGATCCTTAAGGAAGTTAAATTTGAAGCCTCGATCCTGGAACCCCATTCCTGAGTCTCCATGGCCACTGCACAGCCCTCAGCCCAACACTGCTTAGCACAGAGCTTCTCCCTGCCAGAGAATCATCCAGGAAAATCCTTTCAGATCATGGAGTCCAGTAATTCCTCCAGCACTGCCAGGGCCACCACTGCCCCATGTCCCCAAGTGCCACATCCACGTGGCTTTAAATTCCTCCAGGAATGGGGACTCATCGCTGCTCTGGGCAGCTGTGCCAATGCCTGAAAATCCTTTCAGCAAAGACTTTCCCCTCATATCCAACCTAAACCACCTCTGGCACAACTTGAGGCCATTTCCTCCTGCCCTCTCATTCTGTTCCAGGATTCTCTACATTTCCAGCCTGGAGAGGAGAAGGCTGGGGCGGAACTCTTCAATGTGCAGCAGTACTGGAAGGGAGGGTGCCAAGAGGATGGGGCCAGGCTCTTCCCAGCAGTGCCAGCATCCCAGGAGATGCACAGGGACCTGTCAGAATCCCCCTCTCCTTGTGCTGCTCCACCAAGCAGAGGGATTTCCCACCTCTCCCTTCTGGTATCACTGCAGTGCTCTCTTTCATTTTCTGGCTGAAATGACCTGCAATGCAGAGGCTCACTTGCTGCACTGATCCTGCTGCCAGATCTGTAATCCTCAATCCCCCTGGGGAATGCCTGGAGTAGGAAACCACTTGGCATGGCAAGCACGTCAGCATTTTCCTGGCTGCATTTTTTATTGTCTCTTTGCTGCATCCCTGACTTCAGTTAAGTTTTCTTCCCTTTCATCCCCCACTTTCTCCAGCCTCCCCCAGTGCCTTGAACTGAGGTCTCAACATCCCTGAGCTCCCCCATCTTGGACACACCTATCCAGGTGTGTGGGGACAGCACATTTACTCCATCCATCCCAAGGTTTTCACGTGGGGCAACAGATCTGCAAATGGAAAAAACGTGGGGAGACAGAACTGTTCCCTTGGCAGTGGCATCCCTCCTTCCTGGGAGGCTCCAAAGGCTGACTGATTGAGGTGGATTCCCTGCTAATCCTGCCCCTGCCATGCTGGGATTTACAAGTTATTAATGGTAAGGACCTTGCTGGAAAAGCAGTGCAAGCTGCAGAGCAGCCAGACTTCCAAGCAGCAGAAGATGCTTTATTTAGAGAAGATGGTGCAGTTTTTGTTTTCTTTTTTAATTACTATCAGCAGTGAGAGACATTTGTGCTAGAAGGGAAAGAAAACTCACCCACTCACATTGGTTCCTTTTAATATTTCCATAAAAGAAACAAAAAGAAACCCTGGCACAATTTGGAGTAAACATCACATTGTTTACCCCATTTCTTCTACCCAGTCTCAGTCCTATTGACCTTTTGAAAATAACTGAATTTTAGACTGGTTTGGGATGGAAGGGATCTCAGATCACCTCATTCCATCCCTGCCATGGCAGGGACACCTTCCACTGTCCCAGGGTGCTCCAAGCCCTGTCCAGCCTGGCCTTGGACACTGCCAGGGATCCAGAGACAGGGATCCAAAGCCACAGCTTCTCTGGGAAGCTCCCCACCCTCACAAGGCAGGATTTCCTCCTAATACCCAATCCATATCTCCATTCTTTTAAAGGCAAAATCTGGGAACCAAAGCAACAGAGGAAAGCCTGGTTCTAACAGATCCTGCTGCTGACTTGCAGGGACCCACATTTCACCCTCTGCACTGGAGAAGTTCCCCAGATTCCTTAACTACTCCCTAGTTAAGAGAAGGAGAATTTCCAAGCAGGAAATAGAGCCCTGGAGCCTCTGTGCTTCCTCAACACCTCTCTTTGCCTCTGAGTGGTCGCTGTGTGCTGCTCACACTGTGGCACTTCAGGGACAAGAGGCTTTCATGGAAATCAGTTTATGGCAATGAATGATGGGGATCACAGCACATTTCTGTTGGGTCTGTTTGGGAAGGAGAACAGGTAGAGGCATGAAGGGGGTCTGTTAAAAATGGAAGGAAAAAACGTGCTTCTGCTAGTGGATTTGAGGATTAAAATAATTTTTAAGTCATAGAGGTGGTGAAAAGGACCCCAAGCAACAAGCAAAAAGTGAAAAGAAAAGGACAGAGCTGTCAAAGCAGAAAGGCAGGACAATAATTCTTAGAGGAGCACCATGAATCCATATAAAAAGCAGGAAAAATGGGATTTCTCAAAGGAAGAGGCAGCAGGAGCTCAGGAGGAAAAGCGAAGACCTGAGCAACAACTCAGTGGGGAGACTGAAAGTGCAAAAAGATCCAAGCCCACAGCAAAGTGCTGTGTTCCATGAGGAAAAGAGAGCCTCCAAAACCAGGGAGCACGTGGAAATTATGGATCATGCGGCACCTACTAGCTGTGGGAAACTGGGATTAGCCCAGCAAGGAGGTGGTCACTGACAGGCAGCTTCTGAGTGCAGTGAGAAAATCCAAGGTGGAAATGCAGCCCACAGAGGGATCCCAGAGCTGGAGAGGCTGGGAATGCAGTGGGAATGCTTCTGGCACAATTAGGCAAATCAAGCCTATTAAGGGACAATCACTCTGAAGGGTTGTTATCAATCACTCCCCTCGCTTTCTTTAGGCAATTATCCTAATTGCATCAAGGCTATTAAGCAATTATTTTGATAACTGGAGCTTTTTTGCTGGCTCTTCGTTCTTTGGAAACGTTTTGTTCTTTATATAAATGCCCCCTCCAAAAGATGTTTAAAGCTGATTTTAAGGATGTCCTTTTCCCGAAGCACAAGATTCAAACTTCTGTGTAAAAGCACCAAGTCCCTCTCAAGAAAACGCTGATTTTTAACCCTGGGTTTTCCCTCAAACCTCCCCACCACCCAAATCTCCCAGGGCACCAGGGATTTAGTTCCACTTTTTTATTATTCAACTTTTTATACATAATAAATACAAACTTTTTACAGCCAATATAAAGAAAGCATTTGCACTGATGCTTTCAGGGTGTACTGAGCTGTACACGATGCGACGGCCGATACACGCCCTGTATGAAGAAATCATAGTTAAAAAGGAGGCATCTTTTTACAACTTTTCTTCCTTTTTCTTTTGTTTTTTTTTCTTTTTTTTTTCACTTTTGTTTTTTAAATAAAATTAGCAGCTCTTACAGAAAATATTTTAAAATACAACTAAAGAGACTTTTAAATAAAAATTTTCTGGATTTTTGAAAGTCCGGGTGTGAAGGACACAGACCTGTGTCCTGGCCAAAAGAATTGAACATGAAACTGGTGAAACTGGCCAAAAGAACTGAACACGAACATTATGGCAAAAACTTGGTTTTCTTCTGCGTTGTAAAGATCTCAAAATATTTGCAAACAGTTAAACCTTTTTTTTTTTTTTTAAAAACTTTTTAAACTTAAGAATAAGTTTGATAAACACATAAAAAGACCTCAAACAGATCAACAGGACAAGAGGTGCAAAAGAAGGAATAAAATATGGAAAAGACTTCATTGGACAGTCACTGATTCCATAACTGATCCATGAATTGTTGCCCTCAGACAGCCCCACTCTTGGTTAAGGATCCCACTGGGAAAGGAGACTGGCAAGCACTGGATGTCTCAGAGACCCAGCCTGGGCTGGGGTTTCCAAGTATGTGCAAAGTTTATGATAAAATCTTGTTAGGTGAGTCGTTGGGTTTTTGTTGTAAATGCAGCCTCAAAAAATAGCCCTTGTTAGTAAACTAAAGGTTGAAAACTTACTGGCTTTGAGAAAAAACCATGAAGACACAAGAGAACCCACAAACAGCTCCAAACCCAACCTTGGGATGCCTTTGATCTGAAGTTTTCATCTGATGGAGAATGCTGACAATATTTTAGTCAGCACCCAAGGCAAAACCTGCTTTCATCCAGTTTTTCCCTCTCCTCCAACCGTTCCGCTCCACATTCAACTTCAGAATGTTCCTTGCCCTTTTCTCTCAAAAAACCTAAATCCAAGCTCCCTTTTCAGAGCTCTCTGAGGGAAATGTGAAACTCTTTTCCTTTCAGTTTCTTCCCTGAGAGGAACTGGGCACATCTCGGGCACAAAGGTGGTGTGAAGGCAGAACCCGGAGCTGCTGCTGGCTCCCTGGCTTTGGCTGGTTAATGGGATTGGGGTGGGAAAAGGCTACAGGGCCATCCAATGCAACAATAAATGCATGTAAATACTCTAAATGGAACTGCTAACTCTAGAACTCAGGTGGTTTGATGACAAAGATACACTGCTAACGTTGGATAATAAAGTACACAGCAATAACTGGGATAAGAGTGACCCAAATGCTTTAAAAAAATAAAACAAACCCAACAAAAAAAACCGAAATCCCCAAAATCTGCTAAGAAGAAAAAAAAAAAAAAAAAAAAAAAAAAAAAAAGAACCTAAATTTCAAGACCCAAAAAAAAAAACCAAAACCCCCAAAATCTGCAAAAAAAAAAAAAAAAAAAAAAAAAAAAGAAAAGAAAAAGCAGCTCAATTTCCAGATCCAGACAAAAATGTCACTTGCTTTTTTGCTTTTCTACCCGTTGGTTTCTGCTGTGGAAGAAGATGTTGCTGCTGGTTCAGCACCTCCATGTTAGATCCTCTATGAGTAAATGCACTGAGTAAACACAAAAATCCAAAGGCAGAATGTTCAGCTGTGAATCACTGACAAGGGGAGCACCCATGGAATGAACACTTTTGCTTCTCCAGGAGATCATTTTCCCGTCTCTTCCTTCCTGCAGGGGGATTCAAGAGGAGCCAGCCTCTCCTTTAGACTTCTTTTTCTGTTCCCTTTTTCATTCTTCTGATGAATACCTGATCAGGCAGGTGATGCTACTGGAAGGATCCACAATCTTTAACACATTCCTATGGCAACAGTAATATACTGTACTAATGCACAGGAGCAAAGGATGCTAAGACTAAGCTGCATGAACGGGGCTCTTTCTTTGTCTCCACACCAAAATGGAGCATCTCCAGCCAAGAAAAAAAGCCAATCTTGGCCTGTCTTGGTTTGTGCTAAGAGAAGAAGAATGATGTAGAGAAATCCAAACAAACAAACAAAAAAAACCCAAAAGGCACAAAATATTCATGACTGTGGGAAGGAATCCGCCAGGTCACTGCCACATAAAATCCTCCCTATCGCTCGCTCTAGTCCAAGTCTTCATCATGCAAAGGTGCCTAAAAACGAGATTGACCAAAAGCTGTGTTTGGCCTTGATTGTAGCACTACTAATTAGCCAGTCCCCTCGTTACACCAGAGTGATTTCCACGTCCTCGATCTTCTCCGTGGGCCGGCGGTGGTGCTGTGTCGGGGGGGGTGGAGCTGCTCGCACCTGCAACATTCAGAACCAGCCTGTGACTACCCCAAAATGGCCAAATTCCACCAGAAACCCCTGACATTTCCTGCACTGAGCTCCAGGGTCACCCCTCGAGACGATGCAAACAATGATGTTGTGTGTCCAGCGGGATGCAGCTCCAGTGCTGCCCAGTTCAGCCATCAGGGATTTTCTTTATCACCTGTCCCAGATTCCCTCCAGGGTGCAATCCCAGATTTATTCCATGGATAAGCCAGGATGGAAACCTGGGAAAGGCTCATCACATGCTGAATCTGATGGTGCTTTTGCCTGGAATTTCTGTGGAGTGGGAACTGCCAGGATGTTCTGCTGCACCTGACTCACTGATACTTCATCAGTCACTGACCTCAACAACACACACCCAAAATGTGACGCTGTTCTCACACTCTGCCACATCAGGCATTTTTGCTCCTGACAGAGATCAACTTTAGCACCAATTTTTAGGGGTTTTAGGACACCATTTCAGAATTCACCAGACTTGCTCTGGAAAACATGAACTGTGGAGCAATCCTGCACCAAACCGCCCAATACTACCTCAATATTCAGAATATATTATTTGAATATCCAAAAATGCTCTTTTTCTGCAACCTCGTTCACTGAGAAGGCCAGGAAAAGACAAATGTTATGGTTTAGTATCATGTGGTTTAGGGCTTTGAAAACCCCAAAACTTGATTGTAAAGTTAATCGTAGAAGATGGACTTTGTCAAGTTTTAAGTGATTTAATTATTCCCTTCCTTTTCTGGCAAATGTCCTTTTTCTAGGCAGCAAAGACAACACAAAACCCCCATCATTAGGAATCGTGAATCCAAGCCCCTCAAACCAAAGGGGGTGGAAATAAACAGAATCCCAAATATGCAGGAAACTTCTGGAAAGCAGGAACTGTATAAACCACAGGACTGATCTCTTCTGTCACTGACTCCCCACCTCTTTTTCAGCTCTTTTTAGAGGCTGTTACCCTTTGAATATCAATATTTTGTACTATTTAAAATATTATTATAATATAATATTAATATAATAATAGAATATTTAATCAAATATGTTATTAATAAAACCCACAGGATTTGCTGGTCACTTACAGGCCGCAGTTTGCCATAGGAACTTTCCGGAGGAATTCGTGGAGGTTGGGAGAATCCAGGGGACTCTGAACCAAAGCTGTTTTCTGAGGGAATAAGCAACACAAAGAAGCCCCTCAGTATTGCTGAATTTATACTGTAAAAATGTTCATTTTTTTTCTTTTTTTTTGCCCCTCTGAAAGGTTTTTAAATGAAGCCTTTACCCAAAATGTTTGCGAATTTCTCACCGTTCGTCGACGGAGACCTGGGGAAAAATTGGGATCCTCTTTTATCCGGGCTGGGATAGGGACTGGTGGGAGGCTGGTCATACAGAGGCAGTGGTGGCAGGGAGTTGTTGGCCTTTGGAGTGGGGGATACCTGTGCCAAAAAGAGGGAGAAGCTGCAGCAAATCCTCCTTGGCACATTTAACACACACACACACACACACACCGGTTTTTCAACCCGTCTCTACTCCAGCAAGTTCCCTTCGGAGGAAAAGCAGCTGGCAGGGAAATTTGGGAAGGAAAGCCAAGGTATCCAACAGGGATCCAATTTTTTTAAATCACATGTTGCCACTGAACAGAAATTTTCAGCCTCTCCAGGTGATTCAGAGAGGCTTTTTAAAGGTTATTCGAAACAAAAAGGTCACTCGGACAAGCGGGATTCACATGGAAGTGTTGGGATCACGAGCTTTATCCCCACCCAAAATGAATTTAAATGTTCATTTTCGTGGTGTTCCTAAATAAAGTTAAAAAAATACGAAAAAATTCCACTGTAGAAAACATGGAAGTGCAGTTTCTACCTCCAAACTCCACACTGGAATGTGTCTGATCTTCTAACACGATATAAGGATTATAGAACTATGCTGTAGAAATCAGGACATTTCTGCAAAAATTACTGTAATCCAAAACTTGGCAGTATCCTGCCCCTCAAAACTGAGAGCATACAGAACAGATTTAAGTATGAAAACACTAAATTAGGGCTGAAAGAACCTGTAATTCTCTTTTTGCCAGGTTGTGTCTGACATCTCAGTCTCTCATAAATTAATGACAGGAAGTAAACTGCAAATTTTCCTTTGATTGCTTTCTATCCAAATATCTGCCTTTATTCACAAGTTTGCAAAACTACATCACTTGACAGTTATTAAGGTTGGGTAAGAAACTAAAATGCAAGCACTGAGGGCTTGGGTTGTTTTTTTTTTTTCTTAAATTGGTTCTGATTTTTTTTTTTTTCTTAAATGGCTTCTGATATTTTTTTTCTTAAACTGGTTTTGATTTTTTTTTTCCCTTGAAGAAGTGACAGAGCTTTCCAAATAATGAACCAAGCCAACACCTCTTTCCATACCTGGATATCCCCAATCCACTGAGTTTCTCCATTCTCTGAGGCCGTGAGCTCTTCAACCAACACCGAGGGGAAGACCCCGACGCGGCCGTTGAATTCTCCCTCCCAAAAGCCATCATCATCCTGGTTTTCCTTGTTCAGGATGCGGATGATGGCTCCCTCTGGGAAGGACAGCTCGTCATCTGTCTGCCCCTCGTAATCATAAAGTGCTTTTACAAAACAGACTGCAAAATGGAAAAGGAAAAACCCAGTGAGCTAAGAAAAAAATGGAATAATACACCAAGTTTGATAGCTGGAGCTGGTGAATTTGAAGTTCTTTTAAAGATTCTATTATTGCTGAGCCAGATTATTTCAGTTTTCCTTAATTTTAATCTCAGCTGTATGAGCTGAAGAGGTGAATTATGCAGATTTAATATGAGAGAGATAATTACTGAGAGAATTACTGGGAATGGCTGTGTTCAGATATGGGTCAGTCTCTCTCTGCAACTCCCTGAAAGGAGGTTGTGGCCAGGTGGGGCCTTTTCTCCCAGGAAACCAGAGATCAGACAAGAAGAAATGGCCTCAAATTGCACTAGGGGAGGCTCAGGTTAAACTTCTTCCCTGGAATAGTGATTCAACATTGGAATAGGCTGAGAAATGGTGGAGTTCCCATGCCTGGAAGGATTAAAAAATGAGCAGACTTTGCAACATGGTGGGATTTGGTCAAAGATTGGATTTCACGATCTTGGAGATCTTTTCCACCATTAATGATTCTATGACTCCATGAAATCTGGGAAACTGTCCCAGACTCAATATCCAGAGTGTTTCCAAGAGCCAGCTTGATACCCTATGCATTTTAAAGTGGGATTTACCATTGGAGTCTCCGTTGAGGCTGCCTGGCACCAGGTCAGCCTCCGTGGAGTTGTTGGAGGTGTGGGATCGGGAGTCCAGCGCAGCCAGGGACTGGAGCATGCTCAGGAGGCTGCTGGAGGTTGGGAACTGCAGGTACTTCTCTGGCACATATCCCACCTGTCCTGCCTTGTTCCGTGCCTGTGAACCAACAACAGGAGCCATTCTCTGCTTGGGAGCACTGCTCTGGAGAGAATCCCAGCATTGCCTCCCATCCCAACCTCTATCCTGAAAGAGTTCATGGAAACAAGCTGAGAAAATGATACCTTGACCCAGTCTTCCATATCTCCATCTTCTATGACCTCCAGCACCTCGTGTTCCTCTATGGTCAGCTCATCTGGCTGAGAAGCCTGGAATGTGGGACAGGAAGGATGGAAAAGGAAAATGGCTTTGAGGGCAAGGCATGGGCAGTGGAAAGAACATCCTGATCTAGACTTTTGTTAGAAGTGATGTTTGTCAAAAAACTGAAAGCTTGAACATGACTTAAAACATCCCATTGAAGGTTCTGCCATTCACAAAAGCCCTTCCCCCTGAATCTCACCCCATCAGAAAAGCAAACCTCAAGCTCCCAAAGCACATTTATTATTTGTTCTTATATAATTCATTTTTCTAACCAATTTAAAAAAATCACTCACCTTATAGGAATAAACAACTTTGCAGGTGAGAGGGTAATTCCTAAGAGTACCAGAAGGACTAGAACTGCTGTCATCAAAAACATCCATGCTGTCTTCAAACTCTTCACCTTCTTCCTTTTCTGCATCAGCATTGACCTGGTAAAACAAATTCCAGTTGGCATTACAGCAGCTGCTAAAAATTGGTGAAGAAATAACAATAAAAATGAGCTGGTTAATATTTTTCAATGTGTATTTTTAATGACTTATTGTTATTGAAAATAACTCAGCTGGATTTCTTTGTTCAAGCACAAGCACCTGGACTTTTAAGAAGCACTGCAAAAGATTTTGGAAGCTCCAGCTCAACTGCTGGACAGTTACAAAATCAATTTTTCATATAATCTGTGACTAAAGTACTTTGGAGATGCCAACGCAACAGCACAAAAAACAGTTTATAGGAAAAAAGGGAATTTATGCAACTGAAAGATTAATGTACCTGCAACCACAAGTTATTAAATGAATCTGCAGTGGAAATATTTATAGTTTAAAAAAATAAACCTCCACATCAACCTGCTAGCTGGTGTATTCCACACAACAGATTTGCTGCAGTTTATTACAAAAATTCTTAAGAGACAGGAAGATTTGTAAAAACGTGCTATAAAAGTTTAAATAAAACCTGAAGTCAATGTGCTGGAAAAATACAAGTTTGGGTAAGACTGCCAGGAGCTGTGCTTTGGCCTCGTGCCCGGGTTATGTTTTGAAGAAATAACTTTATCTCATGTGAAAAATGATGAATTATTCCATGAAAACAGCTCTGTGAATCAAAAGGCAACACTGTTATGTAGAGCCATCTTCCCTGTGTTTATTCCTATTAATTTGGGAGTGAATCTGGTGCTCCCCAGCACCAGAAAAGTGAGAGACTGATAAAACAAAACAAAACAAAACAAAAAAAAACCAAAAAAAGGTTAAGCTGAGCCTACCAATTCCCTACACCAGCTCTCTGACAGCTTTGCTCTTCTAGGCCTGGACTAGAAGAGCACGAAACTTCATCACGTTCTCACTTAATTAGTTTTTATGTTACTATTTCCAAATAAAATCCTTGCAGTTCTGGTGATTTTTTCTTCCTCTCTAACTCTCATCCAAGAGCAGTTTGCCTCCATCTATCCTTCACGGATGTTGGGATAACCAAAAAAATTGTCCTACAGCTGGGCAATGCTTTGGGAGATCAGCAACCAACCAGAAATTGTGGCAAATCTGGGGTTTCCCCTCCTGTTTCTGTGCCTTTTGCTGTGCATGGTCCCAGCAGCCAGGGCTGACATCCAGCTGGGACATCATGGAAATCAGCAAATCATGTCTAGAAGGTTTGGGCAACATCTGCTCCTGCTTTTCTAGCACGAGCAGGAAAAACACGCCTTCCTTTTCAGCATGGGGGCTGCTCTCAGCTCCTCAGCTGGAATCATTTGGGAAGCAGGCATGGAGAGGGAAAACAGGAAACTGAGGGGTTGGCTTGACACAGCTCATCCTTCTGCAGGGTCTGGGAAGGAGGATGGCACCAGCAAGGAATCAATGTATGGGACAGAAGGACACTAAAGGTGTGGGACACGCAGCAAACACAGGAAGAAATGCAGGGGAGGTGATCAGAAAAGCAGATTATATCAATGAAAAAATTATGGAAATATATATATATATAAATATATATATTAAAAATATATAAAAAACTACTGTGTTTTGTTGCCCATATGCACAGATGGGTCCTGTCCCTGTTCCCTGGAGCACAGCCCGACCCCCCCGGCTGTCCCCTCCTGTCAGGAGCTGTGCAGAGCCACAAGGTCCCCCTGAGTCTCCTTTTCTCCAGGCTGAGCCCCTTCCCAGCTCCCTCAGCCCCTCCTGGGGCTCCAGCCCCTTCCCAGCTCTGTTAAACACTGCCCATTCCTCCAGGCTGGAGTCAAAGTGCTGCTTGTTACAAACTGCAGTAATTCCTCTCAATTCTGGCATAATTTTGGTCCCAGCTCTAAGAATTCCATCTCTGGGCTGTCCCTGTCTGGCCTGCCAAGGTCAACAGAGCCTTTTTTAAATACAGGAGCCTACGTAAGTGTAAAAGGGGAAAATGAGACTCAGAGCTGAACCTCCCAGGCTGTGGCACTGCCTGGGACCAGCACGGGGGGCTCAGCTCCAGGGCCAACTGTGCCAAGGCTGGGGACACTGGGAATGGGGGACTGGGAGACTGGGAGCAGCCCAACAGGCACAGAGGGAAGTTAAAGGAGGTGGAGTACAAAAAGAAATGGAATAAAATCACTGTTTAACACAGCTATGCAACAAATCCTCATCTACCGTGACCAGAGAGGATCTGAAGTGAAAATCAGCACAGGAATTCCTCTGGGATTTTGGAGGGCTGACACTTGGATCTGCACACTTGGAGAGCTCAAGACAACATTATAAACTATTAAGGAAACTTCAGAGAAACACAGGCCCTGGACACTGTTGTCAGGACACCTCAGGGATCCAGGGGCAGCCACAGCTGCTCTGGGCACCCTGTGCCAGGACCTGCCCACCCTCACAGGGAGGAATTCCTTCCCAATATCCCATCTGTCCCTGCCCTCTGGCAGTGGGAAGCCATTCCCTGTGTCCTCTTTCCAGGTCCTTGTAAATAGTCCCTCTCCAGCTCTCCTGGAGCCCCTTCAGGCCCTGCCAGGGCTCTGAGCTCTCCCTGGAGCCTTCTCCTCTCCAGGGGAGCACCCCCAGCTCTCCCAGCCTGGCTCCAGCCCTGCAGCAGCTCCGGGGCCTCCTCTGGAGCTGCTGTATCCCACAAAGTCAGGAGCAGCCCCTGGAGAGATCCCCCAGCCCTGGGCAGATGTTTCCCCTGGGAATCAGAGATCCCCCAGCCCTGGAGAGATGTTTCCCCCCAGGAATCCGAGATCCCCCAGCCCTGGGCAGATGTTTCCCCCTGGAAATCCGAGATCCCCCAGGCCTGGGGAGATGTTTCCCCCCAGGAATCCGAGATCCCCAGCCCTGGGAAGGGGTTCCCCCCAGGAATCCGAGATCCTCCAGCCCTGGGGAGATGTTTCCCTAAGAATCCGAGATCCCCCAGCCCTGGGGAGGGGTTTCCCCCCGGGAATCCGTACCAGGTGCGCGGAGCCGTTGTTGGTGACCGAGGGCAGGCTGGCCCAGCGCTCGTTCTCCAGCTCCTCCATCACCTGGTTCATGGCACTCTTCAGCCACGTGTCCACGGACACCCCGATCTGCTTCAGCAGCTCCAGCCTCGCTTCTGCCTTCAGCTTGATGATCTGGGGGCACAAACACACACAGAGCTCAGAGCTCCTCAGGGTCCTGCCCTGCCCCCTGGATCCTCTGACCATCCAGATGGCTCCCGAAGCTGCTCCCTGTGGAAATGAGCCCCACTCCTCATTTCCTCTCCTGGTGTGAGCCAAGACACAGGCAGTGGTTTTCTGGAGGCCCAGCCAGTCCCACCAGTTGGTGTTTTTCAAAATATTACCTCTGAGTTTATGCCTGCTCCCAATTCACACCCTTAAGTAGCTCAGTGTAGCTTTGAAGTCCAACAACACTGTGCTTCCCAAGGTTTTTACAATGAGGAATATCCACAGTGCAGACCCTTCCAGGTGGTGACTAAGCTGGATGTGAAACACAAATAAACCTGACAGCATACACACACACCAACACACCAACTCCCAAGCGAGGCTCTTTTCCACCAGCACGTGCCAGAGATCACAGGAAACTCATTTGTTATGGAAGCACAATATGTTAATAATTCCCAAATTAAGTAAGTATCGCACTCCAACAAACAGTTTCAGGATTTTTGTCTCCAGAACAGCATGAAAATGGAGGTTTTCTGACAGCTGGGTTCACTTCAGCATCCTGGCAGGCTGGCTGGCCGATGGAGCCAAGGATTTAACAAATTCATGGCAAAGCACCACCCTGATCCAAATTAGTTCACAGTCTATACAGGAGGGGTGGGAAGAGCAGTGGGAAGAAATTCAGGATTTCAGCAAGAGCAGATTTGCATCAAGAAGTGGAGGGCAAACCCAGGGATAAAATTGAAGGTATTTTTGTCCAGACCAGCCCTCTCAACACCCCCCTGCTGCCGTTGCTCATCAGAGAAACAAAAATCAAGTGATTTCCCAAAAATCCTTCAGTGAGTCACTGATGGAGGCAGCAACAGAAACCCACTGAACCACCCCAGAATTCTTCTCACATTCCCTTTCACAGCACTGGTCATTTTTAGCAAGTAGCAAAGTTTCATCTCCTTTCTCTCCCTCCCAGCCCTTCCCACAGGGATCTGAAGCACCTCACTGCTTCAGATCAAGCCCTCAGCATCACTGGGAATCCAAGCAAAACCAGCAAAAACAGGTGAGTTCAGGCAAAAATTAGAAGGAAGTTCTCTTTCCAGTAGTGGCTGAAGCACAGCAGAATATGCAGAATAGGTGTACAGTGAATTCAAATGCCAATGGGTGCCAGGTAGATATTTATCTCTTACACAAATCCTTACTCCATACAAAATTTTGTGTTGAGCTGAAGTGATACAGGTATTTTTCTCATTTTTGGCATGCTGCTGCTCTTACAGCATCAGAGAATCGTATCTTTCTACTAAGAAACTAAATCAGAAAAGAAATCACTAACTTTATTAAGCTGAACTCATAAAAATGTTTCCATTTTCACTTAATTTGTGAAGATGACTTTAAATCTGTCTCAATCAAACCACTTCTGAGAGACTTTATTTTAAATTCTGCATAGCAGAAATGTGATTTTTTAAGGAGTAGGTCAGTTGTAAAAGGGAAATTTATGATGTCAGATGAAACCTCATATGGGTACAGCTGCATGCACACACTCTGCCCTGTAATCAGGGATGGAGAAAGGAGGATGGGACAACTTTGAGAAGTGTTTCCCACGGGAAAAGCCACAGACACTGGGCCACTTCTTCATGCAAGGGGTCTCCAGGTGAATGATTAACAGTAAGTAGTGTTCAGAGAGCTGAGAAAAGGAGGAAACATTCAATACATTAATGTGCATCCCTTCTCTCCTGTTCCTAAGCATCCAAGATTTCCAACTCCAGCCTTGGAACTGCACAGGGCAGGGAGAACAACCTTGTCAAAGGCAACTTATTCACAGAATCCCAGAATGTTTCGGGTTGGAATGACCTTAACATCCTCCAGTGCCACCCCCTGCCATGGGCAGAGACACCTTCTGCTATCCCAGGGTGCTCCAAGCCCTGTCCAGCCTGGCCTTGAATATATAAATATATATATATATATATATAAATGTATATATTTACTTGTGGAGTGAAGTAGCTTTCCCCTAACTTGCCTTTACATCCTGACACCCATTTATGAGCACTTTCCCTATGCCTCCACCTAGGAATTGCTCAGCCCAGTTGTTTTTGTTTACCTCATTATGCAATTTCCAATTAGGCTGAGTTATGCCACAGCCATAAACAACTGGTCCAGGCTGCTACAAACATCTGCAGTTGCTGTTAGTCCTCGCTCTGCTGTAGTTTGTTTGTACAAATTGTGAGTTAAAATAAACAAGCTGCTCCAAAATCCTTGAGTGGACTTGACAAGAGGTTTTAATTCAATGTACCCAGCAAATCCAATGGAGTTCCCCTTCCTTGTTTACACCCAGGAGCCTGAACAGTCAACAAATGTTTGTTCCAAACCACAAATGTTTTGAGTTTCATTCCATTGCAGACAAGCCATAAAAGCACCAGAAGCATTAGGTCAGGCCTGCACTTGAAAGTTATTTACAAGCTGAGACTGTATTTTTACCTAAATAATTATGCTGGTAGACCAGAGTTAACAGCTTCCTACCTGTAGGAAAAATACAAATAAAATACCACTCAGGAGCAGAACTTTATCCTGCTTCTCACACAGGAACAGCTACACATTTAAACATGGTTTAGTGGTGGCCTTGGCAGTGCTGGGTTGGACTGGATGATCTTGGAGTGCCCTTCCAACCTCAATGACTCTGTGCTTCTATAAAGACAAAACATTTCATTCAAGCACCACTCCATCTGAACGAGCTGGATTTGATGCTTTCATTATGCCAGAATAAAATGTTAAGTAAGAAGGAAACAGGGCAACAGTGGTGATTTCACCACATTGTGTCTCAAACTTCTCTCCAAGTCTTGTTCCATTGAAAGATCATCACATCAGAACCAAACAAGGCTTTAATCCTGGTTTTCCCTGCCTCCCACTGGAGTCCCCAGGGACACTGGGGGCTGAGTGACCTCCACTGACAGACTGGGAAACATCTTCAATCAAGTGACCCCTGGCAGTCCCAGCAACTCTGAGCATCTCCAGGAAGGCAGCTGAGCTTCCCAAGCCCAGGAATGCTGGAATCCAGCACTGGCTCTGAAATCTGGGTGCTGCCCAAATTTCATTGTTAGGAAATCTCATTGCAGGACAAACATTTTCCTGTGTAACAGCGAAATTGCTGTTTACAGCCACCAATTACTGGTTAATAGCTGAGGACTGGGGTATTTTTACACTGATTAAAAAAATCATCAGCCACCCACAAAATGTACAAACTCTTCCGGGGGGTTCCTGCTCCTCTGAGCTGTTCTTTCTGCGGGGAGGATCTAAGAAGATGAAAGGAAAAACCACCCAAGTTTTAGAAAATATAAACACTGTTATCTATTCCTCACATACCTGACGTTGCTCCACATGGAAGATGCAATATTTTTGTTTATTTACTGTTCCAGTCTTAATTAAGCAATGGTTTTTTGACCCACAGCTTACTCAAGATGAAGACACACAAGTGCTCTGCAAGGCATGGAAATGAAATCCAGCAGGAACATGACAGAGCTGTTCCCCATCCCCAGGAGAGAAAAGGGCTGGAAAGAAACCCAGAGTTCCTTCACATCCCACAAACACCTCGAATCCAAGTCCTTCAAAAACATTTATAAAGGTGTTGGGGTAAAAACCACACAGAAATGCAGCAAATGTTGCTCCTTCAATATTCTGGTTTAGGTTTTTGTTAAAGCCACTTTTAAATGGATTTTCCTGAAAGCAGAGTTGCTTTACCTGCCATGGCTTTCCAAGGTGCAGAACAAGGTGCCATGCCCAGATATTTTTCTCCTGAAGAATTCAGATTTATTTCTTTTACACAAAAGTTGCACTTAGGAGATTGGTCAGATACTAAAATCAGATTAAATTAGGATTATGAGGAGACCCAAACCACCTTCTGCGAGAAAAGTTTTACTCCACTGCAATATTTTTTCACTGGCAGGAAAAACAATCATAAAGGAATCATTTAGGGTGGAAAATCCCTCTAAGATCATGGAGTCCAACTGTCCCCCCAGCACTGCCAAGGCCACCACTGACCATGTCCCCAAGTGGCTGGACACTCCCATTTGGCAAATTCTTTTAGCCAGGAAGAAATCAATGTGGAGAGATTCTGGCAAAACGTTCTGGAAAGCCATTATCTTTATTTCTGTCCCCATTTAGAAAAACTTTTTGTTGAAATTCTAGGCTTTTTAATTGAAAAAGATATTAAAATTATTTATTTATTTATTTATTTAATAGTATTAAAATGAAATCATTCTGTTCAGGAAAAGTTAAATTTTGGGCCACTGGAATTAAGATACAGTGATAGGCATGAATGTAAATCAATTTTATTTATAATTAAGTCTTGGAATGCCCTAAACTTCTCAAAACCCAAAGTGAGTCTTATTCCATGTAGTTCAGTTTTAAATTACAGCCTGCTGTGTTTAAGTAGGGGTGTATGAGGAAATAAACCAAAAAATCAACTTGCACTGCCCTGCTGGGGTTTGGGGTGGAAAACCCAAAGCTGTGGCAAAACCACCCCAGCCAAAAAGCCAAATCCTGTCCAACACAACTCACCTAAAATCTGGATCCTTTTTCTGCACCAGGTGGGGAATTAGCTCATAAATTACATTTGCCACCACAACACTGAGTTTCTTTTCTAAGTGGGGGGCTGGGCTGGAGGTTTGTACAGCTATTCCAGGAGTTAATTTATATGCTAAATAATCTGTATGGGCTGAAATGCAACCTGAAGCAAGCAGGAAATGAGGCACTGGCACACATAACACCTCTCCCAAGGGAATTCCAAGGTTAAGGAAACAGAGGGGAAGCTATTCCTGGAGAAGAATCCACTTGCACAGCTCCAGTCCAAGTGGCAAATGGGTTTTTGCCAACCTTAGACACACAGAACATTAAAGATCCCTAAGTATTGAATTTGTAGGGTTTAAAAAGTGGCTCTCAAGCTGTTGGGAGCAGGGCCTGAATGTACATCACCCAAATTCTGTAAGGAAATAGTAAGTGTCTGTAAAATGTATGTATTCAGTCATTATCATGTTTCTCTGCAGCACAGGGGTGAACACTGTTCCTTCATGGAGTGAAAAATGTTATGGACATTGCAGAGCCAAAACATTCAGTAAGACTGAGGCACAGGCTGGATTGGACACCCCAAAGGCCATCACTTAGAAAATCATCCCAGTCCATCCCTGCCATGGCAGGGACACCTTCCACTGTCCCAGGCTGCTCCAAGCCTCATCCAACCTGGCCTGGGACACTTCCAGGGGCAGCCACAGCTTCTCTGGGCACCCTGTGCCAGGGCCTGCCCACCCTCCCGCCAGGAATTCCTTCCCAAGATCCCACCTAGCCCTGCCCTCTGGCAGTGGGAAACCATTCCCTGTGTCCTGGCACTACCCACCATGTAAAAAGTCATTCTCCCCTTCACTAAACTGCTTTCCACCAAGACAGTTTGAAATTCCTGCTCTGTGGGTGTCACTGTGATTCTTCCAGGCCAGTCCTCAATCTGCTGACCTGGAAAGACCAACAGCTCCCACACATCTCCTGCAGGGATGGCACCTGGCTCCCTGCACTGCTCCCCAGCCTTTGCTTCCTGAGCTCAACCAGAGAGGCATTGTACAAATTCACCTTTTGGATGAGGAGCCTTATTCCTGGCAGTGCTCCAGGCCAGGCTGGACAGGGCTTGGAGCAACCTGGGATAGTGGAAGGTGTCCCTGCCATGGCAGGGGTGGGACTAAATGATCCTGAAGGTCTCTTCCCTCCCAAAACATGCTGTGACTGTGACTCCATTTAGTCTATTTTCCTGAAGCATATGGAATTTCCTTTGTTCCCACTGTGACACAACCCAGCAATAAATATCCACAGGCAAATACAAGGAGAGGGAGAAATCAGCCCCCCAAGTACAATTTAGAATGGCCCTACACCTCTGAGCAGATCAAACAGAGTGAACAGCACTGCAATGAGCCTTAACCAGATCTAATCTGGTACAAACACCCTCTGGAGAGCTGCAGGTGTCCTGATGAGGAGACAAAATACATCCCCCTGTAATTAAGTGGGAATAGGATTAATTGCTGTGGAGGCCCAAAGACCTGAGAGCAAATGGGAAACCTGTCCCACCATCCTGGAGAAGAATCCTGTCAGCCCTGGGATAACTGAAATCTTTGGGGAGAGCCACGCTGGAGCCTTTGGTGTGAGAGAGGAAAAAGGAGATGAGGAGAAGAAATCTCCTGTGCTGGCACTGCTGAGGCACCTCCAGTCCTGGGGCAGCTTCAGGATGCTCAGGACAAGAAGGACATGGAGGGGCTGGAGGGTGTCCAGGGAACGGAGCTGGGAATGGGCTGGAGAACTCCTGAGGGAGCTGGGAAGGGGCTGAGCCTGGAGAAAAGGAGGCTCAGGGGGACCTTGTGGCTCTGCACAGCTCCTGACAGGAGGGGACAGCCGGGGGGTCGGGCTCTGCTCCCAGTAAATTTCTGTCTCCAGTCATTGAAAGATAAAGGGATTCAGGCAGTGGGAAAATGGAAAGCTCAATTCATCCCTTCCTCCCTGCTGCTACAGAAATCAAAGCTGAAATCACAGAAGTTCTACTGCAATTACCTGAATTGGGTCAGTGAGTACAGAGGAGCTCCAAGAATGGTTTATTTTCACAAATAATCAGTTTTCAGTATCAGTTCCCAAATTTTTAATTGATCTCCTTTATAGCTGATGCCTGAATTGTGCCACTTTCAATTTGAAGGAGTACCCTGTGGTCTCAGGGTTTGTCTTTATCAAAGTGGTTCAATGCAGCTGGGACAAGGATGGAATCCCTCTGGATCTAAACTCCACAGTGTGTCATTAACTACAGCCAATTTTACTTCTTTGCCAGTGCCAGAGGTACTATCACTCAAAATCTAACATTATTTTAACATTTCCTTTAAAAACAAGCAATCAAACAAAACAAAAAAAATAGCCCCTCCTTTAACAAACCCCACATTTTCCAATTTTAACACAAAAATGTGTGCTCTGGTTATCAGTTACAGTCACATCTGTCATGTGTCACCTGCACAGCAGCACTCTGCTGGAATTCCTAATTTTCCCCTAACTCTAATCAAGGAGTTTGCTCCCTGAAAACATCACAAGGGAAAATAGCTGTTATCCCAGGGAGAAAAGGATCAGAAATAACCCACTGAGCTGTGGATGTGCCAGTCTGAGGGTTTATATTCATCCTGCAGAACACAAAACAATTGGGATTCTCCAATATTTCCTAATCCTGAGCACATTTTTACTCATTTCCCTTGCTGTACTTTCAAATGACACCTGTTTCCACACTCCTGTACTTGTTAAATCCAGTTATCCATAGGGAACAGCTCCTCAGCTCCTCCCAGGGCTTAGATTTCCCTGGATTCAGGGTCTCCAAGGAAGAGGGAAATGAGATGAGCACTTCTATGCCCAATACACCCTAGGAAAAAAAAAAACCTTTACCAATAAAATCCTCTCTAACCAAACCAGAAAGATTTAATCCCAATGAGTTTTTGAAGTTGTCTTCCTCTTCAGAAATTATGAGGACAGAAAAGAAAGGAGAAAGTGGATTTGCAAAGGAAAATGAACGAGTCAAGAAACCAAAATGAGATAGAACAGGTATAAAAACTTCCATAAAAAGAACAAGCATTTCAAGAGAAAAATAAAATAAAAATCTAATTTCTGTCATCCTCACACACCTTCAGATGTGATACCAGAATAAACTGCACAGCCTCCCTACAGCCTAAATAACTTTTTGCACAAATACCATTCCCCTACCCAACCCTCAGTCACTCCAACTCAGTCAGGTGCACTTAAATATGCAGGAATGTTTGGTTTTCACACACTGCAAGGAATTACAATTGCATTCCCAAAGAACAGGTTCTAGCTCAAAGTTTAGGTTGCTCTTCTCCAGGATTTTGTCTGATTTCTGGTCTTGAGCTCAGTCTTAGGGGAGTGGGGACCAGCAGGCCTAAAAGGAAAAGTCATTCCCAAGTGGAAATAAAATCTCCCTAAATTCACTTATTGGCTTATCTGAAAAAATAATTAAACAATGCTACAGTATAAACAGCTTTGGTGGCAATACAGAAAACTCCCACAAAGAGGTTTCCACACCATCCCAAAAGCTCAGGGATAACTTCATGTCTTTAAAATACGCAGCAGAAGAGAAAGAAGTTGGCAAAGATCCCTCAATCACTGAGTTTCATCCTCAAGCACTTGGCACTGGCACCACATTCCCTTGTAAAACAGGGCACGTGTGAAATGTTAGCAAGATAAGGGATGCTTTAATTCCAACACACTGGAAAACCAGGAAAATACACTATTTGTATTAGCTAAAACACGTCATGGAGAAAATAATATATAAAATTCCCACTTCTTGGCACTTTCCCTCTCTCCTAACTCATGTTAGTTCCAGAATGGTTTAATTTGTACCTTTTATAATATTTTGCTGCAAGAACTTTCTCTTTGGCAATTTCTTAGCCTGATTTTATTTCTTGCTGCTGCTTTTATCTTTGCAGATTTAATAATTAACTAAGTACACATATACACAAGTATTCTGGAGTATGGTCTCTTGGAAGTAATTTACTCAAAACAGGTTTTTAAACCACTTTCTGTAAGAATTAGGTTTTAAGAGAAACACATCCTGCATTTGCTTTAAAAAGGGAGCCTGACAGTTCTCCTGCCAGGAGGAGGAATATTTTTGCTCTGTATTTTCTAACCCCTTCACCTGTAAATCACATTCCTAATTACATCAGGTACTCTGAGGTATAAGAAGCGTTTCACTGAAACAATTAGGTTTCTCCTACAGTTTTAATTAAGCAACCCACTCACCCAAAACCCAGCAGATCAGATCCTGCTGCCTGCAATGGGGTTTTTCAGTCAGTGGTCATGAAAACAGTTCACTTTTACCAGCCCAGCACTGGCAGCCAAATAAAAAGTTAATTTTTTCATGAGTCTTAACTCACAACAGATCTCAAAAACCTCTATAACTCTTTTAAAAGCCCCTCACACTAAAATTAGAGATACAAGGATTATTTCCAATGTTTTCTCATCCACAATCAGATTTAGTTTGTGTATCAGAACCCACTACAACAGCACATGGCAGTTCTAGAACCTAAAAATATGAAGTCAGATAAAATCACCATTTTCTGGTATTAATTCCTTCAATCAGAAGGAAATTAGTAAAAAACAATGAGATTGTTTTCCAATCTGTTTCTGATAAAGCCCCTAAATATAGAGATTCTTGACCTTTGACAGTGAAAAATGTAGCAAGAGGACTCACTCTTCATCAGAAGGTGTTTTTAACATAATTTTTTTGATCTGGACTTTCATAAAGATTTGACAAATACCAAACAAAGAAAAAAAAAAATCTTAAAACTCCCTGGGTTTTGATGCTAAAAATACACATTTCCACCAACCAAATGAAGCTGTAACCAAGATCTACCTGTGGGAAGGAAGTGAAAATGCCAAAAGAATTTCCTTTTTACCTCAGCCTTGCGAATGCTCTCCCTGGCTTCATCTATTTTCTGCTCCAGTTCCGCTCGGGTTTGCTCGGACATCACGGCCCCGTGGCACTCCAGCTCCTCCAGGGTCTGCCAGGAACAAGGGAACACAGCACAGGTGCAGTAGGTGCCAAGGACAGGAATTTGTGACAATCGGGTACAGTTTGGATGCTGGGGTTGGCTGACAAAGGTGCATCCCAGGAAATAAAAGGTGATGACTCTAACGCTGCCCTCTGGCCATTCCCTGTGTCCTGTCCCTCCACCCCTTGTCCCAGGTCTCTCTCCAGCTCTCCTGGAGCTCCTTTAGGCACTGGGAGGGGCACTGAGCTCTCCCTGGAGCCTTCCCAGAGATGTCAGAGCATTCTGGATGCTGTTTTTTTCCAGGTGATGCTGTGCTCAGGGGCTGGAATTGTATGGAGGACCGGGAAACTGGGCAGGGTGTGGTGAAAGCACAGCAGACTCCATGGCTGGATTTTTTGCAAGGAACTTTTGTCTTTATTCTCCCTCCTAAAAGACACATTCAACACATTCCAAAACCCAGCTGCCTGATGCCCAAACACAGCCCTTGGCTCTTCAGAGCTGAGCCACAGACACAGAAATAAATTTACCAGTTCCCATCTAATTTTGCCTCTTCGCATTAGATTTAACGGCCAATTCCTCACGGATTTTCCCGGTGTGGAACTGACTTTTGACAGCCACGTGAAGGCAGGCCCCAGGTGAGTCCCTGGTGCTGTCAGCAGCCCCTGTGCCAAGGGATGTGCTTGTCCCAGACCTACCCTCTGGCTGTGGACGATGTTCTTGTGCTCACGGGCCACGCGCGTCGCCCATTTCCGCGCCTCCTTGTTCAGGCTGTGCTCCTCGGTCGTTCCCGTCTCTGACTCCAGCTGTCGGCTCTGGAACGGGCAGCAAGGGATGAGTTATGATGGCCCAGACCTCTGTGTTTGCCTGCAGGGTAACTCTGTGCTACATTTATCAGCCTGGGGTCTTGCTTCTTATGAAACACGGAAGGTGTGACAGGAACTTCCTGGTGAACTTTGGGATGGGACCAGGTTGTGGGAAGGCAACTCCGAAAGCTCAGAAGAATTCAATTCTCAAAGGAAATAGGCATTATAGGAAGCAAAGATCATGGAATCATTGAATGGTTTGGGATGGAAGGAGCTTTAAAAGCCCATCCAGTGCCACACCTTCCACTGTCCCAGGTTGCTCCAAGCCCTGTCCAGCCTGGCCTTGGACACTGCCAGGGATCCAGGGCAGCCACAGCTTCCTTAGGCACCCTGTGTGAGGGCCTGCTCACCCTCACGGGGAACAATTCCTTCCTAAAGATGCAAAGTTTAGTGTGACCAAGAGGCTCATTCTTTGTAAATTGTGATCAAACCACAAAGCCATCAAATATTTCAGTTCAGCGTGACGGTTTCTGCCCAAAAATGTTTGCGTCTGCAAAACAGAGTCCGGAATTTCCAATCACATTTTTGATATTGTTCCATCTTACTCCTGCTTTTGTTGTGTCAATGACAAAAAGTAAAATTGTCCCCCTCAAGAATTTCCAACTAAAGCAAGATGAAATAGTTCTCTGCACTGTCTCCAGGCTGAACACAACAGGAACATTTTCCAGCATGGAATTACTGAAATCATTCCCAATCTTTCCATCATTTCCATTTGTAACAGAATCACAGAATCATCTTCCATTTCTGAAGATATCCAGAAGCCGCCTGGATACAGCCCTGGACAACCAGCTCTGGACCAGACAACCTCCAGAGATCCCTTCCAACCTCAACCAGTCCCTGTGATATTTTTTTTTCCCTGATCCAGACACTGCAATCCACAACCCCCCTGCTCTCCTTTTCAACACAACTCCTGACATAATCCTGCCCAGCCTGTGAGATCAACCAAAAAAAAATCCCTTGCAAATTGACTCAAGAAGAGAGAATACGCACAGAGCTGTTGAAGTGTGAAAGAAATGCCTGTGTCACAAATTTCTCACTCTGTGTGGTTCAAATGACACCATTTTTCTTCATCAGGTGGAGTTTGAAACTAGAGAAAAAGCCCAGAAGGATGAAAAGGTTGTTTAGGCAGGAGAAACCCAAGGTTAGCCATCAGGAAAGGGTAAGAGAGCTGAAAGACATGGAATTATTTTCAGGGTAGCTGGGAAGCCTCCAGCTGTTGCAGAAGAAGAGGAGATGCTGTTATCAGGTATTTTAGCAGGAAAAGAGGAATGATTTGTATCAAGGAAGGATGAGAGTTTCATCATCTACACCAGCATTTGGCACGGACTGGGGTGAAACCAAGAACACCAGGAGGCAAACTGAAGTCATTCTGAAAACAAGATTTTTCTGCCCTTTAGATTACACTGTCCTCAAGGAAGAGACAAAAATTCCTAACTGTTGTTGACAGCCTATCAGGGGATATAATTGAAAAAGAGGCAAAATTGGCTCAGCTCATTATTTGTTCAGTGAAGTTCTTTGCCAAAACTGAACCTGGCCTTTATTCTGAGTGTGTGAAATGCCAGCCAGAGTTATTTTCCAGGCACAGGGAATTGTCAGGCTAGGTGTGGAGCAGCCCAGAGGAGGAAGAGGAGAGGTACAGGCACGGGGCCAGCCCTGGGATGATCAGGTGGGAAGGTGAAGCTTCAGGCGAGGATCTCTTCACCCATCCCCTCAATTTAATTAGCAAACTGGCTTTTATTGAGATGGATTTAGAGAATCACATTCCTTCATTACTGCCTCCTTTCATTACCTCTGTTAAGCTCCTCCATTGTAAACTTGAAGAAAACAACACATGGATTTATTTAGGCACATCCAATCCTTAAGGTAACATTTCACCTCGGTTTTTTCCCAGTTCATCACACAGCTTCTTCCACAGCTTCCACCTGAGCCTAAACCTGAGCAGAATCTTTGACATTCCCTCTTCCCCATCAAACATCTGAGAGTGAAAAGAGCCCATAACATATTTTCAGTGCTCCCACTGCTCTTGCTCCTACTCAGCAGCTCATTTTCATATGGAAAGAATCCAGACTTTTCAGTCACTTGATAATCTTCTCCATTACCCCAAGTGTGATTTTGGGTTTTAGTCTATTTATAATCAAAAGTATTTGACCAGAAAAATGAATGTGGACTTTGTGGCTACTCTTTAAGGCCTCCTAAAAAATAAAGGAATTTTGTAGGATCAGACTTTTATTAGTTATTTATAAAGCAGTATTGCACCCAGACAGACCTCACCCTTGGCCTAAAGGTCTAAAAATAAAACAAAAATAAAAATGTGGCAATGAAAAGCCTTAACTCTGTACCCTCAGGGAAAAGACAGACTGGACAGGAACATCAGGAAAATGAAAACTCAGCTGCCATTAAAATAGGTGAGAAGAAAGGAGCTAAGCCAGATTTATCTGCTGTGGACATTGAAGTCCAAATTGCAGGGAAGAAGGAGGAGGAACTGAAGGGTCTGATCCTGGTTTACTCCACGAAGCTGAAGTGTTTTCAGGCCTGAAATACCTCAATTTAACCTCTCCCAAAAAGAGAGGGAAACCAAACCCAGCCTGCGTGGCCAAGGAATGAAGGGAGAGCCAAAAAACCTGAGCTAAACATAGATGGGCACTCTGCTGCTCCCTCAGGGCTTGGGTTACAACAAAACCAGTGTTTAGTGCTAAAAATTCGATCAGAAAACCAAACAGAAACTTCTGCATGGCTCCAAGCAGCTAAAAAGCTTAGGGGCAGCAATGCTGCTTCTTAAATTAACAAAAGCATCCAGGCTGCAGGCACATGTCACTTCTCCATTTCGGTCTGAAATGTTGGTGCAGGTGCAGGATTTGCCTCCCAACAGGCCAAACTCAGCCTGTATTCTTATTATTCTTATTTATCTGGTTGTATCCAGATGCAGATGGCACAGTGCTGTCTTGAAAGCAAAGACAAAACCAGCTCTTGAGCCTCAAAGTTCCTTATTTTTGTGGCTGAAGCCTAAAAAAGTTCACTTTAGCAAGGCAAAATGCAGGGAACATTTATTGCATGCAAAGCACCGACATGAAACACAGCTAAAAACCTGGCATTTCTTTTAAAGAGAGGTGAAAACAAGAAGTTTCCATGCCAAAGCTGCAGAGCAGCACCCTGGGGAGGAGGAAGGAACACACATGACATTTTTCACACAACTCACTGCTAAACTCAGCACTTCTGAGAAAATCGTGAGCCAACTTTGGGGCTCCTTTCAGTCTCCTGTTGCTGAATTAATTTGATTTTAATTTAGCCAAGAGTGAGCTGGGGCTGGCTCATATCTCAGTCAATTTCCAACATTTCAAACTGGACACTCCTCATCTTTAAAAATTCAGATTTTTTTTGCATAAAGGGGATTTTTTTCCCCCTCAGAATAACAAAAAAGGACTTAAATCCACTATTATTATTATCACATATTTGTTACAATAAGGTAAAATCCAAATCAACCTATTATTGCTGTTTTATAGAACCACATGCTGCTTTTTAAACTAACAAATTTATAATATGTTATTAATACTAGACAATATTATATAAATCTAATAAATTGATGAGGGGGCTGCAGAAGGAAAGGGAACATCAGACTGGGCAGGGATGTTTTGTTTTGGCTTTTTTTTTGTTTTGGTTTGGGTTTTGGGTTTTTTTGTTTGTTTCTTTTTTTGTTTTTGTTTTGGAAGTCTAGAATCTTAAAAGCATTGACTTTTATTAAATATCAGTGATCAACACAGCTTTGTTATTCCTAGGCCTTGATGTTTCTGCATTAAGAACTGCTGCTGCATACAAGAGATGAAAAGCACAACCCTTTTGTTAAAATTAATTTGAATCTTATTTATTTTTAAAGGTTCTTATTGTTCTCACTGAAATTAATCTTGAAATTAGAGTGCAAAGTATTTTTGTGATTTACTTCTATTCTCACCCTCATAATTATCCTCATTTGCCTCAGCTCTCACAGCAGCTGCATTCCCAGCCAATTTTTTCAAAAATCTATTAGGACTAGAAATATGGAAAAATGGCCCTCATTAGGTAATCAAAGGCAAAAAAACCCCCAAAAAAACAAGAAAAAAAACCTTTTAAAACCAAGTTTGACCCAGAAAAACTGATTTTGTGGGTATTTTCAATGCAATATAAACAAATCTGTAGTTCTGAAGTGGCCACTGCTTTCTGGTGCAACTTCTGCTCTCTGATTTTCATTGTTAGAAAATACTCAGAGCTTTGCTTAAATTTTGTTTCCTGACTGCTAAAAGCCAAAGAATTCTGTGTGCTCTCTAAATTAAAATCAGGTGGTGCAAATTAAAATAAAATCCATTAAGTTGGGAGCCAATTCCAGCTCATTATACTTAGGAGAAAATGAGAAATGATCCTCACATTCAACCTAAGTTAAATCCCCAGTAGATCCAAAACTTTCCTTTTTCTTCAGTATCAACCTCAAATATAAATATCAGATTTTAGATCTTATTTTAAGCACAGATGGGGTGGGAGGGATTAAATAAAATCAGTTTTAGACAGGCACAAGATGGGTCAAGTCACAGAAGGAAGGCAGAGCTTTGCCCACTCACACCCACTGATCATTTCTTTATCTGAATGGCTGTAATTCTCCTCAAAAAGAATTCCTAATACTGAATAAAATTAAGTAATTACTTCTTTGTGATATATATTTAGCCTCAAAAAGGTTATACCTAAAACCAGTCTGTTCCAGTATTAAAAGCTTGATCAAATTAAATAGTAACTTTGGTTTTTTTTTTTTTAGGTTTAACTTCAAGAAAGTTGTACTTAAACCTGGTCTGTTCTGGTATTAAATGTACAAACTACTGTAAATATAGAAATATAGGCCCTTTTTATGTAACTTATATAAAATTCCTTCATAGAAGATGCTGAGAAATTCCAAGATGTTCTTCTGAAAAGGGAAATTCATCTCTGTTTTCACTATCTACCCATGAAACAGCCAAGTTACGTGGGGGGGAAACTGCAAAACTTTCCTCTCAACTTCCTGAGGTGTTTTTGTGCAAATTAAGAGGGAAAAAATAACATTATTTTCATGTCACGAAGCAGTGGGAGAAATCAGCTGGGCCACAGCTTTTCCTCATGTTCTCTGAGGAAACAGTGAATAAAAAACAGGAAAAATACCCCAAAAATGAAATGTCAGCTTTTCAGGGCCCTTCTCCCCCCATTCCAGGGACACTTTTGTGTCACCTGCCTCCTTTTCCCACGAGATAACCCTGGGATCAAGGAAAAAGCAGCTTTTCCAAGCAGGAAACAGAGAAAAGCTGGCCAATTTCCCTTCTCTTCTGCCCTGTTCCCGTGCCTTATCTGTGAGCACAGGGCATTTCTGTGGAATTCAGAAATATCCCTTCCCTCGTGGGAGGATGGGGCATGATGAAAATGGAGCAAGGCTCCATTTCCTTGGGAGGATAAAAGTGTTTTAAAAGATTCTTTTCCATTCTCTGCTTTGCTGGCTATAAATCCACGCTGGGAATTCTTTTCTGGAGAGGATTAAAGTTTGCTAGGAACTGATCAATCATTTCTTTCTGAGTATTTTTAGACCAAACCATTTCTTTAAGGGTAAGTGGTTTGTTTAAGGGATATTTCTGAAAACTTTCTTTTTTAAAAATAAGAATTTATGGCCATCAAAATGAACAAAGATAATGAAATCAATTGATTAAATTCCAGCTCAAATACTTTTTTTTTTTTTTAGATAAAGGAAACCTGATTGATGTAAAGCATTTTGAAGTGGTTTTCTCTTGGAGGCCGCTCAGAAGTGTACATTTTGCCTAGAACAACTGGGATTTTTGGGATCAAAACTCCTGGAAGTTGATGGAAAATTGTTTCATTCCTTCCTTTCTTAGGAACAGACCCTTCTGCTCTGACTGTGCATGTTGGGATCATTTTGGAAGCAAACTGGGCTGTCCCTGACTCAAGGATTGCACAGAAATCCTGGTAATAAAACAGAAGTCCGGGATGGACCACGGAAAAGTGGAATTTCCACCAGAATTCAGATCTCTCCATTCAGGGCTCCACATCCATATTGTTTATAACATTCTTCCTGCCTACAGCCCTCACAACTCCATTCCAGTAACACTTAAATACTCTGAATTTTGAGCCCAGTCCCAGTGGATCAGCCTGAAGAGAGCCCACAACTTGTTCTTGGAAAAGGTTCATATTAAACTTTTGATGAGATGTATTTATGACTCTACTTTTTTCCTTCAGTCCTTGGTGTGAAAATTATCATGCACAACACACAGAAATTAAAAGCCAACTGAGAAACCTCTGCAAAACATCTAGAAACAGAACATGTGGCAAAAGAATGCTTGGTGACTGTTCTCCTGCAATTAAGTGTTGCTCCATCAATTAGAAAACCCAATTTCTGACCAATTCAAAAGCCTGAGCAAGACCCTTCATTCTCCTGTACTTATTGATTAAAAATGGGATTGTCCAGGTAGGATCCTCTCAGCTGAGCAGAATTACATGGATCATAAAGAAGCATAATTGAATTATTTTGGGGAAAATTGGTTACAGCCCAAGCAGCTGAAGATTAAAAAGCTGCAGAGCACTGAGGAAATGCAGGAATTCTGCAGCCCAAGGAGGTTAATCAAGCGAAGAGACATGAAGGACCCATTCATTGCTTCCCAAAAATTCCTGGAGTGAGGCAGCAGCGGCAGCACACGTGGACCCCCTGAGCCCACACAAGTGCCATGGCACAGAATCCTGGCATTCCCCACACTGGGGAGTTTACTGGGAGAGACTTCCAGCCCTCCTGGCCATGGGGATGGCGCTCTGGAAAAAGAGCCAAATGGATCAGCAGTGGGGCTGCATTTCTCCAGTGCACTCAGAGCCTGCAGCTCAGACCTTTCCCTCTCACACAGGAGCAGCAACCAATTTCACACAGCACTGTCTTCAGCTGTGAAACTTTAATTCATGCCCCAGCAGATTAGAATATCAATTACAAACCCCCAAATTGATTAGAGTATCAATTACAAAAGGAGAAGTGTGAAGCTGCCCCCCACGACTAACATCCTTAAATTGATTTTTCCTCCTTGAAGTCTCATTGTGAAAAAAGCTTTTTTTTTTTTTTTATTATTTTTTTTTTACCTTTTCTGTTTTATATATACAGAGATTGTGCATTCTGTTGCCACCTGTCCAGAGTGTAAATTCAGCATCCCACATGCATAGGGATAACACAGGGCTGACCAGAAACACCTCCAGGTACCTCTGCTATGGTCATTCTCATAGCACTGACAGGTGAGGGCTCAATCTCCACCAGCTGAACTGCATTAAAACTCTGGATGCAGGGAGTGCACAGGGATGAGAACACAGCAGCAAAGGTTAGAGAGGCAGAGCAAAGACTCAGAAAGATTCTGCTCATTGTTATAAAGAACAAGCTAAAATTTATCACAGAATATCCTGAGTTGGAAGGGACCCATCAACATTATCCAGTCCTGCACAGATGCCCCAAAATCCCACCCAAGAGCATTGTCCAAACGTTTATTTATGGGAATAACTGACTCTTTCTGGAATAAAAATCAAAATCAGAGTTTGCTGAAAGGGAAATACAAAGGAGCCAGTCAGAGATGTCAGGGTGACTGGGAAAATCACCCTTATGCAGGTCTTGATCTGAATCACTTGAATGCAGATCAGGACTGCCCAAGTCAGTTCAATAAAGAATTCAAGTCAGAAAAAGTCTATATGCTTTAAAGATCCAAACTTATTTTAAACAGCTGTTTTTAAAAATAACATCAGTAATGTCAATGGGACATCAAGAATCCACTTTAATCAAGGTGCTGTTTGGAAATGCACTTACATACCCTGATTCACTCACTTTTAATGTCATTAATGATTGCTTTGGAAGCAACACAGAAACCAAGACAAGATTCTTGCATATTATTTTGGAATGCAGTGTTTTAACAGTATTATTTTTAGTAACACTCTTTATATGTATCTCTAAGTATTCCTTGAGCAATTTAGGTGTGCAGGGACACTTTACTTGGCACAGTTTTAACCCAGTATTAGTGAGTATTACGAGAACCTCACCAGCAGGATAAAAAGGCAACAAAATTTAGTAGGAATTAGGTTGAAAGCAGTGAAACAGAGGACTGTTAGTCACAATCTGGAAGCCAAAAAAAGATTCTGCTCTTTTGTGGATGATCTAGAGTCTATTTGATGCTTTTTTTATCATCACCCACCTCCTGCAACCAGGCCACTCTCCCTTTCTTTCCCAAAAATACCAGCACGAGGTTAAACCAGACTGGGATACCAGTGATTCTCTTCCCCATTTAGAACAATCTGCTTTAAAATAGAGCAAGACCAAGTAAGTGCAGGGATTCACAGGGCTCTTACAGTGTCGCTGTCGCTGGGCTGGAACTGGAAAGGCTGAGGTTTGTGGAACACGGAGTTCTCCTGCAAGAACAGCTGGAGATTGTAATCCCGCACCACCTGAGGAAAGAAAAAGGTTTCTTTAGACTCCTTGTTTGGTGAACTGAAAAACAGCTGGAGAGCAAAAGCAGCACAGCTTCCAGCTGAGATTAAACCTGCAGCAGAAGCTTGGGTGCATCAGCACAGAACTGAGGACCTGAGTGGTTCAGAGGCACTGGCAGGACACATAGGGAGTGACAAGGACCTAAAATATCCCTGCCATTTACCTACAAAATGGGGGAAAAACACCAGCTACAGAATAGACACCCTGTGGTGTCACTGCCATAAATATTTTTCCCTCCTCTTGTGGGTAATTTCCTGTGCATTGCTCTTTCTTGAGATGGAAAGTCTAAATTTGGCAGAAATTATTAATTGTGGGAGCTGAAAAGACTTATTTGGAATAATGCATCCAAAATCAGTTACAAACTTCATCTCTCTTTATTAAATTGCTTTCAGAGAAAACTCTCCAAGCTTTGCATTTTGCTGAAGCAAAACTCCTTCAGCTCCCAAATTTGTTTAATGATATGTTTCAGGCAGCATGACACAGATCCCTAAACAAACCTCTTATGTCACAATTTACACAGATTTACAAAGAAATACCCAGTGATTGCAAGATGAAAAAATAGGATCACTGGCTGAAGAACTCTCACAGAGCATTCACTGCCTCAATTGATGAAAATGCATCAAAATTATATCAATTTATTACCAAACTGGGGGTTTACATGTACAAAGGAGATTATAAAGATGGTATTTATCCAGAAATAGCAGCACTGTGCATGACCAAGAACTCTGTGCTGCATGGACAATGGGAAATAAAACTTGTTCTCTAATGCAGCAAAATGTTGATGCTCGTGTTGCTGAAATACTGAACTGTAAAAAATTAATCTCCAGTTAAAGAAAGTAAATAGTCCTCCAGGGCCAATAACACACTCATCTAAACCAGAAAAGTACATAATTACTGCTCCAATTTGAGCAGTTGAACATAAACACACTCAAATGGGGAGAAAACAGACAGGGATTTGCATCACGAATTCCCAGAAATAGAAATTCAGAAAATACTAAAGAAGGAAACATCTGCAGCTTCAGAGGATGCTCAGCACTGATCTGGCATCAAAATAATTTAATTTAAGCAGCTATTCCATTGAATTGTCCTTTAGATCCACGTGAACACTGACCAGAGCACACAACCCTGGGCCACGCCAAATATGTGGAGCTATTTTAAGTTCAATTAGGAAAACCCCCCCAAAATGAAGTTACTGAGGATGTAAACACCTCCACAGATATTTTGATGTGTTTTCCCCAGAAATCTGACTGCCCAGCAAATCAGTTCAAAGCAGAAAACTCATTTTTCCAACAGCACTCCTAGGAGATTTCCCCTCAAAGCCACAATAAGTGGTTAAAAATGAAAACAACTTTATCAGAACAGGAGGCTTGGGAGGATGTGCAAGCCCAGCACATGAAATCCTGCATTTGCACAAAATATTGGACAATTGATAAAAAAGAGAATAAAAAGACTGCAAAGCAACACTGTATCCTTGGGATTAAGCTGCAACTTTTCCAAATAGATTTCCTGTTATTCAGTAATTAAATCAATGTTCTTACACGGTTTCTTTCTGCAGTCAATGTCAACTGACAGGTTACAACAGACCTGAAATCAAACATTAAATATATCCCGTATGCAGAAACAAGGCACAGTTAGAGATGTGCATAAAGGAAATTATTTGCCCTCTCACCAGAAACCTCACAGAAATATTACTCAAAACAGCAAATGGAATTTCAGAAAATATTCCAAAGAAAATCAGATTTTTTTTTTTGAAAGAGAAGTGCAAGAAGTACAAATCTAGAGTAAAACTGTTCAAGTGAAAAAACAGCATTTCATACACAAAATCTGGGTTTTTTAGCTGTTTCCCTCAGTCTGCATCACGTGAGGTGACAGCCAGCCCTGCCCATCCAAGGAGCCATCCCTGGCACTTGTGGGAAGCAATTTGTGTCCTCCTAAAGCAAATACAATTCAATTCCATCCTGCAAACAGAAATGTAGCTCAGATGGGAGAGCAAAAAGATTCCTCCCAATGACCTGAAGTGTCTCTTCTGAGCAGAGCCTGCCAAGCTTGTACTGCAAACTAACAAAGAACAGGTGAGGCATTCAAAACCCCCAATAAATATTTAAAACCTTTGCTTTGATGACAGGTTTATTCTAAATTGCTAACAAATTTATTACATGTTTAACAACTCAAGCTGCCTTTGAAAGACACGGATGGGTTTTGGTGGAGAGAAAATGTTTTTTTCTGGTTTTTTGGGTTTTTTTGGGCTGATTACTGCAACATTTTATGGAAAGAAAGGATAAGCAAAGCCTGTGGAAAAATCCATTAGTTAACATATTCAGAGCAAAGCACACATCTTCAGTAGCAAAGCAACACAAATTTCTCTTCTCCACATTCCTGCAGCACAAGGAGAGAAGCAAATGGAGCTGTAGGAACCAGCTGTAAAAGCCCTGTTGAGACCTGCCAGCTGGATTCACACTCCTGTCCCTTCTCCAGGCACTGTGTCCACGGAGTAAAACACAAACACAACTCACACACACAGCCTGACGTGGTTCTTGTGTAAAATCAGCCAGAGCTGGAGCTCTCTGAAGCACCCCAACCTCAGCACACACAAATATCTGAGGAAAGGATTCCTGCTCCAAGGAAATGTTTGGATATGGCAGTTTAGAACTGGATCAAAGTCCCAACCAGGCAGCTCTCTGAGTATTCTGAACACAAAGGATCTGATACAACAGTGAAAAATTAATTATGCAGACATTACACAGAAGCCTGTTTAGCTGAAAGACTCCAAGCCAGCATTTCAGGGGAAGGTATTTGAAGCAGACTGAATAATACACCCCAAGGTAAATTATTGAGCCCTTCTACAACTGAAGAGAAAATGGTGCTTTGATTATTTTTACATTTGCTGCCAAGTGAATTCAAAGCTGAGGGTGAAGCCCATTTTTCATACCCTCACTTTAGACCTCTGAAGGTGTGAGATCACTTGCTTGGAGGTAAATAAGGAACGTGTTAAATAAGCTTTTGCTCCAGATCTCTGTGTGAATGAGCTCTGTTTCTGGGTGGGTGGGTAAGGTAAACGTAAAAAGGAATATTATGACTGCACCAAAGCAGCTTTTTCTGAGCTCAATGGCAATTTTTTTTCCCCTTCTTTTAGCCCAGCAGATGAATTATTTAAGTATCAAAATTACCCTGGAAGCGATCACGCCTCTCTCAGTCTGGCTGCTCGACAAAGCAAACAAACCACGTCTACAACAGGGCTCTAATTTGTTTGCTGTGTTTGCCACTCTTAATTCCAGGGAGAAAACAGCCTAATAGCTTGGATTTTATGTTGACAGACAATTATTAAGGAATGATCCAAGCAGTTTCCTGGGGCTTTGCTCCAGATTACACCCTGCAGAATCCTCAGCTGCAATTTCCCCTCCCAAACGTGCAGGGTGAGGAGAGCAGAGCATCTCTGGATGCAAATGCACTCAGGGGAAGGCAGTCTGGCTGCTAGAGGAAAAATGCTCCCCAAGAAAACTGTCTGGTGCCTTTCAACCTAACACCACTCAGGAGTAACCAAAAATAACAAAATTTCAGTTTTGTCAAGATTTTGGAAGCGAATCTCAGGCCTGGGGATTTGTCCATGCTGCAAGGATTCAGTTACAAAGCATCATTCAGTTCAAACTTACCCTGCTGGAAGTCTCCAGTAAAAACTGGAATGTGTTTTGTACAGCTTGGCATGTCTCTAGTTCAGTCCTGCTGAATGCCATTAAATAATCCTTAAGGTGATCATATATATTTCCATCAAGAGCCTGCACAAAGGAAAGAAATACAGAAAATCAGGAAAAGCACTAAGTAACTCTGTATACAATTTATCAGTATTCACCCAGGGACTTGCAAGATGCTCACACCATTTTTTTTTAGCAGATTTACACCCGTGAGGAGTGGACAGGAAGAGAAGTGGAAGAAGTACAAGCCCAGAGCAAGACTGCTCAAGTGAAAAGGAACTTAAATTGCATTTTGATACAATCACAGCCCCAGACTGGTTTGGGTGGGAGGGGATGAAGAGCATCCCTCACTCCTGGCAGGAGGAGTGACAGCGCTGGGCTCCATTAGATGGCAGCACACAGCACTGCAACAACATCCCGGCATCCCCATCCAGCTGTTCCCAGGGGCAGAGCAGCTCTGGAGAAGGGAGAGTGCTCATGGACATGTCACTGGGGGCAAGGAAGACACCCAGAACTGCCAGGCCACGGGGTGCTGCCAAGCAGAGTATTCCTCAGGGAGTGCTGCCAGGACACTCAACATCTGGATGGGACACGTCCCCAGCTGTTTTGGGCACAGAGATACCAAATAAGGAACACAAATTTATCCCAAACGTAGCAGTGACAGTGAAGTTGAAACCCCAAAGCTCTGTTGTGAGCAGAGCTGTAAAATCACATCACACAGGGCAGGTTACACAAGTTCTGTGTTAAATATCACTTTGCAAGTGACTGACAATGTCATTTAAATAGTTAACTCAGGATGTATTTAAATATATGTGATATAGGTTTTTAAATAGGTTATATTTCACAGATATCCATTTAAACAGTGTATTCATGGAAACTCCATTCCATTCCAACACACTCAGAATGTTCTTCTCTAGAAAACTGTATTTTATTACTTAAATCATTTTGAAAATTTGAGGGGGGACAAAAGAGTGAAATTGTGCAGGACTTAAGGGATAGGTTCTGCCCCCGAAAAATCAAGCCCAATGTTTAAGGTGAGGTGAACAGACACAGTGAATCAGACACAAATCCTGGAAGTGCTGGACAGAGCTTGGAGCAGCCTGGGATAGTGGAAGGCTGGGATAGTCCCTGCCCATTACAGGGGTGGAACTGGGTGAGCTTTTAGGTCCCTTCCAACCCAAACCACTGCATGTTTTTATGGAATCCCTCAGAAGTTAGGAAGAATAGAAGAGATCTTCCTTCTGCAAAGCTTTTCCAGCAGCACACATCCACCTTCAGTGAGGGATGCTTTGAGGGGATAATCAAATTGTGGGACTGCAATTCTCACATCCAAACTCTGATACCCCAAATCCACCTCACACTACACAATTTTCTTCACCCTCCACCTTCCAAGTGTAAAGGAATTTTTAGCAGATTGTTTCCTCCAGCTTTACACATTAAACCTGACTCAAACCTAGTAATTCTGTGGCCATCAGGAAGCCATTATGCCCAAGCAGTGGCAAACTGGGAATTCCTTCCAAGCCCCCACACTGTAGCTGGTTCACTCAGGGCTTCATTCAGGCTGGGCTCGAGGGGTCAGCAGCCAGGGCAGCTCCTGGAGACCCTGCCCCAGGAAGGACTTCCCACTATGGCTGGGAAAGAGCTATAGGATAACTGCCCCAGCCTCCTGCCCGTGGTGTCAGCTCCACCAAACACTCTGTTACACAGAATTTTTAAAAATTCTGATTTCAAGAGTTAGAGCCAAATGAGGAAAACATCAGGAAACTCCCAGCAGCAAATCCACAGAAAGCAGGCAGCCATGCACAGACACAGGTTTGGTTCTTGCTTGTGCTGCTGTGGGCACAGCTTTGCTGGGATTCACAGGATTTGAACATTCCCTGTGCCTTTAGCCCTGAAGGGACACACGAGTGCCAGAGTCACCACCCCATTCCAGGGGCACTCATTTCACATCCAGTACAGGCAGCCCCAACAGCAGCTCAGCCCTGTGCTCACGGAGAATACAAATGATGGGTGAAATTGCCAAGACTGCCTGTGCTCTCCCTGGGGGACCACGGGGAGCCTGCAACTCCCCCAAAACAGAACTGTTGACTTTTAACTGTTCCTAAAGCTTTTCAGCTCAAACACGGGGGCTGGAGTGCAACTCTGCTAAGAAATGTAAAGAAATAATTTCAATTTGGCAAGGCAATTCTGAGTGCTCAGTTTGCAAAGCAGCTGTGATTTTTTTCATCCCACGATGCCATAAAAGAGAATTTCACAGCTCCATATCAAGCCCAAATGTTGTTTTTCTGCCAAACCCCACAGGAAGGGCTCGTGTCATTACATTTCAGTCTTAAACGCTGAGCTCTGCCTTGGGTTTTGACACTCTGGGTGCTCTGCAGAGCCAGTGGAGAGAAGTTGGTGTTTGTGTGTTGTGATTGATCCCTCTCCAAGATAGATGGCTAAAATAGGTCAGCTGAAAGGCAGGATGCCAAGGGCCTATTCCTCTTCAGTGACCGTGAATAGTGCCCCCACAATTAGCTCACACAGCCACGCCAGGCACACACAGCCCAGCCCCACACGTGTTCACTGCCTCCAATTATCATCCACGCAGCTCTGGGGAGCAATTCATGTCCAGCTGCAGCCTGCAGCTCAAGGAATAGTAAAAAAAAAAAAAAAAAAAAGATAAAAAAAAGAGGGAGAAATATTAACTTCATTATCTCCCCCCTCCTCCTGCAATGACCACAGCTCTGCTGAAATGCCAGAAACCCCCGCAGTGTGATATAAAAAATAAAGATATTTAAGAAAGAACATCAGAGCAAAGTGTGGCAAAACACTGGGGAGCACACGGGTCTGTCAGCATGTGAGAACTGCATTACAGCCTGGCTCCTTTCATTAATTAAAAGCAGTTTCAATATGATGAAGTTCTTAAATACCAATGAGAGCTGCCAGAACTGAAGTTCTGAAAGTCACTGCAATATCACACAGGCAGGGCTGAGAAAGCAGCTCCAACACAGGCTAAAAAGCACAGAAAAGGTGACATCCCATCAGCCACAGCATCAGAGAGCTGGCTGGCTCCAGACTTGCAATAACAATGGATTTATGCTTTCTATAAAATGGTAATTATTACATCGAGCTGGATGTGTTCGTGTTAAAACAAAAGACTTGCTGAACTGTGGGATCTAAATTAACATTCACGTGGGGTTTTATCAGCTGAATCTCATTCACTTACAAACACTCTGACCCAAACCACTGAACATCACAGGTTTTGAAAGGAAAAGTCTTTTCAAAATTTCTCATCACACAACTTGAAGGGGAAACTGGGGGGAAAAAAAAGAAAATCAAAAAACCCAACACCCATTATTCCTCTACAATGGCTTTTGTTCTCTTTCTGACTCTCCAGAGAGCACTAAATCACTTACTGTATTACAGCCCCACTGAAAAATCTGCCTTTTTGTCAACTTCAAAAGGAAATCAAGGGTTTGTTTTTTAAAAAAAAAAACAAATCTGGCATCAAACCCAAGATAATACGAAGTTAAGTAGCACAAAATTACAATTTCCAAGGATAGGAAAAAGTCACTGTTTTTTCAGAAATCATTTCTTTACAGCAGAATTACCATACTAAAGGTACAAAACTACTTCCCCTGTGTCCAAGCTTGAGAAGCTAAAAGCTGGAATTAGGGCTGAGAAGAGTTGAAGCTGTTAATAAACACAATGGACACACAACCAAATTAAAGCCTATTTTTAGAAGAAAACCTATATATTAACTCAAACCAATAAAATTATATAAAGAAAATGGGACAAGAACACAGTTCTGATTTCAACATCCAAGTTTCATGTGTAACTTTGAGAGTTTTTCCCAGAAACAAAACTTCAGTCCCAGCTCAGATCATTTTCAGGAGGGTTTTTTTTGTGTCAAGAGATGATACCGAACATTTTGGGAATTTAGCTTTAATCACTCTACATTCTATGAAAATTCCCTCAAAAGTAAATATGTAAATGAAAGTATTTAAGCTATTATTAAGACATTTGGTTGCCTTTGGGAGGTTGTTACTCATTTAAAATAACATACAGTGTAGAACTGTATGTAGAATTTTCATCTTCATTTCTGTGACTGACTATGAGGCCTCTTCATGAAAACATTTACAGATCTCAGCCACACTCCACTCAAAAATTATCATTTCAGTATCTTGGAGAAGACAGAGAACAAGCTGAATTACTCTGTATTTTTTATTTTAAAAGCAAACAGAAATTAAAGATGGAAACACTGTGTCCAACACAATGCAGAGTTGTGTGAAGCCACCAAGGTGAGTTTTCCCTGTTGTCCCATTTATTTCTGAAATATTCCTGGTATTCTCTTCATGTTTGTCTTGCACAGAAACTTCTCAAATCTGCGCTGAAGCTCTGGGTAATAATTTTACACTTTAAATTCAGGTGTTCAAACTAAACCTCTCATTTAACCACCAGGCACCAAAACCAGTGCGAGTTAAAAACCCTCAATTAAAGGCACACTTGCAAAGCCATGTGGGCTTCACTGACTAATTCCCACCAGTCTCATCTGAATCACCACTGCCTAGAAATAACTTGATATTTGCAAACACACATTTATGTTTTTATGCATTTTAAACTCCCTCACCCCACGCTTGTGACAAGAACCATCATCCTCGAACTAGGGGTGGAATGGGATTATCTTTAAGGTCCCTTCCAACCCAAACCATCCTATGGCTCTGTGAGATTAAGTTTTCATTTCAAAACACCCATCCTTCCCTGAGCTGATGCCACCCAGCAGTTTTTGAAGGCAGATTTTGCCACTGAAATCCTTGGCAAAGGCTCTCCGAGCTGCCACCGCTCAGCCGGAAACAATAGAACTGATGTGGAAGGCAAGGAATTTCCTTACATGGGTGGAGGAACAGCACAAAACCAGAGCTGACCCTCCCCTGCAGCCTGAAAACAGAAAGATAAGGGAATGAAATGAGCTGAACAAAAATCATTGTGTCTGTGGAGTGGTAACTTCTCTCTGGAGTCAATGGGACTGCATCCCGGTAATGTGACTTATTTTCCTGTTCAGCCCCCAAACCAAAAGGGAGATCTGTATCACAGATTCCACTCTCTATTTTATATTAAAATAATTTTGTATGTGACTATAATTACATTAAAAATGAAAATTAAATTCTTTTACCACCCTACTCTCATTTGCATTACACCCCCTGTTTTATCTATCCCTGATCTCCTTTGCTTTGAAAACCACTTGGAATCCATTAAGAACAGGGACTTGAGTTCTCATCCTTGATTTTCTGTAATATTATTCAAAACTTTTCCTTACTTAAAATTAAAATCCCAACAATCTGAATGGCAGAACAAACATGCTGAGTGAAGCTTTCTGAGTGCTTGTGCTTGAAACTCCTGCCTCCAACCCACTAAATAAACAGAGTGATCTCATGGATGGCACAGTCTGGAATTTTCAGCTGAATGATTTTGGTAAATGAGACTCCACTGAGGGTTTTAATTTTTATGTGTCAGAAAAGACAAAATCAATATTAAAAGGAAGGGTTGGGGTACAGACAATAATAATTGGTCAACAGGTATTCTTAGAATTGAGGAATCAACTTCTATCTTCTCTAGGGTGAGAAGTCTCTGTATTTTAGCCCAAAGAGAGCAACAAATCTCCTTTTATGTGACAGTGAAGGATAAAGCATTTTAAAAACTCATCTGAAACTCAGAACAAAGTCAAGAGCCCGGATCAGCTGGATTTGCCACGCTCAGCACTATTCAGAGCCGTGAAATGGAACAGCACTTCCCAAGGACGTGAGGAGGAGAAGGAAGGAAGGTCAGGAAAACCCATCCTTGCTGGGTTAGAGCTCCACTCCACAGTCTTTTTCCTTTAAAAATGCTGATTTCTGGCATCAGTTTCTCCTGATACACAAGAAAAGCTGCTTATTTTTCCTTTTTAACTCTTCCATCCCTGCAGCATTTGTCTCTGCTGAAATCCCTTCCTGGCCATCAAGATCCCTCAATGTAGAAGTAAATCAGGGCTGTGTTTGTCAACAAAACACAACACCTGTGTCTGAATTCCCAACAAAGCCCAGCTCAAAGCCCCAGCAGGATCCCTGAACAACCTGCCTGGAGCACCTGGAGCTGCTGGCATCAGGTTCCAGCATTCCCAGAGATCCTGCAGGAGCAACTGCACCCTGTCAATGCCCATCAGGGATTTCAGGGCTGCAGCCTGACTTCCAAATGACAGGAAGCTGCTGCCCAGCCTGCCCTTTGCAGGCTCCTTCTTGGGGAAAAATCCTGCTTTTCTACTGAGCTGTGCAAGTAGAGAAAGCTCCTAAGAAAAGCTGAGGGCAAACCCCAACTCTGCTCCCCGGATCAAGAGTGAGTGCTGGACTTCCTCAGCCTGCAGGGAGAGCACCTAAGTTTCAGCTCTGTAAAATCAGGATTTCAGGTTAACAGAAATTGCATCCAAAGCAATGCAGGGCTAATCTAAGGCTGTAAAATTATCTGTATCTCAGATGATCTTACACATCCAAAGGCTGTATTGGTAAGTCTGCTTTAGTGAGGTCCAGAAGCAACTCACTCTTGAAGTACCACTAGCTAGTTCTGCCTGGGAATATCTGAAATCCAGTCTGGAGCACTGCATCCAGACCCAGAGTCTTTAGCACTGGAAAGACATGGACCTGTTACAGCAGGCCCAGAGGATGCCAGCAGGTCTGAGTGAAGAAGGGTTTAAGAGTCTCCACAAAAAGATCCTCTCTGGCTTCTGCTCCTTGTGTTGAACAACTTCCACAGAAAGTAATTTTAAGGAAATTTTATAACTGTGTCACTGTCCTGTTGCTGTCAGACTAATTAATTTCTCCTGTTTCTTTTTGGTTTCCCCAAATCCACATCCTGCATGACCACGTGCTGTTCAGGAGTGCATTTTCCCAAACCACCTATCGACAAGGAAACACAAGATATTCCAGCTGAAGAGCAGATACGCATGAAAACCTGGGAATAAAACCAGCAGACCAAGAGGCAGGAAGAGAATATGATGACAGGAACAGAAAGTGCCTCTTTAACTCGACAAGGTTTGATGAAACTCAAGGAGTTTCCTCTTCTCCCACACCCTGCAGGAGCTCTCACCACGGCAAACAGGGGAACAATGGACACTGGAAGACCACAAGAGCCCCAGGTTCCTTTCAGCTGGGTGCCCATGAACACGCTCTGCACTTTCCCTTACCCCAGAGCTTTGTGTTTTCTGCTGTCAGGAGTTTGGGGCTTGTTTGCAAGTTCTTTGTTTGCTCTCATTAGTCACTTGATGATTGTTCTGCACATCATTTTGTTCCTTTACAATCTCGCCAGGGCCATTGTTTTTACTGACAAAACCTTTGTTGTTGGGGCTGCAGCCCCCTCTGAGCACAGAAAAATATGGAACAGCCACCAACAGATGCCTGTCACCCTCCCCCAATGCAGGAAAATGTCCCTTTAAAACAAAAATAAGCAAAATTATTGATAATAACAAGATCTGCTTCCACCATCTCATGGCAGTGCCCTGCAGTTGTCACATTTCAGGATGAGGGTCCTGCAGGTGAACACAGGCATGGAAGGAAATGCCCTTTATAATTCCTGTAATTGCCACAAGGCTGGCAGCAGTGAGAGTTACCTGGTGGAGGCAGCACTAAATTAACAACGCAGGGTTAAAGGAGAACTCCACTGAAATCAGGGAGAACACCCTGATGTGAGACTGCCATAAGCATGGAAAACCAGATCTTCAAATTCTGCCATGTAAGGCTTAAAAAACTCTGGAAGATAAAAACAGATTCTAGGAACATCTAGGAATACATTCCCCAAAAGTATCTCCCAAGACTTCTTGGAGCTAGTTTGCTTTTTCTTGCACAGCTCTGGAATAAATCCCAGGGGGATTCCACTTTTGACAGGATGAATTCTTAATAAACTGCATCTTTGCTTTTGTACTTCCTCATTCTTGAGGGGAAAAAAAGAGTTCTGGCTCAAATCCAACATTTGGAAGACAACTTTGTGACAGAGCTGTCACCACTATGATTATCTTTGCATCTGTAGAGTGCAGAGTGCTCTACACTGCTCATGCCAGAAATAATTGGCTTCCTTCACGTGGAAAAATGTGCACTTAAATCCTTCAGCACTTTGACACCATTTCTGCTCTTCAAGGGTTCTCCTGCTGACCACAAGACCATCGTCATCATCACTGAATGTCTGAGGAACAGCAGTGGGGTGTGTGTTCTGTCTGGAAGTTTTAGTTCTTCTTACCCAAAAACAAATTATTTTGCAGCTCAGCTCAACAAATATTTTGATATTTTGACATGATTTGGAAGGTAAGTTAAAGAAATGCACTTTGCTCAGGAACAGGCCAGAGCTGATTATTTTTACCTCCTGCAAAACCAAATCTCACACAGAGAAGCAGTCCTGGGAATTCCTCCTTACAGAATTCCATCCAGATTTACCAGAAGTCTCCATAGGAACTCTCATGCTACAGGAGAGCCATCCCTGACTCAGACACAAGCTTGGATAAATCCAAATCTTTTCTGCATTACAACAACACAAGCTAAGGGAGAGAAACCTTAAACTGACACAGATGTGCAGATGAAAATGTATTTCACAACAAATCCCAATGTTTCTTAATAAATATTTTCCTTAAAATATTTTCTTTAAGCTATTTTCTTAATATGTTCTTTAAAAAACTAAGAATCAAGCATTTCCTTAAAAATACTCCCCTGGAAGATAAAATGCATTAAAAAGGAATTTATATACTGAAGGGTGAGGACAAAGATGATTTGAGCCTGAAGTCCATAATTAAAAACATTGTGGAAGGTTTTTCCCTTTCACAAACAGGTTCCCCCCACCCCCATCCCAAAGCCTGGCACAGAATCCCCATTCCAAGAAGTATTCCTGAACAAGGAATGATGGAATCACCAGTTGTGCCATTTTCTCCAGAAGCCGAGAGGATTTTCTCATCTTCTACTGTTTGACAGGACAGTGATGGGTAACAAAAATCAACAGAAGCATGAACAAAAATGGGATCTAGTGCTGTTAAATCTTTTAATTAAATCACTTCTGAAATGTGGCCTGATTTGGAATACCTAAATATACTTTGGTCTCCTGACAGTATTTGTTGAACATAACTGCATTAAAGTTAAGCTCCTTTTCAAACTTACTTCAGCCCTGTAGGATTAATACTCAAACCTTTTTAAAAACTCCTTAATTTCACAGTGCCACTGCTCAGAGGCCCTCCTGACACTGTGTGGGCAGAGCAGAGCAGGAGACTGAAATCCCACAGGAAGAGACATCCCAAGGATCTGGCAGGGCTGGGATTTCTTTGATACAAGGCTGTCTTCAGCGCTTAGTCTTTGCTATTAAATAAATTGAGCCTTTCAGCAAAGTTAATTCACTGAATGCTCAAATATCCCCTTTTAAATTAGAAATGGGGCTCCCAGACGCAGCCAGAGAGAAGGGTCTGTGCTCAGTGGGAATGCTGAGATACAGAATCCAGGGATCTGAAGTCACATATGAATATAATAAAAACACACTAAAATAATCCAGGTGAAGGAACTGAGACTGAATCCAAGTGGATGAACTGCCCAGTGAGAACAGCAAGGTCTGACAGAGGTAGATCAGCTATTAAAAAATGTTGAATTATTTGTGTATGCACAGAGCCACAAACATCTGTCAACATTTTATGCAGGAAAAAAGGTATTTCTCAGATTTGCCATCTTCTTTTTATGCACTTTTTTATTGGAATTCTGTATTTTTGAAAATTATCTTTTATTAAATTGAATTATCATCTGTTAAATTGTTATATACAATATATATAAATCTAGTACAGTAAACACTGTACAATTTTATTAATATGAGCAGTTCAAAATTTTGATTTCCAGTACTCTTGAGCTTGAGCTAGAAACGTGATTTTTAACTATCTCCATGTACCTGGTTTAAAACTCCACTCAAAAGAAGCTTATCCCTAAGAAAATTCAGGCACCTAAATCCCAGAATATTGTCATGATTCTTCCTAACAATTTTTTTTTTTTTTTTCATTTTGAATAATTTTCAGCTCCCCATGACTTTTAGGTGAGATTAAAACCCTTGAACCCAAGAACTGAAACTTCCCTGAAGTTTTAAAAATTCCATGAGGATTTTTAAGAAGGCCCTCGTGGAAGGAGGTGCTGGAAGGTGCTGCTGGATGCCCTGGACAATGCTGGTGCCACGAGGAAAGTGCATGGAAAATGTTCTTCCCGTTATCCATGAGCAACACTGGCAATACCAGAGAGAGATTAATTCCTTTAATTAGCATTCCAATCCTACAAGCAACTACCTTAGGGCTTTGATAATTTGTAAAACATTATAAACTAATATCCTCCTTCAGCTGGATGACACCATTCCACAAGTCAGCCATCAGGAATCAGGGATTTAAGGAAGCCACTGGTAGGGAATGTTTGCTTCCCTCCACACCAAGGGGGTCTAGCCTGGCTGCAAAGCTTTTTAAGCAGAGATGACAACTTGAACAGATGGGAATTTTATTTCTGGGGATCAAACCTGCAGGTAGGGAGACAAATCACACTGGAGCATTCCCCCTCCTCCTCCTCCTCTTTGCATGACTGAGCTTCTGGGCCAGCTTTACAATCCATTATCTCCTTAGCAATTTGTAAAAACTAAATAGGAATTTTCAATGCAGGAAGGGATACCAAGGCAAGGAAGTTTTCTAAAGACTGTGCAAAAACCAGACTCAAGCAGCTCTTGTCCACACAGGGAATGAGCAGCTCCTCACCTCCAGCCATCCCAAAACACCTGCACTGTCTCCAAACAGAGCAGAGCTTTGGAAGCTGAAAGAATAAAGAACCCCTCAAAATCTGACAGCTGGGCCCTATGAAACCCTCCAAGATCTGTGAAAACTCTTCTCAGGTCTGCCTCCCTCTCGGTAAGACAGCTGTAGATTAGAAACCATTTTACCATGTTCCCATAACGATTTCTGGGATTTAATTAAACTTCAAATTCAGTGTGACATTTTCCATCTCACACTTATTGGCCTTGTGCTATTTTGGGCCTCATCTCCTTGTTATAATTCTTCTGCTGCTTTCATTAGTGAAGTCGCTCAGAAATGTTTTGTCCTGCCACTGACGACAGAAGATGAGTCACAGAATCACAGGATGGGTTGGTGGGAACAGACCTTAAAATCATCTCATGCCACCCCTGCCATGGCAGGGACACCTTCCACTGTCCCAGGCTGCTCCAAGCCCTGTCCAGCCTGGCCTTGGGCACTGCCAGGGATCCAGGGGCAGCCACAGCTGCTCTGGGCACCCTGTGCCAGGGCCTGCCCATCTTCACAGGGAAGAATTCCTGCCCAATCTCTCATCCATCCCTGCCCTCTGGCAGTGGAACCCATTCCCTGTGTCCTGTCCCTCCATCCCTTGTCCCCTGTCCCTCTCCAGCTCTCCTGGAGCCCCTTTAGGCAATGGAGGGGGCTCTGAGGTCTCCACATTTTCAGTAACTTTTGCCTTTTAATATCTCATTTATCAGGACAAAACCTGTGCACACACATTCAACCTTAAGAATAATCCACGAGTTTTTTCCCCTGGTTTCAATGGAAACACGTCCATTCCAGGTAACTCACTGAAACATTGGGTGGTTCTGAGTAACAGCAGGAAAAAAAAAAAAAAGTAACTTTTTCCCTGCTTCTTCAGTTCTCCCAGTGGAGCTGCTAGGAACAAAGCCCTCAAGCAAACAAAACCCTGTGAAGGATCTGTTTGGGATGCTTTTCTCCATGAATCCTAAAGCAGGAATGCTGCCTGTTTCTGGTGAAAGCATGGCTGCCCCACCTGCCTCCCAAAAAAGAGCAGCCCAGGTGCTTCCTGAGCTCCAAGGCTGCTGTCTGGCACAGGGAGCTATTTTGGGAGCTGCTTTCATTGTGTTACAGCGTGGCTTTCAAACAAGATGGCAGTTTCATTTCCTGCTCACAATGAGCGGGTTTATGACAGCTGACCGAAATATCTCAAAGCTCCGTTCAAACCCTAAACAGTTTCTGCATAAGATGCTTAAATGAAAAAAAAAAAAAATAGAAGAAAAAGAAAAAAAGGTCTTAGGTTTTCTGCTACCTTCCTCAAACATATTTCTCCCATATTCCTTTCAAGTAACTCCTTCCAATTCTAATTCTTACACTGCCTTCCTGGTGCCTTCTTTCTAGCAGGGGTTTTGACTTTTTTTTTTTTTTTTTTTTTGGCTTTCCAGGCATTTTCCTTGTTGTACATTCAGCTCAAATCCGTTATTTCATCCCTGATTTTTCTCCCTCTCTGCCCCTGAGCCCAGGTGAGACCCCAGCCCTGGGGACACAGCAGCAGCACCTGGAGCTGCTGGAGAGAGCCCAGAGGAGGCCCCGGAGCTGCTGCAGGGCTGGAGCCAGGCTGGGAGAGCTGGGGGTGCTCACCTGGAGAGGAGAAGGCTCCAGGGAGAGCTCAGAGCCCTGGCAGGGCCTGAAGGGGCTCCAGGAGAGCTGGGGAGGGACTGGGGACAAGGCATGGAGGGACAGGACACGGGGGAATACCTTCCTTTGATAAGCATCTGTAAAATCACACTGCTCTTTCACAATTAACCCTATTCTTAAGTTATTTCTGTGAAAACACTGAAGGAAACCTCACTGAAAAGTCAGTCATATTGTCAAGAAATAATTTATTTCATCATGAAAAAATGGTCATTGTTTTAAGATAATTAAGTTGCCCTGAGTTCCATATTAGACTTTGCCATGCTGCTTTTACACTGCACTGCCCAGCCATGGAGGAATAAACACCTGGATCCCCAAAATAAATGGACTTCTTTGGGTCAAATGCTTTACCAAGGGATTCATTTGTGACTGAAACACGAGGTGGGACAACCTGACTGTCACCAGGCCAATGTGACCATCACATTTTCTCATCTTCACAACAGAAGCAGTTGTGACTCAGCCCCACTCCTGTGCCTCAAGGCCACGTGGAAAGTCTGCGTGATGAGCGACGATGTTTTTCAGGGGGTGAGGGGTGGATTTGAAACTGAAAATCCATATTTTATCCATTAAAAATTAAAAATATAATTGGAAATGTAAGAATTGGGAGGCAGAGGGCAGGGTTAGATGGGATATTGGGATGGAATTGTTCCCTGGCAGGGTGGGCAGGCCCTGGCACAGGGTGCCCAGAGCAGCTGTGGCTGCCCCTGGATCCCTGGCAGTGCCCAAGGCCAGGCTGGACGGGGCTTGGAGCAGCCTGGGACAGTGGAAGGTGTCCCTGCCCATGGCAGGGGGGGGAATGCCTTTTTATAAGTTTTTAAAGTCCCTTCCAACCCAAACCATTCTGTGATTCTATGACATACGTACACCACAGTTGCTGGCGCAAATACCATTTACTGTTAAGGCAAACAAACCTTTCTTGCTTGTGGTTTTACCAAAATTAACATCAAAAGTTGCATTTCCAGTGCAAATCCTCTTTTCACTTCCCTGCAAACATTAACTCACAGTCAGCTGGAATCTAAGTGCTCCCAACTGGAGCTAGCACATATTCCATGGACTGTGAACAGCTAAAATTCTCTAAGGCACTTCCCAGGTATCAGCTGGGTATGTGAGAGATGAGGACCTAAGAAAAACACTGAGAAGAGACCACAATTAATGATCTGATCATTTATGCGGATGCAGAACTACACTACAACCTGGAATTCCTCTCCCCCAGGTTTGATGTGCACATCAACACAGAGCCAGATGTCCCTGGATGGGAAACAGCGTGGGATCAGCATCAGCTGCCGTGGAACCACAACGAGCATCTTCTGGAACGCTGGGATCACGTGCTGAGCACGATCCCTCCAGCCACCCCCCTCTGTGGGAATGACCATGAGGAGGCCACGAACTGCCTGGGAAGGAAAGTTCCTGTGCCCATCTGATGCTGGAGATAATGCCATCCACGGCTGCCTGAACTGGGATTACAAAATATTTGTGGCTGGCAGCTGACAGGGACCGGAAGTGAAACAATAGTTCTTTCACTTGCACACGTCCCCCCTGCGTTTTTAAGGGAGTTTTACAGGATCTTTAAAGAATTGGTAGCACTGAAATAATAAAAGAGATTTATAGAAGAACATGGAAATCTCTGGTGACTTCAGAATTACTTTATCTTAATGCTATTTTTTTGGTGAGGGCCAGACTTTCCATTTTGAAAAAGGAATCCCCTGGGTGCTTCTAAATCATTCCAGAAAGTTTGAAACAATACCATGGACGTAAATTGATTTCTTACAGTGATAATATTGGCTCTGCTTGTTCCAGAGGCTACAGAAATATGTGCTGATGCAAACGGTACCCTTTTATTTCTACAGGACACAGCAGTGCTGGGCTAACATTCCTGAGCCAATTTAAGAATTTCAGCTACTGTGTCAACTTATTTTTCAATTCAGACAGAGCCACCAGGGGAAAGAACCCTTTGCCACACACATCTTATTAATTTCAGGACATAAAGCCAATTATTAACTGGAAGCCACTGAGTCCTCAATTTGGGGTCATTTTTATGAACACTGCCAGCTCCAGCTGAATCTCATTTGTGCAAGTCATGTTTGGAGCCTGCATTTCCATTTGTTTTAAATGATCATTGAAAGTGCATGGGAAAAGTGATGGATGACTATGCTGAAAACAGAGAAGTCAACACAGCTTCACAAAAACTCCCAACCATTCCAACAAATAAAAACCAGGGCTCACCAGAGCACGAAGGTTCCAGCACTGCTGGAACTCATGCGGTTACTCCACTTAATTGCAGAAGAAAAACAAAACCAGAAAGCAGAAGGTTAAATCCCAAGGAGAACCTCCTTAGCAAAAAATGCTGTTTTAAGGCATGATAGAGTAATTCAGGTTAAAAAGGGAGATATTGGTTCAGCCTCTGCCCTCAGAGCAGGGTCAAGTACACCAGGTTGCTCATTCCTTGGAGGTCAGCCAGATCTATTCCTCTATCAGAGTCCTTAAAAACAGGCAAGGGTGCGGAAAAGCCACACTTCACCTGTAATTTTATAAATCAACCTCTCAAATTAACAAAGCTCTGCTGTGTCTTGTGTTGCTACTGTCACCCACACCTGAGCAAAGGGCTGTTGCAGGGAAATGATGTAACCAAGTTTTTATTCAAACCTGCCAAATCATCACAAGAACTCTGATCAAGAGCAAGAGCCAAATTACACAACTCCACTTCCTCGTGTCAAGCAAACTGGAAAGTACAGAAAAAACCAGAAAAGCAGCCTGATCATTACAACAGGATAAAAGAAACCACCAAATCCACAAAGACACAGCACCAGCTTTTGACACTGTTCTCCCTCAAACACCAAAGCCCACAAGAGCAATGACATGAAATATTTCCTTTTGAAAGAGCTTAGTTTAGAAATACCTGCTGCTACTGCCTGCTGCCCTCTCCAGAATTTTTGTGTGCTCATAAAAAATGCAGCACCACCTGTAAGTTGTCCCTCAGCCCTGGTACAGGTGCCCAGAGAAGCTGTGGCTGCCCCTGCATCCCTGGAATTGCTCCAGGCCAGGATGGAGCAGCCTGGGATAGTGGAAGGTGTTGGAACTGGATGGTCTTTAAGGTCCCTTCCAACCCAAACCATCCTGTGGTTTTGAAATGGAGGTTTTTGTTCCCTCTTTCTTTCTTTCTTTCTCTCTTTAAATAATCTCAGAACTGTTTAAAGTGTCCAGCACACCTGCTTTTCTTTTTTCATGTCAACATTTCCTCATAGTAATTGCTGTGTAAAGTCATTCTCTGAGATGGTTCATGAGAGGAACTTACAGAATTAAGAGCACAGCATTAAAAATAATAAAGTTTCTAAAAGGATGAATAACAAAACAGTCCTGATTTGACTTCAAACATCATCTTGGACTTCCTTCTGACCTCAGTTTAAAGTAAAAAACTAAGCACCAGGCAGACAACTTATTTTTAAAAGGGTTTTGGTCTGTACTTTCACATTCAGGTGATGGCAACTCTTCCTAAGCAGCTTGTCAGGAAACTGGCAAAGAATAAAACATTACCAGGCTTTATTTAGTCAGTGCTTTGAGGGGTTTTAATTTCACTGCAGAGATTGAAATGGACATAAAGGACAGATAAAAGGCAAGGCAAAAGGATTCAAATCTTTTCTGAACAGAGACCTAGAACGGCTTTGCTCCTTATTAAGTGGTGTAATTGGAAAACTGGGAAGGCACAGTGGGAACAATTCTTCAATCTACTGAAAAAGCTGGAAGCAATTCGTATTTTCTTTCCAAGTATCCCTGTTTAGTCTGTGATGGCTTTCACAGTCACAAACACAGCAGAGCCAATCACTTTCTCTTGTCTGCAAAAAAAAAAAAATGTTGCAAAATAAAGTTACATACTCAGAACCACTGAAAACAAGCGGGAGCTGCGTGCACCAGGAACCCCGGTATGAAAACCCCTTTTGCTGCCTGTCACAGGAAAGCAAACAAGGCCACAAGGTGGATTTGTGATTCATTTGTCACAGGACAGCACCACAGCAGCATTCCAGAGCCAGACACGAGGACAAACCCAGCAGCAGCTTCCTCTTGGGAGCAGCCCAAGGTGCCTCAGCCCAGCACACATCACTCTTTCCCAACAGGCTGGAAATCCCTCCTGCAGGCACAAACCAACACTGTGGCTGCAAAATATCTCCACCTCTCCTTTCTCCAGCACCACCGCAGCCTTTTATTGGATTTCACTGTTCCAAAGCACTGAAGATCCATTCTCCAGGCTGGCCATGCAGGAGCTCCACCTGTCTGTGCTCTGCTGAGCTCAGCTCACACAGGGTGCCAGGACCAACCCTCCATGTCCACATCCAAAAATAAACACTCCATGGCTCTATTTTATGCCAAAAAGACACCTTTTAGCCTACTGAAATAAAAGGTAATTTGATATAAGGAGAAAACAGATGGGAAGAGGCAGCCACATCGGCTGAGCTTTTAACTCCTTATTTATCAATGCAGCCATGGCAGAGCTGAGAGGAAAATCTCCTGTTTTCTAGGGAAGTGAGCACTGTCTGCACGTGCAGATGGTGCACAGGGATGGTCTGAGAGTGCCGTGCCACAACTCCAACCCAAAGGCAGCAGCTGGATGCAGGTCATGGCCCGTGCAGGAAATTCAGATAGAAACTCCCACAGATATTGAAAGGTTTGATTTGCAGCCTTGCAAGAAGCTTGGATTGGTGTAAAAATAAAAGAACACAGACATGAAGCAGAAAATTATAAACTTATGCTTCTATAGCTGTAAGTAAGAATATACCAACTTTCTACTAGATTAGAATGTTATATATTGCCTGGTAACTAAGAAACTTGTCACTGCTTTAGAGCTATGGCTGACTGCTTGCTCTTTTGAATCTCAAAGCCTTTGAGGCTGTTTATTTTAGTAATAAATCATTTTTAGCCCAACTGTGGTCCCTTCAATCCTTTCAATTAACACAGGGATAATAATTGGTATCTCCAAGATAACAGGCCAGGGACTGGGTGTGCTCCAGCCAAGCCAGCCCTGGCTCCCAGTGAGCCAGAGGCAACAGAACCCACACAGCTCCATCCTAATTCTGGAAACAAGAACACAAAACCCATGGAGAAACTGTTTATGGTGGATGCAAACAGCCTCTGACACATTTGTAAATGTTATATACACTCACACAGCCAAGTATCAGCTGAGAAGTTTGCCTGTGTTTTTTTCTAGCTCTAAAGATTTTATCATTTTTGGGTAACAACCAGGAAACACCAGGCACTGGGTCCAAAATCTGAACAGCCTGAGGAGATACTTGATGGGATTTAGAAATGTGGAGAGCCCTGAGCAGCTCAAAGATCAGCTCAAGGGCAGCTAAATGGGGAAACACTCACAGACAGCACGTGGCACTACAGGAATACCTAAGGACTTACTAATATTGAGATAAAAAGCACATTTTCTGAATATTAATCACAACACAGCAGCAGAGATGTTTAGTTTAGACACTACAACTGCTCCTAGCATGTAAAATACACTGGGTCACACCACCACTCAACCTACTGAAACAAAAACTGTGCTGGAAGGGTGGAACTCCCTTCCAAAACCCTCCCTTCCCAGTGATGCCACCTGGAGATTAGAAACATTGCACAGGGGTCTCCATTCCTTTATCCTTCACTCCATTTTCCAGTTCTAGCACATCTTTCAAAAATGGTTATGGCTATTCAGAGTTCTTCATTCTGCAGGCAGCAATTTTTCCCCCAAGTTACTGCATTTCTCTTTTTAACACTAATTTCATCTGCTGTTTGCTGCCTGGTCAACCAAACTTGGCAAGATCTTGCTCCATTTTTCAGTCATTGTCCATTTGCTTATACTGAATGATTCTTCACCTTCAATTGGCCACCTCTCTCTCCAGCTCCTTCCCCATTTGTGATAAATCATTCTGCTAAATAAATGATTTATCAGACAAATCATTTATCTAAATAAATAAAATAATTTTTTTTCTGTACTTTATACAGTATGGTTCCCTCAGGAATTTCAGGAGGAGAAGGAGAAATCAGGACCCTGCCAGCAAATCCCATTCCAGATTACAAACTGCTGTTCCTATTATATTTATTTATATATTTAAGCAGTTTCATCCTTCAATTTACATTAGAGCTCCTGGATGAAAGAGCTGGAGTCCGGTGATGCATTATCCTTGATTTTCCTGAAGATTTTCCCTCTCTGTGTCCTAACATCTCCAGTAGCCACTCCAATTTTGGGACCTCTGCCTTGCTCCAGAGAATGACCCCATTCCCAGGACACCTGGGTGTGTTCCCAGGGAGTTTTGCTCATGGCCAACAGTGCAGGAGGCCTGAATTTACAGCTCTTCATTAAAAACAAACTTTTGTTTACCACACAAAGAGATTCAATTGCTATAAATATCTGAGAGATGCAGAAAAATAAACCCTGAGTGTTGTCCTTTCCTTCCACAGTAATTTGGCTGGATGAAAGCACTCAGGCTTTCAGTAAACCACAATTATTTATATCAAAGAATAAGCTGTAAGGCTTTTTCTGTATGAAAAATAAAAAAGTTCAGCTTGAGAAAGGCTTGGGAAAAAAATTACCAAGGCTATTTGATCATTTTCAAAACTTATTTCAAACACTCTTTTTGTTTGTTTTGTTGTGAACCTATTCAATTCCCTTCTGGAATTGCTCTCAAGTATGAGCATTAAGTGATGACAGCCAACCATGCATGTAAGTGTGGAATAATCTTATGTAAGCATCAATTAATAATTTTATCTGCACCAGCACAAGGAAATTCTTTACAAGCGTTTCCATGTAGTAAACATTTAGTCAGCACAAATATTCACATTTTACTAACAGAAAAGCACACACAGAGGGAAAAGCAGGAGAATTCCTTTGGTGCTTTTATTTTCTACCTCACTTACCTGCTTTGCATATCAGTATTTCCCCACCAAAAATGCAAAGGTGTGCTGATAATACAAGGATTTGTTATAATTCTATGCTATTTCTCCAATAAAGCAATTCAAAATGCAAATGACAGACTTCTAAGTCACCCTGCCTAGGAATAATTTGTAAAGAGCAATTTCAAGTAAAGTTTGAAAATGTCAACACGTGAAATGCAAGCAGATAAAGTGCGAAGGAGATGATTTTACTTATTTGTAAAGTGATTTATTTGTAACTCTCAAATTCAAAGACACAGGAACAGTGTACATTTAATTAATTCTAGGGTGATATTTAAGAAAAAACAACTGTGAGCAATCAGATTTGAACTTTTTAAAGTGTGTCATTTCCTCTGAGTTCAAGGAGCTACTCCTGCCCTGACCTGGCAAAGAGCCACAGGTGGGAACAAGAATGCTGTCTGCTGTTCCTTAAAATCCATAGTTTGGGAACCAAGGTATTTAATAACTCTAGCTCATTAATCACACCATAAAGATCTGTTCTGATCAGACACGAAATAAAAAGGATTATGGGATATGGTACTAAAGAAGTAAAAAAATCTCCGGTTTCCTTACAAGAGGGAAAGACAGGGCTCAGCTTGACAAACCTGACTCCTTTATCCAAGTGAATTTTTCAGTCAGGTTTCTTTTATTCCTTTATCCAAGTGAGTTTTTTCCAACTGAGTTCTTCAGAAATGCAGTGAATTAAAAAATGTAGTGATTGCTCAGTTTTGGGGCCTGAAAGCTGGTTCCAAGTTTTCTGGATACCACTGCAGGCTCTCCCTTCCCTGTCACTTGTGGCAGCTCACTGGAAAAGCCAACCCAGGACTTTGGACTTTCCAGATTTACCCAGTTCCCAGTTGTGATAATTCACTTGTGGGGAATTTTGGAAGGAATTCCAAACAGGACCTCTGAGCTGTTTTTGATGATGGGGTTTATTTTCTTATTCTTATCTTCTACACAGGCAGGAAGGGTGAGTTCAGCTCACATCTCCACTGCATGGCTCAGAAGGTCCCATGACCCTCAGTTACAAGACTTTTTAAGGAGTTATTGATTAATAAAACACTGCTAAAAAGGATATTTATCTTTTTGACCCAATCATTAAATACTTCATCTTATGAACCCATGCTACAGTGCAAACTTTCTTAGCCCATCATGTTATGACACACAAACCTACAGTGCTGTACTCTGAACTCCGTGTTTACCTCTTTTATTTTTTTCTGCATCTTAAACTACTTTTATTTTTTTCTATATCTTAAACTCTAAAACTCTAAACTTTCCTTTACTTAGCTCAACGTGTCTCTGCTTTAAACTACAAATCCACATTCTCACGAAGTTTGGGAGCCTTTTCCTGTGTTTAATTCTTGGCTTACAGGCCCAAAGTTCTGAGAATTCCCTGCATTTTGGATTCCAAGACCCTGTGGCAGGCAGGAATCAGCTTCCTTACCTTCATGATGTTCACCAGGTCTGTTTGATAGTAGCGATCCTGGTGGGCATTGGCAGCTGCTAAAGTGAGGAGATAATCATTCCTGGCGTGGATAGCCTTGGAATTGCACTCGGATCGTCGGGCTTTTAACTGCAACAAGGGAAAAGACAGCTCACAAAGGGAAATCGAATGACCAAGCATTCATGAACAGCAAATTAATTGTGTGTATATTGTGTTAATACAGTGAAAACTTAAGGGCATTGGCAGCTTTTAAGTCTTCCTAGTGATGAGGGGATTCCTGATGGATATTTGTCTCCTGCAACTGGAATTTCGCATGTGGTCTTCAAAGAACATTTTTAACTCTAATTAGATAAATAATCCCTTGCATATATTCCATACATAATTCTATACTCTGCCCAGAGAATGCTCTTAGCTCATCCTTTGTCCCACCAATTCCCTTCCAAGCTGTCCCTCACCTCTACATTCCAGACAATTTGGGGCATTTGCCTCAAGAAATGAGCAGCAAAATCCAAGTTTTATACTCACCTTCACACTTGCCTTCTGCAAGCTTATTCTTGACTGAAAAAGACTAAGTTTGGACCTGGAACAGAAATGAGCAGAAGAAACTGAATAATTGCTTTACACTATTTCTACAAAAGTGTTTTTTCATTGTCTAAAGGATGGTGGTTTAAAAAAGTAAATAAGAAAACAAAATCAAGTCAATAGCTATTTTAGTCTGAATAACACTGCAGGATAAATCTGCTCCAAAACCCCCAAGCTCAAATTTTCTGGCTGTTATTGTTTGTTTATGCATGATTGTTTATTTTCTTCAGGTATTATAGGTGATTTTATTAAAGTTCTTTTCACCATCCCTCAGAAACACAGAAAAGATCTTTAAGGAAACTATAATTTCATTCCCTGAGAGCAATTCTGAATAACTTCTAAAAACAAAAATTAAAGGAAAAAAAAAGCAAAAGAAGGGGTGTGGTGAACTCCCCTAAGACAGGCCAGACTCCAAACCCAAAACGTGTTACTGGTTTTCCTGGAAGGAAGGAAATCACCCTCTTTAGGATGTCAAGGAACAGAAAAAACCTAAAGCCTCCAAAATTTATCTTGATAAATGAAAAATGTCCTGCTGCTCTTCCCTCTAAATGGAGTGATCCAAAATTTGAGATGTGTGGATAGAAAAGGAAGTCAGGAGGCTTTAATATCAAAAAACTGCCAGCTGACACACAGTCCACAGAAAATGCCAGATTAAAGCTGTTACTTGAACTTCCTTCCTAAACAAACCAACACAAACAAGTTCTAATTTCCTCTCAGGGTGTGCTTGAAATAGCTACAAAAATGTATAGGAGCAAAATGCAAAGAAAACCTGGCAGAATCTCGTTGAAAGCCAAATATCAAGTGCAAAACCTAATAGAAATGTGCTTTTTTGGGGCTGCAATTATTCCTACATATGCCATTATAAAAACATACTTGGCCTCAATATCAGCTTTCTCCCGCACCGCCTGAGCCATCTGTTCAGTCTCAAAATATTTCTTTTTGCCTTTAGCTAAATCTTTGACTGTCTCCTGTAGTTCAGCTTGGATCCTTGTCAGCTGGTCCACACACTGAAAAAAAGCATTCAGGAAAGAAAATATTACTTTTTTTTTTTGCATCCATTATTAAATAATATTATCATCATCGTTTTGCTGGTTTTTATGGTATTTTATAGGGAAGGATGCAGGCTTCAAGTCACTCCAGGTCAATTATTCATGCAGGTCTTTTGAAAATGATCAGAACACAAAACCTTCTCTCTTCCTTTCTTTCTGCTGCTGTTTGAAGTGTTAGGATAACCCACAAATTAAACAGAAAAGTTCTGAAAGCTCTGGATGCAGTAATTAGTTGAAGTCATTGGAATACAACTGGGAAAAATCCAAAGGCAATCTACTGGAAGTGATACCAAAAAATGATTAATCTTTCCTTCTTTAAAATTTAAAACATCAGGCAAAAGCTGCCACATAAAACACAACACAACAGGAAGAAAAATTATTATATTCAGCAATTCTTCAGACACCCTGCCAGTTTAAGAAAAACCCCAACAAAGTGGGAAAGGATCCGTGCTAAGCAGGATCTTGGTAAGAAAACCAATGTGAATCATCAGTGTCTAGAATTAAAACTCTCTTTAGAAGAGATTACTAAAGATTTTCTTTCACCCAAACTGGATTAAGCATGCAGGAGATGGATAGTCCAGGGGATTTTATTTAATCACAGACATCACAGGCTGGATGTGGTCAGTGCAGGCTCCAGCAGCACCCATGGGTGAGTTCAAGGAATTCAATTTGCCTTTGAGTCCTTCAAACACCACCCCAAAAGTCCCAGCTCTTTTCATATCATCACCACCCCCCTGGCTGCCCTCATTCCAGGTGCTGAACACCCCTGCAAAACACCTCAGTCTCTTCATTACACTAATTATTAATGCATAATTAACGGGACCTCCTTTGGGAGCACTGCAGGACTGACGGGGTGCTGGGGTCCAACAATCCAACATTGACTTCCCCCGGTTCCACTGCTAAAAAATAACACCCAGCCACCTGGAAAAAACAAAGTGGCAGCCAACAGGAATTGCTGGTCTTCTCACCACACAGTCCTGCTCTCCCTGGAGCTGTCAAACTGCTATAGAGCACAGAAAAATTCCCACTAAAGACACTGTTTGATGTGTGCAGACCAATAAAGCAAAGGGCTCCAGAGGGTGCATTCCCTAAAGGCTGCTTTGGGGAGTGGTGGAAGGCAGAATTTGGATTTTTGGAGACCTCTGTGTGCATCAGTGAAAAATGAAAGGTAAAATAATCTGTATGTAACGGATGGCTGACAAAGAGCTAAAAGCCCGTGAAAAGAACCAGGGTTTTGCAACATCAGCAGGGATTTTGATCCCCAAAATCTCCTGCCAGCATCAAAAAAATTAAAATATCAAATAACCCCAGTTGTTAAAAGGATCGTTTGAGAAGAGTTAAATAATCTTGCTTTGCATCCCTGTAGGATAAAAAACTGTCAGGAGACTAGATGCCACTTTAGATGGGTATTCCCATGTAACCTTAAAAGTATTTTGCTGACTGAATTTTAATTTTGATAAGCTTTTGTCTGAATGGGGGTCAGAACAATTATTTCTCTGTCCATTATTTATCTGTTTGGGAATTCAAAGGGAAGGGTGAGAGGCTGCACTGTGTAAAACAATAGACTGGTTGTGTAGGAAAATTAATCCTGCCAAGTGGATGATAATTCCATGTTGTAGGAAAAGCACACTGCTAGAATGCCCTGAACCAGAATACTGCCCTGATAATGGTAATAATTTGTTCTGCCGATTCAGAAGGGCAGGAGTAAAGGAACCTCTATGACTTTTAAAAATGTAAAGATCCCACTCTGCTGCTGACTCATAAACACAGAATTATCACCACTTGCAGAAGAATAAAGAACAATTATTTAGCAGTAAGTGCCATAAAACTGCCACAGCCTTGTTTGGAAAGCTTCACATGAAAATGAAATTCCACAGGACAGTAAAACAGCATTAATAAAGTTAATTTTTCCCTCACAAATCAGATATTGCACGTGTTTCTAAGAGTAGAATAATTTGTTCTGAAACTGAGAGCTGACATCACAGAAGCATCTATTTGAATTTGTAACCAAGTCTTTTACAAAATACTCCTCTAGAACACAGAACTGGGCACGTTCTGGGTCTTTGTGGTCACTTTGTGACAAGGACAGATAAAATCTCTTGTTGTTTGGGTTTTTATTTTTTAATTAACAGGACACCTCCCACTATCCCAGGCTGCTCCAAGCCCCATCCAACCTGGCCTTGGACACTTCCAGGGATGGAACAGCCACAGCTTCTCTGGGCACCCTGTGCCAGGGCCTGCCCACCCTCATAAATGACTTTCAAACACAACGAGCAATTAAATGAATATCCAGCTCACTGGAACTACACTATTTTCTCTGCAGGGACAATTACAGATAATTAAAGAGATAATTAAAGCAGCTTTTGGAGCACTTACTTGTGATAGTGCTACAGGAGGTGGCTGGACAGTCTCCACTCTCCATCCTGGAGATTGCTCAAGCCATTCCTTCACGTTTCAGATGGATCTTTTCTCAAAATCAGAACTTTTTCTAACAAAACCCACTTGCAATTGTCACTGCAAACCCAATGCAAGGCAATTTCTACAGCACAGTGTGAGATTTGCTGAGATACATTTGACCAACTGGTGCAGTATTTTTAGGAGACTCATTTCCAAGCAGTTATAATTTGGGATATCAGCTCAGAATTTTGATCCCACACCAACAAGCTGGATAAGATGAAGAGTACTATAAGATGAATCTTACATCTGTAAGATGAAGAGTACTCACATATTCTCGAAGTGCCACAATAAAAGATTTCTAAAAATCTATTTTTTTCCTCAATAAAATGACAATAGTTTAAAGGATTTCTTAAAGCACAAATACCTTCTTCAGCTGCTGCTCCTTAAAGCACCGGACACTCCTGGCTGGTTCAGAAATTAGGTTTTTATAGTTCTCACAGATATTGAGTCGGGACTGGGCCACCTGCATGGTGCCTTCTAAGAGTGATTTCCAAACTGAGTACATGCTCCTAAAATAATGAAACACAGAGAGGATGTGGGAAGGAAGAAAGGGAGGTCAGGTGTTCCACTGAAAATGTGGATTTGTGGAATCTCCTGAACTGGAAGGATCCTCCACAAGATCAGAATCCAGCTCCTGGGCTGTTTTATGTGACAGCAACACACATTTTTCCAAGGACTGCTTTTAAAACTAAATCTAAAGCAAATCTTTAGCAAATATCTCCACTTCTAACACAACCTTTAATGGAAGTTGTACCACAAATAAAGCTTTTCCCGCCTGTTTCTCTCTTGTGATCCAACTTGTTACCAAACAGTTTGGGTTCAGCACTTGGGGATGGGTAGGGAGGGGTTTGGAGAAGATCTCTGGCACTGTGGGATCTCATGGGTGTTATGGGAGTGTTTTATGTACACTTGAGACTGATAATTCAGTTTATTTCTTTCTAAACACACAGCCAATGTGAGGGTGCTGAAAGTCCCGAACACAAATCTGTCAATTTCTTCCTGCTTGAAATAAAACTTGTCAGAACACAAGGAGGACATTAAAATGAAGCATCTGAAAGCTCATTCCAAATATTTAAGAGGTGCTGTTCAAAGGCTTTCAGCAACTGATTTATTTCTGGTTTCAGGTTTTATCCACCTTTCATGTTAATGAAATAAAGTTTTGTAAACAACTGTCTCCTGTTTGCCTCCTCCCTGCTGTCAGATCTGATCTTCACAAAGAACAGCCTCGTAAAATGAGATCTCTTCCTGTCTTTTCCTGTGAAACAATCCACACACTTATCCCTCTTGCCTTAAAGTTATTTACTAAAATCTATATTCAGATACAGACATTAATACCCAAAGAGATGCAAATTACAGTTGTGGTCCTGTCAGGCTGTTTTGTTTCTTCCATCTTCCTAAATATTCAAGTCATAAACATCTATTTAAGACTAATCTCAGGAAAACAAAGCTTCTCTTTTAACTGGCAATGCTCTACTACAAAGGAAAAAGAAAAATTAGCTACAGAAAAGCAGTGATTCATTGTTAACTAAAATAATGACACAAACTGAAATGATAAATACAGCAATTTTGAGATATCCAACTGCTAAATTACCTATAATCACTTCGTTCCTCAGCTCTTATTCCAAGCCAGTCCTTCTTTAAGTATTGGCTAGCCAGCTTCTGAATGCTCTGTTAAAAAAAGGGGGAAAAATAGTTAAAAAAAAAGGCAATTAAAACACCATTTCTGCTCTTACATCAGACAAATGAAAACCCAAAGAAGCAAACAACCTCCAGCTCAGCAAAAGTACAAATTCCCACACAGAGAGGTGGGAATGTTGGAAGGGAAAGGGCTGAACTTGTGCCAGCTGTGAAAACCCCAATTTGTATCAGGACAGGGGGCTCCCAGCATCCAGGAAACATCTGGATCATCACTTATGAGCCCACCCCGACATGCCCAGCTCGGATCATCCAAGGCTGCAGGAGCTCTGCTGCTCCCAGGAGGAGCCCATTACTCAGACAAGAGACTGACAAACGCAGCTCATCTTTAATTATTAATGTTAATTGCACCCTTCAGTCCCCACGTTTCGTTTTGCACGGCCTCAGGAAATCAATAACAACATTTTCATACTCAAGGTCAGAAAGCAGCAGGGTTTCATTTATAACCACACAGGAAGGGCAGCTGCTGCCACACTGACCCCTCCTCTGGCTGCTGATCCCATTTTCCTCAATACACCCATATATATCCCATTTCCCTCAATATATCCATATATATCCCATTTTCCTCAAGATATATCCCAATTCCTCAATATATCAATAAATATCCCATCTTCCTCAATATATAAATATATATTCTATTTTCCTCAATATATCAATATATATTTAATTGTCCTCAGTATATCCATATAGATCCCATTTTTTTCAATATATATCCCAATTTCCTCAATATATCAATATACATCTCATTTTCCTCAGTACCAATATATATCCCATTTTCCTCAATATCTTAATATATATCCCATTTTTCCTCAATATATCAATATATATCCCATTTTCTTCCATATATATCCCAATTTCCTCAATATATCAATATACATCTCATTTTCCTCAATACATCCATATATATCCAATTTTCCTCAACAGATCAATATATATCCCATTTTCCTCAATATATATCCCATCTTCCTCAATATATCAATATATCAATATATATCCCATTTTCCTCGATATATCAATACATATCCCATTTTCCTCAATATATCAATATATACAATTTTCCTCAATATATCAATATGTATTTCATTTTCCTCAATATGTCAATACATATCCCAATTTCCTCAATATGTCAATATACATCCCAATTTCCTCAATATGTCAATATACATCCCATTTTCCTCAATATGTCAATACATATCCCAATTTCCTCAATATGTCAATATACATCCCAATTTCCTCAATATGTCAATATACATCCCAATTTCCTCAATATGTCAATACATATCCCATTTTCCTCAATACATCAATGCATATCCCATTTTGGGGACATGGGTTGGTGGTGGAACAACAGCTGGACTCGCAGTCCTTGAAGACTCTTTGCAACCTAAACCATCACCACAAAAACACCTCCAGCTTTTGCATGTTAGTCTACACAGCAAAGAAGTGCAGACCTGGGTGAAAATTCCCTCTCCAGCTAAGAATCAACACCCCAGGAGTATTTTGGAGGAGCAGTCCTGAGGAAGAGCCTGGGGTGAGACATCTTTGCCCAGTGTCATTTACTGACACTTTCCATACCATGTTTAAGATGCAACAACCTTTGAATGACCCCTAGAAAAAAATATCAGAAGTAGCTCAAACAGCACAAGATTTTATTAATGTCTCACAGCCCACACAGTGGTAGAAATTTATCACCAAGCTATGATTTGATCAATGTGTTCACACAGAAAAATTAAATGTTGCTAATAGATCACTAGTAGCACAGTCATGCTCCCTCATATTTAAAAAAAAAAAAAAAAAGCAAATTCCATTAGGTAGCTGTTAAAAAAATCTCAGATAAAAGGAAAAATAGCATTTCCTTTAACCCTGGCAGAGCGATTTGTGATGGGATTTGGAGCTTTATGAGATGCCTCCACCTGGTGCTAATTCCATGTTTCCACCCTTTCTTCTTCAGATTCCACTACCAGATCTGCCTCAAGATGCTGAACAAACATTCAGAAACAGGAAAAAAAGCTCTCTGGCAGCTGAGGACAATCTCTGCCCAAATTAAGATGTAACAAAAGTCACAAGAGGGATAAATAAAGCTATTTTTGCCCAAAGAAATCCTATCACTGATGTCAGCAAATAAACCATAAACCCAGCGGGATTAACTATTTATTTCCAAACTGAACAAGCTCAGCAAAAGAACCACTCAAAAAAAAATGAAGATAATAGGGAGGATAAAATAATCATGGAATATCCTGAGCTGGAAGGGACCCACAGGATCACAAAATCCAACTCCTGGCCCTGCACAGTCCAACAATCCCACCCTGAGTGTTGTCCAAACACTCCTGGAGCTCTGGCATCCATGAAAAAATCAGCACAATTCCACATACACTCGGATTTGTATTTCCCAGGGCTGCAGCTCCTATTTGATGTTTTCCATCACCAGACCTCACACCTCAAGTCTATTTATTGATATTATCTAATAAAGCCAGTTGTGGCAGATATGGGGGAGGAAAAAAATTTAAAAATATTTGCTTAATACTTACAAAAAGGGATCACCATTAGAAAAGGAAAGAGGGAGATGACCCAAATTAAAAGATCATTGTTAGAAGTTTTTTTTAAAAGTCATATTAACGATACCTTCCAAGGCAGTTGTAAGGGTTTTATCTGTAATAATAACTGAAGGTGCTGATGACAGCAGGTGCCCAAAAAATCTATTATTGATAGCAGAAAGCATGACAGACACAGCTGATGTAACACTGAGTTTTGGGACTATCAGACAGGCAAATTCAGGGCTGCTTTTCATTTAGGTGGTTTCGGTATCTTGCATCATTTTGATCTCTTCTCTTTGTCACCCTGACATGATTATTTCGTTTTTTCATTATTTTGTTTGCTAAGTCCTCTTCTGTCAGGCAAACACTCCACAACAGAGAGGCTTCAGTATCTCTCTTTACTTTGCTTCTTCTCTGGGAAAAGCAAGGTTACTCCCAATTAAACTGACTTCATGGAAGTGTGGAAGCCACTTTTAGTAATCAACAGCTGCAAATTAACACTCTCTATCAGCAGCTAGAAAATGTCACAGTTTTATTATGTATTAATTCTTTTTATCAGACCCACCCATTGCTTATGTGCAAAAGAGCTTTGCTGTATTTTATTTTTAAATGGGAAAAAAAGCATTGAGAATGTTGTATTTTGTCATTCTTGTGAGGTGCAGGCACTGTGGAAAATTCTGTTTTATTTCAGTACTGCTGGTTCTTCCAAAATAAATTTGACAGCTACACCAAGACTCTCCTGCCACTGTGAAAACAGCCTTTGACTGGTATTTTCAAACCCATATTTGAGCAAGACTATGGGCCATTCTCTGATGATTCTTGTGGGTCCCTTCCAGCTCAGAATATTCTGTGACACGAATGAAGCAACGTGTGAGGACTGGCTGAGGATGAAGGGGAATTGTCACACACAGAGACTCCTCCAAAAAAATAAAGGGCAAAAAACCCCCACACAACCAAAATGCAGAATGTCTGCACTTTGAAGAATGCTCCTACTACACAAACGAAGAAACGAGGTGTATCCAAACCAAGAAATTTCAGGACTTCCCCGGTGCCCTCAGCTTTTCTTCTCAAGCCAGCGAGATCTGACCCCACTTCAGCGAGCTCAGGGAGCCTGACTCACTCAAACACAGCTACCTGGGGCCAAAAATTCAGGAGGGAGCTTTGTCAATCACGCAGATGTTTGCCTCACAAGCTTCAGGAGCAACATGGAAGAGATTTTGCACCTTTACCAATCTCTTGGAAACATTTGGACAGGGAGAAGGGAGCAGAAAATGCAAAACAGCTTGTGAGGTGAGAACTCTGGTTCTTGAATCCAGCAGAACCATTCAGTACTAAAGTCTGGGACAGGATTATTTCAAATGACCTTTTATTTACCAGAGCTAGATAAAATATTTCAATGAGAATGAAGGGACTCAGGCAGGGATTCCAGGCAGGGATTCCAGGCGGGATGTGACGTGGCTCCACTGGCATCACAAGCTCTGCCAGACACAATTCCTGGGCTGGGAGCTCACACAGGGCCTTAGGCAGCAGCTCCACGGCCAAATGAAAATGAAAACAATGCCTGGAACAGGCAGCACATGGGCTTCTCCAGTGCATCCCGACCCTTCCCAAAGGTGCCCTGACTGGTGGTCTGCACTGCCTTTAACGTGGTTAATGAGAGGTAAAAGAGGTTCCCCTGTGCCTGCAGCATCAATTGCAAAATTCCCTGGAAATGTTAGGAAAGGCTGGTTATTTAAGGTAAGCTGCATCCCTAACCATGCTGCTTCTCCTTCCTCAAGATGGGATTTTCCTTCCCACTATCAGATGACTCCAAGAAAATATCGAGTTTCATTCATTCATTTATTCACTCATTCATAATTTTGTTCCAAGCTGCTTCATTTCTCTTTTTATTTTCAGATATCTGAAGCATGACAAGAAAGCAAAGAAAACAAAGTGGGAAGCTAAAAAATTCATGTACAGCAGTTAAATATCACCTCAGGCACTCCTGCAATCAGGTTTAGCAAAGGAAACGTCAAAGCTCTTCTCATCCACTTTGTTCATTTGTTAAAACTGTTGCTTCATTTGCAGCATCTTAATTCTCTCCAAAACAACCTGAATGAGATATAATTTAACTTTTCCTCTCTCAGCCCTCCTTTTAGAAAAAAAAACCAAAAAAACCCTGGCACTAAGTTTGTCCCTTTTTTCCAAAGGTTTCACAGTTTTCAAAAACAACACCCACAGGGCTAAGACAGGAAATGATCAGAGAATAAATCCACTGCAGCCAAGCTGACTACACCTAGAGCCAATTCAGATTTATTCATCAAAATGTCCTCTAACCTATTATATTCCTGACCTTTCATCAGGCCAGGATCCACACCTAACCTAGGGATTCATATTCTGTACTACTTGGCACAAAACCAGTGTTGGAAGTTTCTTTCTCTGTCTCATTATAAATGAGTCTCCCTTATGATGAATACCCTTACAGATTTTAAGTAATAAAACCATACTTCACTAAGCTTCCAACTGCTTTTTCTCTGAATTCTCCTGTCTTTGGCTTCCAAATTTTAGCATTTCAGGCATCAAGAAAAATTAATTGTAATCTCCATGATGTGGCACCGTGGCTATCTCATTTAATCACAGATACTTCCAACTCTGAGCAGAATAAATCCAGTTACACCAACCAAGCTCAGTATTCATGTGGAGAAATTATTTTCACTTTCTAAATTACATATTTTAAATTGCTACACTAAGGATATGTTGCTATTTGGAAACATTCCAGGTTATTTTGAAGGCCTTTTGCTAAATGACTCCTTCAAAAATGTCTGCGTTGAAGTTCTTATTGCACCATCCAGTATTTATCCAGTGAGTGTATTTCAGGCAGCCTGAAGTTTAGGGACTCTCTTCTCAGAATTTTTAGCTCTACAACCCCTGAGGAAGTACATTAATCCAAGCAAATAAAAATCCCCCAGCTTTCCAGGCACCCAGTGAAGAAATCTGAGTAAAATTCCCCCCATCTCTGAGCGTGAAAGTTGGAAAACGGCTGAAGATTGATTTTATTCTTCAAAATACAAGGAGCTCCTGTTTAAACCATCTAAAATTATTCTTTCTTATACTTGAAATAACTTCATCCTAGATTTTGAAGCTGTTCTATATAAACTCAGAGTTCTTTTTCAGAGTTGGCTTTCTTTAAGTCCCTAAGAAACTGTCAGAAAACCTCAGGAAGGGGCAGAGCCTCAGGATGTATTACAAGATATCAGGAGGTTTCCACCACATCACTTCTCCCTGGAGCCAAAGGCACATTAGCAGCTCTGGAGAAAAAGTTTGTTTGTCTTTTGGTTCAGAAGTCTGTGCTTCCTGAGCAAATCCCATTCCTAATAGATAAACCAAAGTCCTGGATCACATTTCAGATGGGGAACCACTGCTTTACACTGCTCCTTATAAACCAGATTTCTTTTCCACCCTACTGCACTAGACAATGTCATTTTTGGCTGAGTTAATTTTTGACTTTTAGGTAAACTTTTAACAACTTTGGACCTTGATCTTTAGACAGATCTAAAGCTTAAAAATAGGGAAATTCATGATGTTCCACAAGGCCAAGTGCAAGGTCCTGCACGTGGGTCAGGGCAATTGTAGGACACAGGGACTGGTTCCCTGTGGGCAGGGCAGGGACAGATGGGATTTTGGGAAGGAATTCCTGGTTGTGAGGGCAGGGAGGCCCTGGCACAGGGTGCCCAGAGAAGCTGTGGCTGCCCCTGGATCCCTGGAAGTGTCCAAGGCCAGGCTGGACAACCTGGGATAGCAGGAGGTGTCCCTGCCCATGGCAGGGGGTTGGGATGAGGTGGTTTTTAAGATCCCTCCCTGAAATTAAAAGACTGAAAAGAGCGAAGTTGTGACAAATGACCTCTTTTCCTCCATGTACAGATCTGATTGCCAGCATTAATTCAAAGTGAAGTTTCTCAGGACACAAATACAAAATGCCAGCAGCACTTCTGCCATTCCCTCCGAAGAGGAACCACCCTGGGGACACCAATGCCACATCCTTCCTCTGTCTCACACCTCAGCTGAAGCAGGACATGGGGACACGGCTGTCACCTCCTCACCACCATTTCCTGCTGGTTCCAGGGATCCCAGCCAGAAGCATCCCTTGAATGTGAGTCTGAAGAAATTTCTGTGGGGTTTTAACCTGTGCTGCTGTTAGGTACAGGGGTTTTTCTTCTCTGTTTGAGCTGCTAAGAAATATCACTTTCAACAAGCACCAAACTGACTCTAAGTACTCCTGGAATGCTGCTTTTCCCTTTCCCCCCACCCAAATGGAAGCTCAGTGTGATGGACAGAAAGACAGACAACAGGATCATGACGTGGAGCCTTCAGTTCTAACTGGAAATCCCCAGTTAGAACTAAAAAAAAAGGGTAGTTTCTCAAATTGTCACCTTCCCCATAATTACCTCCACCAGTTCTGTTTTGCTGAGTGAGACCAAAACCAGACACTTCCCAGTTTTATAACATGTGAGGTGTGTAGCAATGATTTCCAAAATGTCCTGTAATTCAGATCTCGGGTGGCTGATGAAGGATGGCAAAAACCTCATCTTCCACAGCATTTTTTGGATGGAGAACACTGCGCAGCCGCTGCTCTACTAAACAGAAGGATCAGGATGGGATCTCCTAAGCAAAGCCAGAACTATGGATTACAAATCCATATTAACCAGTGGCTCACTTGCCTCAGGGAACCAGCTCAAAACGTTTGAACTACGTGAAAAGCAGGGAAGCACTGGAAGAGCTACAAAGGGAAAGTGAGAGTAAACCAGGAATGCTGAGTGACCTCTCTGTCTTGTTTCAAACACCTACAAAAAGTTGTATTTAAGATTCAACAAGTTGTGGCTGCAACATTGTGGTTCTCCCATCCTCACTGCAGGATTTGGCACTGACCGTAACAACAAACCATAATTAATAAACTACAACATGTGTAAGTTTTTTTTTTTTTTTTTTTTAATGATGCCATTTAGGAGGATTCCATTTCCAAATGTAAGTTTTTTGTTTTTTTTTTTTACTGATGCCATTTAGGAGGATTCCATTTCTAAGTATTTACTATTTTGAGAGAAATCTTTCTGAATTTGTTTCATTCTCCGCAGTGCTGCCACTGAAGCTGCTCTGTGTTATTCCCTGGAAGTGTCTCCGGCAGGTCAGCATTTCCTATTCTGTGGGAACTTCTTAATTAAAGGTTCACATGATTACAAAGCACTGACACAGCTCCCGCTCCATGGAGCACAAAGCTGACTTTTTTCTCACCCTAAAACATCTGGCAGATAACTCTGAAATCAGTTGTGCTTCACATAATATTTATTGATCAGTTTGTAACAGCGGAAGTGTTACTACTCTCAAGTTTATCAGGCTGAAATTTTAAAATTTATTTTGAATTTGGTAAGTAGCTTCTGAGCTTGGTCTATCTTTAGCATATGGAACATGCAATTAAGTCAGGTTTTGGCATAAATTTAATTCTGTAAGTCATAATATGAGGTAAAAAACCAAAAATCAGCCTGAAAATGCAATGCCATATTTTTAAGGAGTTCAGTACATTTTGTCTGTCTGGCAAAGTTTACATGAACAAATTTTGCTCTGAAAGCATCACCACTATTTAGAATTCACTACTTACTAATTAAATAATTTTTAAATTCATATTTCTGTCCATTCTGTTCAACACTAACCCCTACAGGTCTACTTTAAGCCCTGCTGAAATCAACCCCTTTAACAGAAGATGATAATAAAAATCATGAACAGGAGTCAGTTTCTACAGCTTCATAAACTTATGTAGTTTGAGACTAATTAGCAAAGTCCTCAAGATTCCTTTTCTTTTCCTCAAGTATCTCAGGGAACACACATTGGCATGGCAAAGAAATTCTGGGATGCTGCAGCCACACATTCCAAGTGTCACTGTTCCCACCACAGCCCCACGATGCCTCAACTTGCCCCACAACCACCAGCAAAGATTTCAGCCATTCCATTTTCTCCAAGAAACTTGTCCTTGATGCCAGTGAGCTTCAAGGTCCCTTCCAACCCAACCCATTCCATGATTCCATGAGGAAAGGTTTGCCACTGCTCACCTAGTTATGCTCAGATCAGTAAAATAATTAAAAGCAGCACAAACTCTAAAACAGCCAGGGAATTTAATCCCTCACCTGACAGTCTGGGTGTGTTCTGAACCCCTAAATCTGCACTAAAAGTAGAGTTACAAATGTTAAGGGTAGAAGAAAAGAGAACTAAATTTCTGAAAAACAAATGAAGATGATTCACCTTGGCTGGACAACTCTTCCAGCTGCACAAACAACCCAAGAGCTCCCTGGAAATCAGGGAGACAAGTGTGCATGCTTCCATCCGCCAAGGAATTTTGGCACCACCATCCAGTTATGGAAAACAAAGGTTTGGACTTCCTACACGAAACAGCTGGATTGATCAGGCAGCTTAGGGAGGAGCAAAGTAAGAACACAGTTGTACCTAACAACACTTTCAGCATTCTAAGGCAGCAGACACCAAAGCCACGTTATTCTTCTGGTGTAAAGTTTGAGACTTGGTGCAGGAACAGGGACTGGAGAACTCATCACTTCAGTGGAGAAAAAGAAGAAGAAATTATTTATTCCTGGGTGAGGGGAATTCCAGCTAAGTGTTTTTTAGGAAGAATACCTATTCATAGAAGAGCATAAAAAATGGGATGGGATCGTGTCCTGCATGGAAATACAGAAGAAAGGGGTAACGTCAAAAAATTTCAGGAGAAATTTGAAGCCATTCCCTCTCCTTCTGTCCCTGTTCCCTCCCAGCTGTCCCTTCCTGTCAGGAGCTGTGCAGAGCCACAAGGTCCCCCCTGATCCCCCTTTTCTCCAGGCTGAGCCCTCCCAGCTCCCTCAGCCTCTCCAATCCCTTGCCCATCTCTGCTCCCTGCCCTGGACACCCTCCAGCCCCTCCATGTCCTTCCTGTCCTGAGGGGCCCAAAAGTGTCCCCAGGACTGCAGATGCCTCAGCAGTGCCAGCACATGGAACAGAAGTTGGTTTGGATTCTGTTTGGTTTGGTTTCGGTTTTTGTTTTGTTTTTTTTTTTTTTTTTGGGAAGAAGTCATAAAAACAAATCCATTTTAGAGCCTCGAAAATCCTAAAACTCTTTGAAAGCTTTTTTTTCTATAGGAAAAAGTAAACAGTGCTCACAGTAGCAGGGAAGCCACACGAAGGTTGCCATGAGAAGATCCCAGGTGAATGTGGCACATCAGAGCCACCATTAATAATTAAACTGGGTCTAGGGGAGATCACTGATACCAACATTCCCAGGCAAGGGGGCTCCAAAGCTCACATCCAGCTTCCCACAAGCAGCAGTGACTCCCAGGGATCACAGCCTTTGTAATTCCCTTAATTTACCAAAGAAAATCTCTCACTTTTCCAAGACTCCACATTAACCTGAAGTAATAACAACAAAATTACCTAGTGCACAGCACATTCCTTAATACCTCATATATCCTACAGGACACAGGATGTGTCATCCTCATTCCTTTAGCTGAACCTTTAAAGTATTGCCTTGTATTTCCAGGGATTTGTCATGGTTTTGTTTTGTCCTTTATAAATCAAACAGTACCAGATATTGAAAGCAAAATTTAAGGCTGTAGAACACAGTTATGCAAACAATACAAAATTTTAAGTAATATTTTAGCCATCTTAAAGTGTCTTTACTAGCAATTTATAGAGTAAATTTGCTGTTTTACAGTACGGTAGGACTTTAAATCAAGAATATTATTTTTCAGAAAAAAATCTCTATTTTCAACAGGACAGAAAAGCTGGCAGCAGTAACACAATGATATTAAAGTTTGTGTTCATGTTCAAACATCTGTAGAAAAAAAGAAACCCTTCCACAACTCAGGATACAGGTGCCAAAGCACTCACTAAGGGGAAAAACAGTCTATTAGAAAGCAATTTTTCTCTGAAGTCAGAAGGCAAGCCAACTCTACAAGAGCTGCCAAGAACATCAGAGTCCAACTCAGTTTGACTTTGTTCACATGAAAAAAAAAAAAAGAAAGAAAAAGAAAAAGAAATTTCTTCCTGCTCAGTTAAGAAAGAATTTAACAGCAACAGTTCAGAAAAACAAAAAATCATCACATCAATAGAAAACACAGACAGGGAAGGAAAGGAAAACATGCATTAACTCAGGCTCAACGCTGGCTAAGCACAGGTCCACCCGGAGGAAGGTTTTTGTAGAGGTTTATACATTATTTTTTAGATGTTTATGCATTATTTCCCACGTGCAACTCCTGGAATTGGTGTTATCAGACAAACAGAACGATGGAGAAAAGGCAGTGCCGGGGGAAAGGAACCATCTGGTCTGCACCGCGCCGACACAATAGGCAAGGGCTTGAGCTTGGCAGCTCGGCACTGGGAAGCATATGGCACATTTCCTCCGAGCTGGGCATCTTCTGCCTTCCCCCACCTCGTGTCTGAACCCTGCCAGCCCGCGTGGGGTTTGTGGGAAGCTCTGTGGTGCTGCAAACGAAGGCAGGGGTGTTCTGAAGGAGGGCGAGTGGGGAGGTGAGGCACAAAAATCTCTGCCACCGCCTCAGATTGGTGCCTTGGTAATTTTTCTGCTTTCTGAATGGATTGTGGGCTAATTTCTCACCAGGGATAGGAAATGTCCTCCTATTCTAGTTTCAAAATTGGAAAATTCCCAAACCGCTTCCAGGGCAGGTCCCAAAACAAGGGAGGGGAAAAAAAAAAAAAAGGGGAAAACTGAAGTCCTAACAAACTAGGATTATTTGGACCAAATTGCTTGGGTTATCCTTAAAAAAGCAAAGGCTCAAATCCTAGCAAACAAAGATTATTTGGACCAAATTTCTTTGGGTTCTTATCCTTAAAACAGCAAAGGCAATCTTTAATTTGTTTATTTACTGATATTTACGAGAGAAGCTCTTGAGCCACAAGTTTACTTGTATATTAATAAAATAAACCAGAGAAGCCTGAAATTCAAAGTCCATGCTGCTAACAAATATATTTTAACATAAAACTAGCCAAGAACAGGGCTGAAATGAGTTCCTTGGAAACAGGTTTGTATTTCACACACAAATGTTAAGAGACAACACCTCGGGTGGTTTTGTCCAGCTTGTTTAGAACAAGGTTTTGCTACGCTGATAAATGGAAGCTCTCCATTACAGTTCCAGATCAGCAAATTAAATGAGATAAATGCAGGCTGCAGCAGATTCTTCTGCTCTGGTTTCTGGGAGCACCAGTGCCCTGGGTATGGTCAGCACTCTGTAACATCAGGCCAGGCAGAAGGACAGAGACCAAAACCTCCCAAAATCAAGTAGGGCAACAACAACTCAAGTTTGAGGCAAAAAATGCCAAGCAAAGATTAACATAATGCCAATGAAGTGAGCCCAGGAGGGAATGAGACCACGTCAGTCCCCACCACACTGATCTCAGCACACCAGCACCTTTATTTAATCCCAGATTACACAGCAGCTCCACGAAGCTGCTCTATTTCACCCCGCAGTATATCAAGTGTAAGGCATCCAAAGGCAAGCCCTGATGAGTACTGAGAATTCCTATTCTGTATCAAGCAGCAGCTTCCACCGTGCAGAGATCAGCAGATAATATTTTTAATCTTTGGATCCTAAAAAATACAAGGGAAAAAAGAAATCCACACCTTCCATGGATAAGTATCAGCAACTACAAGGTTATTCCAACAGAAATAGCCCTGCACAAGAAAACCACAAATTATTCCTATTAAAAATGAAGCAGATGAGCTGGAGGGAAGGGGAAAACTTCCAGTCCTTAAAGCAGAAATAGCATTATCCAAAGGGTTCTGTTAAGCACACTCACAGGGGGAGCAGGGAGAAATAAAGTGGGAAGGCTGAAAGGTTTTAGGAGAAAACAATGACATTTAACACTCATGTTGCAAGAGATGCTGTGTAATGAAGCTCCCCCAAAGTGAAGAGTCCTTGGAAAAACAGATGAGTTTGATGGCAAAAAGGGAACACACAGAATGATATAGAGAAAAATGAATCCACACTGTAATTCAGGAAACCGTGCCACTCTTCAGACTTGAACTTAAAGCAATATAAAGCAAATACAGCTCTACACCCTGGATAATATCCTTACAACAACGGGAATAAGCCAGAAAAACCCAGCTATTGAATCTGGCCATCCAAAATATCTCCCAGTATCTGTATGTATATATTTATTATATTTAAGTATATATGAATATATTTATTTATATATCTGAAGCAGCTGCACATTGACAGGAGGTGAAATAGTCACATCCAAGAATATCAGCAACATATTTAACAAGCATTTTCTTCTCCAGACAAATGCTTGACAAACTATCATTAGAAATCTCTCCTAACTATTTAATTTTGTAACATTTCTAGAAGAGCCAGGAGAGTCAGTCCCTACAGACAGTGTTTTGCACTTTATTTCTGGTTCTTGGCCTTTGTACATCTCCAGGCAAGTGGAGCCCCTCATTCTTCTGCATCTGAAAACCCAGGTGGGCTTTTCTTCGTCTGATATACCAAAGATTGAACAAATCACAATTTCATTAAAAGCTAAATTACTAGTTGTTTCACTAGAAGGTGTCTGTATAATTCTTAAGTCACTCATATAAACACCAAGAATACTGGTATTACACCAGGATTACTGAAATCTAGTAGATATGCAATTGTTTTCTTCCCTTCCCCAGCATTATATCTTCCCCAGGAAATATTATATTTCTTTTAAATATTATATTTAATATTTAAGGTGAAAGAACACAAAAATTGTCACTAAGTCATAACCAAATTCAACAAAAAAGAATTTAAGAACAACAAGATTTGCAAAAAACCCCTGTTGTTCACTTTCTGCTTCCCGAAGGTTTTTCTCTATTCACAACACACTGAAGCCCTAAGAGAGCTGAGCAAACTCTTATATTCAGGTAGCAAGACAAAGCATTAATTAATAGATGACAAAGTCATCTGGCTCTGGATTCTCTGCCACTCTTCAAAGGAAAATAATTTCTACGCTCAATCTCGGCCTCACGGTGAGCCCTGAAAGGTTAAACAAAACCCTCTTCAGTCAAAACGCTTACAACCCTTAAGACAGCAAGCTATAAATTATTAAGTAGCTTGTCTAATTGCTTCGTGATGGCATCCAAAGATTCCAGTCCCCCCTACCCCCATCCCAAGACGCAATTCCAGCTGGATGCACTTTCAACACAGACCATTATTCGCCAGAGTTCGCTCTAATGTTAAAATGAGGTACCAGAGGTCAGGCTCCTAATCAGAAAACAAAGAGTGAGAGTCCCATACCCACATAACATCCTAAATCTTGGAGCTCCATCAGCAAGCTGACAACTGGAAAGCCTAGGAAACCTCATCAATAAGTAATGGCAAAAGGGATCGGATTGCACTCGACAGCCCAACTTTCAATCCTCCAAATTCAGTCATATCTGGAGAACTGCTCCTGTAAACACTGCGTTGATCCACGGCTGTAAATCTGAAATTTGGGCTATGATTTAGGCAATTTCCAGGTCTTCACTCAGTGGGTGAGAGCATAAAATGTGAAATCAATTCCCAGTTATTACAGGAGAGATAAGAAAAGCAGGAAAAAGATCAGCAAAAGATTAAAAAATATTTCCAGTTCATCAACATGCCCCCATTTTCCAATTCACTGGTTTGTTGGGTTTTAAAACACCACATTTCAGGTAGAGAAAATACACCTTTAATGGCTCAGGGTTTACAAACCATAGCAGGGGTAGCAAATCAAACAAAACAGTTTTTTAACTGGGTTATAGTAACAGCACTCATATTTTTATCAAATACATATAAAAATCATCCATTCACACAAAATGAAAAAGGATCTGCAAATTTTAACTGCTGAAGCAGGAAGATTTGGCTTTAAACTTCTTAATTTACAGACTTTCAATATTTATTCCTTGCTGCCTATAATGACATTTTATTTCATTCCAGCAAAACACAACTGCCTGATTTTAATGTTCTCCCTCGGCAAAGGATCTGTGGCAGATCCTTTGGCAGATATTCCAAGCTGGTTTTAAACCAACACTGCTGACTGACAGCTACACGAGGGACACATCAACCTCTTCCTGAGCAGCTCCAGACCAAACTCCATAATAATTCCTTCCAGTAATATTCCAAAGCTGATACCACTGACATGTAAATCAATCACAGGAACCTACAATGCTCACCAGAAGCATTTCCAAGTGATTGCCAACTAAGGGAAATAAAAGAGCAGGAGGAGCTCTGGACCCAATCCATGGGACACGTGCACCAGGATCGAGCCAGAAGCCAAACAAGGTAGGACAGTGTCCGTGGTGGATGTTCTTGTCTCAGGAATGGAATTGCAATTGCTGACTGACAGAAACTCCCCTCCTCTTATCTGCTGCCACCAAACAGCAAAACAGCAATGCCACGGCCACTGAGTGGAGAAAAGGCTCAAGAGCACAGATAAAATAATAATAATAATAATGTGCTTTGGGTCAATGCAGCTCTTACCTTTAACTGCTTTGGGAAAGAGAAATGTAGGGGAAAAATCAACCCATGTCCTTCTGGGTCATAATTTAGTGGTGCTTACTTGGCTGAACTTCGGCCAGTTGTTTTTTTACTATGGGCAATAAAAGATACAAATATGAAAGTAAAATGGGCAATATGGAAATCTCGCTGCCCAGGTTAAGCTCCACAAGTTATTTATGGCCAACAGAAAGTATGGAAGGGTTTGTTTTGCCTTCTCATAACGCAGCAATCGAAACTCAGTCGTGGGGCAAAGGTTGAGGTGCAATAAAATGTGGCACCCTTCCCACACCTTGGCTGGCAAAAGCCCCAGACCTGCACATAGGAACACACTGTCTCTTTTTTATCCTTTAGAATGAGTTTTTTATGATTTCAGGAGTCCAAGAGACCAAAGACTAACACGGAGACATGCAAAAGTCACGTATGTGAACAGTGAACAGGCTTAATTCTCGTGCTGCAGCCCTGGCAGGGGTGGTGTCCTCAGCACCCTCCTCTTCTTCCTTCCCTAAGAGGCCAACTGTTTAATTAATTGTTTTACATAGGTGAAATGGACCATTAGAAAACATTAGACAACACTTAATTTATCATTTATACAAGGATGAATGCAAATCATTTTGAGGTTTGGGGTTGGTTTTTTTTTTTTCTTCCCACACCCCTAATTAATATTCATGAGGATAATTTCACAAAGGCAGTTATAAAACTATGTCAGAGGCAGCTTGAAAATATAGTTGTGCTAACAGAGGAAGAGGAAACTCTGTCCCCCTCCCCACCCCTGCGAGGGGGGATTTAAACCCAACACAAACATTTACTGAATGATGGGGTTTTATAATATTTTAATCGAGTTATTCATTACACAAAAATAACACTGTGGAAAACCAGATAACGTTATACAAAAGCTAAGTTCATTTGTTCTGGACAGGTGGCCAGTCTGCAACTCCGTGCCGGCATCCAAAGCCCGCCCACAATAGCACTAAAGACGATTATGCAAATGCTCCCCATTCCCTGCTATTTTCCCAGGAATGGGAGAAGGGCTCCATGTGGAAGAAGCAATTGTTTCCCAGTCATGTGGAAAACAAACCAAGAGAAAGAAGGGAGGGAATGTGAACGGAAGATAGCAACACATCCCCTGGCCGAGCTGGGAGATGCCTGGAATGATCCTACTGGAGCGCGGATAGCAGGGGTCAGAGCCCGAGTTCAGAGCCCAGGAAATGTATTCTTCATCCTATCGGACACTTTCCTTGTGTTCTGCCACGGGACAAAGCAGCTGAGCGATGGCAGCTCTCCTTCAGCTGGAAGGCAGAGCTCCAGAGGGAGCGCTGGCACAAGCGGGAAGTTTGGGGAAGATGGGCAGGACGTCATCTGGTTATCTGGGAGCCTGGATTCTGGTTGAGTTCTTTCCAATTCCACATCTTGGTCACAGAATAAATAAAATACCAATGTGGAATCTAAGACAATGAATTTGCTCCATTTCAGTCCTCCAGGATTATTTATTTTAACATACTTTACTAAAATTTGTAAAATTTATCCTTAAAAACCACTAGAATGTTTCTTATATTTCAAGCACAGCTCTTGAAAGCCCATGGCTTGAATCACCCATTTTTACCTCAAATGCTTTTCACCTCTCCCAAGTATCAATTTTCCACCTAAGTACTCACGTAGATAATAACCCAGCTCTTCTGCTGTCCCACTGAACCCCAGGATTCAGTAGGACACAAAAAAGACCGCAGGCAAATGATTGTGATCCAAGTAACCAGCAGCTTCCAACTTCATTAATTATAAGTTAGGCATGACTAATTATAATTCTAAGGGCAGGACTTTCCCTTCCCACAGAGCACCAGGTACTGAAAGGATGCAGAGCAGCATTAATGGGTCAGAAGTTGTCACAGATGAACAACCTGTGCCATTAGCAATGACTTTTGCACAGATTGAAGATTCAGCTCTGCAGCTGAATTCTTTATTCTCACTATTATGGAAGAAATCTGGATCCCTGAAGTGTCAAAGGCCGGGCTGGATGGGCTTGGAGCAGCCTGGGATAGTGAAAGGTGCCCATGGCAGGGGGTGGAACAGGATGAGCTTCAAGGTCCCTTCCAACCCATTCCAGTCTGGACTCTGATTCTAAAGGAACCAGGTTTCTACAGCCGGCATCAGATGACTAAAATAAGAAATAATCATCTGAGCCTTGCTGAAATAAAAATGACATCAATTTAAAATCTTCACTTATTCCTCAAAAAAGGACATGCCCATCCAGTTTAGAGTGGGCCTCAAAGTTGGCTGAGTAGAACCTACAGGGGCAGTGTTAGGGATAATCTACATTTAAAGACCAACACCTCCTTTGCTTCACAGGTTTTCACATTATTCCAGTCCTGTAATTGGAGTCAGTAAAGATAAAAGTTTATATAGGAGGCAATTGTCTTGGTTTTTTTTATATTTTATTAGTATAGTGTTTCAGAACTAATTTTTTATGCTCTTTTTTGCTTCACCTCAACATCCCCCAACCCCTGAAGCAAGTTTCCAAAGCCCACATGCTTTGTTTTCCCAGTTGATGGATATTTGGCTTCATTTCCATCACCACCTCTTTTCCATTCAGATCCCAACAACTTCACACTGAACTTCAATTCACAAGAATTTCTTGGGCAGTTTCTGACATTGCTTTAAAGTGATTTAATCAAATCCTCCTCCTGACAGTGTTGCCACTTTTCCTCATTCAACAGAATTTACAAATAAATTGTGGAGACTCTTGTTCCTGTGTTCATCACATGTACACAGCCATTATCCTGTCTCCTGCCTGGCTGGAATTCCTCCAGGATTTTTCTGACACCCAGAATTCAGATTCCCCCTTTTTCTGCCAAGATACTGAGTGCTGAACTCCGCTGTTCTCTCTCCCTGTTTCCTGCAGGAATCTCCTCTGGGATCAGCCTACCTATTGGCTTCTGGGCACTCCCTAAGTCTTCCAAGTATCTTTCACCCTCTGTGTTTATGTTCTCAATTATTATTTGTCTTTCAGCACTGACATCTTTGATTCCAGTGCTCCACTTCAGACTTCTCCTACCTTGCCATACAGCCCAGTTTTTCTCCACACTCTTCTGACCATTCTTACCCCAGCCAGGCATTTCTGTATTTCCATTTTCAACACCAACTGTCTGGTCCATCTCTTCCATCTCTTTTTGAATTCCCCCCCTTCCATTTCTAGCACTTCCCACCTCTATTTCTTTGTCTTGGCCTGGTAACACAAAACTTGAGCAGCCATTGCCATAATCTCATTTTTTATGCTGTTCCACAGCTCTTCACCATTCACTTCTTCTTTCACCAGGGACAGAATTCCACCCCCCAGCTGCTTTGTTTTCTTTCCTGTATCTGGCTCTTTCCATCTGTGCTTATCGTAGATCTTCATCCCTGACACTTTTTTGGTTGCTCTCAGCTCTGCTGCTGCCAACACTCACTCGAGCTCTGGAGGTAACTCTGGGAGAGAGGAAGCCTTCGACAGCCCCAGGAACATTCCCTGATTTACTGCAAACTCCCTCTGGATTGCCAATCCTTGTTCACTGTCAGGTGCAATTCTCTCAGCCTTTAGAGGACAGGGTTTATTCAGAGACTGAACTTTATATTCGTTGAGGAAAATCATCAGGAACTTCAGAATTAACTATTTTAGCAGGGCTAAAATAATATACATATTTCCTATTTTAATTAAAACATATCTGCAGGGCATGCCATTGATTTTGGGATATGAGAACACCACTACCAGCTTAATACATGATGGTACATAATTGGACTTCACTAAAAGTTCTGCTCTTTCATTTACTCGATTTTAGAAACTAATTATTACTGGTCTTTTGTTCCAGGTATTCACAACACTGATGGAAGGACAAAAAGCATTTAGGATATAAATAGGAGGACAGAGACAATACTGTTCACTGAAGGGGGAACAAATCCAGCCTGCTTTAGTAGTCTTCTCCCCATGACGTTTTTGCTGCCCAAAATTCCCATAACCATGACCAGAAATCCCATCACCAAGATGCCCCAATGCTCCTTCCACTTTCTCTCTCAGGACTGGGTTTCTCCAGCATCCCACAGGTACATCAATGGGTGCACAACCCAAAATTGTGGCTGACCCATCCCTGGAATCGTTCCAGACCAGGCTGGAAGGGGCTTGGAGCAACCTGGGATGGTGGAATGTGTCCCTGCCCATGAGTTTTAAGGTCCCAAACCATTCCATGACTTTATGGTCACACAGATGCTCCTCCCACTCCTCCTTTGCAAATCCTTGGCAAACGCAGGTGGTGATTAAAGGACGCTTGGTGATTTACACAGCCAGGGACATGTCCTGGCTCCAGCTCATGTTCACCAGCCCAGTCACACACAGGCTCTTACAGGCACTCACATCAGCCTCTGCCTTTCCAAAAATTAACAGGCACTTAAAAAAACAAGAACAGGAAGCAGTAATAAAAAATTATAACAAATTATCTTTCAAAAGTCAGTTTCGAATTGTCGATTTCTCTTATTTGCATCATTATTACACCTAAAAGAAAACACATTTTCTCCTTCTCTCACACAGAATTATATGATTAATTTAGATATAATTAACACACGTTTGTCAACTCCTTCTTTTGCTGTAGTTGCCTCCAGCCCAGTATTTTCTGTACAGCTACACAGATAGAGGCACCATTCATTATTCAAAGGGTTTTTTTGCTGCAAAGATGTTCTGGTAAATAACAGTTTTGGACTCATTACAAGCTGAGCCATGTTTGAGTTTCCAATCATCACAGGTAACTCAGTTATTCGTTCTTAAAATATTTTTGCTCTTTGCATATCATCCAGAGTTCTGCAGAGAAAAACCTTTGGTACAAGTCATAGGGAGAAGAGGAAAAAGAAAATCATTGTAAATTATCAGCTGCTCCTGGGAGACAGAGACACTGCAGCGTGCCAAGTCAAATTAATCCCAGACACAAAGATGTGAATAAAGCTTTAAAACTGAGATCAAGCGGGGAAATTAAATAGATCACTCAGAAAAAATAAAACTAACTTCATTTGGTACTGTATTTTACACACTGGCCAATGTGTGTTTAAAATTCCATGGTTTTGCAAAGGAAAATGCTCTTCACAGGGATGCCTGAAGCCAAAAAGAAGCCAGTGCTGACACAGAGCCTGGAGAGTGCAGATGGGCTCTCTCAAGTCTTGTTTTAAGCAAACACATCAAGAGCAAATTTCTGCTAAGGAAAACCAATGAAATCTGGTTTAAAAAGATCTGAAACAGAATCAGGAGCAAAGTGAACTGCATTCATATTTAAATCAGCATTGGTAGATAATAGATTTTTTAAAACAACTTTTATTTAGCCCAGGGCAAGCTTCAAATTTGCAGTCTGGGCTCATCTCTCCACTCCAACCTTTTTTAATTCTGATTTTCTTTAAATAAACCCCTTGTTTCTGAACACAACACATCAAGCTCAGCCTTGATGTGACTTATTGACTTCTACAGGGCTGGGTCACTAGCAAACATTTAGATATTGTTGCAAATTTACATAGCGCTGTACAAACACAGAAGGAAACATTCCCTACCTGGAAGCACTTAGAACACAAATAAACCCCCCAATAACCAGGGTAAATCAGAGCTCGGTGTGACCTGGCAGCTGCAGAAATCAGGGGCACAGGAAATATCACTGAGGGCAAAATAGGCAAGAGATTGAGAGAAGTGAACTAAAAACCTTGTGGAAAGTTAATACACAAGGGCTTGGTGCTTTAGAGCTTCACAAACAAGGAGTTTAAGTGTAAAAAATTAAACAGAAAAATGCTCTGTATCAAGTATTTCCATAAATATTGGAAGGAAGTCTCAGTTCAAGTAATTTCATTGCTACATAAGGGATTTTAGTACTTTGACAATTGAGAAAGACATTCTGGCACTAATACAGAGGCAAAGATGAATCAAAACATATGTGAAATATGAAAAAAATCATCACTGAGAGAGATGACATCTCCCTCTTTTCCAAATGAGAATCTAATTTGTTTGGGAAAGGAAGACAGGAAGGCAGATTTAGAAGTTAGAAGCAAATACAGTACTGGCTAAAGGCAGGGAAGATGTACCTGAAATCACAACACTGAACACAGCAAAAAAGGACTCACTGAAACCATCAACATGAGATATCCATTATGTGGGCAAGAAAAGGCAGGGATGACCAAAAACTGAATCACCTATGGCAAAGCTTTCTGAAAAAATCAAGAATCATAAAAACAAAGACACCGCCTAAAAGCACACTGACAGAATCCCACCTAAGCAGCAGCCCATGAATGATTTAATGAGCCCACATGCAAGCAGGGGTAATTACAAAATAATGTGGCATCGTGTGGAATTGATGTAAATGAGGGGCAATTCACGGCTCTGAATTGCTGCTCACCTTCAAACAACAGCCTAAAACCGTGCAGGACTTTGGCTTGTAAGCCATTCTTCTGCTTCCTGTGAAACGTGATCACAACTCACCCTGAGCTCACAAAAACCACTTGCACAAGGTCACCTTGGCACTGGAGCTGCTCTGTGGGTTTTTGTTTTTATCGCTGTTTGGTAGTGGATCTGCACATCCAAGCAAATACATCTTCCAGACACTCTGAAAGGCAGCAGTGGCAGCTCTTCATTTGGTTTGTCATTCCCCACTCCCACGACAGGGAGATTTCTGGGCACCATGCCAAATTATATTTAATTAAAAGCTCCTCTGCTTTTGATTCTTTAGTAACTTGGTTACCAGCTCCATCGACCACTTCAGCAGGGAAAGGAATTTAATATAAAAGTGGTTTTCTCTGGTGTTTACAGAACTGGTGACAGTGTAATTTGGAGTGGGGAGACAGCTGGCAGTGCAGCTAGAGAGGAAAAACACTGAAAAGTTGAGATAGAAAAAGCCCAAATCAATGGAGCACACTGATGCAGTACAAATGCTATTTTAGTTTCTCAGCTGGCAAACCAAAGTGCTTTCTTCAGCAGAGAGGAAGATCTCCCTGAGTACCTGAATAATTATTTAGTATTAATTTAGCATTAGCACCTCAATAATCCATCAGTTCCTGTGGTGAAGCTCCATTTCCAAAAGAAAGCAGATCTTTCATTAAAAGGACATGTCCTGCACTCAGAAGAGAGCTGATTAAACACATCCTAATCAGACACACACCCGTGGAAGGTACAAACATTTCTTGGATAATAAAGGCTGGCTAAAGAGTTTACAAGCTCTTTTTATTTCAAGGCTGGGTCGGTTCTCTTTTAAATGGTGGAAAAACATCTCTGATCTTACTTAACAGGAGCCTCTGGTCATGGATTTAAACACCTGACATTTCAGAAATGATGAGTGCCCTCCTGATAACCTGAGTGAAGTGGGATTTATATCCCACAAAACCACCTGCCAGGTGACTCAGTGCAGCAGCCAAACGAGTTCCTGAGGATTCTCCCCCGAAACTGGTGAAGAAAGGTGAATTTCCACCCCACAAATCTGAGCAAAGTAAGGAGAGCCAATACAGGTGACACCTCTGGAAGAGCTGTCACTGTGCTTTCAGGAAAATAAAACCAGACAGAATTATGGGATGGGCTTGGACACACACTCACTCAGATGTTCTAGTATTTTTACTGGAAAATGTGAGGATTTAGATACTGTGAGAAAAAAAACCCAACAAAACAACATAAAATACCCATAAGTTCTGAATGTATAACAGCAGAATTCCCACAGGCTGATTCCATCAGGCAGCCAGGCCACATCCCTGCTCCCAGCAAGGCTAAATTCCAGCAGTGCTTCCTCAGCACGTCCTAATCCTGCCATGAATCAGCAAACATTTCACGCTCCTGAACCTGGACAAACTGCAAGAATAATCAGGGAGAGACTCTGTCAAACACAGCATCAGAAAGTGCCTGAAAGAGTAAATCTGTGTGTTATACACAACGCTGGCAGGATTGGAGCTGGTGGAATTTTACAACTTAGAGAGAAAACTATCACTGCTGAGTGAAAAGAATTTTTTGTGGAGTAGAGAGTATTTTATTTTTAACGATCTGACTCAAATTTAGAGACATTCAATATCTGCATTTGGAAGCTGAGCCTCACTTCAGCTCTGTGGCTTCCCGAGAAGAACACACGTTTTAGGAACTGAAATTATTTCCCACAAGGTTCTTTGCAGCATTTCTCCTTCACAAGTTCTTTGCCTCATTTCTTTGAGCCTGACACACATAGGGGAAAAACCCAAACAAAAACAGTAGATAAGCCATATGAACTTGCAGAATATGTAGTGTGAGGGTGGGTTTTTTTTAAGATTCAGGAGCTCAATTTACTAACACACAGCAAAAACCCTTTTTCTCATGGATTTTTCCCCAGAAAGAAGCTTTAACAAACTAAGGAGTACAAGCCTGAAGGTCACCATCAAGTTGATGACAAGACCCACTGCTAAAAAAATAAACACAACCCACCCACCCCAGCCCCACAATTTTTACCATTTATTGGTGTGCAATTATTGCTACAGAGGAAATCAGCTTTGAAGTAAAAAATTATAATTTCTTAATCTTGCATCATGGAATACTGGGTGTTTGGAGTCACAAGGATCACCAAATTCTTTGTTATTTGGAGGAAAAGAAGATATATTTCTGCCACATATATTCAATATTACGTATGTTTTTTGTTCTTTTCCTGTGGAACAAGTAGAGAGCTCTTTGCAGGGGAAAAAATAAGTGACAGGATGTAGTTTTAGCAACATCTCAGTATTTCTAAGAATTCTTGGTGGAACCCTCAACCAAAACCCTTTTGCAGGAGAGTTCCCAGAAGCTGCTTGCACCTTGGATCACATTTCCAGGTTTTGTTATTGAGGGGACTTTGCTTCCTAAAGGTTTAACACGCAATGTGCAGGCTACAAGAATAATAAAAAATAAACATTTTGATATATTCCAGCTGTTTGTGACTCTCCACATCCCCTTTATTATATTTAAGAGCTTATGTTATTATTGTTATATAAAAATAAACAATTCTAGCATCATTACACCTGGTAATAGCTCTATAATTGAAAATTCTTTTTAAGAAGGTAGGCAATGTATTATCTGCATTATTCACTTTTATGAACACAGAAAAAATAATCCTGCTTACAAATTCCACTCCCAACCAGATTTACTGGAGGGCATTCACAGAGATGCTTTGCTCTACCTTAGGTGAACGTAAATTATCAGGAAAAAGGAATTTCAAAACAAAACCAGAAAGCCAACATGAGACAGAAAATATCTTTCAAGATGCTGCTATAAATACAAGAAAACCCCATGTGATAGGAAAAATGCAAATTTTTTGCCAGCCTATTTGGATAGACAATCAAAAAGCAAACACAGATCTGGCATCTTAAAGAGAAATAAATCCAGGAAACCCAGGAGCTCACAAATTTCACATCTCAAAAAACGTAACCAGCCCTTGGTATTTTAATTTTTTTTTAAATTACCTCTTTATGGCTTGTGAAGGTAAAAAAAAAAGCTCTGAGCCATATTTGGACACAAGCAGAGCTAAGAAAACCAGTGCTGAGATGGTTTTTTCATAAATCTGTAGGCTTCCTCCTACTCAATTAGTTTCTGTTTGCAACCAGTATGAAATATGCTTTTATTTTTGCTGAAAATATGACAAACTACACTTTAAACTGCAAAAGGCAGTGAAGAGTACATTGCTAGAGAAATGAGCAGCAGGCAGGATATTCTGCCTAGCAGAAAACATGGTGTAATATTGAACATTAAACAAGGGATAGCAGGAATAACTCTATGCCATCATCAACTCAATTCTGGTGACTGAAAAGAATGCTTTACATCTATAAATTAAAATGTAAATCTATATTAAGGTTCTGTTCCTGCACTATACCTACACTGGATTTTCCCCTAATGACATCAACATTTACTGATGTTGATGTCATTAACTTACCCATCAAATTTTAAAATGTTTTCTCAATAAAACAGAAGTTAATTGATTTTTAAATATATGAAAATCTCCCAATATAAAACTTGCTGCACGGGCTTATTTTATTTTCCATGGAAAAAAACCAGAAAACTGATAAATAAGGAACTTAATGAGTAACAACCAAGCACTACTAAAACAAAATAGCACCAATCCAGTAATCAAGTGGAGCCCATCACCTATAAGGGATGCCAGCCACCTATAGTTTTCCAGAATCCAGCTGAACAAGCATTTTTCCTTATCTAAAGCACCAAGATGTTCAAATATTGCTATTTATTCCTTCCAACACCATGTGGAAGGGAATGACCCAGCTGAGCTCCACTGCTGGCCCCACACACCATGAAACAGAACAATAAATGTTTGAGGCAACAGTTTTGGAGAACTCTTAGAAATAATCCCTAGGATCTAAAAGTTGATGGCTTTCCTTTCTCCCTCCTCTTTTTTTTTTTTTTTTTTTGGGAATGAAAGCTGGCTAAAGGGCTTTATCTGTATAAAACTGAACAAGGCAGCCACTGTGGATGCAGGGTCTGACACTGAATAATCATTTAGGGGAGATTTAACTTAAACATTCTCTGTTGGGTTTTTTTGGTTTGGTTTTTTTTTTCTTTTTTTTTTTGAGCTGTCAACACATCCTGGTTTATCCATGTCTGAAAGCAAACTTCCAAGGCTGGAAAGAGGAAGAAGGGAGTATAGCTTTTAAAAATAGTTAAGAATACATCTACTTTACCCTTTAAATAAACCCCTAAGATAAACAGCTTCAGCAGCCAAGAAGTTCTGCCCAGTTTTCCTTACATCCATCTGGATGCCTGGGGTTGGGGATTGCTCTGGAATGGAGAGGATGACAGGCTGCTCCTGCAAACCCATGTTCAATCCTTTTTACAGTGTGAACACAAGTCTATGTGTTTAATTACTGAACAGTAAATAAAATGAGCTCTTCTCCTTTTTTTTTTTTTTAATTTATTTTAAATTTATTTAACCAGTGGAGACCTTTTCAACAGTAAAATTAAGGTCTGAGAAATAGAAAAGGAAGAGTAACTTTTCAAAAATGGCGCTACCTAAAAAACAGTCACACATCACCCAAAACCACTTTAGTTACTGTGCAGGAGGTGCAATCAAACAGTTTTTCAAAGTCCCAGAGTAAAAAAAAGGAACACCATCTCCAATGAATTACCTCTGTGTGCCCAGCATTTGACAACCACCTGAACCAGCTGAATTGGAGAAAATTTAATCAGCTGAATTAACCAACTGAACTCTACAAAGAATGACATTCTCCATACTTTTGGAGCAATAACTGTGGGTTATTTTTTTAAATTAATAAGCTTTTAAAGTCAATAAATTTTCTTTTAATTTTTCTTATTATTATAATAATAATTTTCTTTTTAATTACACTCTCCTGAGTACCACTTTCAGGCAAACTGGTGAAATTTTCTGTTTTCCCCTAAGGTAAGGCCTTTTGATTGTAACAGAGAAGGTGTTTATTATTGGGTATAGAGGCAGAGTTATGTTGGATACAAAGGATTTTTTTCTCAATTGATGGCTCCAGAACAACTGCAGGGCTAACAGAGAAGGTGCAGAAATGCAAATAAAGGCAAAAGAAAGTTAAGACAAAAACAGCTTTTGAGATGTTTAGAAAATACAAGGAATGATGGGTGATGTTCATGCATCAAATATTTGCCTTCCTACCTCACAGCTTTAGGGATTTAAAAATCCCCAAACCCACATCCAGAGCGTTCCTGGGTGTATTGACTGCTTGTAGGTCCCTGCAGAGCCGTGTCCAGCAGAGGTCTGCAAACCTCAGTTCCTGAGAAACTGATACCATCCCAAAATCTGGGAGGAGAGCATGGCACCACCATTACCAGGGGACTGGGAAATGGAGCAGGAAAAAGGCCAAGGAGGTGGCTCAGGCAAGGCCTGGGTTCTCTCTGAGAACAGTGAGGTGTTTTTCCTGAGGGATGCAGTTTGGGAACCAAGATGCTTAAAGACTTTCCAAGTTCCAAAGCGATAAGGGCCTCACCAAACTACAGCTTGGTTAAGGAGGCTGGAACAGGAATCTCCTCCACCCAAAGAACTCTGAGATGTGTGTGAGGTGTGCAAAGCTAGGAAACGAAAGAGTACTGTATTCCCAGGACAAGATACAAGGAAAGAGGTGGAAAAGGAACCCAAAGGGAGGTGGAGCAGCCTTGGCTGGCACGGACTCATGACTCAGCTCTGCTGCTGCTGCCACTTCGGAGGCACAAAGTTTCCACTGGGCATATTTCGAAAGCCTTGAGTTGTGACTCGCCTGCCCTCTTGAATCCCAGGAAAAAGAAAAGCAGCTGCTGGGAAGGATGACTGAAGGGCTGAGTGTGTTAGGAAAGAACTGAAACACTGAGGTAGCTTGAGAAAAACTGAGGCAGCAGAGGAAAAACGATGCCCACGGAAGGAACTCACGGATAACCCCACAGGCTGCAGGATCCACCGCCCGGCTCCCTGGTGGGGCTCAATGGCCAAGCAAAGAGCAGCTCTGAAGAATAAAGTTTTTCATCTGCTAGCAGAACCACTTACAAGGATCCAAATTCCAGGCCCTGGATGCTTCTGAGCGCAGTAATCGGAAAGAAAAATAACGGCTAAAAGCAGGCTCAGAGAAACTTGCTTGCATCAGTTCAGCAAAAAATGGGGTTTCTTTATGAAGGGCTTTCTTTGTAGGAATAGAGTAATTCTAAGCTTAGCAGCCCCTTTATAAGGAACTAGATGTTTTCACTGAAAATAGAAGCTGACAGTCCTCTTCTGTTCTTAGAGAAATATTATTTTAACCTAAAGAATTCCATAAAAACTGTAGCAGATAGCTTAGCATTTTTAAAAGGCTGCCTTTTAAAATTCTTTTTAAATGGACTAATGCTGCAGTGTAGGGCATTTTCATTTTTCTTCTAACAGAACTACCAGTGAGACAGGACCAAAATCAGATATCCCACTTTTCCCCCCACTTTAAGTTCTGCCATGTGTTTTTTGGAGACAGAAAAGTACACGAACAACTGAATGCAACATCTACATAAAAAGAGAAGGTCAACGATAATATTGTTTGGAATGTCACTCACAGACCCACAGTCTTTGTTCCAGGCAAAGTATATTATATTAAATGTTAAATGGACATTTAATATAGAGAATTCTAAAGAGCTTCTTGTTTGGGGGAAAAAAGGGAAACGTGCACTAAGAGGCTGAACTGTGACAAGTGCAGAATAGTATCAATAATCCCATTATAACATCTGATTTGTCAAACTTGTCTCTACAAGTTATTCTAAAATTCACAATAGTGTTCCTAACCATTTATGAAATGGAGCAGCTCAGTCTTTGTGGCCTTCACGGCCACTGATTCTCCATGCTTTTTTGGGAAGAATGGCCTGAATAGCCACGGAGTCCTACACTTCATTTTCCTGCCCTGCTCATGGCTATCCCAGTGCTTTGAATGGAGAACATAATCCAAAGGTAGTACCAGGCAGGTGTTTTCTTTCTGGAAGCAGCAAGTTCTGATGATGCATTGTGCACCACCATGGCTGAAAGGACCAAACCAGGCCATCAATATGCATGATCTCCACACCAGGCAGTGACTGGGAAGTGCTACCACTTGGGATCCTCTCCCAAAAAATGGAAAGTTAGTCGTGCCGAGATTTAAAACAAACTAACAAAACAGTCCAGGCTCCAGATGTATCTGAAATCACAGGCATTCCACATTAAACATGAGATTTTTCAGGGATGTGGCAAGGAACAAAGATTTAAAGTGCTCATAACCCAGGCTGAAACACAGGTCTTATTCTGTATTTTTTTACTTAATTAATCCAAAGCTTGTTTAGAAAACACCAGTGATCATTAAAGAAATATCCTAAATTAAATCACAGAATCCCAGAATGGCTTGGGTTGGAAGGGACCTTGAAGATCATCCAGTGACACGCCCTGCTATGGGCTAGGACATCTTCCACTATCCCAGGCTGCTCCAAGCGCCAGTGTCCAACCCTGGGACATTCCAGGGATCCAGGGGCAGCCACAGCTTCTCTGGGCACCCTGTGCCAGGGCCTGACCCTCACAGGGAATAATTCATGGGTATCAACCAAAGACATCATCTCCAAGCAAGTATCAGCTCCTTCTGAAGGCTCCCCACCCTCCCTGGTTTCCAGGGTCCATGGAAGAGCAGGAGGAAGCTCATGGAAAGCAGCACAGTTGGTTTACAAACAAACCTGCCTGGCATGGCTGTCTGTGACAGACAGGATCAACCACAGCAAGATTCCAAAGGAAGGAAAAAGAGGAGCCTCACAGCCCTTAAGGATCCATGGGAGAACATCACTCAGTGCAGGAACAGGCCTGAATGGCTCTGGCATTTTTGCTATTGGATCCAGAGGTTTCATGGATACAGCTTTTCCCACTCCCCCAAGCAGATGTGCCAACCAAGCTGCAGGCAGCAATATCCAAAATAAAGTCACACACGAAGATTCCATGGGTCTGCTGCCTTCTCCTATAGAAATTCCTACAGCAGGAAAGGTGGAATATTCAAGTCAGATCTTGGATTGTAGGATTTCAGTAGCTGTTCTCTCTGCACAGACAAGAAATAACTCTGCTAAGAGAAAAAGGTGCCACATTCACACAGCCACTACTGGGAAAAAATGGAACTTTATGGATAAAGACCAGCAGAAAGCCTCCTCCAGGCTCTGGGCTGGGAGGAGAACATTCCCCAGTGCTGGACAAAACCATGGTTTTCATATGCAATTAAACCAACACACTGAATGCCTGCTAAAATGGTTGGCAACACTACCAATGAAGTAGGAAGAAGGTACCTCAAAGCTCTGCCACACTTCTGAGTGGTGCACATGGAGCACCTCAGCCTTCCAGGGTCACTTCTTACAGGCTGGGTTGGTTTGTTTTAAGAATATTTTGCCTGTCTTTTAAAATAGACACAATGATAAAACCAACACCTGCAGACACTCAGTGACAGTGAGTTCATTCCCGGAAAAAGATTTCACTCTGAGTTTTTCCTAGTGTCTCCTACAGAAAGTTTAAAAATACAATAAATACACAGTGGGTTTCAAAGCAATTTGTTGTCTTTCATATTAATTGCTATCAAATATATCCAGATACAACAGCCATTCAGCTTAGGATAACCAGGATGGAAATTTCAACATAATCCACTCATGTACTACAAGTGAAAGTTTCTCTGCACAGAAATCACAGGATGACAGCTAAATTCCTTCCAAAGATAAGCCTGAGATAAAAGAAAAACCAGCCTAGTTTCTGCATATGGGCTAATTACGAACTAAACTCTCCTCACAGGATCTGGAGTACAGAAGACCCCAATTCCCTAACAGATGAAATGTCCTAAGTCTTAAAAATACATCTTCCATACACACACAAAAACTGATTTCCCAGGCTTTTTAAAATTACTGCTTGACTACATAAATCATCAATTTCATCATGAAACAAAACCAAGTTAACTGTCTTAAGTAACACAGAAATACTCTAGAGGGAGGTTTAGCACTGCAGCAACTCTAAAATCATCCTCACAGGAAGAAACAAGTAACTTAAGTTCATCTGTTAACAAAACAGCTCCTGAGCAGTCAACCCACGGCTGCTCCTTGTTTGTCCCCAAGTCGGGGACCCACCCTTAAAATCCACAATCTCTTCCTGCTCTCCCACAGCAACCTCCTGCATCCTTTGGGATTAAAAACTCCAACCCATTCTGCCCAGACTGCAGGCAATGATCTCATGGAAAGCTGCTTGCTGGCTTTGCAGGGCAGGTACCTCAAGTTATTTTTTCCTGCCGCTCCAGGGGTTCTGTAGCTCAGAGGCAGAGGAAAGAATTTGCTTCACCCTGGAATTTTTGTTTTGTATTCCAAGCCTGTTGTGAGCTGTGTTTGCCAGGCTGCAGCTGTTTTGCCTGGTGGGATTTAGGAATCAGCCCAGGTGACTGGTGTTCCATGCTGACAGGGTTCTATTTACAGAGCTCCCCAGCACCATTCCCAAATCTCCCAGCTGTTCCTGTGCAGTGTCTGCCATCCTCCTGCTCCTACAGTCACCACTGAAACACTCCAATAAAACAGTGTATTTTCAAGAGTTTGGCATCCATTCTATCAGAGATTTGTGGTATTTTGGCTAAAATTAAACTCAATTTCTCTCATTCCTTACGAGGGTAATACCATCACCTTTCCAGTCTTCACATGACAAAGTAAATTTTCACAAAGTGTTGGAATACATGATAAAGAACAGCAAAGGAAAAAAAAAAAAACTTAGCCATGGCAGAAGTTATTAAGACATGGTGGGAATGTCTGATTTGAAGCCTTATGATTTTAATCCTCTGAATAATTGTTCAAAAGGCCACTGGGCAGCTTAGCACCCTTGTTAGAACCTGGTAAAAGAAATGGTCAGCTTCTGTTTTGCTTTTAAAAATGGAAAACCAGTACATTCTAGCAAATATATAAATATAGAAAAAATACATATATAAAGATATAAAATAAATCATGTTATGTATCTGCTTTATATATTATGTATACACATGCACACATTATACTGACAAAAACTGCCATAGGAATATTGTAAATTTTTAGGAAATGTTAATGCATATATTCTGATGTCTTGAAATGAGTGTGTTTTCTAGGTCTGGTGAGACACAGGGTGAGGGAAATGGGTAAGGGTGGCCATGGTGTCTGCTTACATCCACCTCCCCACCTTTCCTGCTCCTCTCACTCCACCTCAGGCTGCTTTTCCCTCTCACATCCATTTCATCGTATTTAAGGCTCCTCTCCTGACCACTACCATGGATACAAGGAGCTGCCAACAGGACTCTGTGGCTATAAACTACATTAACTTTTCTCCAAGTCTGAAAATATTTCAGATGCATGAAGTTTCTCAGTGCCACAGACACAGCAATCAACACCGAGTGCCCTGTCCCTTCCTGATGACAGATAAGCTGGTTTTACTGAGCACCCACAGCTCTTCACTGTTAATTTGACCTCTAGAAAACACAGGAGAAAAAAAAATCCTAACAATTACTGCCTCTTTAAAAAAAAAAAAACCAAACTGAAAAGACACTTCTACTTGTGCCTCACTTGAAATGTAGCTCAGGGAATGGGCTCTCCCACCTTTTTTGTAGAACATCAGTGCCTTTCGCTGAGGTACTACAATTAGAAACTCATTAGCATGCAGGGAAACTCAACCTCCTTGAGGTTACTTGCAAATTCCAAGGGGCCAGGCCATGCTGATTGCCTGGAGTCACGTTTTACTCTGAAACAATGATAATGAAACATCAAGCAAAACCAAAACATGACAAGAAAGGTCATCTGTGTGTTCCCAGACTGTGAGGGACTGGTCTCTTGAGTTAAAAGTGTGAAATAATAGTAACTAGAGCAGAGATGTATTTATAATCTCAAGAAAAACCCCCAAAACCATTTTACCTATTTAACATGCTGGGGAAAACATTTTTTTTTTTTTTTTTTTTTTTTTTTTTTGTAGGTAGCAGCAAAAGCACACATTCAGTAAATTGTTTTTTCACCATAAGAGTATTCTCAGGCACTGATTTCAGGTAGCTTATTAATCATGGAGAACAGCTAATAATAACAATATAAAATTGCAATTTAAATGCTATTAGCAGGCATACTGTCAGTGGGAAATGAGAACCTTTCTGAGCTCTCATTTCTGAATATTAAGGTAAGCCTCTAAGCATATATTAAATAATGCAGGACCAAAAATACAAGTGGAAGAGCTGAGTGCAGAATCTGATCTAGAAAACTGCAGAATTGCTGATACATTGGATCCTTCTCCCATTTATACCACGGCACAGCCTAGAAAAGCCAGGAAAGAACCCACTGGAGATGGGCAATAAACAAAAAACAGCTCCAAAAACCTTCAAAGGCAACAGGTGAAAACACAACGCAAAAAAAAAAACTGGACAAAATAAGAGCAGGGAAATTTAAATCCAGGCCCTGTAATTCATCACATACATTTGCACCACTTACCATGTAATTAGGGGCAAGTTATAAACACTGGGCTGGGGTGTTTCACTTGCCTTTGGACAGGTTCTCCTGCTCCCAACAAAAGCACTCTGTGTTTAGAAACTTGGCACCCAAGTGCAGGGCACCAACCTACAATTTTTTTTTAAACCAACAAAGCCTTCAGTTCTGGGAAACTGATTTTCACCGGCCACCCTTCCACTGCTTCTAACTTGCCAAAAAAAAGTCAGATGTCAGAATATTCCAAATTCCCTAAGGTGACAAGAGGCATTTGGAGAGAATCTGTGAAAAGGTTTAGAAATCTGGCTTCATAAACTACTGAGCATTTCCAGCTCCCTTTAGAACTGGTTTAAAAGGAATATCCCACTGCAGATGAATGCGACTTCCCATTTATTTGGAGCACAATTTCTCTCCCCAAAAGGCTTCATGTGCAATTTTATTACCACCACCAAAACAGAAATCCTTTTAGAAGAAGCATCCAACATTGTTTTGGAGCCGTGCACTTATCAGCAATCCAAGGAAGCGATCCCACAAGACTTCATTCATGGAAACTGCTATTCAGTGAATCTCAAATGCTGCAGCTGCATTGCTGCAAAGCTGGGGGGGGGTTAAATCCAAGGAGCTGAAAGCCTCAGTTGTTAGGTCTGAGCTTTCTGAAGCGCAGTGTAATTATTTTTCCAACTTATCAAGACTATTCCCTAAACGCAGTGACTGTTGTGTCTCTGCCTGTAAAAGACATTCCCAGTGTCTAATGGATAAATGTGTTAAGAACTGGTGTTACATTTTCTACATCAGTTAAAAAAAAATCACTCAAGAACACACATGTTTAACCACAGTTTCAGGAGGCACCATCATTGAAAAATTCAGGTATTTAATCAAATGTAGTTCAGCTGTCAATGGAATTGATACTTGCCAGGGTAAACTCATAACTGGAGGAAGAATGGGAGCACCAGTAATTTATGGCACTATTGTCAGTGAGTGGGCTTAACTCAGCACAAACTCCACGGGCTGAAGGAAGGGTTTGCAGACGGGTTTTAGGCTGAGAAGACATGCAGAAAATCCAGCACTGGAACCTCATCCATCACAGGCACAGGAATGATCTTTTCCCAACTGACAGTGAAGCCTGGCCCCAGAACAAGTTTGCTCTGTGTATTCTGGGGGTGATGCAGCACTGGGGACTTAAAGGATGTTTAACATGACATCCTACAAACTGCACTTGGAAGCAGCCTGGTGGCAGCTTGTGTTCTCACATTCCACGTCAGGCACATCTCCAGTTGGATTTATGGCATACTGAGCTCCACGAGCTCACTCCCTTGGATTTTATTCTACCTTTAATCTATTTTAAAATAAATTAATGTATTTTTAATCTGTTGTACTTGGACTTAAGCTCCAAGAGCCTTTACTGTAAATTAAACAGGCAGCTGCCCCTTATTAGATGCTTTCTAATTTTGGACTGGGGGAGAAAAAGCAATCCTCCCTCTTTTCTCACAAACAAATCAAAATTCATTCCACTCCCTATCACAAGCATGAGGCCAAATCTGCTTTTATTTCAGATGAATGGGAAGCTGCTCTTACTGAAGAATGTGAATTTAAATTTATTTTGGATCGAGTAAGCCAGAACATTTCCTCTCCCTCTAATTGACCCGATTTTACCTTTCACTCAAATTTCACACTGACTTCTGAGAAAACCACATGGAGTTTGACTTTATAACAACTGGGAAAAAATGTTAAAAATGTTTTATGTACTCAAGAACTTCCTCAAGTCAAAATACATGAAAATACAGAGTGGGCCTAAGTCCTGTATAGATCAAACTGCTTCAGAACTTCAACACATTTCATGGTAAGTAACTTATGAAAAGATAAATGAATAAAGCATACACCATGGTAATTTGCTGATTAACTGATTTTACCAACAGAACAATGCCACAGCCATCAAAATGATTCCAGAACCTACCTGTGCATATTCTTTCTCAATTGCAGCTCTTTTCTGACTGAATGCTCTGAAAGAAAAGCAAAGCAATTCAGTTAGAACACGAAGCAAAACACTCCAAATTCAATAATTTAGTCAAAATCCATTAACACAGAGAGCAAAACTGCACAAATTCAATAATTTACTTTAAAAGGAGCTTCTGCTGGACAGTCTGCAGCGTGAAACAACAACAAAAAAGGGAAATGGTTTGACAAGTGCACATCAGTAGCCCAGCAACGATTGTGTGTGGACTTCACATGTGTGATGGCTGAATTTCCAAGTTTTCTTGGGCAAACTCAGTTCCCAGGACTACTCAGTTCCCAGGCATAAATAGCATTTTCTTCATGGAAAGCTCAACAGCTTTCCAGCAGTACAGCTGAGCGAGGAATTTGGGAGCACAGAACAGGATTTGACATTATGTACCTAGACAGACTTACTTCATTTTCTTCAGACTCGTTTTGATGAGAGTTATTTTCTTTAAGCTTTACCACAAAAATCTAATTATATTTAAATTAGTTACACAATAACTCTGGTGACACGCCAATAAAGAAAAAAAACACACCTCAGGAACATCCTCTAAAGCAGTTAACTCAATAAAAAGGAGCTCTGGACAGGCTCCTTTTATTCTTGCCTACTGCATTTCATCCATGAAGAGTATCCAAGTGCTACAGGCTCAGCTTCCCCAACAGGATGTAAAACAAAAGTTTAAATGCATCATGATTGCTTAAAATTCTTTCCAGATCAGTGACAGCCCAAAAGATCTGGCCATATTCCAGCTCCAAGAGTTAAACTTCCCAAATCCCCCTTGTGTAGCCCAGCTGGGTTCCAAGGGCTGTGTAATGCCCATATGAAACACCTTGATAGGGAAGTTTGAACAAGTGAAGTTGGCTGAGATGCCTGTGAATGAATTTCCTTTGTAAAGCATTCCAAGTATTCCAGCTAATATTATAACCCAATTTTTTTAGGATCTCCTGTTCCAAAATCCAATATCCCAGTGAGTTTAGCAAACACCTAGAAACCACAACATTCCTCTGAAAAGACTCACTTTTCTATCAGAAGTACAAAGAACTGCACAAATAACTCCAAGGAATAACTGAAAGGTGTTATCAATATTGAAAAGGTAAGAAAACAAGAGGCAGTCTTTGGAACATAAATCTGGGAATACTTCAGGCAAACAAAGTTATTTTCCAATTCTCAGCTAACTGCATTTCAAAACATAGAATCAGGGCTGAATTACACCAAACCTGGATATGAAGTGGTGTATTTCACCTGAGCTTTTCCTCACCCCATTCAAACCAATTTCCTCTTAAATTAATTGCAAAACAATGACTGTGACAAGCAGGAAGCCCCAGATATCCCCAAAACTTTCTACATTAAAAGTTTTGCACCAGAAAGAAAAACAAAAACATTCAACCAGCCCTTGTGGAGGATTACAAAATAACAGGGGAATCAAATTGACTCCCAAAACCAACTGAAATCTTGGAATTGGATCGACCACAAGCTTCATAAGGACGAGAACGGATTGTACAGCAGCACCTCCTTATGAGAAATATTTCAGTTTTAGATTTTGTTCTGTATTTTAAATGGAGAAATAGTTGGCAAGACGCTGTATCCAACATTGAAATTTGTTTTGCTGAATGAAGAAAATGTTGAAGTGTGGAAAGGCTGTCGGGATCAGCCGCCTGCATTCCTTGGAGCCGGTGCTCCCTGCGGCTTTGGGACTGCGCTTCCCTCCCCTGGACCAACACAAAGCTGCTTTTAACCTTGGGACAGCTCATACAGCAACCCTTCTAAGACAACTATGAATGGATTACAAAACATGATGAAAGGGGAGACTGAAGTCAACACATTTCCCAGGAGAAAATTATTTTGAGCAGGGGAAAAGAGAATTCTGACTAATAAATGCATCATCGTTTCTTAACTTGGGCGGTGTGAAAACTTTGACGTGTGCATCCAGATTTTATGTGCAAAGCTGGGATAGTCTTAACCTTATTGTCCTCCAGGATGGACTTTCAAGTCCATTCATATAAGGAAACATTTGTTTCCATGAAGTAATAAAATGTTCTCTTACTACTGGTAGCTTTTTACAACATGAGGTAGTGAGTCTGCAAGAAAGCAGGAACATTATTTCGTGTGTTTTTAAACTAGGGAGCATTAATACATACTTTTACACCTTTTTCTCCAAGTAACCATTAACTAAGTGCAGGAACCACCAGAATTGCACTCCCCAAAAAGGCATTTTAGTTTGTGGATGGTAATTCCTCAATATCTTGTTTATCCTGTCAACATTAATGCGATACATTTATTCCCTTCCCATTTTCTCTCAGGCTCTGTGAGATCAGGGAATTCTAACAGAGCAGGAGAAAGAACACCTCTTCCTATCCCCACTTTGCTAGTGACACTTTTTCTAGTGTTGAGCCCTCACTGCAAATTCCCAACCCCAAATTTCAACCACTGGCATGTATTTTCATCACTCATATACATTAAAGGTAACAGATGCTGTGAAATATTGAGGTATCTTTTTATACTCCCATTGCAGAAGAACATAACAATGTGAATTAAGGAGTCAGGTCAGTGGAGAATCATATTTCATTAAGTTTTCCTACAGGGAAACAGGAGAAACAGATGGGCTTAATTATTTCATGGATGCCCACTTGGGCTGGAAATGTGTAAAGCTCACACCTTCATGAAAAATCAATAGAAGAACATTAAAATACACATTAGTGTTTTATAAGACAATGTCCCATCTGCCAATATTGTGCAGTTGTACAAATCTGAAGATCAAAGTCACAGCTTGCACAGCAGAAAGTTCAACCCAGTGACACCCTGAAAACCAGAAAGTGAATTAGTCACTGTATAAAAATTTAATTCCATGCAGAGCTATGCAAAAACGTAAACACACACTTCATGTTCAGGGCTCTTGAATAAAAGAAGAGGCTAAATTTGCACCAGTGAATATATTTCTATTCAAAGGCTGAGAAATTCAACAATTAACCAGGCAAGGCCTGAATCCCATTTGGAACAATTTTTCGTGCAAGATGATGATAATGATCAAAAACCCAAGGTATTAACTGGAAAATTTGTACAGCTCACCTGACACAGCAGGTTGTGTTTGTGAGTTTTTTGGCTATGAGAATTCAGACTGATTGTCTGGAAATTTTGATGAAATTTTAAAATCCTTACAATTAACACAAAACCTCAGAAAACAGATAAACTACTATCACATCCAAAACACCCCAAAAATTCTGCTAAAGAAACACACCTTTTGACTGACCATGACCTGCAATTAATTCACCCCATCAAAAATTCCCAAAGTACATCTCCCTAAGAACTGCAGAGCACATTGCAGCTGGGTCAAAACTGACTCAATCCACCACCACTCAAGAAGATGAATCAGTGAATTTTGAAATACCCAAAAATTTCCAGCTTCCCAGAAAGTAGATCAAGGATAATTCCTGACAGCTAGAACACACAGCAGTGGAAAAATATGACTTTACAACTTGTGCTTATAATGTACACTGGGAGCACACACACTCAGTGTGCAATCATGTCCAAAGTAACACTATCCTGGGGTTTTTTTAGTATACACTCACTCCAAAATTTTCCATTAAAAACATGAAATCAGACAGCTCTCATTATAAAAAAATAAAAGAAAAAAAAAAGGGGAGCAGCTGGTTTTGTCCCAGCGACAAAAACCACTCCATCAGCTTGGATCAACCCCAAATATTGTTGAATTTCTTTGTATTTATTCTTTCTTGTCCTCTTTTTAAACCATCCCAGACTTTAAAGGGTTTTGAATGATTTTTAGTGGGGGACAGGGAATAAATAAGCATATTGCATTACCGCTGGCAGGATAAAGATGAAATTTAGCAATTACTATCCACAAATCACTCCTGCCCAATCTCTTTAATGGTGAAGACATGCAGTGAAGTGTTTCTGCCCAGGATGGCATTGAAATTCCAGCCTGGAGTCCCAGCCTGGCCTGCTGCTCAAGGCTGGAATGCCCCTGAATTTGGCATTTGCCTTTGCTGACGTTCCAGAGGTTCCTGCCAGCCCCTGTCACCCTGGACACTCCCTGCCTCCAGCCAGTGTTCTCCCCAAATTTAACAGGCTCCTCCAACTCGCCAAAAGCCCCATGCCACCATCCAGGCTGACTGGAGTCATGGACCAGCACGGATCCATTGACCTCTGAGGGATTCCCAGCTGCCAGCTGCACTTGGCACTGCTCCCCACCACTCAGATTTGGGGAGCCCAGCCAACTTTCCAGCCAGCTATCAGTCCGTGTGTCCCCAGCGTGGCTCTAAAGGTGCTGCAGGACTGTGCCAAAGGTCTCCCCGAAGCCCGACCTACAACGCAGGCACTGCCAGCTTTCCCAAAAGGCACTCAAGAACCTTTTGCCCTTGGGAGTCCATCCTGGCTGCTCCAAATCACCTTTGTGCCCCTTCAAGGAATGGAAAAGAAGCCTCAAAAATTGTTTCCAGGAGGTTTTGCTGTGTAGTTTACCCAGGAACTAAGGTAAAGCTGCTGTTCTCAGATCCTCCTCCCGGCAGTCTTTGAAAATGGGTCCAGTGTTTGCCTTTCTGCAGCCATCAGGAAGCTCTCCTGACTGCCATGACCTTTCCAAGGTGACAGGGAACTATCCCACTGCAGCTCTGGAGTCCCAGTAAGCTCCAAATCCTGCAGCTGCACCTACCCTGTCCAGTTCCATTGCACAGCTCCCAGCTCACAGGGCTTGGCTGGGATGGAGTTAATTTTCTGCACAGTGGCTGGGATGGGGCTGTGCCTGGGATTTGTGCTGAGAACACAAAGTTCCGGGCACAGATAACTCAGGGATGTTCCCGTTATTGCTGAGCAGTGCTTACACAGCTCAAAGCCCTTCCTGCTCCTCACACCACAGAATGGTTTGCGTTGGGAGGGACCTTAATAATAATCTTATTCCACCTCTGCCATGGGCAGGGACACCTTCCACTTGTCCCAGGTTGCTCCAAGCCCTGTCCAGCCTGGCCTTGGACACTTCCAGGGATCCAGGGACAGCCACAGCTTCTCTGGGCACCCTGTTCCCATTAGTGAGCAGGCTGTGAGTGTGCAGGAAACTGGGAGGGGACCCAGTCAGGACAGCAAGTGACCCAAACCACACAGCATTGTGCTCAGCAATAAAAGATGGGGGAAGAAGGAAGAAGGGATGTTCAAAATGATGCATTTGTCTTGCCATGTCATAGAATCATTAATGTTGGAATAAACCTCAAGGGATCACTGAGTCCAAGCTCTGCCCAATCCCCACCTTGTCCCCAGCCCAGAGCACTGAGTGCCACCTCCAGCCCTTCTTTGGACACCTCCAGGGATGGGGACTCCAAACCTCCCTAGGCAGCACTTTGCAATGCTTGATAATCATTTCCATGAAGAAATTCCTGCTGGTGCCCACCCTGAGCCTGCCCTGGCCCAGCCTGAGGCCGTTCCCTCTCCTCCTGTCCCTGTTCCCTGGAGCACAGCCCGACCCCCCCCGGCTGTCCCCTCCTGTCAGGAGCTGTGCAAAGCCACAAGGTCCCCCCTGAGCCTCCTTTTCTCCAGGCTGAGCCCCTTCCCAGCTCCCTCAGCCCCTCCTGGGGCTCCAGCCCCTTCCTTAGACCAGGACACTGAATTAAAATATCCATTGGAATGCCAGCTCCCACTATAAAATCCAAAGGGGAGCAATCCTGAAATACATGGGAGGAGGGAATGGGCCAAAATGTTCTGCCATCCCTTGAAGGAAAACAAGTTTTGTGAATTAAACCAAACCTTGTTTGGTTTAATTCAGTACTTTTATGTGGATGTCTCCTCTCACTTTTCTCCAGCAACATGAAAAATGCACCATAATGAATCAGTACCATACAACCAAATAACTGCTGTTACCTGGTTTTTAATTTAAGGACAGGTGTGTCACTAACAAAGGCACAACTGAATCCCAACATGAATCATCACTGTGGCCCCGTTCAGGGCAGGGGTTGGCAGTAAATGCTGAGATAAGATAACACAGCAGCAGCTGCATGGCTAATGAGGGACTCCAGGAACACCCATGCATGCAGGGCCACACTGCATTAATATTCCCTGCCTGTGTCCAGCAGACACAAAGACAACATACCTGGAGCAATAATGAATCTACAGAAATTATTCATCACGACAAGACCCTCAAACAGTGCAGTGTAATAATGCAGAACTCCTCTTTGTGGCTTTTCTCTTTACTACACAGAATTACTGCCACAGAAATGTTTTAGAAGATTTGCATAAAATTCTGAGTAGCTAAAGGGTAAATTATTTTTCAGAACACCACAATTTCTGAAGTTACCTGTACACGGGCTGCAGAAAGCATGGCAGTGCAACAACCAGGTTATTAAAATTTGGAACATACTTCACAGAATCCCAGAATGGTTATGGTCAGAGGGGACCTATAGAACATCCCATTCCCCACCCTGCCATGGGCAAGGACACCTTCCACCATCCCAGGTTGCTCCAAGCCCTGTCCAGCCTGGCCTTGGACACTTCCAGGGATCCAGGGACAGCCACAGCTTCTCTGGACACCTGTGCCAGGGCCTGCCCACCCTCACAGGGAAAAACTTCCTCTTAATACCCTTCCTGCTAATATCTAATCTAACTTACTCTCTTTTTCGTCCAAATCCATTCCCCTTGTCCACCTTGTCACAAAGTACTCAAGACTCCAAATTCAGAGATTTTTGTAGCCTGACTTTCCCTTTCCCCAACAAAACTCCTCCAATGTAGATCACTGAAAACCACAAATTATATTTTTTATTTAGACATCAAAAATTTCACCTCAGACAAAGCATGGCAAGTGAAGTTTCAGCTTAATTACATCATGTAAAAGAATTAACTCCTTTACTACAATTCTCTGTACTGTCAGACCACACAAAATCATCAGCATAATCACTTCACCAGGGAATCCAGGTGCCTCCAATCACTTTCTGGCTAACTGTATTAGATTTAAACATCCCCAAATTTCAGAAAAACCAGTGCTGACTCTAACAGTTGATCTCATGCCTTTGCTCTTCCAAAAAGGCTACTGAAGAAATTAACAAGTTGTAAGCAAAGAGAAACTCACTTCCCATTTCATTTGCACAGAATACTTCAGGCTCCTTTTCAGCCATTCCAAGGAAAAAAAATCACCAGAGGTCACATTACAGCAAATCACAGCCTTTATGTTTGGTTTGAAAAATAACAAACTCTCTTTTGTTCAGTGGTTTTATATCATCTGAATGAAACAGATCCCTTCCTAGAAAGACGACCCTTTTATAGGCATGCTGTCACCTGCCAGGGTTAGGTTATTGCTAGAAATTAGCAGTTCAGCTGTACTTTTATCAAGGAGCAAAAGTTCCATGTCAGGTTTGAATAATATCAGCCCTGCCACTATTGCCTTTCCTGCTGAAGACTTTGTACCACCTATTAAATAAACTCCACTGTGCTGGCATTTAACAGCGCTGTTCAAACAGCGTTTTGCTGCCTGGATTTTGGGCTGGCTTTATTTGCCTGGTCTCCAATTAAACCTGCTACCTCCCACATTACATCACATCCATGTCCTTCAAACACAGAGATACACACGTGGAACTCTTCCCCCAGCTCTTGTAGAAATATGTTCATCAGCATCAGAGCATTACCTTGGCTCTTCTTTCCAAATTACGTGCTAAGGTTTTCCTTGATATCAGTAAAGGGAAAGATTTCCCTGGAAAAGGTTGAGTGGGGGAAATAAAACTGCTGAGTACCGCAGAGCCTTCCCTAGAGCCCATCACTAGGAAGAGTCTTCATGCAGAAGATGTCTTGCTGCTCCCATTCCCAGAGCATCCCTCCTTCCATTCCTCCCTGACCAGCTGGAGATGTCACTGGTATTGTCCCTGAGCAGCCAAGCAAAGCTTTCATGCTCCTCCCTTCCTGCCCACAGACCCTGCATGCTTTTCCTGCTCAGCCATGAGGGGCTCCTGCTCCAACTCCCGACCTTCCCCACAACGGGATGGGCTGCTCCTTAGCTATCTGCAAGTCCTGCTTAGGAAAACTGAGCAGAACCCATCACTCCTGGCTGCTTCCCAGGAAACTCTGCCCACCACCGCTGAATTGTGCTCTCGCGACAGTGCATCTCCAGGTCCTGAAGGCAATCTGTGGTCACAGAAGCCCGAGCCACACCAGTCTGGACAGGATTCCGAACACCAGCCTGCCCTCCCACGGCAAGCACGGAGGACGTGGAGCTCTCACACCACAAACATCCCAACGCGGTGCGAACGTGGCCTCCGGGCCAAGATTTTTAACGAGAACCTTGCTGGGCAGGCCAAGGTCCCACCAGCTGTGAAAGCACACGAGGCAGCAGAACAAACTCAAAACCACCCTGGCGAGGTCACCCACAGCCTAAATTCTTGCCCACAAAGTAGTTCTGTGACCCAGCACGAGAAGCCAGTGACATTTCCTGCTTGTGGATCCACTTGAGGTCTGCCTGATCTCAGCAGACGTGTGAAGGGCATCTTTACAACTCGGGAAGCACAAATATTTGTAACATCAGGAAACTCTCTGCTTGCTGAGTCAAGGAATTCAGCTCTCCTTCCTGCAGCTCGCTGGCAAGGCAGCCCTCACTTTCTGCTTACCTCAGTGCACTGCTCCAGTTCTCTGGCAAGCACAAAAGAAATAAAGAAGTGGCCTTATTTTAAACTTGACTTTAATGTACATACTCTGTACTGTCTCCTCTTCAGTCTTAAAATAGCTTTTCCGAACAGAGCTTCGTAAATTCCTGCAGAAAGGGAGTAGCTGGCAATTCAAACATCCTGTAGCACAGCACAGCTCTTCTCTCCTCTACAAATTCCTTTCTACAACTCATCTCACGATTTTCTAGCAGTTTTTCCCCGAGCAAACAGCAGCTACAATATCCGCCCCATCCCTTTTATAGCCAAGCACACAGTAATCCCTTGTTGATTCAGCTACTACAGAACATTTTACCACCCTGAGGAGCCCTGCTCCATGCTTCTGCTACACAGAGGATTTACAGTAACCCAAAACTGCACTGCATTCTCCATCTCTGCCCTGCAATTAGAAGCCTGCTCATCTCACACCTAAAACTAATGGGCTGTGACAGCTTTGCTACCGTTTGTCCTTCGGAATGCTTACCCTTTAAATCTCCACTTATCCTCAACTAAGATAAAAGTACACGGAAGGAAAATTCTCCTGAGTGTAAACAGAGGTATTAAAGCTGAAAATATTTCAACCAATATTTCAATGTATCAGGATACAGCCAACTATATAATCAAGGAATCAAAGTTGGGCATAATATCTTTGTGACAAAAGCAGTCTCCTGCCTGTCCTGCCAGCATCCATCCACCCACAATTGTTTTTACTCCAGTTTTCACACACAATTTTCGGAACCCGGATCACCCTCCTGCCATCCCCTCAAGCAACTGGCAGGCACTACTGCTCAACTCAAAAACTCTGCTTTCCATGCCCACAGAGTGCAGACAAATGAGCTCCTGCTTTGAAAAACAAAAGCCTGAAAGTCTGACTTTGAACATCTTGACTTCACAAGATCTCACACACAGAATAGCTCAGGTGGGGAAAGACCTTGATGATCATCATGACCAACCATGAATGATTACCTGCTGTTACAAAATGTCCCTTCCTAAAAAGCCTATTTGGATTTTCAAGAGAGCATTGCTTACAGTGCTCACAGTAGTTTAAAAGATGCACTTCCAACCTGAAATTCCCCACACAATGTGTTATAAAATCCCAGTTTTTGGCAGGACATTTAGAGGCCAATCCCAACTCGTACAGGCCAATTTTAAGTGCTCTTTAGAGCATACAGAACATATTAAAACATATAATATTGGCAATGTTTCTAACTGAAGCTTTTTTATGTACAGTAAACTTTATTTGATTTAAACAAAAAATATTAACACATATGCAAAATTCTTGGTGTGAAAGTACCAACAAGCAAACTGGGCCTTCAACAGGAGACAGCTGTGATTTTTATCAGCACAAGCTCCCAATTAATAAGAAATTTCTTCTCTATAAATCTATCAAAAACAACAAAGCAGTTTTTTCCCAAATGCATTTGTGAGCTACGAATTTATTCGTAATTTTAAATATTTTAATCCACACCAGCTATGATTAACCATGAAATATCTTTACCTCGTGCCTGAACAGTGCCCCTGTAGCAATGCACAGAGAAAAAAATTCCAGACAACATTCACTAGCGAGCAATGTACTCCCCATAAATCACATTACTGTACAGTTTGGGATTAGGACGAGTTGCCACTAGCAACAGAGCCAAAAAAAATCAATTCTGTCACTATATATAGAGAATTCTTGCAACCTCAAACGTAGCCAATGTTTTCAGCAATTTGTCTCAGAGAAGCATTAGCAGTCCAGCATGTGATCAGAGGAACATGACACCCAGACACAAAACAACGCTAAAACAATAGTTTTTCCTTCAGTAGAATAAAGAAAGAAAACAAAAAAAGAACCGCCAGAAAGCTGCTGGTGAGTGTGAGCTTTTCATTCACCCTTTTCAAAATAAAAGCGTGCCCTCTTTATAGCATTAACATTCACAGCAAATACAAGGATTGGTTTCAGAGCTTAAGTGTATTTAAAATGATCACTAATGAGTTTTTGTTTTAAAATGGGAAACTAAGCAAACATTAGGGAGAGATACAATTTAGACAAATACAAGGGTATTTTTCTATAGCTTCCCCAGACCTGATTCATCATATCCAAGGCATTTCCCTTTCAGGAACAAAAAAAAACCAACAACCTAGGATGTTATAATTCAGCCTGTCTACCAGGAGCTTTTAGAAAACAGGAATATGAGGAGTTTCTTTGATCCCCATTTGCTTAACAGCAAGAAGCCAAGGCGCATTTCATCATTCATGCTTCTTATTTCATCCTGGATCTGCAAGAGGTTTTGTAGCAGGCAACAACCACCTTGGAGTTCTTACTTTACTCATCTGTCACATTTTAGGAATCTTGACAGTGCCACCCAGATTTATTGCAAAGACTTCTTTCTTTTCCTACAGTCTTTATATGAGCATTTCAATTTTAAATGATGCCCTTCACAAGGTTTCATTGTCACTAACACTGACATAAGTCAAATTCTGTGTTTTAATGGATTCTACAGGTAATAATAATTACCATAATGGGTTTTTTCCTCAAAGCACAATCACTCTGTTTTAGAAGAGTACAGTAGATGTACTGTTATTTTTTAAGTCAGTAAAATGTAACAGCTCCCTGAAAACATGTGGCACAATTTCTAAAATCCATCTGTAGATGTATGTCAGAATCACAGAATCATTTAGGTTGGAAAAGACCTCTGAGATCACAGAGCCCAGGTTTCAACTGATTACTACCTTCCCACCACCAAGTGCCATGTCCAGTCATTCCCTGAACACCAATATTCCTTATAAACTGTTTCCCAAAAGGAGAGATTTCAGTCTATTGCCAACCAAAAATAGATATGGAAAAGATATCTGAAATGGGTCAAGTCATCCTGTCTTCTTGCCACTGACAAGAATATTGATCTTGCTTACTACCTGCAGCACCACCGCCTGCTCCAAACACATACAGGAGTTTAATGCATTTAAATCACTGTTCCTCAGCTCCAGTAAAACCAGAACAGGGCCGGCAATAAAGGTTTGTCACAGAATCATAGATTCCCAGCACGGTTTGGGTGGGAAGGGACTTAAAAGATCACCCAGTCCAGGGCAGGGAAACCTCCCACTGTCCTAGGTTCCTCCAAGACCTGTCAAACCTGGCCTTGGACACTTCCAGGGATCCAGGGGCAGCCACAGCTTCTCTGGGAACCTGCACCAGGTCCTCCCCACCTTCCCAGGGAAGAGCCTGCCTCCCAAAACCCAACTACCCCTGCTCTTTAGCAGCCAGAAGTCATGCCCCTTGTCCTGGCATTCCATGCCTCTGTCTCAAGTCCCTCTCCATATTTCTTATGGGCTCCTTTCAAGTCCTAGAAGGGGCGATCAGGTCACCCCGAAGCTTCTCTTTTGCAGGCTGAGCAATCCCAGTTCTCCCAGCCTTTCCCATACTGCCAGTTCAGCAGCACAGCTGGGTGCAGAGAAGGCAAAAGGCATTTCAAACATCCACGGAGCTGTGTCAACAAAAGGGCCCAGCCCTCCTCTAGCACAGTATTGAGCTAACCTGCTAAATTTAGAACAAAAAAAAATCACAACTACAACGGCCAAAGTCCTCCAGCAGAGATATCCATTTGCTCCCTGAGAGTAAAGAAGTGTTTGGATGCATGGAGAGATGAGGTCTTGGTTCTTAAGTGGACAACAGCTCTGCGCTGCACCTCCACCAGAAGGACGGACCTGGCAGCGAGCAGAGAACATCAAAGCACCCCCACCAACTCAAAGGAGCTTCTCAGGGCAGATCAAAGCTCGAGGCACTTCACAAGCCGGGCCTGGGGTGCTCCAAACACCACCCGAAGCCGGGAACAAAGAGCGCCGTGCGGCCGCGTTCCTGCGGCACCGCAGAGCCCCGCAGGAACAGCCAGCCTTGGCTGCGGGACACGCAAGTCACAAGGCCACGTCTCCCCAGGACACCAGGAATAACAACACGGCTTCAGGGAAAAGAAACGTGCTTTTGCTCCTCCTTGTGCTGCTCTTTGTGAGGATGGAGAGGAGGAGAGCAGGGTCTCACTGGAAGAAGAGTGAGCGCACAGGAAGCACGTGCAGACAAACAATTTAATGACAGTTTTATCAGTGACACTTTAGAGGATGATCGAAGTCTTTACACAGGTTTTTAAAACTATTTCTTGAGGACCAAATGCCCAACAGACAGAAGATTCAGCTCCTCAGGCATTAGGGATCAAGTTCAGCCACTTTTCACCAACAACAGGCAGACTGCAACACCAACTTCAACCACTCTTTGGCTACTGCAATCAAAATTCTGCACATTTCCAAATGAAAAACTCCTGTAATCACAAAGATTATCTTCACCTCCTCAGCAGAAAAGCCTAAGCTCCAAATGCTTAGAAAAGCTAGAATATAGGGCCTTCTTTGTTTTCTACACAGCTGATTAGCTCGTAGCAATTAACTACAACCTGCTTTCACATCAATTAATACAAATGCAGACAAACAATGTCTAGAAAAAGTTTGTTTGCATTTTCAACCTATTTGAACATAATGCACCTTATTCAAGCTCTGCATACATTCAGCCAAATCAGAAGGTTTTAGGCAGATGCTCCCCTGAAAGCCTGTACATCACAGGGGGAAAAAAGAGAGATTCCCAAAGAGATCTAGTGCACTTCCCAAGCTTTCCCTAGTCCTCCCAAGTCTGCCACTATTTATAGTGATTCGAGAGACTCAACACCTCCCACACTGTTACAATTCAGAGCTTTTGCTTTGATTTGAAACACACAGAACAGAGCTACGAAGGAGGTACACACCAGTCTTTCTGCAACTGCAGAAATTACTTTCTCTCGTCTCTTTTCTCTTACTGGGTGGGAAACGTGGGATACAAGGAATAGCTGCAGCTCCCACTAACAATCCCAAAGACATTAGCTGCACAGGTACCCCAAAAATACAAATGTTTGTTACACAGAGAACTAATGTTCTTTTAACTGCAAAGAAAAGATGAGGTTGCTCAGAGATCCACAGGAAATCACATCATGAGCCTTGAATCTTTTGCTCCCAAATTGCCACATTTTAGAAAGAGAGCATTAGTCTCTGGAACAACCTCCCAGGAGATGGCATCATGAGCCTTTAATCTTTTGCTCCCACATTTGCCACATTTTAGAAAGAGAGCATTAGTCTCTGGAACAACCTCCCAGGAGATGCATGGAGTCCCGATTGTGGAGGTTTTCAAGTTACAGATGAGGTAACTTCATCCAGGCTCCCTTTGCCTTGTAGGGCTGGATGAGACAGCCTTTTGAGGTGTGCCCTGGAGGCAAATCTGCTTTTAAAGAGCATCCTGGTATCGCTGGTACCCGTGAGGTATCTTAAGTTTACTACCTTAAACCAATGCCACAGGAGCCGGTTCAATAAAGTTATTGAAATTCAAATATTTGTGCTTTGCTGTGACTCTTGTCAAACAAAACCCCACCCTTGTGATGGTCTCTCTCAGTCTCAACAAAAAACACAACCACAGAATGGCTGGGGCTGGAAGTGGCCTCTGGAGACCCCAGTCAAAGCCCCCTGCCAAAGCAGCTTCACCCAGGCCAGTTTGGAATACGCCTAGGGAGGGAGACTGCAGAACCTCTGTGAGCAGCCTCCTCCATGTGCTCTGTCATCTCACAGCAGTTTTTTTTCCTCATATTCAAGGGGAACTTCCTGCATTCCAGTTTGTGCCCGTTGCCCCTTGTCCTGTCACTGGAAAGAGTCTGGCCCCATCCCCTTGGCAGCTGGCCTGAAAATACTTGTGTGCATTGGTAAGATCCTCTCTCAGCTGTCTGTTCTCCAGGCTGAGCAGCCCAGTTCCCTCAGCCTTTCCCCAGAACTGAGGTGCTCCTGGCCCTCATCATCTCTGCAGCCTCTGCTGGATCCTCTCCAGTGGTTCCCTGTCTTGTCTCTCTTACACAACTCCGGCTCAACAGAGCTGAGAAGAGCAGAAGAATGAGAAGACAAAGAGGAAATTCAAAAGCAGGACCTCTTTCTTAATTAGGTGTTACCAGGCAGTGATATGTACTTGTCCTCTTAGCCAGCTCAGATCACAGGGAGATAATTAGAAACAATCACACAAAATCAATTAACATGAAAGAAAACTTCATAAACAACAAGCACATTAAAATAACATGGGAAGCCACTGCCACCTACTCCCTTTCTCACCAGTGGCAACACAGCTGAAAATGAGCAAAGTACATTTAGAGATAAGACAGGCTAAAACCAGCCTGGGAACACACAAGGACTATGAAAAGCAGGTGCTAAAAATCAAGACACCGTAACACGGCCTATTATTGCTTTTCTGAATATTCTTTTCCATTCACAAGGCAATCTAGCCTGTCTTTTCTGCCTCTGCCTGGCTTTAGGATGGGAAGGCAATGATTTTCAGGTCAAACATTAACAGAAATTCAGCAGCCTAACACATGGCAATGTTTCAAGACAGGAATTCCCAATTATGTCAAGAGATTACAACTATTTTACTCCCTGCTGAAAGACTGAAGAATAGGGGTCAATTTCACTTCATTTTTCAAGAACTTCAGCCCCTCATCTCTGTTGCTGTGAAATCAGAGCAAAGTAATTCCACCTTTTACACAGTTAAGTGATTTCTCAAATTCCCAGTTTGCAGGCGACGCCAAGCTGAGCAGCACAGTTGACACAACGGAAGCACGAGGCCATCCAGAGGGGAGGATTACATGGGATTTTGGGAAGGAATTCCTCCCTGGGAGGGTGGGCAGGCCCTGGCACAGGGTGCCCAGAGCAGCTGTGGCTGCCCCTGCATCCCTGGAAGTGTCCAAGGCCAGGCTGGATGGGGCTTGGAGCAACCTGGGACAAGTGGGAGGCGTCCCTGCCATGGCAGGGGGGGCACTGGATGAGTTTTAACACCCCCCTCCCACCCAAAACCATTCCACAAATCTAGGATTCATTCTTATATTCAAAGATCTTTCAAGGCACTTCTGATCTGAGCTCATCTCAGAGTATCATACCCTCAAGAAAAATTGTGGCTTGCTCAGTTTTTTTGCCTCCTCCCTTTTTTTTTTCTCTCCTTCAAAAATGCAAACAGAACACAGCAGAGCCTCCTCAAAAAAATCTTATTTATGCTGAGGATTGTATGTATTTAAACATGGCCAGAAGTGCCAACATTCTCCCCACTAACATTGGCTTGCATCTGGCTAGAAATAACTCTACTCAGTGGCTCTACCACCATAAATCTTCGAAAGTCTTCTGCATGGCTGAGCTCTGCTCATAAAATTAGACACCAGCGCGTTTTGTCTGTCTCATTAAAAGGATGTTTGGTGGAGCCGGCGCAGGAGGAGAGAGGAGTGTGTGAACAACCTTCCCAGAGCCACTGGGGATTGGCCCAAACTGTTCTCACAGTGCCACAAAGAAAGGAACGCTTAAAATAACTCCAAAGGCTCTTGGAAGGAGCGGCTCCCAAGGTTAGGAATAATTTTAAAAGTCTGAGAATGGAATCTCCATGCTTACTTACAAGTAGCACACAGCAAAAAAAAAACAACAAAAAAACCCCAAAACCCTAGATTTCAATAGATTATTTTTGTAGTTACTCTCTTTCCTCAAGTTTCAATTGGAAATATTCCATTTACTTCCTAAATAAACACAACCCAAGACTTATAACCATTAATTCCATACTTTCCCTCTCTTTCCTCAAGTTTTAATTGGAAATATTGCATTTACTTCATAAATAAACACAACTCAACACTTACAAGCCTAAAGTCAATAACAAGCCCCCAACTTAGTATATTCCTACTGTGCATTTAGGAAAAATGTTATTAAAATTTAAAACCTACTATAAAAACCAGTCAGAAAAGCACCACATTCAGCCATTATAAACCAGTTTATAATGCAAACATTTGATCTAAGCAGCTTGGGTTTGATAAGGGTTTAGCCTTTTTTCAACTGCCAGTTTTGAAAAGTATAAATGCAGCATAAGTATAAATTTTCTGTGTGCTTTCATATGCAAAAAGCAATCAAGATGATTAAACAAGGTCAATGGTTTTACTAAGCAAAAAAAAAAAAGTTTAAAAATCAGATGCATATTCATCAGAAAACCAAATTCACCACGTCTAAGATAAGATATTAGTTGGGTCAAAAGTTCACTGGGAGCAGGAGAGGCTGATCTCAAGGACCAGCTGGGAATGAAAAGTAAGGACACCCAAGTTCTCTGCAGCCAAGATAACCATGGCACATCAGCCCTTTTCTGGGAAAAAAACCACCACAACAAACCCAAAACCTCTCTTTTTACCTCTGCCTCCCCTACAAGGAATATTTACATGGTGTAGGATTTGGTAATCCCATTCCCATCGTTTTTTCAGGAGCTGGAATTGACAAGGCACAAGGTTTCTGATGTCTCCTGACGGGATATTGGCAAAGGCAGCAAAACCTGCAAAATAAACCTTTTGGCACCAAACTAAAGACAGCAAAAGGTTGAGGCTGGATACTGGGAAAAGGCTCTTCCCCACAGGGTGGTGAGGCACTGGACAGGCTCCCCAGGGAATGGTGACAGCACCAAGCCTGACTTCAGGAAGCCTTTGGACAACGCTCTCAGGCACATTTGGGGGGGTTTTGGGGTGTTTGTGCAGGGCCAGGAGTTGGACTGGATGATCCTGATGGGCCCATTCCATCAGGATATTCCATGACTCTGTGACAACACATCACCAGCAGAGGAAACCAGGCCAGGCCACCCTGATTGTGCCTGGAATGGGAAGAATGCTCTTCCTCTTTCCAAGAGAGCTCATCCTGACCTTTGTGGGATGTCCCAATGCCTCCAACACCCCTTACACAGGGGCTTCAATAAGAGCTGGGATGAAAAGCCTTGAGGGAAAGCCTTCACCACAGAAGTGATGTGATGGACAAGAAAGAAAACCCAAGAAGCACGTTGAGTTTGAACAAATGGATTAAAAGAATGCATGGTTATTCCTTTAGAACCATCCTGGGCCATATATTTTAACACACACTGCAACTGTCCCCATGAAAATCTGTACCTAAGGCAACTTTACAGGACGTCATGGCAGCTGCTGGCTTCCCAGAGCTCTGCCAAGTAACATCGTGGTGAAAAACAAGAGTTGGGTCCAGGAAAAGCCATGCTCGGATAAAATTCAGGAAAAAAAAATAAATTCAAACCCACAGGACTTTCTGCAAACTAAAGAGTTCGTTCTTAAAAAATGGGGCATGAGTCAAAAGTGAAAATGCAACTTTTGGCAAGGAGTTGTTGTACTCAGAACCCAAATCCTCTTGTTATGTCTTGGAAGACAAACTCACACTAAAGCCACAGCTTAAGAGAACAAGCCCAGGGTCTCCTGGAAGTCCTTAAAAATCAGACTTCCAGAGTGTGTGTTGGAATTGCTTTAAAAAAAAAAAAAAAGCTCATTCAAATGCAAACCTCAGAGAAAAAAAAAAGGGGGAAAAAAAAGAATTTTCGTTCTGATGTGAGAAATGGCTTGTTGGGCTTTTTTACACTATTCTGCTATAAAAAAAAGCAAACAAAAAAAATCTTTTGATTATTTAACTTTTATCAGTTGAAAGATACTCAGAAATACTCTAACAGGGGATCCATTAATTTCTGTCTGTCAGGGATGAAAAAAAAAAGAAGGAATGTGGTCAATTTCTCAATTCCACTGTGCCAAGACAGGCCTGAATCATTACACTGTGGCCATGTTTATACTAAAAGTCTTCTTTTTTTGCTCAGAACTTGGATTTCCACACCCAGTAGGCAACAGCTTTTTTTAAAGTACATTCCAAGCTTCCCTCAAACAGTTCCAGTCAAAACATCACCAGATTTTAATTCCTTCAAGAATGTGAGCATCTCATTAAAGCCCTGCCTAATTATAGGTAACGTGCCCAGACCACAGATTCTGTGGTATCTTTATATGGAATATTATTCAGAAGTAACTGCACCAACTTTTCTCAAAAATTCTGAAACTTCTGCTTATTTAGTGTTACAGCAAAGAATTGTGTGTACTCAACTAATTAGCAGAGCCTGGGAAAACAAATGAAAGTACAAAATAAAGTCACAATAATCACTAGTGGTGAGAAAGATCAACCCAGGAGGAAAGAAATGTCATCAGCTCGTAAGAAGATTGGAAGTTTTAAAGAAATAAATATTCCAGTCACACAAAGGAAAGCCTCAAGTGTGAGTCAAAACCCAGGAAAAATAACATTTTGCACATTGTTTTTGGGAATTTTTCTGATTTTTCTGCTGCTTTCCACTTTGGCAGGTTGCAGGTTTCAGAACCTGTAAGCACAGCAAATCACTCTGCTCCTACAGAAATAAAGCCCCAAACACCAGAGGCAAGGATTGCATCTGCTGAATGCAGGGAATGACCTTGAGGGAAAAAGGAAGGACACATTTCTCAGCAGGATAAAGAGAAAAAAGAGATGGACCTGCTCGTGGATAGATGAATTTTTTAAAAAGGGGCTTTATCAGATACCACCAGCCAGAGGCAAACAAGCTCTGGAGCCCAGGTTCAGGAATACCCAAATAAATTGCATTCCCTGCAGCTGGAGACTGGAAAGAACAGGAAGAAAGGCAAACTCCTCACCACCACCGTGCCTGGGGGCAGGAAAAGCAGAGATTTCCCAAAATTATGCAGAATCTCTTACTGGATTCTAATACATATGGCTACACACACATGTAAATGCATATTATTTTACAGCTTTTTTCTCCATCTGCTCCTCCTTCCACAGCTCCACGAGGCTCTTCCCTAACACAGAATCTTTTAAGGGATCTTGTAGATTTGCTGTATTTAAAACTGGAACTGCTGCTGGTCTCTACTCCAGACTCAGCCCCAGCTGCCATAAACCTTATCAGGAACCTGCCAACACAGCCAGCCAGATTCCAGGAGCACAAATTCCACCAGGGAGTACAAAGTGTATCCAACAGCAAAAGCCTCCACGGAGCATAATTGAGCAGAGAAAATGACATGTTAAAACGAGCAGGAACTGGCTGGCTACAGATGTAAATTCATTCATACTTTTACTTTCTTTTTTTAAATATCTCTGCTGCTCGCTCTGGCTTGTTGTGACAGGCTGAGGCATCGAAGGAGTTCTCTGTCCTCATCCTGGGCACAAAACCACAAATCCTGCCCTGGAATTACTGCTTCCCTCACAACCTGCAGGAGGGACGGCCCAGCAACAGCATCCAAGACGGGGAAGGGCTCACATTGGGAAGGAAGAGCCACAAGATCTCCCCACTTGGCTTAACACATCTTCTGTGGCTCTGCTGCACATTAAATAGGAAAGAATCTGAGGAATAGAGAACTTATTAAAATTCACAAGGTCAGAACTGGATAAAGAAAGGGAGGAGATGAAGCACCTGGGAGGAAAAAAAAACAAAAAAATAAGTTGACAAATTGGAAGGGAGAAGGAATGGTCAGGAGGCAGAGCTTTGGAGGAGAGAGTTGAAGATAGAAAATCACAGAATATTCTGAGCTGGAAGGGACCCACAAGGACACCCCACAAAGGCAAGCAGCAGAAAGAAAGGTGAATAACACAGAGAAATGCAGCTTTATCAAAAGGAACATGTCAGGAGGCAGAAACCACAAGGACAGAAGAGGGAAGGAAACAGAAGGAAGTATTTGTACATAGATTCACATCTCTATCAGTTGCACAAGTAGATTGTGAGCCTGTCTTTTTGGCAATTCCTTTTAAATTATGAATGTGAAAAAACTCTGAAAAAACTAAACTCAGGAGCCAACAAATGAAAGGACTGTTTTGTTACTCCTTCTCAGCCAGAAATCAGGCAATCTTTACATCTCATTTCAAATTACTTAAAAGGATGAAGCAATGTAGATCAGCACATCCAGACAGCCAAAACGAGTTAAGACTTAATTGAGGTGAATTTTCCAGAGCTGTAACTCACAAAGCAGCAGCTGTGCCTTCTACAGGGGCATCAGGCTGGGCTTACACAGTGACTTTAAACCCGTGTGAACCTGGGCTGCTGTTGAGCAGCTTTGCTTTCCCTCTCCTCCCTCAGGTACTCATCATTCCTCCTCCCTCCCATGCCACACTGGACCAGGGACTGGATTTACCAAAAAACCTGGGAGAAAAGCCAGGGAAGGTTTGATTTCAGGTGGGTGAGCTCCCTGATCTACAGAACTAACCCACCCTGTGCTGCAGCAGAATTAGTTGTGCCAGTGGACCTGGCCCTACATCTTTAGTCCAGACTAAAGTTAAAACAGACACATAAGCACAACTTCATACTCTCTAGCAAAACACAAATGTGAAGACACAAAAGTTTTAGAAAGGACATCTTAGGATACCTCAGCAAAACCTGAAAAGGCATAACAAGTGCTTTGGAAAAGCAGACCCCAAGCCTTTGAAAAAGCAAGACCCAATGTTTAATGTAAAGCAATTATCACTTAATGAGTTTATAAAGTCTGTAGCACATAAATACCTCACAGAAATGCCAAGCTGAATTAGAATGTGAATCATACAGGGTTCTTTAGAATTCTGCAGGCACTGGTACACCTACAAAAGGAAAGCATCCCTGTGTCCCAGCAAACCAAGAGCATTTGCAGACCCTGGCTGTGACTTACTTACTACCATCAGTCAAATAAGGCAGTCTTAAAACCAAAATAAAATACATGAATATTACTAACATCTCTGATACATTCAGCCAGTCACAGCCCAGCAAAAAAAATAATTAACTCACTGCCTAAAAGCAGCCAGTGTAGATGGAGTGAGGGACTCCTTGCCATAAATGTTGAAGGGTTTCTAGATCACAGCAACAAAACCTACATTTACCTGTCAAGGAAAAAAACTTTTTCTCCATCCCAGTGGCAGAAAGACAACCTTTTTTATGGTAATGCCAACACAGATCTCCCACATGAAGGCCTGAGATAGCTTTAGTGAACTACAGAAGATAAACACATGTCATGCCTAAAAGTAAGCCAAAGACCCTAAAAGCATCCTGAATCACTTGCTCCCCAAATTCCCCAGTCACTGAGCATGAAGAAATGCAACATGAAGACCAAACAGAGATTATAAACACAAAAATGTATTTTAAATCTATTTGCTAACACATTTCAAACACATTCTTTATTAGAGTCTTGTCAAAGAGACTTCAGCTTAATGCTACTGAGCTTCCACAGAGAAACAACAGAGTTTGAAAACATTCAGTATTTTTTAAAATAAATACTAGAATTTTACATAGGGTCAAAAGCCATCCAAAAAAAAAGGGTAGTTACACACATGTACCTCAACCCTGACCAAGAATCCCCAGTTTTGCATAAAGATATCAAAGCTGCTGGTACTGCAAGCATGCTTTATGGGCTGGTAGGCTGCCAAAAATCATCTGCTAATACACCAGACAATAGATGTATTCTGCTGGAGAACTTTCTGATCTTTTCCTCCTATCACTTCTCTTTAGTTGCACATAAAACCCAACCGAAGAGATAAAAAAAAATGTGATTTGAATGCCTGCATTTATGTGCCAACAAACGAAGCAATTATTCACAATAAAGTAACTTTTTCAAACATGCATTTTTAATCACTGGTTTGCAAGCCCTGATTCAGTGTTTCCTGTTGCCATTGCAGCACTTCAGTTTCTGGAATTCTGAGCGCAAAGTTGTGCTCCTGCAGTGCCCAACAGCTCCAAAAACGCTACCAAAGGACCCAAACTCCTCTGAGTCTTGATAAACAAACGGCACTCTGCTCAAATTCCACACTTTGGGATAACAGCAGGGTGCTTTCTGTAAAAACAAACCTTCCTTCCAGAGACAGAAAGATCCTGTGTGTGGTTCCAGCTTTCTGCAATGCTCTGGAACCACGGTGGCTGCATATCCTGAATCCAGCCATAAATGATGGGATATTGGGGTGAGGTTGACACCCAAACTCCCCCAGGAGCATCACACCCTGACCAACACCACGGAGCCCCCAAACCTTCCCCCCTTCCCAATCCAAAGGCCTCTGCATCACACACCAAGATCAGGGCTTGTTCAGCAAATGCTTTTAACCCCCAATTCCCATGGTTCTGGTTCTCTTGCTGATATTGGAACAAATCACTGACACCACGGAGCTGCCATCTCATCATGCCACACTAAAAGAATGTTTAATCTGTAAATCCACACAGCAGTGCTGCAAACACAGTGCTGAACACACTCAGTGACCACGGGAACGAATTAAACATATTAACCCAGCTTCCTAATCCCCAACATTCAAATTCAGAAATTTAATTAACTGCAGAAATTAAATTACATTAAAAGAAGATATTTTAAGCTGGCATTTTCACATTTTCCTGGGTTTGTATCCACAGGCTTATGACATCTTTCAGCAGAATAGAGGCTGAAGTGATCATAAGCTCCTGAAAAATAGCAAGTGCCAACAAAACCTGGGCTAGAGCAGCAGTACCCAACCTAGATGCTCTAAAAATAAGTTTCCATCTAAGGGGGGAAAATTCCTTGGATCAGCCTGTTACTTATTACTCAGCATTTGCATGTTACACACTCCCCAGAATAATCTTAATCTGAGAAAATGAACACTGTGATCTTTCCCATAGGAAAAGAAAAAAAAAAAAAAAAGTGTTTCAGCACCCAAAAAACAAGGGGATGAAAGGGCTCCAGCCTTGACATTCTGATTTATGGAGGACGCTGACAGTGGGACAAACAGAACTTCATCTGTCAAAGCCAAACACTTGCATTTAATATACAAACATCAAGCAGGAAATCTCATTTAAATAATTAACATGTGGACTATCCACTGCCAAAAGGAGCAGGGCAGCAATGGACTTCTGCTGAATATTTCACAGGAAATTGAATGATTAATCCTCCATATAATGCCAGGTACCCACTCCCACCCTATTTTGTTAAAAGCAAACCTTTAATTTCAGGAGAAGCAAATCACATTAGGTAAAAGGAATCATGAAACCCCCATGACTGATGTTGTGTGGATTTTCTCCATTGTTTTGAACCCATGCAGAGTTTTAAATTATAAATGCAAATATCTTCTTGTAAATTTCTGGTAAAAAAATGCAATCTGCTTGAAAGCGCTTTTCAAAGCTATCTCTAGAGAGACATAAATCATCAATGGCTTTAAAATATTTTAGTAATTTTAGCAGCCTTTTACAACTGGTAAATCAAAGTCTCAGTATATTATGTAAATAAATATTGCTGAAAAGACCAGTGCTTTTTGGATGTTGTTTGTGAGTTTCTTTTAACATTCCCCCATTGAAGAGAAGAAAAAAAGGGTTTGCATTGTGTTAGCTCCAGTTATAATTTCCAGCTGTGTCAAAACTTTAACAGCCTAAAAGCAGGAAATCCAAAGAGGAAATTCCATCGTCAGTTCCTGAATTTTGTAACTCAAATGTTCTTCCAAAAACTGGACCTTAAAGGAATTTTGGTAACACTTTCTGTAGCCTTACCTGATATCTTCCAGTAGGTCACATTCTGCCTGATGCTTGGCCTGAAGTTTTGTCATCTGCTCAACCTGAATGTTTTTCAGCTCTTGTGTAACTTTCACCTACAAAAAACCCAAACAAACCCAAGGACCGCTTATATTTTCTGCAGCTCAAGTCACATTTCAACAAGAAAACAAACAAACCAACCCAAGGACCACTTATATTTCCTGTCATTTAAGTCACATTTCATCAGGAAAGCAAACAAACAAACCCAAGGACCACTTATATTTTCTGTAGTTCTAGTCACATTTCAACAAGAAAACAAACAAACAAACTGGGAAAGGTTTCAGAAGGTTGGCTTTACATTTTTAGTACCGTTGTAATTTTCCTTTGAGCCTTGTGATCCTGCACAGCTAAAATTCCAATACTTTGGGAACCTGCTTGGTAACTGGCAGAGAACACCAATGGCCCAGGTATTGGGAACGATTTGATTTTGGAAGGGAACCTTGGAATTGTTTTGTTCTTGTTTTTTATTAAACAAGAGGTCTTGGTATTTAAGCCCTCTAGTGATCACAGGGAATCCACATATCGGCCTAAAAAACGATCACCAATATCTCTGAACACATTATGCATTCATGAGGACAGAAATGCCAAACTGTTACTGCACAGGGACGAGAAATTCACAGAGGAAGAGGGCACCCATCTCCCTCTTCTTCACTAGCCAGGCAAAAAAAAAAATAAAATCCCGGATCTCACCAGCTTCCCTATTTTAACTCTGAAAACCATGCCCCAGCAACAAGCACCCTTTAATCACAACATCACATAAAGACAAGCTTTTCACATGACACCAGAAAAATAAATCACATGTATGCCCCTGACTTTAAGCAGAAAAAGCGTCTATTTTCAACGCGAACTTTCAGCATTTTTGGTTTTATCTGTATATAAAAAAAAGCTCAACTCAAAATAAATAAACCCACACCACAGAAGCCGGGTGATGGAAATAACCTCAAATGAAATAGCACAGGCAAAGAAAATTAATAAAATAAATTGAAATGATTGAGATTAAATTGGTTTTGTTTGACAAAAGCAGAGTCAGCCCCCTAAAATAAGAGGCTGGGAGGCAGGAATGAGAGACCTTCACTGCAGCTGCCTGCCAGGGCTGCTGGGGAGCTCTGGGCATGGCAAAGGGAATCCTGCTCACGTTCCCTCCTCTCCTGGTCACTGTGGCAGGGCTCTGCCAGGCGCACAACTGGGCGATCTCCTCTCCCCACGGAGAAATCCCACAGGGAAAATCTCCATGGGGCTGCAGACCACCACAGCCAGGGCACCCCAGAGCGGGGACATGGAACAGGCACGGCTCCCAGCCCCACGGAACTCCTGCCCGCACAGGAGCAGCCTCTCCATCCTCTCCATCCATCCATCCATCCATCCATCCTCCCCGCAGCCCCCAAAACGCGCCCAAAAACCAGCACGGAGCAGCTGAAGGCAGCTCAGGTCTCCCAGATACCAACCTGCCTAGCCAGACAAGCCACACCGGGCACAGCGTTTATCCCAAATTTCCATTCCCGCTTGCCTCCGCTGCCACACCAGTCCCCAAGGTGGGCAGCACCCCACCTTCCCACGGCCCGCAGGGTCACCGAAGAGCCTCCCCGGAGCATCCTCAGCTCGTTCCCATCGCACGTGGGGACGGCCGCGAGGGAAAACGCCGCACAATTCCGGCTGCCCCTGCTCCTGTGCGCTCCTGTGCGCTCCTGGCACACGCCGGGACAGGCTGCGTCCCTGGATCAACTCCAGACGTGACCTTCTTCCCCAAGACAACCAAGCCCTCGCTGCTGGCGCCACACGAGCCCCCAAAATCCCCGCGGCAGACACCCCACGAGCAGCACGACCCCAGCGGCTCCGTGCAGCCGAGCCCTCGGCAGTCGCTGCCCCCTCCCAGCCCTCCGTGTCCCTCCGGAGAGCCCCCGCTGGAGAGGGGGCTCCCTGACGGAGCGCTGCCCCCCTGCACCTCCATCCCTGCCCTGTCCGACCTCCGCAGCTCGCTCCCAGCCCATGCCACCCCAGCGCCCAGCCGTGCCCAGCCCGCAGCACCCCCCGACATCTCCTCACGACCCACCTTGCAGGGCCACCCTCGCCAAAGCGCCCCCGGCCCCCAACTCGCCGCCGCACCCCCCACTCCCTTCCCAACACTCGCGCTCCCTCTCCGAACCTCCCTGCAGCCTCCCCCACCCTGAGCCCCCCTCCCCGCGGCCTCGGACCCCCGCATCCCCCCGTACCCCGAGCGCACCCCAGCCCACGCCGCCGCCCCTCAGAACCACCCTCAGCCGCCCCCCGGCCCCTCCGCGCACAGCCCCCCTGCGCCGGGCGGGGGTCTCACCTTCCTCGGCGGCGGCTGCATGGTGGTGGTGCTGCGCTGGGTATCCACATCAATTCCCTCCCCCCCGGCAGCAGGATGCGGCCCCCGCTGCAGGAGGAGGAGCAGCAGGAGGAGGAGGAGCGGGCAGAGACCGTCTCCCTCCCGGTTCGGGGCGAGTCCCGGTCGGCGGGAGGAGCGGGGAAGGAAGGGAGGGAGGGATGGAGGCGGGGAGGGATGGCGGGGGGAGGCCGCCTCTTCCTCACGGGCAGCGGAGCGGCGAGGGAAAGGAGGCGGCGGAGGGAGAGCGGGGAGAGAAAAGACGCGGTGGGGTGGCGGAGAGGAAAAAAAAAAAATGAAAGGAGGAAGGAAAGAAAAAAAAAAAAAAAAATTAAAAATCCCGACCCACTGCTTTGAGGTTATTTAATCAGTAAAACAAAAAAAAATTATATGCCCTAATTATTTGAAAATTAGATAGAAATCTACATGCCATGGGTGTGCAAGGGTGTGCACGTGTGTGCACAGTGGGGTGTGCACGGGGCGTGCATGGGTGTCCACAATGGGGGTGTGTATGGAGTGTGCATGCGGTGCACAATGAGGGTGCAGGGCTGTGTAGGGGATGCACAGAGGGGTACACAAAAGGTTTGGGGTTTGCACAAGGGGGTACACGAAGGATTTGGGGTTTAGCATAAGGGGGTACATGAAGGGTTTGGTGCGTCCCAAGGGCAGCACACGGGGAGCAGAGCACCCGGACACGAGCCTTTGCAGGGGGTTGGTTTTAACCAAAGGAAAATAAAACAAAGCTGAACTCTTGAGCATTGCAGATGCAGAGAGCCCAGGAGGCAGAATGATGCTCCCAGCCCTGTCATGTTTCGCTGAGTGTGAATTAAACACCCCTGATCAGAAGTACTTTTGGGGTTTTAACCCCCGTCCTCATCACTGAAATTCCTGGCCTTTGCTAATTAGTTCTGCTGCAACGAAATCTTTGAAATATTAACGTGCATTTGGCTGTTTCCCTTAGGCAAATTACTGGGGCAGTTTGCAAAGCATCCGGCCATTCCCATAATTGCATTTTCCCAAGCGCTCCAGCGGTGCTGCCGCTGCTCCATCGCCAGCTCTTTCATTATTGATGAGCTGCTTTGCTCCAGCTCCCAGAAAATGACCCCTCGCCTTTAAAGACGCTTTAACCACCTTTAAAACTAAAATGCAACTTGAATTCTGCTTTCCCCTCCAGCTATTAGTTTATTTAGTGCTGCTAATTAGCCTTAACTCTTTCTCCCCGGGAAAATTTGAAATGGTTAGTGAGATCTGGTGCATCAGCAGATGCTGTGAAAAAATATTTCATCTATTAGGGCTGCAAGGGGATGGCATCTGCATGTGCAGCCCTTCATGGAATCCTGGAATGGTTTAGGCTGAAAGGGACCTTAAAGCTCATCCAGTTTCACCCCCCTGCCAAGGGCAAGGACACCTTCCACTAGCCCAGGTTTTTTAAAAAATCATGTCCAGACTTCTGCATGCACGACTGAGAAGCATTTTAGGTACCAGGCCTACAGGCAGATGTATCATCCTCCCTTATGATGCAGTTGTTTTTCCACTATTTGCTTGTATTCTTCCATGAATAATTATGTTTTATCTGTTTGACCACAGATTCCCTGAAGCCTGACTCATGGAGTGCTGCAAGTTCGACTTGAATCCTGGAGGATTTTGTATCTGGGATGATAAATCCTGATGGAGCTGCCTCTTGTAGCTGCCCATGGCTCTTCCACATCTTAATAATAGTGCTGATAATAGGGGAAAAAAGGATGTGAAATAAAGGTTATCAAAAAGTCAATAGTATAAGTGTCTAAGTGTTGTATATTTTATCAAAATACTTGTTTTCACAGCATAATTGGAGTTCAGCTTATCCTGAGCCTTTATCCCTTGATTTCTCCTTTCTTATTGGAGGACTTGAAGGCAGTTGAGTCTCATGGATTCCCAAATCGTTTGGGTTGGAAGGCACTCTTAAAGATCATCCAGTTCCATCCCCTGCCATGGGCAGAAACACCTTCCACTACATCAATAATTATTTTCTATTTTATTGACCTTTATTTTATCTTGTTTCATTTAATTTAATTTTTGTTTTATTTAATTTCATTTCATTCTATTTCATTCTATTTCATTCTATTTCATTCTATTTCATTTCATTTCATTTCATTTCATTTCATTTCATTTCATAAATTTAGAGAGGAACTTTAGGGAATGGAGCTCCCTTGATTCCCATCCTCAGGCAAAGGCAACGCGCTGGATCCCGGTTCCCAAACGGCTGCTGCGTTGTCCTATCGTGCCTGTTCATTCTTCACTCCTGAATTTAATCCCTGCAGGGGTTTAAACCTTTTCAAGCACAAAACCACGATGTGTTGGAGGGTTTTTGGCTGCCAGGACGTGCTTCCGAGCGGAATCCGGCGAGCTGGAACCCGCGCTGGGCCCGTGATTAACGCACCAGGCAGCTCCAGCTGCCGGAGCCTTGGCACAGCGGCTTCTCCAGCCACGGATTTTGCCCCCTGGGCTGGCAGGAGCGCTCCTGGCAGAAGGGTTTGCTCCCTGGTATTGAGGATTTTGCCCACTGGTGTCACAGGAGCGCTCCTGGCAGAAGGGTTTGCTCTCTGGACGCACAGGAGCGCTCCTGGCAGAAGGGTTTGCTCCCTGGTGTTGAGGATTTTGCCCTCTGGACGCACAGGAGCGCTCCTGGCAGAAGGGTTTGCCAGTAGAGACTGTGGAGGGAGGGGGCTGACAGCGCAGCAGCTTCCTCCAGGGAATTCAGCTTTTTATATGGAATGTAAGATATTTAATTGTAGCAAATATGAATGTTTAGGAGTGTCATAGAATCCCAGAATGGTTTAGTTGGAAGGAACCTGAAAAAATATCTTGTTCCACCCCTGCCATGGCAGGGCCACCTTCCACTAGCCCAGGCTGTTCCAATCCCCAGTGTCCAACCTGGCCTTGGACTCTTCCAGGGATCCACAACTTCTTCTGTGCCAGGGTCTCCCCACCCTCATAGCCAGGAATTCCTTCCCAGTATCCCATCCTTTTCCTCTGGCAGTAGGAAGCCATTCCCCCTTGTCCTGTCCCTCCATCCCTTGTCCAAAGTCCCTCCTCAGCTCTCTTGTATAGGAATATTTATTTTGTATTATATGTGGATATATATGAATGTATAGGAATTTATTTTATATTTAAATGAATATATAAGTAATGAAAAGCTTAATGGATATAATGATTGAGAGAGACACGCACATAGAGAGAGACAAGCACATAGAATCATAAATTCATTTATATTGGAAAATTCATCTAAGATCATACCTAGATAAGAATAAAATAACGGAAAAAAAAAGAAAATGAAAAAGTGAGTAAAAGTATAACGAATAAAAAATAAAGAAAGGACAAAATTATCTGGAACAATTATCCATAATGTCCATAATGCTCCTGACTGCTCCCAGGAGCAGGCGAAGCCAGAAATTGAGTTTGACATTATCTGACATCCACAATTCTGCTCTGAGTGTTCCTTCCAGGTCTTCCAAGCTCATGGTGGCACTGAACGAGGTGTTTCCAGCCTTCCTTCCTTCCTTCCTTCCCTCCGTGGAAAGGAGAGCGCCAGGCTGGGAGCCTCCAGGCTTTCCCCACGTGGGGGTGCCATGGGAATGAGGATCACAGCGCTCCTGCAGCCACGGGCAGGGGACAGGTGACAGCTCAGAGGCTGGCATTGCTCACTGCTTTTCGCCAGGAAAGAAAAACATAAAGTATTAAAATATAGAGAAAAAGAGGAAAGAAAATATACGGGTTGGGAAGGACAAGATTCATAAAGCACGCAGGAAGCACAGAATTCTACGGATGGGGGAAAATAAGTTTCACAGGGCACCATGCATTTTTTCCCCATGCGCAGAATTCCTTGCTTCTTGCATGCTTTGCCCTTCCCCGGTGGAATTAAAAACTCCTCTTTGGTGCTTGCTTAATTTAATGGGCTGAGGAAACCTCGAGGGAGCTGTCGGGGAGCCCAGGGGATGGAATCAGCCTCCTCCAGGTCCCAGTGGGGTGGGAGGACTCGGATGGCTGCGGGGGGCTGGAGGTCCGGCCGGGCTGCGAGGGAGCCCGAGCAGCCCTGCCACGTCCTGCTTGGGCCTGTTCCACCACATTTTGGGGAAGGCTGGTACACCCAAAAAGCTTTGTTCCCCTTGCCCCGCTGTCCTGGCCTCTCCCCATTCCTCGCTTCTCATGTTTACCATACCTGCAGGGGTGAGCCTGGGATTAATTTCCATGAGAACATGTTGAAAGTGTAAATATCCCTGAGCAGGGACGCTTGGCAGCTTTATGGGCTTTCTCTTCCTCCAGGAACTGGCAGCTTTCCTGCTCCTTCTCTGATTGCATGTGACCAGATGTGAGCACATCTGGAGCAGGGCTCGGTGTCTGCCCTTTATCCCATCCCAGCGTGGCTGTGTTTCCAAGGCTATCCAGGTGCTTCTTGGCGCTTTGAAGTGGATGTGATGGTATAAAACTGCTGATATAAAACCACATCCAGCCTGGCCTTGGACACTTCCAGGGATCTAGGGGCAGCCACAGCTTCTCTGGGCACCCTGTGCCAGAACCTCCCCACCCTTATTATAAAAACTTTTACCTCGTATCCAAACTAAATCTCCTCTCTTTTAGTTTAAATCCATCACCCCTTGTACTGTCACAGGCCTTGCTTAAAAGTTTGTCTTCGTCTTTCTTACAGTCCCCATTTGACTTCCCACACCTTCCTGGGGAGTACAAGCTTGCCAGGCTGACAAATCCTACTGGAAGTTGGCCCTGGCCTTTTGGAGACAGCTCTGATCCCAAAAGTCTCAGTGTGTCCATGTCCCAGAGAGCTGCTGCTGCCAGGAGCACGTCAGGATGAGGCTGTCCAGCGGGCAGTCCTGCTATAAATTCCCTGCCTGGTCGTGCGTCACCCTGACCCCTCTCTCCCCCTTCTCTTGTCAATGTGTAACCCGAAACTGGCCGGGGCACATTGCTGTGATCCCAGCACTGTCTGTCCCAGCTCCATCCCTGCCTGCTCCCACCGGGTATTTTTGTCTGCAGGTGGATGGTGCTGTGTGAAGGGCAGCAGATGGGGAGGGCTGAGTATCTCCTCAGTCTTCTCTTCAGCCTGCAGATGAGAAAGCTCCAGTGAGACTTTAGAGCCCCTTCCAATGCCTAAAGGGGCTCCAAGGGTGCTCCGGAGGGACTTTGGACAAGATTTGTAGTGTCAGGACAAGGGGAGATGGTTTCCCACTGCCAGGGGGCAGGGTTAGGTGGGATATGGGGAAGGAATTGTTCCCTGTGAGGATGGTGAGGCCCTGGCATGGGGTGCCCAGAAAATCTGTGGCTGCCCCTGGATCCCTGGAAGCGTTCACAAATGTGTAGATGTGGCATTTGGGGATGTGGTTTAAAGGTGAAAATGGTGATGCTGGGTAATGGCTGGACTTGATGGTCTCGCAGGTCCTTCCCAACTTTAGAAATTGTGTATTTCTGAGGTCTCTTCCAGTATGACCCATTTTGTGATTCTATGATCCCTCCAGGGCAGCTGAGAAAAATCCTGTCTTGGACAGAGAGTGAATAACCACCCAAAGGGAGTTCATTTTCTGCAAAGATGTGTCTGAGAGCAGCTCTGGGGACCAGGAGTTTCACAGGGCTCAAGGCTGTTGTGTGGCTGGCAGAAGATGTTGGAGCCCTCCTCCTCCTCCTCATTTACAGCTGCAGAGGGAAAGGGATTGCTGGATTGCTTCCTGCATCCATGGTGGGTGTCAGGAAGGACAGGGCACATCCAGAGCAGATGTATGTGGGTCAGGGGTGCTGTGGGAAGAGCTGCCTGACCTGCAGAGCAGGAGGATGATGGAGATGCCAGACCCTGGCTGCTCCCTGCCCTTATCAGAGCACTGCTCTCCCTGGGGTTCAGCTGCACGGGGTCTGTATCAGCCCCCAGCTGCTGGGCTGGACAGGGATGGCTCCTTTCCTGTGCTCCTCACTGGGCCACATCCCAATCCAGCCCTGGTTATCAGCACCAGCCATCCCCTCCACCCTGGCACTGAGTTTGCTTTCTCGTGCAGGCACCTCCATTCACCCTGGCCAGCCTTAAAAATCCCTTTTCCACCTCTCTTCCTGCAGCCAGGGAAGCAGGGCAGAAGCAGTGTCCTTGCTGAAGAAAAGCCCTTTCCAACCTCCAACACTCCCAGCACAGGGAAGCAGGAAGAAGTGCAGACAGGGAAGCAAGGATGCAGTGTCCTTGCTGAAGAAAAGCCCTTTCCAACCTCCAACACTCCCAGCTGTGAAGCCTGGGAGCTTGGTTCTTGTTCCACCAAGGGGAATTGCAAACTTTGGGATCTGGATGCAGCCTCAAATCATGGAATCATAAAAATGGTTTGTGGAAAAGACCTTAAAGCTCCTCCAGTTCCACTCCCTGCCATGAGCAGGAACACCTTCCACTAAACCAAATTGGTCCAACCTGGCTGGCCTTGGACACTGTCAGGGATCCAGGGGCAGGCACAGCTTCTCTGTAAAACCTGTGCCAGGGCCTCACCACCCTCATGGTGAAGAAAAGGGAAAAATCCTACACGGATTCCCTTTTCCCAGCACCTTTTCCAAACAAAAGGTGTCTCTGTCAAGTCTTCCCTGACACTGGGTGTCTTTAAAGGAAAGAGAGGAAGCTCCTAAGAAATCTCCTTTTGTAAGGAGGCTGGACCTGGATGAGGAGGGAGCTCCTTGATGCAGACAGAAGGAGAGGAATATGTGGCCTTAGAGGTCACCAGCCATGGAGATCTTGGAGTTACCCATCTCTGCCAAGGCTAGGAAGGAAGTGAAACTGGACACGGAGCTGAAAGTGTGGCATAAGCCAATTTGGGCACTTTTTTGCCCATTCTGTGCGTGGCCTGGCATGTTCTGTCCAGAGGGTGGGTGTGGGAGAAACGTGGGTTTAGAGCTGGATCTTCACACACAAAGGGGAACCAAGACTTCCTGAATGAAGGAGAAGTGGGGGAGCAATGTGCTGATGTGTCTCCAGCTGATTTAATTCCTATTCCTCTCTGTTTCCCAGAGATAATGCTCTGGGCTGCAGCATCCTGCTCGCTGAAGCAAGGTGACCACAAAGCTCCATCCTGGGGGCACAAGTGGTTCATCCCTGCTGCAAATGAGCAAAGGCACAGAGATCAACCCCACTGCTGCCAGTTTGCCTCTTCTGCTGCTTGTTTGTGCCAGTGAAATGATGTTATTTGGAGGGTGAGGCTTTGAGAGGTGACAAGCCCAAAATGTGAAAGAGAATAAGAAAGGGCCCCAGAGATTTTTATTCTCCTGGAGCATTACAGCTGTAATTACAAATCAAAGCATTTTAACAACAAGCAATCCCCTAATTTAATATCCCAATGTAAAAAATTGAGATCTACTGAGTGGTTTGAGTCTCCTATGAGCTTGGGTTACTGTTTTCAGCCTGAGCACCAGAAAGCAGCAACAAACCCCTTACAGATACAAATTCAGTGTATCTCAGGTTTCTCATCAAAAGGCAGAGAAGAGCCTCATGTTGCCCTCCCAAATTTGAGTTTCTTCAACCCTAGTGGATTATCAGCACAGAATTAGGGCACGTGGGCACACAATTTAGTGGTGAACACAGAGGGTCAGGGTGAATGGTTGGCACAATGACCTTAGAAGATTTTCCCAACATTAATGGTTCTGTGATTCTAAATAACCCTGGGCTCAGCTGAGCTGGCAGCTGGGCTTATGCATCACCTACACAAAACCAGCCCCTTTCCACTATGAAGACCTGTGATTTTCCAGCCAAAATTGCTTTTCCTGCTTTGAGGGCATTGCTCCTGCCCTGGGAAAGGTTCTTTTCCCCCAGGAACAGCTGATGGGGAGCAGTGGCAAACACGAGAGCCGTGCCAGGGAGTGAGTGTTCATCTCTGAGTCACAGGGGAAATGAAACAAGAATTTGTGCCGGCTTTTAACTCCATGAAATACTTAATCCATTTGCTTTGCCCATCCACAAATGCAGATCTTAAATCTGGAAAGTCCCAGCACTTGGAGGCATAAACATGAGCTTGGTTAAGCTTTATACTGGCCCTACAGAGAGAAGATGCCTATCTGGGAATGTGTGGCTTAAGAAAGCTCAGGAAAAGGGCTCTGGAGCCAGGCTGTTCAATTTGGAGAGGAAAAGGTCCTGGGGAGAGCTCAGAGCCCCTTCCAGTGCCTAAAGGGGCTCCAGGAGAGCTGGAGAGGGACAAAGGCCTGGTGGGACAGGACACAGGGAATGGCTTCCCACTGCCAGAGAGCAGAGTTAACTGGGATATTGGGAAGGAATTGCTCCCTGTGAGGGTGGGCAGGCCCAGAGAAGCTGTGGCTGCCCCTGGATCCATGGAAGTGTCCAAGGTCAGGCTGGATGGGCTTGGAGCAACCTGGGATAGTGGAAGCTGTCCCTGCCCATGTCAGGGGGTGGCACTGGATGATCTTTGAGGTTCCTTCCCACCCAAACCATTCCATGATTCCATGACCTGGCCAGCATCTGCACGAGCAAAACTGCACCACCCCAGCCCCACATCTCCCAGGCATGCCCTGGATGCACCTAAACCATGCAAAATTAGGATTTTCCACCCTTGCTGCCGCCGACTTGGCAGGCACACTGCGCTGCCCATGTTTGCTGCTCGACATGCCCAGACTCCCAGAAATGCCAGGCAGGGCTGGCCGAGCTGCAGAGCTCCTCTGAGTCACCTGCTGTGCCACGCTTGGCTGCCGGCCGTGGCGTGTCCCGGCGCGGGCTGGAACACGACGCCACGCGGAACCCTCCGAGCTGGGAACGCCCTGGGCAGCCCCCTGCTGCCCTCCCAGCCCTGGGAGAGCAGCTGGGGTGCACATCAGGGCGTGCAGGACGTGGGAACTCCGCTCCTGCACAAGCTGAGATGAACTTTGTTGACACAGAGCACCTCCGTGCCCCAGGTGAGAAGGATTCGGCAGCCCAGGTCGGGAAGGAAGCCCTGCCTGGGAGTGCAGGTTGCCCTTGCCAGGATGTGAGAACATTTTTTGTCTTCTGAGCATCCCTTCTCCCATGACAAAAGGCATTTCCCAGGGGTAGGCTGTCCCTTGGAGCAACCTGCTTTACCCATGTTTCTGTCAGCCCTCTGTGGCATCCCCTCATCCCACTCCTCCCCAAGGGTCTGCTCACTCCTCACTGGCATCCTGGGGACACCAGGTGACATCAGGATGTCATTAGGAGGTACAGGGACATGGCCTAGTGCTGTTCTCCAACAGCAGGACAGCAGAGGAGAAGGGATGTGAAGGGTTAACCCAATGCTGGCTGTGGGCTGTTGATCCCACACGTGTCGTGTCCCACTGCAGGACATCCTCTCCTGCACGCTCCAGGGAGTCCTGGAGGGCCAGGACAGGCTCAACATCTCTTTGGACAGCCTCCATCACTCCTCTAACCACCTGCATGATGGAATGGGAATGCTCAGGGAGTTTGGGAGCAGAACAAGCTTGGGGAGCATGGCTGGGTTGGGAGAGGCTGATGGAGGAGCTGGGAGCTCCCACTGGGGAGTAGGAAAATCTCCATCCTTGGAGGCAGTCATGCCTGTCCTTGACAAAACCTGACCTCACTGAAGGTCAGGCTTGGAGCAGAGACCCCCCAGCCTCAGTTATTCTGAGGAGGCCAGGATGTGGTGCAGAGCCCATGCCCCAGTTCCTGTGGATGCTGGTCCCACAATCCTGCCCTGTGTCCTCTGCCTCACTTTATCCTCGGTCTGCCAGAGGGCAGGGACACCTTCCACCATCCCAGGCTGCTCCAAGCCTGGCCTTGGGCACTGCCAGGGATCCAGGGGCAGCCACAGCTGCTCTGGGCACCCTGTGCCAGGGCCTACCCACCCTCACAGGGAAAAAACCCTTCCCAATATCCCATCTAACCCTGCCCTCTGGCAGTGGGAAGCCATTCCCTGTGTCCTGGTCAGAACCAGGACTGAGCCTTGCCCAGAGCTGCCCAAATTCCCCCTGCTCCCAGCTGCTGCCGTCGCTCCACAGCCGCGGTGGGGCAGGAATCACCGAGCCAGGGTGGTGGGGAGGGTCACCACTGTGCTGGGGATGCCCCAGCCCACACTGCTGGCCCTGAGGGACACGGGAAGGAGCAGAGCATTGTAGCATTGTGTCCCAAAATAGCGGCCTCCTGACAAGGGAGCAGTGCATGGAGTGCCAGTGCTGCCACAGGAAGGTGAGTGACTCACTCCTGTGTAAGCTGGAGGCAATCCCTCTCCCTGGTGATTATCTATCTGGAGAGAAATCTCCATCCACTTCCCTTGGAAATACCTGCTCCCGAAATGATCTCTGCCTGGGGTTTTCTTATCAGATGATCTCTTTGTTCCAAAAATCACAGAGCCCTGAGGGTTCCATCTGTGGCTCCAAAACTTTGCCGTGGACACCCCACGTCTGACTCATTGAAAGGGACAGCTTGGACAATCCCCACGCCTGGAATCATCAGGAAACACCTGCAGGCTCTTAGCTAAGGGAAGGGTCTTCCTCACGGGGTTTCCTAAGCAGGAAGAGGTAGATCCCAGTGACAGTGAGACTCTCTTGGTGCTGCATGGTTCAGTTTTAATGACAGCTACCAGCCCGAGGTGAGTGTCAATAAATGTCACCAGCTGGAGGGTTCGGAGCCCAGACATAGTGGATTTCATGGAAGTTTTTGAGGAAGCCAGAAGAAAGGGATCTGACTTTCTGCTGGCCTCAGTAAAACTCCCCATGACTCCCCCAGTCTGTGACAGAGACCACAGCTCAGGGCAGTGGAGCCACAGGAGACCAGGTCGTGATGCTGCTCCATTGTTGTTTGGGACCCTTGGATCAGAGTAGGACAGACAAGTTGGGCTGGAAAGGACCTCAGGAGTCTCAGTCCAACCTCCTGGTCACGGCAGGGGCAGCTCTGGGTCAGACCAGGTTAGGCAGGGCTTTATTCAGCTGGGTCTCGAAAAGCCCCCAGGACAGAGGTCGCACAAGCTGCTTGTGGTGCAACAGTTTTCCCTTATCCTCAGCCTGGAATGTCCGTGGTGGCCATGCCAGCAGTGCTGCCAGGATAACCAAGACTTCCCCAAAGAGGTCTCCTCATCACGAGAAGAGAACGAAGGCAGCAATTCCAGGGAGCACCACCATCACCTCCCTGGAAAAGCCCTGTTGACACCAGGAGCAGCCCTGGGAGATTTGGGGCAGGAAGCCTTGTGTTGTCCTGAGCTGCTCCTGCACATTTGGATGCTGCAGGTTTGGTCCATCCAGCTGGGAAAATGATGCTGGTGTGAAGGTTTGTCTCTGCAGAGGTCCCACTGTCCTTCCCATCTCCTGGGCCACAGACTGTCCACTCCTCTTTCCCTGGGGATCATGGAATTTCTGTTCCCCTTCCCTCTCTCCTTGCCCACGCATCCTCTGCTCCTTAGGCACAACTTATCCCTTCATTTAGAGAGAGTCTCGCTGATTTCATTAAGCACTCCATCACTCTCCTCTCGTATTTAACTTGGAAACCCTTTCTTATCATTCCAGGACTTGTTTGGACAAAAACCAAGTTCAGGGCCAGCTGTAAGACCTGTCAAACAAACTTTGGATGCCTCCAAAGCTTGTTTTGCAAACTTGGACTTCCCAGGACTGCTTGGCTGAGGGCTGGGAGCAGATTTGCATGGAGTTAACCATTTGAGATGGGGGAACTGGCTTCTGTTTAGCCCAGAATTGTCCATAGCTCCATGTGCAGCTCCTGGGGACATTGGAGCTGGTGCTGGTGACAGGCCCACTCCTGGCCAGGGGATCTCCAGCCCTGGGAGTGCACACCCAGCATCCCAAGGCTGTCTGTCCCAGCAGGGATCCCGAGCCAAGGAGGCGGCCTGGGAGACTCCAGATTAATCTCTGGAACGTGACCTTTACATGCTGGGAGTGGTGGGAGAGATATTTTAACTGCAGTGGCAAAGGGCCAAAGGAGAAACACCAGCCAGGCCCTAGATAACAATATTGGCCTCCTGACAAGGACTCCAGCTGGGAATGAGCCTCAGGGATGGGCTCCTTTTTTGAGCTGGGGCAAATCCATGTGGACACAATTTCCCACCTTTGCTCCAGCCAGGAAAGCAGGGGTTGGTCACAGAACTCTACACTCCTCAGCCCAATTTGGGTCTAATTGGTGTGTTAAATGATAAAAAAATACAGGAAAATGTGATTTTAGAATAAATTATGATGGAGGAGGTTTGAAAATGAGAAGCTGAATCCATCCTCTGCAGGGAGATTTTCCTGCCCAGGGCAGTGCTGGAGTTCCCATCCCTGGAGGGATTTAAAGCTGAGTGGATGTGGCACTTGGGGACATGGGGCAGTGGTGGCCTTGGCAGTGCTGAGGAATGGTTGTACCTGATGGTCTTTAAGGTCTTTTCCAGCCTCTATGATTCACTATTTTTATTGACGGTCAAAGCAGATCTAACGCTGGTTTTCTTCCAGCAGGGTTTGTATCCATGGGGAAGCTGCTAAAGGATGACCTGAGTGTAGGAGGACATCACCAACCTTCTCCCAAAGGGCAGGCAGCAGGATGGGTTGCCCAGGAGGTTTTCTGGGACACTGGGAAGGTGTAATGGTGCCCTCCCCATCCCCACCCATCCCTCAAACCCCCCCATGATCAGCTTGGGCTCTGAGGAGACACTTGGTGTGATTCTTTCACCCATTTGAAGTGAATCTCAAATAAAATTTATCTGAATGCAATTTAGAGGGGCATCTCCAAGGGGGCTCCAGGCAGGGGCTGGACTCACTGGGGCTGAGCAAACCTCCTGTTTGCTGGGCTGAGCTGGATAAGGATCACCCCCCTTGTGTGGCACTCCCAGGGAGCAGTGGCTTTCTGGGGTCCAGGGCCATCCCTGGGGGTGTCTCTGAGGGAATCTCCCTGAGGACACAAAGGTTGTTGTGGAGCAGAAGGGGAAGGAAGTGATTTCAAAAGTCCCGTAGTGAGAACAAGTTTGTGTTTTGTTTTTTTTAAACAAAGAGGTTCCAGGGTGGGACCCTGTGCTGCTCTCCATGGTCTCAGTGCTGGGAGCTGAGAGCAAAAATAATGGCCAACAAAACTACTGGGAAATGGCTTTTTCTCCAGCACCAGTGGGAACTTGCTCCTGAGCCTCTCTGGGGCTTTTCTTTGCTGTGGATTTCACGAGGATCAGGTGAAAAATGGGAGACAAGGGGTGCCACGGGGGCCCTGCCACTCCATGCCTTGAACTAAGCTCCAGCTGGAGTTAATCCATCCTGTGGATTAACAGCCAAGCTGTGTTTGACCCCCAGGCCGAGCTGCTGGTGGGTCAGCCACAAAATCTGGGACCCCACAATCCAACTGCCCATGCCCACTGAATCCCAAGCTGCTGCCAGGGGTCCAGGCACAGCTGGGGCCATTCCTGCACAGCTCCTCAGCAGCTCTGCAAATAGAGAAATGAAGAGAAAGGAGCCTTTTTCAGGAACCCCCAGCACTATTTTAGGCTGGGACCATTACGTGGATGGGTCTCTGCTGCTGGTTTTAGGAGAATTTGGTTTGAGGACGTGTTTATTTGTGTGTTATTGAATGCCAGGATCAGTGCAAAACCTCCTCCAGCACCAAGTTCTGTCCTCCAGGACACCTCTTCCAGCAGCTCCTGCTGTTGGCAACTTGCTCAAACCCTCTTGAAAAAAACCTTGAATGAGTTTGTTTGCTTTTTTTATTTTTTTTTAATAAATCTGTCTTATTTACTATTTTCGAGGCAGTCCCAGAGGAAGAGGAAGTGTCATGAAATCTGGCAGAAAACTCAGCATCTCTGCTCCTAAGAAAGCCATCAATGGGGCCAGCAGAAGCAGGGATGACCCTGCCAGAGCTGTCCTCGTTGAGTTTTGTGATTTTTTTGTGAAACGCCCCCCCCCCCCCCACCTCTCTCCCTGCACATGTTGCAGAGCAGAACCAAATCTGGGAACCCGCAGCACACACAGCCCAAGCCTATGGGTTTATTTTAACACACCTGCCCTGGTGTGAGGTGGTTTATTTATTTATGGTCTTTCTAAAAGCACTAACACTTTTGGCCACAACAGGATGCTTGTGTTTAGGGCCTGGCAGGCAGCTCCTGCTGCCTGGGGGGTCGGGGCAGCACCCCTACCCCTCTTTGCAAGCATCATCCTCAGGGGGGGAAATGCTCTTGGAGTCTGAAAACCCCTCCAAAAAACCTGGGTAATGCAGGAGCTGGGAGGAAAAGTGAGTGGCACCTCCATCACCCTCCTGATGGTGAGGAGGAGGAGGAGGGGAGGGACATCACACACGCTCAGTGGGGAGGAAACGAAAGCTGGGCTAAAGTAAAAATCCCCAACCGCTGGTGGAGAAGAGAAAATCCACGCCCAGATGGCCACAGCCACAGAGCAAAGCCCTCCCTGCACTGAAGAAATGGGCTCAAGGCTCGCTGCCTGCAGCTGCTTGCCCCAGAGAGCCCCCCATGTCTCGGGTCTTCTCCAAATCCCTCTTCCCCACGGAGACAGCAAAAGTCCCCTGCGCCCTGTCTGGGTCCATTTGTCAGTTCCTGTTCAAGGGATTAGAAGGAAAAGGGTGGAAAGGGGAGGAAAGTGTCTCCTTGTGCCCAGCACCCAGCCAGCACCACCTCCTGGGTGCTGCAGCCCCAGAGGGCTCCCCCAGAGCTGCGAGGATGAGGGATGGACAGAGAGGGACTGGCTCCTGGCCCAGGCCTCAGGTTACACTGGGCAGGTTTTGAGTGGATATTCAGAAAGGTTCCTTGACTGAAAGGGTGGTCAGGCATTGGAACAGGGAAGTGGTGGAGTCACAGTCCCTGGAACTGCTCAAGAAGTGTGTGGATGTGGCACTTGGGACGTGGTTTAGGGGTGAACACAGCAGTGCTGGGTTAACAGTGGGACTCCATGATCCTAGAGGGCTTTTCCAACCCTGCTAATTCCAGGACTCTGTGTTCTCCAGCCCCAGCTCCCACCTGCAACCAACCCACCCTGTTGGGCTGCTGGGAAGGTGCTCCCGTGTCTCTCTCCAGCCCCACCTGACCTCATTTCCAGCACACCCCAAGGGCACCATGAGCACAGGTTTCCTTCTCCAGCTGCCTTGGCTTTTCCTGCCCCTTGAAAGTTGATGGTGGCCCTGAACATCCTGGAGGGAGAATCCAGGCATCCTGGGAAGCTGCAAAGTCACATCTGCTCCCATGGGCTGTCCCTCCTGCAAGCCCAGTCACACAGGGCAGGGCTGCAGGCTCAGCCCAACACACCCAAACTGACTTACTTGCTGCACCTAAGGCTTTAAAAACAAAATAAAGGGCAAAAAGAACAGAGATTTGATAGATGCCAGCTTGTCTCCAGCACCCCTGCCGGTGTCCCTGTGTGTGTGAGCTGCACCCATGGGTGCAGCGCAGGCTCTGCTGTGGCCAGCCTGACCTTCCCGGTCCACCCATTCCTGTATCACATTCCTGCCTGCTAGTCAACACAGGAATGTTTTGAAAGTGTCTTAGAAACCTGCCGGGCTGCCAAAATGATTGAAAAATGAAGCGGTGAAGGGAGACGTGGGGCTGCTTTCCAGGCCGGCTCGCTGGGTATTGCCTCTGTCTTCTGCACTGCAGCTGCACAAATCACTGGCTTTTCAACAGGATTTAAAACATCTGCCTCCTCCTTGGGCTGCTGTGGAGCTGGGAAGTGGAGATTTGGGGCGAGGGAGGCTCTGGTTTTGGGTGCCCTGGGTGATAGGTGCAGGACAGAAATGAGCAAGGCGGGTTAGGGTTGAGACCCTAACCTTCCTCACACCTCCTTCCATCTCCCTCACACCCAAACGAGAGGAGAAAAAGCAAAAGAAGGGCAAGGAAAGGTTTTTCCAGCAGTGAAGATGGGAAGCTCCTGCTTGCTGGAAGCTGCTGGGACGTCAACCAGGCTTGGGAAGAGGGCTCTCCAGGGGACACTTCCCCACTCCAAAGAAGCTTTTAGAAAAACATCTCCTCTGGCCTGCTGAGGCACCGAGCTGCCAAGCAGCCCTCGCAGCCGGCCTGGCCACAATTAATCACCCCTGGAGATGAGGAAGGCGTCTGCCTCTTGTTTTTTAGTTGTTTGGCTTTATCCTGCAGAGGAAGAGTGCAGGTGTTCCGACCTTGGAGGACCAGGCTGGGGGAGATGGCGCCAGGCAAGGGCTGCTGATGGGGTCACAGCTCCTGCAAGGACAGCCACAACTCCCTGGACATCATCCATCACCTCTGCACGTCATCCCTCCTTGGGAGGGTGAAGGATTTGGAGGATGAAACCAAGGTGCTGTGGTGGGGTGAACCCAACATTTGCCCAAGAAGTGCTTCCAAATCCAGGAGGGATGGGCTGGACTCAGCACCCAGGGCACTGCTGGGCAGCTTCACCCAGCTGAGCCTCACTCAGCAGCTCTGGGCAAGCAGCAAGCCTGTCCTTCCTCCCTTATCAGCCCCAAATAGCTGCAATGTGATGTATTGTTTTCCCTCCTCAAACAAATTACATCAGAAGAAGGAAACAGGAATATATTTTTTTGCTCTTTTCTGGCATGGAGGTCTGTGAGCAAAATCTCTGCAGCACTGTGTCCATGCCAGGAGTTCATATCCTCTAAATGCCTCCTTAGCCAGCTGCCACTTTCTGCTGTTGAATAATAGATGCCATTGGTGTCCTTCCCCTCCTCCATCAGGGGCTTCATGGCCCCCCAGCCACAGCCAGGAGGCCCAGGGACCCCAGATGAAATCAGCTCCAGCTGGGGAAGGAGGATCTGGCTGTCACCCAGGGACACAGATGGGGAATACTCGGGGGAGCACCGGGGCTCGCGGCGGTGGAAAACAACTGGGCCACCTGCACGTGATCCCGTGGGGCTGTGCCTGTTCCTCCAGCCCCACAAATCCCAAGGTTTCTCACCCAGGTGAAGGAGGAAGGTTGGGCTGGACCTGGCCGCTGCTTCCCCAGGGCAGCAGCCACCTGTGGGAGAGGGCAGGGTGTGAAGATGCTGGTGGTGGCCCTGCTCAGCTTCCCGGGAGGCTGTGTTCTGTAGGGCTCTGTGGGGACAGCAGGGCAAAGGGGTACAGCAAGGAGCAAAACTCCAGCAAACCTTCAGCTGTGTCCTCCTGGATCCAGCAATGATGAAAAGTCCCAACATCCCACTCCTGCCATCAGTCTTGGTCCCAGCACCCCTGGAAGTGAGTCTGGTCTCAGTCCCAGCTCCAGTCCCATCCATGGTTCCATTCCTGGGACAGAGAGGTGGCAGGGGTCCTGTCCTTGTCCTAACTCCGGCCCCATCCCCGGGAGAGGATTCGGGGAGCAATCACCTGTCTGCAATGTCAGTCCCAATTCTGATGCCATTCATGCTCCCATTTCTGCAGGGTGGGGGGGGGTCTCCTGTCCCAGCCCTAATCCCGGTCCCATTCCCGGGGGAGAAAGGGCAGAGCGGTCGGTGCCCAGCCCCAATCCCATCCACACTCCCACCTCCAGGGGAGGGAGTGTGGGGGGATCCTGCCCTAGCCCTAATCCCGATCCCATCCATAGTGCCACCCCGGAGGGAGAAACAGAGGGGGCGGCCGCACTCCTGTCCCGACCCCAGCGCGATCCCACGCACGTTCCCGTCCAGGGAGGAGAGCTCCCGTCCCGTCCCCGGGGGAAGGGGCGGTCCCGCTCCCGGGCGGGGCAGCTCTGGCCCCGGTCCTGCCCCGTTCCAGCCCCGTTCCAGCCCCGTTCCCAGCGCCGGGAGGGCGGTGCAGCCCCGCGCCCGCCCCGGCCCGGCTCACACGCGGCGGCGGCACCGGGAGCGGCACCGGGGCGGGGGAAGGAGCGAAGCCGGGCATGGCACGGCCTCCTGAGCGGGGCGATCGGCGCTGAACCCCCGGCACGACCCCCGGCACGGAGCCCCCGGCTCGGCATCGCCCGGTGAGCGCGGCCGCAGCGAGCGGGGACCACGGGGGGACATGGAGGGACATGGGGGGGATCATGGATCATGGGGGGGATCATGGGTCATGGGGGGATGTGGGGGTGCGTGTCCTGCCCACGACAAGAAAGGACGGGAGGCGACCTCCAGGCTCTGGTGGGAAACTCGTGCATGGGGTGGGAGTGGGGACACGCACGGGGTGGAGGGGACACGGACACACATGGATGGGGGACACGCACACACATGGATGGGGGACACGCACACACATGGATGGGGGACACGCACGGGTGGGACACGCACGGGTGGGACACGCACGGGCGGGACACACAGACAACCCCGTACGCACGGACACACAGACACACACGCACGTACTCGCGGAGCTGGTGGTGGCACTTGTTGCCAGCTCTGGCCCCGGTCCTGCCCCGTTCCAGCCCCGTTCCAGCCCCGTTCCCAGCGCCGGGAGGGCGGTGCAGCCCCGCGCCCGCCCCGGCCCGGCTCACACGCGGCGGCGGCACCGGGAGCGGCACCGGGAGCGGCACCGGGGCGGGGGAAGGAGCGAAGCCGGGCATGGCACGGCCTCCTGAGCGGGGCGATCGGCGCTGAACCCCCGGCACGACCCCCGGCACGGAGCCCCCGGCTCGGCATCGCCCGGTGAGCGCGGCCGCAGCGAGCGGGGACCACGGGGGGACATGGAGGGACATGGGGGGGATCATGGATCATGGGGGGGATCATGGGTCATGGGGGGATGTGGGGGTGCGTGTCCTGCCCACGACAAGAAAGGACGGGAGGCGACCTCCAGGCTCTGGTGGGAAACTCGTGCATGGGGTGGGAGTGGGGACACGCACGGGGTGGAGGGGATACAGACACACATGGATGGGGGACACGCACACACATGGATGGGGGACACGCACGGGTGGGACACGCACGGGCGGGACACACAGACAGCCCCGTACGCACGGACACACAGACACACACGCACGTACTCGCGGAGCTGGTGGTGGCACTTGTTGCTGTCTGGGTGACACGGGTGACACAGCGTCCCCGGCGCACCCAGAGCAGGGAGTGGGGCACTGCGTGGACAGAGCCGAAGCCCGACGCTCCTGCTGTCCCCCTCTCTGCCACATACTGCCGCTAAAAAAGCCCCGAAGTGCCCCAAGACGGGGCAGTGGCACCCGCAGCCGGCAGGGAGTCGCTGGCATGGGAGGGTGCTGGCACAAATGGTTCAGGCTGGGCACGCAGGGAAGCCTCCTGCTCCTTTTGCTCCTCTTCGCCTGAATTGTTGGATATTTAATGCCTTAATTCACAATAATGTCTTTGCTGCTCGGTTTCTCCCTTCCCTGGGGAGTTCCCTGGCTGTTGGTCTGTGATTTCCTGCACGCAGCTCAGGTTAAACCATGGAGCTGACTCCTTGCTCTGCTCCGCGTGTTTTTCCACCTCTTTGCATGCTGGACTCCCTGTGTAATTTCTTTGGGAGTGTTTTAATTTACACTGCAATGGTGATACTCTCATTTCAAACTTTTTGACTCCTTCTAGCGCCTCCTAACACCCAAACCACTCTTCTTCCCTGGGCTGGACACTGGGTGACATCACTGCAGGAACAGCTTTAGGGACAAAACATCTCATTTCTCCTTCTGTTCCAGTTTTTCTTATCAGTTTATTGCAAAAGCCATTTGGCAACCCGCTGCCTTCCTGTACACGAGGTGAGGAGCAGCAAACCCAGCTCTGGGGGGCCACCAGCACTGGGGGATGGTGGCCCTAGCTTGTGGTCACTGCTGCCAAAATTGGCTGTTTCATTACCACCAAATTCCCCTTGTTTTCCCTCAAGCAACGGGTGGCTGATAGGTTAAGGGGCTCCAGTGCAAAGGGAGAGACCCCAAAATGCTCTGAGCCCCGAAGCACAGCCACATCCCGGGGCTTAGTGGGTTATAAAAGCTCCAGAAGGATTTCTGACGGTCGTGGCACTGAGTGACTTTATCCTGTCTCTGCCCAGTGCGATTTTTATCTCGGGTTGTTGGCACGAAGCCAAAGCCACGAATAGTTCTCTGGCAGCCGAGCGTGCTGCCGGGCTCCCTCCCCAGTGCTGAGCAGCCCCCACTAAAAACCTGACTGGGAGCCACCCATGGAGCAAAGCCCCTGTTGCCTCCACGGGATGCTGCCTGTGGAGCAAAAAATTTATCCCCCAAAGTCCTCCCCCTGTGGGGTTTTCTGGCGGGGCAGCCCGGTAATTGTGTTATCCTGGTTGTCCCCCTGAGTGCCTTTGGTTTTTCCAGGGTGGTTGTGACTCCCTTGGTGTGGGCAGGAGGCTGGGAGGTCTCCATGGAAATGTCCTTTCTCCCACATACGGAGCTGGTAGGGTTACTAAATGGGCCAGAAACTGGTCCCACACTCTTCTCTCTGACTGTTCCTGCCTCCAGTGGGCATCAAAAGGTCATGGAGGGTAAAAGCAAAGTCAGACTCCGGACAGAAACGCCACCTTGTACCTCCAGGAAGCCTAAAGGATCCAAGTGCTCGGTTTCCCCCATGGAATAATTAAAACTGGAAGTCTGAGGGCTCAAATAGGATCTGCCCCTATCCCACAGCAAGGAAAACCAGGCAGGGAGCATCAACTTTGCTGAAGGGAAGTGTTGATGGAGGGATTAAATATTGGCCAGGGTTGATGTTTGCTTCCAGAAGGATCCATCCCCAGAGCCCTGCCGTGCTGGGAATTGAGTCAGGTTCAACTGAATGAAGGTGGCCTTGATTACCGTTGTCACTGATGGTTTTAATTCTTTCTTAATTCACTTTAAAGCCACACGTTTGGTTAATCCCGAGTGATTTCCCATGGTGTGGAGCGAGGCAGGAGGTTTTGGTACCCCCAGAGAAGCAAAAGCTGGAAGGAAGATTGATTCAGGGAGTTTCTTGGGGGAAAACAGAAATTCCCAGAAGAAGGGATTTCTCTCAAAGCAAAACCTTTTATTTGACCTCCAAACAAAGTCCCAATGTTCTTTTAAACTTGTTATGTCTTTTCTCCAGACTTTCTCTCCCCTTTTTAGCTTGGATCAAGTTACTGAAAAACCGTCTAGGAAACCAAAACACCCCCAGAAAAATATTTTTCACGGAGAAAACAAATTCAACTCTGCTGTTTCTCACCCTGCTGACAGGAGGGGAAACTGAGGCAGCATTTCTGGAGTGGAGCACCTCCAAAGGTGCTTTTTGGTAGGAACAGAAATACAGATTCTTTGCAAGGTTTTTGTTTAATTGAGGTGTTCCGGCTATGTTGGGGATGGAGGAAGGGGTAGATCACACCCAGCAGGGATAAAGGAGGGATGTTGTCTGGCAGGGAGATGGATAAAGCTCCTTAAAGCTGCTTGGCTGTCATGGAAAAGAATTTTGGAGTTTTTGCCTTGGGATTGTCAGAGCTGGGGATGGTGGAGCTGGGACAGCTGGAGAGGTCCTCAGCCCACACTGGTGGCCGGGGCCAGCCCGGAGGAGAAAGGCTCTGAAGGTGACTGTGGCAGGAAGGATCCAAAGGGAAAGGGCAGATGGACAGCAGGCAGTTTGGCAGGCTCAGATTCCGGCCGGATCCTGTCTCGCGGCTCCGAGCAGGCTCGGGAGCTCCCGAACGCCTTGCCTGTTTGCTCTTGGTCACAAAGGGTTGGAACCACAACCCCAGAGCAGTGAAAAACGATTCCAGGTCGTTTGCTTCCCAGAGTCTCGAGTGGTTCCTGGTCCTGAGCGAGGATTTTGATGAGCCTACTAAATGCCTCAGAATCAGGGCAGGGGAAACACCCACGTCCTCCGTGTGTCCTTTGGAAGGGAGTCAGGGAGAAGATGCCGTGAAGGGATCGTGGTTTCAGCCTCCAGCATAAAACAATGGGAGCCGTGGCACAGCCAAGGGCTGCCTCTGTGAGGTCCTGCTGGGAAATTAATCCACATTAATTATTTGGGAAGGCCAATTAAACCTCATCAGCCCCCTGTGAAAACGTATTAATCGCAGCCGTGATTTGGTTGCGCTTTGGTGTCTTCAGTGACTTCGCTGCTGCCTGGCAAATTCCAGCATGAAACACGGCTGGGGTGGCACTGGGAATGCTGGAAAATGGGGCAGAAATCAGGAGTGAAGGCCTTTACTTGGAAATGCAGTGCCCGTCCCGTGGTCTCCCTGTGGAGTGCTGCCCATGCCTCAGCTGCCCGTGACCTTCTCCCATGACAGCCCCCTCCTTTCCCATGCTGGCTGGTCTAAATATCCCTGGCAGATACAGTTACAGGAGCATTTTGGGATGCTGACTTCACGTGCACATGCCTGTGGGTGCTTAATTTGAGGGCAGTGATCTGCCCAGGGTCTTCTCATCACCAGGCTCCTCTCCTGTGCTGCCTTCATCCTCTGGCACTGAGGTTTTCTGGGAAAAAGCTCGTGGGATAAACAGGTCCAAGGCCACACTACAGAGACAGGGATGGTCCAGCCACTGCAACCTGTGGTTCAGCATGGAGGAAACTCTGAGTGGGTGGCTGGAGGGCACCCAAAAAGCTGTGCCTGGTCACCTGCATCCAATGCCAGAGAAAAAACCTCCCACTGTGACCTCAGAAAGGGCCGGGAGATGAAGTGACGAGGCAGATGCAGGTGGTTCTCACCAAAGCATTTTTTGCTTTTGCACTTTCTTTGCTTTTGGGGATCACAGAAGTGCTTATCCTGCTTGGCATCCTCAGGGATTGTGGCTGCCTTGGCCCTCCCCTCGTCCCTGCCGGGGGCTCGGGGTGTCACAGCTGGCATTCGTGCCGCCCGTGGGCACAGCAAAGGGCAGTGCCAGCTGCCAGCCCTTGTGCCTTCGATGCCTTGGCTGGCCCTGGCCTCTCCAGCTCGCTCCCTGCGGATGCAGCGAGGGGGTGGACTGCAGCCACGGGCCCGGCACACACAGCAGGTTTTGTCCCAGGGATTCTGGGCAAAACTAGGGTGAAAAAAAGAGGAAAAATAAAGGCTTTTGCATTCCCAGAAGGAAAAGGAGGGAGAGCACGACAGCAAGGACAAGGCTCCATTCAAACCAACCAGCAAACACTGCTTGCTCCTTGTCCTGAAGGTGGAGATGAGGGGCTTGGCACATCCCTGGGCAGCCAGAGGAGATTCCCCACCTTGGCTTACAGGTGGCTGGGTTTTCTCACTGGGGTCCCAGGAGCCTTCCTCAGGGAAGATGAGCTGGAATTCAGGGTGATCTCCCCCCATCAGTGCTGAGTTATGTGCAGGCGAGAGAGGGAAAGCAGATGGAGAAATCCCATGCCAGGCTGAAACCTCTGGAAGTGTGTAACCTTTCCCTGAGCCTTTTAGGGCATCTTGTGTGGCTTCCCTCGGCCACGGTGGCCTGTCCAACCCGTTTCATCAGCTGCCAGGTCTGCGGGCAACCTCTCTCTGCCTGGCCACAGAGCTGCAAAGCTCAGAGGGAAGGAAGAAGCTGCGGAGAACAGCAGCTGGAAAATGTTTTCCCATCTGCCAGAGCTCTGTTAACCCTCTCCATCCACAGCCACACTGCTGAGGACTCGGGGGAAGCAGGATGGGAGCAAAGCTGAGCTGAGCGCAGGAAAAGCAAAACCCCAAGGCCAGGACACTGCTGGCTCCTGATTTTCATCACAGAGTGGTTGCCAAAGTTGTATTGGGGTTTTGCAGATATTGCAGATTATCTGGTGGGTGTGTGTGTGTGTGTGTTTCCACCCCTGTCCTTGGGAAGTGTGAGCCTCAGCCAGCCCTGTTCCTGCTCTGCTCCAAGGGGAAAGCAGCAGGATGGGGGAAACATCGTCAGGGATGCTGTCAGTGCACTTCTGGACAGGTTGTTTGATCCAGTCCCCGGAGCAAGGACTGGAGTTATCCCCTCGTGATGGGCTGGAAGCATCACTTCATCCCTTCTCCCTCAGCAAACAGTAAGGTGCTTTTTAGTACCAAAGTGCTTTATTTTGGTGAGAGATCACCCAGGCTGGCAGCTTCGAGGAGATTGTCTTTGCCTCCTTCCCTACAGGATCTGTTTTGGAGGTAGGGGCAGGATAGCTCTGGATCTGGTGTTTATTTTGCAAGAAAGGGCATGGCCATGCTGTCCCTCAGCATGGTGGCACCAGGTTAGAGCTGAGCCCTTCACCTGAAAAGGCTGGGATTGCTTTTTTCCCCCTAAAATCCCGGTGAGGTTTGGGTCAGGGTACATCCCACTCACTCATTCCAAGGGCACCTTTCCTCACAGCTTTTCACCTGCAGGAGCTGCTGGTCCCTGAGCTCCTGGGCTGGATTTGTCTCCTTGCAACCCCCCATTTCCACAGGCTTCCCGTAAGGCAGGGAGCAGCAGGGACATCAATCCGGCTTCTCTTACGGGAAGGGAGGAAATGCATTTTAATTTGATTCCTGACCCATGGGCTCGCTCGGAGATCGTGTGTCAGCAGAGCCCAGGGCACAAAAGGGCCCTTGTCCCTCCTCACAGACAGGCCAGGCTCTGTGTGCCTGCAGAGACCTTTTCAAGGCCATTTTTCTCCTCCCAGCTAATCAGTCCCGTGCAGAAACCAGCTCTGCACAAGCAGGGCTCAAGGCCAGGGAGCAGGATTGTGACCTGACCACTGTCAGCCCAGCACTAAACCCATTAAAGACCCCTCATCTTCATCAAGAGCCAAGCCAGGCAGAGCCCCCGTGGTGGAGACCATGCTCCTTTTGGCAAGGCTTGATTACAGGACCTCTGGGTGTGGTGAGGTTTGTCCCACCAGAAGGAGCTGAAGACCTCTGAAATGGGGGCCAGTCACCAGGGTTGCTTGCTGAAATTCCACTTTCTAATCTTTTCTGCCTGGAATTTAGCACGATGCATTTTTAGTGGTGCTCAGCTGAGTCACCCCTTGTGTCTGGTTAAACACAGAATGGAGCATCTTTCCTGTTCTGTGATGCAGGAGAGCAAATGTCTGTGTGAACCTGGTGGGAAGGGTGGTTTGGGACATTGAACTGGGCTGCAGGAGCTCTGAGGTGGACTCCCACATGTGGCCTGGAGTTTGTTGGTGACTTTAAAGCAGCTCGGTTCTTCCTCTGTGCTCCAGATGCAAAATGAGGTGAAATAAAACTCTCCTCATCCACCTGACCACAATTCCTCCATGCCAGGGACTACTCAGTTGTGTCACCAGCACCATGAGGCCGTGGTGCCTGTGGCCAGTGATGTGCTGCCCTCTTGAGCCATTGTCTGCATGTCCTTACAGCCTCTTGGCTTTCCCCCCAGGGTGATGGAGACCCTCACCACTCCTCCAGCCTGGACCAGGGTCACCAACAGCTCCTTGGACCCAGGTGGCACAGATGACAATCCCTACAAGTGCGTGTTTGACGAGGACTTCAAATACGTCCTGCTGCCCGTCTCCTACGGCATCGTGTGCGTGGTGGGGCTCTTTCTCAACCTGCTGGCCCTCTACGCCTTCATCTTCAGGATCAAGACCTGGAACGCCTCCACCACCTACATGTTCAACCTGGCCATAAGCGACACACTCTACGTGGTGTCCCTGCCCCTCCTGGTGTACTACTACGCCATGGGGGACAACTGGCCCTTCAGCGTGGGGCTGTGCAAGATCGTGCGCTTCCTCTTCTACACCAACCTCTACTGCAGCATCCTCTTCCTGCTCTGCATCAGCATCCATCGCTTCCTGGGCATCTGCTTCCCGCTGAAGTCGCTGCAGTGGGGCCACGTGCGCCACGCGCGCAGGGTGTCGGTGGCGGTGTGGCTGGTGACCGTGGCGTGCCAGTGCCCCGTGCTCTTCTTCGTCACCACCAGCGCCAAGGGCGACACCATCACCTGCCACGACACGTCCAGCAAGGAGCTCTTCGGGCAGTTTGTCATTTACAGCTCGGTGATGCTGGTGCTGCTCTTCTGCATCCCCTTCCTCATCATCATCGTCTGCTACTGCCTGATGGCCCGGCGGCTGCTCCAGCCCACCCGGGGCATTTCCCGCCTCTCCCGCTCCAAAAAGAAGTCGGTGAAGATGATCATCATCGTCCTGGTGGTCTTCATTGTTTGTTTTCTTCCTTTCCACGTCACTCGTACCTTGTACTACTCCTTCCGGAGCTGGGACCTGAGCTGCCAGACCCTCAATGCCATCAATTTGGCCTACAAGGTGACTCGTCCCCTGGCCAGCACCAACAGCTGCTTGGATCCCATTTTGTATTTCTTAGCGGGGCAACGATTTATGAAGTTTGCGGGCAACAAGGTGCCGTGGAAGCCTCAGAATGAGGTGGCGCTGGGCATCGTGCCCAACAGTCACCTGGGAACCAGCAGCGACACGGACACGCTCTCCAAGGATCTGAAATCCTAGCTCTGCCCCGCAGCAGAAGGGTTCATCCTGGCTGTGAAGGGAGGACAGGGTGCTCTGGGGCCCGAGGCTTTGGGTGTTTGGGGTGCCTGGGCTTGCACCAGCTCCAGCGTGTCAAACGCGCCCCTCTGCTTGTTTTGCTGTATTTTTTTCAGGAAGGTGCAGCTGTGGTTGCACACATGAACCCTGATCCCTGGCTCTGCATCCCAGCCTGCCCCTCTGATCAACGCTGAGGTGCCCAAATCTGGGGGAAAAAATCGTGCCCTGAGTGCCTCGAGTCATTTTCCAAAGCAAGAACGCCGTGTGCAGAAAGTGCCCCTAAAGAATTCCGTCTGCAGATTGCCTGGCACAGGGGGAGCCGCAGTTCCTCTGTGCCTTGGCAAGGCAGGAAAGGCTTTGGGTGGATGAGGAGAGGCAGCTGCAGTTCTGCTGAGCAGCTTGATGCAAATGTCAAGGACAAGTATCGCCCACAGCGGGAAAGGGTCTCCCACAGCTTTGCATCCCTGCAGAAATGCTCTCCCAGCTTCAAGGTGGCAGAGCAGGGATGGGATTCCCAGCTCCTGTCCAAGGGCTGCCTTCCCATTAACCTGATGGACATTGCATCCCACTGGAGTGCACTGGTAGCAGCCCACTGGAGTTTACTGGTACCATCGAGCAGGTCCCCTGTAGGTTTCTCCAGTGGGGCCAACATCTTCCAAAAAACCCATTAGTGCTTCCCAACAGCAGCAGTCACCCTTTAAAAGCTTTTAGGAACCTGCAGCTTCCAGCTGCTGGCTTTAATAACCATCTACAGCTCATTAAAATTTAAGGTGAGCTCTTCATGTATTTTTTTTAATCCCCTTCCTGGTGATTCATGTTTCCAGCCCAGCAGCAAAGACCAGTGTTCATCCCCTTGGCTGAGTGCTGGCACGTCCCCATTGTTGTCCCTCAGAGGTGACAAAATTTGCCAGCACTAAACCCCAAGTTGAGGAGCTGCAAGCGGTGCTGAGCTTCACCCCATTCTGCCTGGATTTGTGAAAAATGTCCACAGAACATTTCACCAGAAGGTGCTCTTGGTGTTTTTTCCTGTGGTTGTTGGGTTGGAGAGCCCAGAGCCCAGGTCCATGGTTTCCCTGCCAGGAGAAATGATTCCTCCCCCCAAAAATGAAAATTGCTTGAGCTGCAGCACTGGACGAGTCACATTTTGTAAAAGCTCTGTTTCAGGACTAGGCAAACACTGATGTTGGCTTAGACCCAGACCTTAGTTTCTCCCATCCTTCCTTCTTGTGAAGTTTGGTGGAGACAAAGCCACGCTGTGATGTCACCAGGTGTGTTCAGCCACGGGTGACTGGGACCATTCAGGGCTGACTGGGAGTTCCCGTGGTCCCACCCACAATGGGGAGCTCTTGTCCCAACCAACAATGTCACAACCACAGGAAGGAGGCAGAGGGAAATAGGACATCTGTAGGGTGGTTCATGCCACCCTCGAGTGTGTTTGGGATAGGATTGGGTTAAGAGCAGACTTGCACCATGGCAGCACCTTTATTCCTTTGTTCTTGTGAAGGGAGCTTGGCTTGATGGTGAGGGTCATGGCACAGTCACTGGGGCGAGACAAACAGCTGGGAGAAATGAATTCAGCCAGGGCACTGAGCTGGTACAAACATCACTCCAGGCCAGGCCTTCCCTGGTCTCCCACACTTGCCAAAAAGCAGCGTGGACACGTTCCGTGCTCTGAATAATTCAACAAAAACAGACCCAAAGTTTCCTCCTCTGGTCCTGCTTGGAAATCCCACCTGCCTCTGAGCTGGCCACCACCCTGGGCAGCACTGCCAGTGCCATCAGGGGTGTCCCTCTGTGATCCTCATCCCCAGGTGATCCCGCTGGCCAACGCAGCGCGGTTGGAGTGGTACCAGCTGGAAATATAGCTCTAGACTTTTGTTTTTGTTTTTGTTTGTAAAAGCACTAACTTATACTAGAGAGAAAAAAAAAATAGGTGAGTTTTATGACAGTGACTGTACATTTTTATTTTTGTAACATGCCAACAAGCCAGATTTCTCATAGTAAATGAGTTTATTTCTACTACAAGCATTTCTTTGCTGTCTCCTTTGGTATGTAAAAAAATGGGTATTGGGGGTAGAAACTGGGTTGTTGAGTGCCATGGAAATATTTTAAGCTCCAGGTACAGCTGTCCACTCCTCTGTGAATCTTGATCTCCATCTAATTCAAAGAATTCAATCTCCGCTCTTGATTCAAGATTTTCATGGGGCTGGTGCCACCAGTTCTGGAAAAATCCAGCTGCAGAGACAGCTCTGTGGTCATGGCAGGGCTTCACAGGGGACAAAATCCCTTGGAGTGTGACAAATTTAATAGCCAACCTTTTTTGGTTGTGTCTCCATCGTCTTGGTGGATTCTCCTAGGCTGCTCTTGTTGAAGACTAGAATAAATGGTTAGATTAAGTAATTAATTAACAAATCTCAAAATAATTAGTCTCCCATCCCATATAACTTATTTTGTTTTTCTGGTTCTCCCAGCTCCTCAGAAGCCACCAAACCAAGATGTTGGAAACCTCTGGTTCTCAGAGGCTCCTCACCTTCCCCTGCAGACACCAGAAGAAGGTTTCTTGAGCCTAACCACAGTGCCCACGAAAAAATACATTTGGTTTCAACTTAATTTTCGTTTGGTTTGCAATTTACCTTTGTCCCCAGCCTGACTTTCATTTTCTCTCTCAGTGAAACAAGGCTCAGGACACACTCAGCTCCATGGATCTGTTAATTCCAAACTGAGACAAATCACCTTGCAGTCTGCTCAGGAATAATCTGGGCAGCTCAAAGAGGAACTTCAGGGGATATGGATGATGTCTGCAAATGTAATTTTGTGGAAACCCACTGCTCTGCGCATCCCTGGAAGTGTTCAAGGCCAGGCTGGACAGGGCTGGTGCAAGGTGTCCCTGCCCATGGCAGTGGGGTTAGAGTGAAATGATCTTTAAGGTCCTTTCCACCCCTTCTGTGTTTCCGTGACTCTCTGGTTCTATGAATTCCTTCACTTTTCATCCTGAATCTCTTTTCAAACCAGTTTACACTTGGTGCCCCAGCAATGTCTTTAAGGGACAGCCACAGTCACTCATCACCCCTCTGTGGGACAGAAGCCCTCCGTGGTCCCCTGCACCAGGGCAGAAAGCTTTGCTTTCCTTACTCTGTTCAGGAACTTTGCAGCCCTTAGAGCTGCCAAACCACAAAGTCTCAAAAGCACAAAGCCAGAGAAATAGCTGTGAGCCCCAGAATTGCTAAATTAGATATCCCAGGATGCACCCTCTGGAAAGCTCCTCTTGGTTTTCAGCCCAGGTTTTGGGGGTCTCTCTCTGGGGACAATGCCCAGGGACCAAGGGCTCACAGAATAGATTTAACTTCTGGGATTTAGAGCATCCTTCCCAAATCTTTACTGCAGTGACTCTGCACAGCTCATACCAGCACTGAGTCACCGAAACCCAAGAACGAGAATTAAGGGAGAGAAACAACCACTGATGGGGAGCGCAGAGGTTGTGCAGGGGAACGAGCAGAAAAAAGCCACCCGGCCACGCCAAGTGGTGACAAACCACTTTTTCTAAATATCCCTTAGCACAGGGAGCAGGAAGCGAAAGTTAAGAGCACTGATGGTTTCCTGCCAAGGAAACAAATCTGCCACATGGGCTGCAGGGATGCACACTTCTGCTGGACTTTCCCAGCATCCAAGTGGAGAGCTTTTCCTTCCTGATCATGCCTCCCTAGGAAGCAGGCCCTTAATGGGACAGTGGCAGGCAGCAGGCCATGTTGTTACTGTAAACACTTGGTGCATCCACCTCTTTTCCCAAATCCTGTCTCCATTTTTATTCTGCTTTTCTGCCTTGGGGGCTGGGTTATCCAGAGGAACAAGTCTGTCTGCCCCTCCAAGTCATTCCTGATCTGGCTGGCCAGTTTGATTCAGGGACAAAATTGCCACACTGTTGAGCTCCTAGGGATTTCATGGGAAATTGTGACGTGAAGGAATTGTCACCCAAGAGCTCAAAATCTGTTTTAGACACCAGAGGAACCTCCCCAGTGCCAAGCCTGAGGTGGCTTGGGAGAGTGATGTGTGAGGGAAGGTGAGGGCCCAAAGGCCACCCAGCAGGCCAAAGCTGTGTTCCAACACAGGGGCAATTCCCAAATCCCACAAACCAATATTATTGCAGAAATTCTCCCAATATGGATGGGCCAAGGCAGCAGTTGCTCAGGGAGAAACCAAGCCAGTGGGTGTTTGAAATAACACGTCAATCACCCAGCTTTGTGAGGAGTTTATTTGGAGACTTTCACAGCTTCAATACCAATATTTGCAGACTCTGACAAATAAATGCTCACGAAAACCTGAAAGTTTAAAATAATCCTTTTAAAAAAATGATTTCTCCTCAAAATACCTGCAGTTTTAAGCCCTGGCTAAATATCAATGTTTTGGGGGGTGTTTTGGGGAGCAGCTGGATTGTGCACATGTAGGCACACATGCCTGTGTTGTATATATGTACACATATGCCCACAACTCCACTTTTCCACTTTTCTTGAGGACTAGAGAAGGGTTTGAGCCCTCAAGCCTTTTGCCTGATCTCCCAAGGGCAGAGGAAAGCATTCAGAAAAAAAAAAAAAAAAAAAAAAAAAAAAAAAAAAAAAAAAAAAATCAGCCAGAAAAACCCCAAAACCTAATTTATACAAGAACAGCAATTCCACGAGTCCTCCCAGCCAGCTGAAATCTTCCTGGCTGTGGCTCCTCACTCCTGAGATGAGCTGCAAGGTCTCAGCTCGGCGCTGGGGGCTCCGCTTTTGCAGCACCCCCAAACCCCCGGGTGGGTTTTTCAGCCCCTTTGATGCGCTGGTGGGAGAGCAGGAGTTAGTGCTTTTGCCACTAACTGTGGAAAGGCAGAATGTCACAGCCCTATTCCCAGTCCCCTTAAATCCTGGGGGAGCCTTTAGATGCCCTCAAACCACCGAGCTCCCACCTTTGAAATTGGAAAGAAAGGGTGAGGAGTTCCTTGTCATCTCAGCCTTGGTGGGGTGACCTTGGCAGATGGTGGGAGGTACATGGAAGATGCTGGGCCCAGCAGTGCAAAATCCATCCTGGGCTGATTTTTAATGGAGAAACAATTTATCTGAATAAACGGAACCTGCGGCAGCAGAGTCCTCTGCTGGTGCCAAGGGGATGTGCCAGCAGCGGGGTCCTTGTCCCCAGGCTGGGATTGTGGCACTCACAGCCACTCCAGGCAGGGCTCTGATTTTCGTCCATGAGACTTTCCAGGGAATGGGGAAGTTTTCTGTTCACTTTGAAGTTTCCCTTGTGTGGTTTCTGCTCCTGTGATCTGTGGTTTTAATGACAGGGGAAGAGCATGGTCACCATCAACTCATCATCCAGTCTCCCACCTGCTGTTCCAGCTCCATCCCTTTCCCTAAGGGAAGCCTGGATGCTCATTTAACATGCTGCCATCCTTTTCCTCAGCTGGGGCAAGTGGGTTGGAAACTGAGTGGACACCTTTAGGAAAGGATGGATGTGTATGGGTGGAGGTGGAGGCCACTTGGCACCCACGCTGGGGAGGACCTTGGTATATGGTGGGGCTTCCCCACCATCACTGCCTTTGGGAACGAGTTTATTTCAGACAAGTCCCTGATCAGTCGTTCATCTGGGCCCTGAAGCTCCCTGCAGACCTCCTCTGCTGAGAAGCAGGAGGATGGGATGTGGTTCCTAAGCTTCTCCAGGTGAGCAGCTCCAGCACCCCCGGCGGGATGCGGTCCTGGCCCTGCTCCTGCTCCGTGCCTTGGGTGCATTTTGGAGCCTGGCAGCAGGACAAGGCGCCACGTGGGTGCCAGCACAGCCTGTTTGCAAACAGGGTGCGGGTTCAACGCCCCTCGTGGCCTGTGGAACGAGTCCATCTGGTCCCAAATGAGCCTTGGGATGGGACTGCAGAGCAGGCTGGGAGCTCATGTGGGGTGTCCAGCTCTTTGGTGTCATCCTGTCGCTGCAGGGCCGAGCAGAAAGGCTGCAGGAAGGGGGAAGTGCTCAGGGAATCCACACTCTTGTGGTTCTCCCTGGGCAAAGGAGCCCATCTGGGAGTTGCTAAATGACCCAAATCATCCCTAAATAGCTTCTGCAGCCCTGTGCTCAGCAAGATGCCGATACTTTGATGCCTCACCCTCCAGCATCCTCCCAGGCTGAGCTCACAGGGCTGGGACCCAAAAATAACTCCCTGGGGGCAGTGGGTGGGTGGGCATCGCTGTCACCAGCGTCAGCATTGCCAAGCCCGTGTTTCCAAGCCCATCTGCCCTCCCATTCCAGCCCCAAACCCCTCTGGCACATGGCGGCTGCGACACAGCATCCGAGGAGCCCCGAGGGGGTGCCAGGGAAGTCTCCAAAGCCCTGGAGCAGCTTCCCAGCTCGTGCCTTCCCATCTGCTCCTCCTCAGGGAAATGGGCCCCCAGCAGGGTGGTCTGGGCTCGGGGACCCCTCTGTGGTCAGCTCCTGGTGTGGGGAGCAGCAGCAGTGCCAGGAGGGTGGAATCTTTGGGATCGTGGTCCTGGATTAAACGACATGAGGATGATGGCTCAAGCCAGGGCTGTGGGCAGCGGTGAGTGCCCCTGTCCCAGGACACCAATTCCATGTGGTGATTAATACCCCACTGTCCTGACCCTCATCCAAACTTGATGAGGTCATTTCCTCGAAATCCATCGTCCCTTCCGAGGCAATGCTTCCCAGATGTTGCAACCCATCCCTGCATTCCAGCATCTGGCTGGTGATGTGAGGCAGCACAAAGTCTGGAGCGAGAGCAGCACGCTCCAGCAATCCCATGAAGCGTCAAAATCCCCCTCACCACCAAAATATTTCCCATTTTCTGTCCCAATTATGGTAACTGTTGGAGCATCCCCAGAACGCAGCTGGATTGAAATGTGCTGCAAATTTGGCTTTGTAGCAGCTGCTCTTCCTCCTGGTTGCCCATAGATGGAGGAAGAGCACTGCCCCCTCTGGCTTCCTCCTCCAGCTGCCTGCTTGATGGGGCCACGTGCTGTTTTGGGGGTATGTGGTGTTTTGGGGGGCACATGGTGTTTTGGGGGTATGTGGTGTTTCGGGGGCACATGGTGTTTTGGGGCTCTCCTCCCCCCCTGCTTTGGCCCATCAGACGCTTGGTTTGGGTGATTAAAGCCTGCCCTGGGAGAGATGTTGGCACAAGACCCCACTACGAGCCCACAAGACAGAGATGAGCCCTCCAGGACCCCATGGAGCCTCTTGAGGCACTCAAGACGCCCAGGTGGCCACATCCAGATGGGAATCCCCCCAAAAAAGGAGCTGCTTTGCAGGAGTCTGGGTCCCAACCATGCCAGTGGTGGTGCAGTGATTAATCTGGACATTCCCAACCCAGGGCTATGGATCCAGCGGGTGATGTCCAAGGAGGATGAATCATTCCACACCAAGATTTACCACCAAGGTGTTGCTCTGCTCCCCAGAGGCTGATGTTTAGTTGAGGGTGGATGTATTTTGGGGGGGGGAATAGAGAAGATGGGAATGGAAGTGTCCAAGGCCAGGCTGGATGGATCTTTAGTGGGAGGTGTCCTTTCCGGTGGCAGGGGGTGGAACTGGTTGACCTTCAAGGCCCCTTCCCACCCAAATGATTCTGTGATTTCTATAAAAAACTCATCTCCCAGAAAACATAATAATTTTGGCAGATAGAATTATTCCCGTTCCTACTTTTCTGATACAAAGCAGTTGACTTTTCATTTCAAAAAGACCTTTTTCAACCAAAAAAAACCAAACCCTCAACAAAAAAAAAAAAACCCTCCACTCATTTATTTTACCAAAACAAGCAAGGGTTAAAAGAAATCAACAGAAACCACTGGCTTTGACCTCCCTTTGACCGGAATCATGTTTTCCTCCCAAATTTTGGTTCAGCCACCCAGTCACAAAATGCCTCCTGCCCCAGCCTTGCCCAGGGCTGGCTTTGTGGGTTTTGTCCGGTTTCAAGTTAATGGGATTATTGTGAAACTGGTGGACGCACACTTGACGTCGACCCTGTGTGGGAGGAGGATCAGTCTCAAGACTGTAAGAAACCCAATTTAGTAGGAAAAAAGGCAAGAGAAAGACTCAGTTCCCTCATTACCCTGCAGATAAAGCGCTCACAAAAGCAGGGAGGGATAAAAAAAAATCCTTCTCCAGTAAGAGCAAATGTTTACCATGCACGGTACCAGCTGACCCCAGGTAATCTCAGGTTTAATGACATGGTTTAGTACCACTGAAAAGGGCCTCTTTTGTGTTTCTCAGGCTGTCATTCAGAGATGTCTCCACTGGGGAATTTCCTACAGATATCTGGAGATATCCTGGTAACAGCAGGTGACACTTTTCAAAAGTGTCTTGTGAAACCTGTTATATATATAAATATATATTTATTTGTTTTGAGATGTGTTGTGCATTTTTTTCATGCGTATTTGCATAAGCCCCAGTGCCCCACTGCTGGCAGAGGCCACAGGGAAAGGGACGGGGGAAGGAATTAGCAATGTGATACCTGCTCTGAATCACACCCTGCTTTTGTGGCTGCGGGATTTTGTGAGAAGGAGGTGGGGTAAGTTAGATAATCTCCAGAAAATTTCCTTGCTTTGGAAACTTCCCTGCTTTTATAACCTCCTCACGTCACCACCTCCTCCAGTCTTGGTGGCTGGAACGCCCCTGTTCCATCCAGGTGACCTTGGATCTTGGTCCTGCGTCTTGGGCAGGTCTTTTACAACCATTAATCAGTGTTTGAGGTCCCCTTGGGGCCTGTGACAGCTCCAGCCCATCTCCCTGAGGAACAGCAGGGCAGGGACAGCTCGCGGGAGATGCTGCCACCTCCTCAGCACTGTGCAATTCAGCACAATTAATTTTATCCACCACCACCACGAAGCTCTGCAGTTCTGCACTGTGGGCTCTGCTTCCTTTTGCAGCTCTCAGTGGGTTGTTCCTCAAAATCTTCCACATGCTCAAGTGGATTTTCACATTCAGCTTGTGTCCATCACCTGTCCCATGCCTCCCATCTGGACATGCCATGGATCTTCTGCAGGAGGTTTTCTTTCCCCTGGTGGCATTTCTCAGCCTGCTGTTTAGACCTGGCCTTTTTGAATCAGTGCTTTGCACTTGCATCCTCAGCCCACTTCCACTCCCTCTGCAAACATTTCATCCTGTTCAGCTGCTTAATTCTCAGGATCTTCCTCATTTCTCTGTCATTTCCCTTTTTGCTCTCAAACACTGCAGCACCAGGAATTTTTCCCCACTGAAAATACTTTGCAGCAATACTGAACCTTCTCTGCTAAATCCAAACAACTTTCTAACCATGGCCAGGCAGGGGTTTAGCTGGGCCAAATCAAACCCATCAAGATAACACCCAAGGATGGTCAACCCTATGGGTTGGCCATGAATTTGTCCTCTCCAAGGATGAAACATTAATTCAGGGCTAAATTAGGAGGGATTTCAGGATCTGAGAGCTTTAAAGTCTTTACAGACTGTGGGCTTTTACAAAGAAAAGTCCAGAGCATCTTGCAGCAGAAGCGTCACTTGGATGGTCACAATAAAAGAGAGAAAAGTAAAATCTCTTAAATATTGCTGTAGAAAATTATTTTTTCTCATATTTCATGGTCTAGAGCAGGGTCCAGGATCTCACCCCCAACAGCATCTTCCCAGGGCAAGGCTGCTGGAGGTGGTGAGAGCCTGTCTGAACTGGGTGTGCAGGGGAACCCTCCCTGACACACACAGTGTTCTGGGACAGCCAGAGCTGGTGAGAACCAAAGGGTGCTGCAGTCAGGAGCAGGGTGCTGTGGACATTTCTACTCTGGGCCTTGAGGTTTTGCCAGTGTGGTCACCTCTGGGTGCCCCTTGTCCTCCAGGGACAGCCTCTCTGGACCTCTGCTCTGGCCAGCAGACTCGGGGCTGGCAGTGATTCTCCAGACATGTAGCCTCAGTCTGATGAGCCTAAAAGGAATATTTGTTCTGGCCATGGGCCAGGACAATTTAACTTCCCAGCCTGAGCCCTGGAGAGTCACTGGTCAGTGTTGGGGCACAACAAATGCCTCGTCCTGGTACTGCCTGTCACAGCTTGACCACCCAGAGCTCGATGGCAGCACCCCGAGCTTGTGCATGGATCCTCCAGAAGAAGAGGAAAAGCTAAGGAAAAGCATCTTCAACTTGCAACAGTGCAAAACCAGCAAATTTACTTGGCTCCATGGTGTCTCTGCACTCCTAAAACAAGACACAGCCTTTTTTTCTTTCCCAGGAAAGCTCAAAGTCTGTGAATTCACACAAGAGTGTGAAAGTGCTGTCTCGTGCAAAGTCCCTCTTTGTGTTGCTGAAATGTTATGGGCACAGCAGATGACCCCGATATGCAGCCAGATCCTTTTTCCAGGTGTGCAACTCCTTTCCTGACTGAGCACACATGAAGGGATAAAAATCCCCTGTGGATATCTTGGGGGTTTTAGAGATGAACCCCTTTCCTAACCTGTCCATCTTCATGGAGAACAAGGATGGGAACATCTCCTTTGTTCCCTAGATGCCATTCCCCTACACCAGCTCGCCTCCTTGCTGTTGTTCTGTGTGGCCTGAGGGTTTGAACATAATCCAGAGAGCAAATATGTAAATTCCCCAGAGCCCAGAGGGAAGGAGGATGGAGAGGGAGCAGTTCCTGATCTTGTGGCAGCAGTGAGGCGGGTCCTTGTCCCTGGTTATGGACCAGGCTGTGCCAGCTGGGAAGCCACAGGGAGCACTGGGACACAAAGTCCAGGGCAGGCTGACCTGGGGTTCACCTCTTACCAGGCTTTGCTCCTCACCACGAAGGCAGGGGTGGGAAGGGCCTGAAGTAATGAGTCTGTGCTCAGCAAGAGGCAGATGAAACCCTGGGCACTTCATCCAGAATCTCTGGAAGTGTTCAAGGCCAGGCTGGACAGGGTTGGGGCCTAGCAGGAGGTGTCCTTGCCCATGGTGTGGGGTTGGAACAAGATGGCCTTTAAAAGTTCCTCCCAACTCAAATAATTCCACGATTCTCTGAAACACACCCCAGTGTGCTCATGAACACCTGCTGTCTTAGAAAAGCCACCATCAGCCCGTCCAAAATCAAACACAACCAGCTCTGAGAACGCAAGAGTAACACATGTTCTGCTATTGCATTCTCTCTATGTATCTTCTTATCACAGGGATTTTCCAGGATTTTCTAGGGTTCCCACAGGGGTCAGAAAGCTGAAACTTCAGGAGTTGTCACTTCCCAGTCTCCAAACTGAAAAAAGCAGCTCCTCTGCACCCAGTGGATGGATACTCATCATTAGAGGTATTGCTGAAGCACCAGCTCTTCTTTCCAAGCTCCTTGGGATTTCTGATCTGTATTTCATCACCCCTTTTCCACTTCTTTGACACTTTTTGTCCCAGGTGCAAACACACAAATTGCCCCTGGCTGTGGTGAGAAGTGTGGCCGGTATCAGCAGCACACATTAATTCCTGGTTAAAATAATCCATTAAAACTAGCAGGGAAGATTTGATCTCCTAGGAGACATCACGAAGAGGAGCTGAGTTCACTGTCCAGGCTCTGGCTCAAATTCTGCTGCTGCATGGTTTGCCTCTGTTATTTTTCCTTCAGCCTCTCTTCCCCTCCACATTTTCCCCTCCCTTTCATCCCAGTCTAGGGCCAGGAGAGCTCTGCAGAAGGAACCCTCATGGGGAGTATGAAAGGACAAATATTTGGCTTTTTGTGCTGTTTGTGTGCAGTATTTCTGGGGCACTGGTATTTCCCTGGTGCTCCCACTGTGGCTGCTCGTGGGAGGTCACTGTAATTCAGAGGTAGGCAGCAAACAGCTCCGCATAATCCCAAGCCTTGTCCCCAAATATTCAGAAACCGCTGGTTTGTGGCATTAAGGGCTTTCATTGTCCTTTGAAAATGAGCTTTTCTGTTGGGTGAAGGGATAAACTAAGCAAGATCATTTCCAGAGCATAAAGGAAAGGGAGTCAGGCAAATCCTCAGGGATGCTTAGACGGGCTCAGTGCACACTACACCTGTATGCAAAGAACAATGTGGAAATCAAAGAAGGTGGACTGGGAGGGGAGAAAAGTTGGCAGCACATTATAGAATTATAGAATCATTAAGGTTGGAAAAGACCTTGAAGATCATCAAGTCCAGCCATTAATTGGACCAAGCGGAAGGACCTGGAGTGTCTGACTTCCACCCAAGGCCAAGGGAAGGGGAAACACCCAAAGCCAGGATGATTTCCCAAGGGAAACAACCCTGAGCATGGTATTGCATCCAGTCATGATGCCACAGAGAGCTGGAGAAGCAGCCAGAGCCTGGATCAAGGTGCTGGGGGATGCTCAGCTATAATTATTTATAGCTGGGATTTATAACCCCAGGAATGCAAAGGGCAGTGGAGCAAAGGAATCCAGTTGGAATATCCATGATTTTGGACTGAGTCTTGAGGGGCAGGGTTTGTCCATGCCCCCAGGGCTGGCAGAGAGTGTCCCTCTCCTATCTCTGGTGCAGTCCAGCGTGGCTTGGCCCTGGATGCAGCTTCCTGGAGCTGGAACCATTCCGTGCTCTGCAGCTCAGCCAATGGCTGTTCTTATCTCAGCCCAGCTCCCTGTGTATGTACCAGCCCTTATCTCCCCCCAAACACTCTCCCTGTGCTTATAAACTGGGAGACATTTTTAACTGGGAGCACTTTTAAGTTGGGAGAACATGCCTCCCCTGCCAGCTGGGTTTGCAGGCTGGGTGAGCATGGAGGGGTGGTTTGGGGCAGTCAATACATGGTTGTACCCTCTTCCCCCCTGTTTTTTTCACCACTTCTCTCTACGTTTTCCATCCTCAAACCAGGAGGCTGGATGCACTGGCAGGAATGTTAGGGGTGTGCTGGGAGGCCTTGCTGGAAGAGAGGGGCCTCCAGCCTCCCTGCACAGCTTGGGAGGGACACAGTGACCCTGTCCCCTTATCCACAGTGGGTGAAATGTCCAGGATGCCCCCGAGGGCACTGAACCAAGCAGCCCTGGAGGGCAAGCACAGGCTGGAGCCAGAATGCGGTTGTTTGGGCTAAGGCAGGAGCTGACTAGAGCTGCTGAAGCCCCTCAGAAAGATGATTTTGCTGCAAGACAAGGGTGTGGAGCTGGGGCAGAGGGATATCACACCTCCTCTGAGCAGCTCCCAGGAAAACATTGAGCTCCAGCCCTTTGATTGTCCCTCTGGAGCAACTTTTCCTGCCCTGCTCCCTTCTTCACTCCACATTCGTGGGCAGTGACCTGTCAGATGATTTATGGACTAGAAAGAAGAAACAGGACAGAAAATTAGACACAAGAAATTGTGTTTTTTATAATGAGGGTGGTGAAACACTGGTACAGGGTTCCCAGAGAAGTGGTGGATGCCTCATCCCTGGAAACACTCAAGGTCAGATTGGATGGGGCTTTGACCAGCCTCATCTGGGTTTGGACTTTGGTTCCTTCCAACCCAAACTGTTCTGTGATTTTACGGAAGTAGGTGGCTCTTCATGCCACAAATCCTTTTCCAACCTCAGAGTTTCTCACCAGCCCAACACCTCCCTTGCTTTTCCCCCAAACCAGATGCGACCGTGGCTCTTTGTGCACAGCAGTGTAAGAGGTGCAGGTGCTGCCCAGTGCTTTTCATCTCCAGAGCAGCTTGTGCTGCCTTTCCAAACCAGGTGGAAAGGGGTCCCTCTCCAGGGAGAGCAGATCAAGCAGCCACCATGCCCAGATGTTTCTCCTGGACCAGCTTCTCCCTTATCTCATCCCTGCCCATGCTGTGAACATCTGGACTTGGGCACTTGCTCCAGAGGGCACAAGTTCATCCACTGCAGCCAGAGCTTTTGTCTCTGATCTAATGACAAAATCGTGGTGCTCATCCTTCCGAGGAACATCTGGAGGATGTCTGGGATTTAATGGGGAGATAGCAGGAGGAGGAGGAGGATGAGCTCACTGTGTCCTTGCAGAGCCACAGCATGAGTCAAGGCAGGGGACTGCACTGCTGCTGTGCCCTGTGGTGTGTGAAAGCTTCACAGAAAGGCTTGGAAAGGGCTGGAATCAGCATCCCCTCCATCATGCAGAAGTGTGGGTCAGACACACCCTCACCACACCCAGCCGTGGCTTCAAGGACTTCCCTGGTCACCTCCCAGACATGGGAGAAACTCTCCCCTTCCCACAGAGTTTACTTCCTGGGGGTGTCCTCTCCTTCCTTCTCTTCCAGAGGCCCTGGGACTGGCAGGCACCTCTGGAGACCATTTAGCCCCGTGCTCAAGTGGGGGGACTGGGAGTGGACTGCTCAGGGCCGTGTCAAGATGCATTTTGAGCATCTCCACAACCTCAACTGACCACCCCACCAGCTGCAAAATCATTTTCTTACACCTAAACAAGATTTCTCATGTTCACCACCTGGATACCACTCCAAAGACTCTGGCTTCATTTTCTTATTCTCGTCTTATCCATTGCCTTTGGATTTTTGCCTTGCAAACAGCTAGAGGAGACAGTCAGAGAAAGGATCTGCCTGAGCCAGAACCTTGGGAAGGTCTCAGCCTCCCTGCCCTCCAGCTGTGACCCCTGAGAGGGCTCTGGGCAGGCTGTGAGGGATGAAAGGGGTCTGGCTCCCCTTTGTCCTTGTATGGGAATTTGCATGGAAGCAAACGTGTAAGAAGCTGGCCAAAAGGAAATACTCAGCGTGACATGTCAAAGCAGATTTTAATAAATGTTTACAAACCTCCCAGCAGCCAGGAGGGGGAATAAAAAGGGAAATAACTATAGGAAAGGACAGGTTTACTATTTAAAACTTTGATTCATTCTTACCCAAAAGGACAATCAACTCTTACTCATTTTCTTCAAAACTACAGCCCTTTGGGAGTCTGCAGGACAGGGCTGCATCATTCCATGCAGGAGCAGGCGAGCCCTGTGGGGTGTGGGAGAGGGACCTTCCCAAATCCGGGATCTGTGTCACTGTCGGAGCTGGGTGGCCCTCAGGGACAAAGTTTGTCTCTGCATGGATTGTTCTGCTGCCTTTGCACTGGCTGAGGAGCAGAGTTCCTGGGGAGGAGAGATTTTTCACCTGCCCCAGCTGAATTTAGTGAGAGGGCCCATCCGGTGTGTTCTCCAGGACCATGTGGATCTGAGCAGTGAACAATTCCCAAGGCTCTGCCGAGGCCTCTGCTTTTGTGCTTGCCTTGGCACGGGGCCACGGCGTGAGTCACAAGCCACTTGCTTTTTGTTTAATGTCCCCATTCCGGCTCTGCCGACTCGCTCAGAGGGAAGTTAATTCATAAACCCTATCAATATTAACTGCCCCAGGAGGAAGAGGAGGAGGAGGAGGGGGTGGAGGAGAAGAAGCCAGGTTGTTTGCCTTCACCACCACACCAGTGACCCACTTAATGTCGCCTGCTGGTGTGGCCGTGTCTTCCTCACTGGTCTTAGGGTGATGGTGTGACAATCTAGGACAACGTGACAATCACAGCATCTCTGTGACAGTCATAGGACCTATGTGACAGCCCTAGAAGCAATGTGGGCATGGTTGCTGTCTCCTCTGGGTGGGTGCAGGCCCTGACGCAGGCCCTGGCGTAGGCCTTGATGGAGGCCCTGGCACAGGCCCTGCACACCAACAAAGAATTTCTGGGAACATAAAAGAGGAGCACAGCCCCCTGGACATGGAAGATGCCCAGAGGAGTCAGCACACAGGTCCCCAGCCCCTGCTGAGTGACATGGAGATGTCTCTGACAGCTGGGATCTCTCCCATGTTAGCGCCTGGCAAGGAACAAGCATGGAGAGGAGGGAGCTGCTGGGACATGGAGAGAGGGAGAGGGAGAAGAGCCAGTGGAGGAACACATCCAGGAGCTGGCAGAGTGGAAGCCAAGCCCTTGAGCTGTGCTGGTTGTTTGCAGACTGAAAGCTCTGTGCACACACGAGCACAGGGAAGTGCTCTCTTTGGAGGTTACCAGTCTGGGAATGGCACAACCATTGCTGTGTTGGCTCGTGGGCCACGTGGTACCTCTAAAATCCCAGAGATTGGGACATTTGGACACTCACCCAGCAGGAGATGGGATGCAGCTCAGCCCTCGCTCTGGAACCGAGCAGAGAGGCACGTCCAGGTGTGCCAGGGTGAAAGGAGACCACAAGATGTGTCATGCTCACATGCTTAGCCAAGGGTGGTTTGCACCTGCTCTCATTCTGGGGAGAAAAACCAGCCTTTCCTCTTGTGGCTGGGTTAAAAACCAGATGTCCAAGTGCCTGGAAAACTGAGATTTAATGATTTGCTTAATTACAGCTGCCTGGTCTCAGCCCATCTTGGCCTCTGGATGACAAGGGTGGGAATAATACTCAGAGCCACATGTCAGGGACAGAGCCCACCACAGCACATTCCAGAGAACATCCCAAGGCTCCTTCCCCAGCCACCCTGCTGAGATGAGCCCCTTTGGACCAAGGACACCCAAGCCCAGCAGTTGTTCCTGAGGGGAGCACAGCACCTTCTGCTCCCCCTCCGATTCTCCTCCCCAACGCAGCACAGTCACATCTCTGCACAGGAGATTCCCTTGAACCTTCCTGGAAACCAAACCATTTTCTTGTCTGCCATTCCTGTTATTTTTCTGGTTTTATTTTAATCTCATGTCTGTTATTGTTCGGTTTTCCTTTGAGCAAATTTCTCTGAGTATCCGAGAATAGAAGACACATCAGATAATACTGGGAAGGAAGTGAGAATGCCTAGGATTACTGGATATATTAAATCAAACCCATTTCATCATTTTCTCTGTTTATGCCAGATTTGTCTGGATATTTATCCCTTAAGTTGGAGGAGTCACCACTCTGCCGAGATCAGGACTCTTGGTTTGACGTGCATGAAGAGAGTGACCCAGGCACTGGCAGCTCCTGGCCTGAATAAAGGGATTTAAAAATAATAACTTGGAATAGGAAAGAATAGACTAGAACCGTGTTTGCGGGAAAATGACTTAAAAAACAAATTCAAGAGGCTGAAACACTGCGAAAGGTGCTGTGAGTGAGGTCACCCGCTGCTCCTGAGCCTGCCAGCACACGCAAGCTCCAGGGCAACGAGCTGATCTTGTTTCCCATCAGATTCCCCTCCTCCCTCCCTGCCTCCCTGCCGAGGTGCAGAACTCAGCCCCTGCCTTGGTTTTGCAACACATCCCCAACGGGATGGACCTGCTTGAACATTTTTGGCTGGGGCAGGTCTCAGGTGTCCCAGATGGCACAGGACGGGCGGGTTGAGGGGAGGAGGGCCCTGCCTGCTGCTCCTGCACAGGAGGTTTTACCTGTGCCAGATGGTGGATACAACCTTCCAACGCTCTGTTTGAGGGTTTTATAGCTGTTACCCGGAAGCTGAAAGCTGGCTTTTGTGCAACTGGAGAAACTGAGGTACGGATTGAGGTCATCACAGGATCTCCCCAGTCCACCCTGTCACTCCCAGCAGTGACAAGCACAGACCTCCTTGCTCAGGACGGTCTTAAAACACCCCAAAACTACACCTGACATATCAACATCTCCTGAGAACCCATGAGCATCTCCGGGCCACGCTCCTGTGCTGGACAGGCATCCAAATCCCACCCACTGAAACCCTCAAACACGTGCAAGTCATCACAGCAAGAGAAGGTTCAGCAGCCGTGCCTGGTTCTGCCCAAATGCAGACAATTGATGGCCAGGACCCCCCAGGATTGTATTTTCCTTGTTATGGTTTCCCCCCGGTGTTTGGATGAAGTGTCTGGGCACTGGCTCTGCTCTGAGCTTTGTTTAAGAGGTGCTGCCAAGGTAATGCTGCTCCCAGCACTGCTGCACGAGCACCACGTCCCTGCAAAATCCCAGCCCAGCCTGGGAAGCTGTTCCTGTCCCCTTCCTTGTCCTGGGCACTGAGCTGGCCCCAGACCCCTGATTCCTGCTCCTTAATGTTGCCCATAACACCAAGCAAACCCTACAGCAAGGCCTGAGCGGGTTTGCTGGATCTTTGAGCCTTTCTCTGCTTGCACAGCAGCAGATCCAAGGGATTTTCTGGTATTTTAGGTGGGGGAAGAAATGGAAATAATTCCCCTATGGAAATGGAGGACATGGAACTGTCCCTCTTTGGGGCTTCTCTTGGTATAACCTCCAAGTGGTGGCTCAGTCATCTTCCAACAAGCAGAGCAGAAAAACCTCTTATACCTGAATCAAGGGGTATTGTTATGTGGGATATCTCCAAAATCTTCCTATAAAATATTACCATCACGTTTGGTTTAGCTGAGTGCAAACCTCAAGCACTGATGGAGTTTTTTTTTTTTTTTTGCCCACCCATGAATGACGGAAGAGAAAACTGTGACTCAATTTCGCCTTGTTATTGTAATTCTGCTCTTCCACAGAAAAAGTGGGAAAAAATAGTCTTTTCCTTCTTTAAAGAAAGAGACCAATTCTTGGAATTTAAAAAATAAATCACTTGGGACATGCCTTCCCCTTTCATCTTCTTCAAGGGCACAGTGTGATCTTCTGAGAAGCAGAATTGAAAGGGAGAAGTAAAGACATATGAGTAGCCCCCACCAAAAACATCATCAGTGATACCGGGCATGAAACAGAGTGGGTTTTCCCCCCCAAAATAAATGTCCAGTTTGGTTTCCTCTGCAGTGGAAGGAACAGGGAAGTGTGTTTTAAATATTTGCTGTGGTGGCTGGGTGTGATGGACCTACCTGCAGAAAAGGGAGAACCAGCCCAAGACTTGAGCAGATCCCTGCATTCTCCTGGGAAGCAAATGGTCTGTGCTCTGACTTTGAATTCTGGAAGGCTTTGCTCCCTCTGGGAGATGCCTCATGCCTTGAAGTTATTTTGGGTTCTCAGAGATCCCCAAGGCCCCATCCTTACAGCCCTTGGCAAGGGGATGGACAGACTGAGTCAACAGTGCTGTATTTAATGGTATTAATGAGGAAATAACTTCAATTGACCTGAAGAATCACTTAAGAAAATACTTTAAATTGCCATTATGGAAATGCACAGACTTGTTGCACAGGCTAAAAATTGCACATAGAGGTGAAAAGCTAAGGGTTTTCAGGATAGAGGGCAAGGAGCCAAAGGAGGGATTGTGGCCAACCTGGAGGCATTTGATTTCCACTCAACCATGAAAAGTTCAGCGACATCACCATCCCAGACCCCAGCTCTGTTCTTGAAGAGAGAAAGTTGACCACAAATTGTGAAGGTCCAAATTGTGAAGGTCTGAGTTGTGAAGGACCCCTCATGGCACTGGAGGGTGACCAGTTTCTCCACCTCAGAAGTCCAGCAGCGAGAGGACTCATCTGACTTCATCCCAGCTGGCTGCATTGCTCTGGCTGTGGTGAACTTTGGTTGCAGCAAAAAAGTGCAGGGCTCCATCAGAGTAGACCTCAGGAGATGAGACTTTCTGTACCAAACACCTTCTCTGCCAAAAGTCCAGGTGCTGGGATAGCAGATGGACATGGGGGAGTCAGTGGTGACCATATCCTCTGAGCTGGTTTAAAAGAGAAAGTTGTCATCAAATGTGACCTCCTCACGAGCAAGCTCAACCAGATCCACCACCTTGGCAGGCTGGAGCTGTCAGAACATGAGAGATTAACTCCATTTCCGTTATAAACAGCTTTTAGATGTAATGAAATTCTTCATGCAAGACATCTCCGGTCTGGTGAGACGCGGCGGAGCCCGAGGCAGAAGGGACCCAGCCTGATCCCTGTGTGTCTGTGCTGGGGAACAGCCTGAGAGCTCTGAGGAACCTCTCCATGGGGACAGCCCATGGTGGTGGGGACACCCCAGCCCCGAGGCCCTCACAAAGTTTCAGCATTTGAAAAATGCTGCTTTTCACCTCCAGGAGGTTTTGCAGACATTGAAAGACCACGGTCCCAGTTCCAAACTGCCTCCCTGGCCTTGACCACAGAGGCTCCTGTCTACATCCAGCCATGCTGGGATCTGCTGGCAGCTGGAAGGCTGGATACTGCCTGGGAAGGTGCAATTGCCCCTGGGAACAGCAGTGGCAAAGGTCACCTGCACTCAGGAGCTAATGCAGTTACTGGCAACATCCAGCCGGAGGAACAGAAACCAGGGGCTCAGAAACTCAAACCCAGCCACCGTGCCAGGCCTTTTTGCCAAGGATTAATTCACTCCGTCAGACTCCAAGAGGAACTCAGGCTAGTCCCTTTCCCCACATATTTTTCCCAATGATCCTTTGATATGAATAATCAGAGGTAGAAAAACAATGCTTTGCTTGAAATCTCTTTTTTTAGACCCAGCTACTGCCTCCAAATTTGCCTCTCCTATCCCTGATCAGCCCTCAAAATGTCATTTTTGGGGATTTCCCACTAATTCCAGGTGCTCTAGGGCTGGGCTTGTGGCTCAGTGGAGGTGTTTGGAGCTGGCAGGCAGCCAGGAGCCACTATTATATTTTCTGTTTTTTAACACTCCCACCACTATTTACAGTGTCCCCACAGCAGGACAGCCGGCTGTTCACCTTGGGGACCTGCAAGGACACCCTCTGTGCCGGGAGGGAGGATGACATCAGCCTTCCCCAAAGCCAGGGGCAGCACTGGAGGTGGGATCAATGCCCTCACTGGCAGTTTGTGGGGGGGGACGAGTTTCATCCATCCTCAGCTGCATTCCCCAGATGCTTGTGGGAAGTCCTGGGCTCCCCCATCTGCGGATGTTGGGCTTGTTTGCACAAGGTGTGTTTTCTGGGGAAAAGCACATTTCCCCCCCATTTTCCTCTCCCTGTGGAGGCTGAGGGAGCGGGGAATTTCACAAGGGCACCGAGCCATCGCCAACCCAACCCCACAAGCCCGGGCAGCCCCGGGATGTGAGGGATGGCTCCAGCCTGGCTGTGGTTGCAAATATTCGTGTCAGATCCTGCCAGAGCCCATCTCTCCCGTGGCCACGCTGCCTGGCTTGGCCGTGGGCTCGTGCCAGGATCAATGAAAGCTTGTGTTGTCCACTGCAGCAGGATCCAGATGCCTCATCCCACTGCACCATCCATTCCATACAGCCCAAACCCTCTCATGGCATATTTGGGTGCCTGCTGAGTGAGGTGACACTGGGGAACCCCCCATATGGAATTCCATCATCTGGGTAATTCCTTCAGTACCTCCTTCCTTTCCACATCTACCGAGACACATCACAAGCCCCCAGAGAGAGAGCAGAGAAAAATTCTGGAGGGCTCCCAGGCAAAGGAAGGGTGAAGCCCATCATCCAGCGGAATCTCAGCATCCCAGCGCTGTTTATGCATCTGCCATTCCATACCCAGCCCGTGCCCCCGGGGTTCTTTGCCTTATTGCTCTTTAATTGCTCTGCTCAGGAAGCGCGGAGCTTTGACCGCCTGGTTAATGAGTACGGGAGGCATCGACCCCTTCGGCTGCGACCCGCTGCCGCAGGGAGACCCCGTCCCCGACACCCAGGGCCAGGACAATCCAGCTGTTCCCTAGGCATCCCACGCTACAAATCCCATTTTTAGGGCCGTTGGAATTCCCCCGACACCCGCCTGGATACAGATGCTCTCCCATGATCCTAAGCCAGATGTTTTGGGGAGCCCCCCATGCTGGCCCAGCTGTTTCTCCCGCCCGTCCCAGCCCAGCCCAGCTGTGACCCCTCCCCAGCCCCTCCGGGTCCTCCCGCAGGTGCCGCGGGCGGAGCGGGCGGAGCGGGGCGGAGCGGGGCGGCTCCGAGCGCTCCGTGCCGCGGGCTCCCGGCGCATCCCGCTCCGGTAAGTGCCGCGAACGGTGGGAACGGGATCCACCGAGCCGGGCCGGCATGGGACCCAGCTGGGGCAGAGTGAAACGGGCACGTTGGGACCTTAAAGGGTCAGAGCCAACCGGGCAGGATGGGATCTTGGTGAACTGGGCAGGATCGGGAGGGATGGGGCTGGAAAGGGCAGGATGGAGCCCTAAGGGGTCAGAGTGAACCCGCTGCCTGCCGGCGCATCCCGCTCTGGTAAGTGCCGCGTACCGGGAGTACGGGACGAGCCGAACCGGGAAAGGATGGAATTCAACGGGGTGAAGCGGGCAGGGTAGGGCTGGAAGAACGGGATGGGACTGGACCGGACAGGATGGAACCCAACAGGGTTAGGGCTAGCTGGGTAAAATGGGATTGGATTTGACAGAATGGGACTGGACCGGGTAGGAAAGGACCCCACAGTGTCAGACCCACCCAGGCAGGATGGGACCCTACAGGGTGAGAGTGAACCCGCTCTTTCCCGGCACATCCCGCTGCCGGTAAGTGCCGCCAGCGGGGAGGGGGTGTAGGGACAAGCCGAACCGGGAAAGGATGGGATCCGAGCGGGTCAGAGTGACCAGGGCAGGGTCAGACCCGAGGGAGCAAGGCTGGACCCGTCAGGATGCGATCCAACGGCGTCAAACAAAACTGGGCAGGATGGGGGCAGGCTGGGCAGGACTGGACCCAAACAGATCGAATTGAACTAGGCAGGATGAGGCGAGAATGCGGTCAGACCCAGAGAGCAGCCGTGCTTTGGGATTTGGGGTGATCCCAGAGCCGCTCCGAATGGAAGCTGCCGGGCTTTGCCCTTGGGGAGGTTCGGCAGCTCTTACCATGGAGCAGGGCTCAAAATCCCACCGTGATCCCGCTGGCAGGGCTGGTGCAGGGTGGATTCTCCCCTGTCCCTCTGCTCCCATGGTCTGGGGTGCCTGCATCCCTCAGGCATCCACAGGGATCAGCCCCGTGCCAGAAGTTGTATTGCACATAAATATGCTTAAATCTGCTCGAGGGACCTGGTTTTCCTTGGCACCTCTGCTGTGGGTGCCAGTAGCCTGGCCTCTACCTTTTATATATATTTAAATGTATTTGTGCATGTATGCATCCAGAGGTATAAATATATTCATATATATGAGCATGTCTGTGTGTATAGATGTATAAATATATTTCTGTATATATGGATGCAGATATGTATCAACATGAGCGTGACTCCATGTGCTCAGGGACATATATTTGTGTGTAGAAGTTTCTGTACATGTGTGTGTATATTCTGTATATGTGAGTGGAGAGATTTATATTTATATATATTTATAAATATGTAATATGTGTGTGTGGAGAGCCATAGATATGGTTGGATGTAGTGAGATACATATGTAGAGAGATGTGCAGAGGTGCATTTATGTATAGAGATATATGTTTATATTTCTATTTGTATTTCTATCTACATGCATAGTGATATAAGCCAGCTGAGACTGGGAAGGCTCATTGCACCTTCCTTATCCCCATCATTCTCTTTCCAGCAGGGAATCATAGCCCAGGTTGCCCAGAGCCTCACTGAGGTGCTGATTTATGATGGGACACCAAATTGTGGGAAGATGAATGTGCACACCCAAGGACAGAGTGGCTCTGCCACCACCCTGTGCCAAACAACCCATGTTTAGTACCTCAAAATTCCCACTGTTGTCCCAATTTTTCCACATTGTTACATGCTGAGGCTTCACTAAATGGAGATTTCCCTTAAAACATCCAAGCCTGGCTGCCCACTGGGCAGATGGGCACCTGAGGATATTTTGGTCCCAGCCAGGAGATGTTTGGGGATTAGGACGTGGTGGCTTTGGCCAAGTGACATGCAGGATGGAGCATCCCCCTTTTCATGCTCTTTGAAATTTGCTGAGCTGGAGCTTTCACTTCCACCCAGCCCAGACTGCCAGCCCTGCCAGCCAGCCACAGAGACCAGGATGGGAAAGATAAACCACAGAGGAAGATTTCCAAGGGACAAAGCCTTCCCCACATCCTATTCCAGGGCAGCAACAACCTAAAGCTTTCCCCACCATATCCAGCTCACAGAATCCCCCTCCAAATCAATAGCAGGGCATTAATTAAAGCTAATTCCACTGGATAAGAGCTTGGTTTGAAAGCAAAGAGGTTGGAGGGGGCACGTGCAGGGGGAAGCTCGCGGCTGTGGGTGATTATTTTTAATCTCTTCCCCATCTGGCCACAGAAGCAGCTCCACTTCTCTTTCCTGATCCTTGTTCCTCCTCTGCAGGCACCTGAAACCTCTGGGATGAGGGTTGAACCCATCCTGACCCTTCCCAACACCACAGGCATCCCTTTTTTCCTCCCTAAAAGTCTCAATTCCCAATGGATTTCAGCCAGTGCCCATCACTGTGGTGGCAGGGTGCCAGCTCCTATGGATTCAGGAGGTGCCAGCCCCATCACCCCAAGAGCTGGCAGGGGTTCCCATGATGGGGTTTTGGAGTGAGAAAAGGGACTTTTGGGATAATGCACCCCAAGAGACAACGAGGTGGGAACATGCCCTAGGCACAGAAATTAGTTGAGGCTGAGGGTCTCAGTGTGGTTTCATTAACTGGTTTCATTAATTGGTGCTGGCAGACTGAGACTGGGGGTTCTGGGCAGCTGCAGCCCCTGGATACAGTTGGGATGGGGATTCTCCAGTGTCTCACCTTTCCCTGGGAGCAGAAGGGATTTTTCCTCCTCTCCTCCAGCTTTCCCATCACTCCAAACCCAGCAGCAGGGGGGTTCAGTGCTGTTTCCCTCTTACAAAGAGGGTTTTCTTCCTCATTTGCCATTTTTTGGGGGGAAACCTTCTTTTTTTGGCTGCTCTTCCTTTTTTTGGGTGCCCTTCCTGACTGAAGGCCTGGGTAGCCTTGGGATGGCCCTCAGCAATGCCCTGCCAACACCTCCAAGGGGTGTTTTGGGGGAAAAATGTGTTGGAAAAGGGTGTAGACCACACTGGTGCACTTCAAACTAAGTGCCTCCGTTTCCCTTGTTTTACCGCAGCACCTGCACAGCTGAAGCATCTTCTTCCTCTTGGTGCCACAGTGCCAGGGGAATTCCCTGTCCCCAGCATCTGCCCACACTTGGAAGGAGCCAAATATGAGGGAAATGAGGAAAAAATGGAGGAAGGGAGGCCAAAAAATGAGGAAAAATGACCAAAAAATGAGGGGGAAAATTCAAAAAAGTACAGAAAAGACCAAATAACCCTGAGCCAGCCACATCCTGGCGCCTTCAGGCAGGAGCATCCCCTGCCCTGGTGGCATCTGTGCCGTGCCAGAGGCGTGCAGTGCCAGGCAGAGCCATTCCTGCCAGCTGGGTTTCTGTTCCCTGTTCCCCTGGGCTGAAAGAGGAAAGGGAAGTGTTGCTCAATGGGGCGAGCACAGCACCCACAGATGTGCCAAGGGCTGGCAGAGCAGCGGGTCCCAGCACCCCGGGGCACCCCAAGAGGTAAGAGGCACTCCCAGGCCCCCCAGGACCCCTCTTCCCAGCCACCTTGTCCCCAGTGTCCTTGGTGGGGACACTGGGGGGTGGCAGAGGTTCCTGTGGGTGCTGCCCCGACCTTGGGTCCTGGGGGAGCTTTGGGAGGAGCCAGGGGATGGGAAAGTTCACAGCCCTGGAGCATTTATTATCTTGGAGGTGGGTGTTGGGAGTGCCTGGAGCTGGGGTGACAATGGGGTGACAGTGGGGTGACAGTGGGATGCAGGGGGGCTCAGCAGGGTTTAGGGGGCACTGGGTGTGCAGTGAGGTGACAAAGGGACTCAAATAGGGTGTGATGGGACAAACGGGGCTGCAGGGGGACTCAGCAGGGTACCAGGGGACGGGAGGTACGTGCAGCAACCAGGGGACTGATTCACAAGCCCCAAAATCGTGTCCCCGACACCGGCACCATGGCTGGGCTGTGCTCTGGGGACTGCTGAATCCCCAGACACATGAAATGGGGCGGTACAAGCTGACAGGCTGGCCCCTGGGCTCTTTTGCCTCTCTCTCTGGTGCCCTGTGCCCCTTGCTCCTGGCTGGAGCTTGGGCACCTCCTCCCTGCCTCAGTTTCCCCTTCCCAGGGGCCACCCTCTTCCAGGCAGGTTTGTGCCCAGGGCAGCAGGGGAAGCGGGGCTGTGCCTCCTGCCAGGGCTGCAGCCGGGGCAGGGCAGGGCAGAGAGGAGGGGAAGGAGGAGAAGCGGGACCTGCTCCACGGGCGGAGCGGCGGCAGATGCCGGCTGGGGCAGGGGGCTCATGCGGCTGTGCCACGCTGCTCTCAGCCTCCGGGGAAAGCAGATATCCTCCCCCTGCTCAGAGCAGCCCGGAGGACGCTGGGTGGGCTCTCAGAAAAGCCCTGGGGTCCTTGTCACCGTGCTAAGTGCGGGTTGGGAGTGCCCGCGGGGGTCGCGCTGGGCTCCGTGCGGGTGGCAGTCCCGGCCGAGCCCGGCCGGCTGCAGGGCTTTGGCACCCCCTGCAGAGGCGCAGGAAGCCGTGCCGGCGGCTACCCGAGCATCCTGCCGCAATTTCCTCTGCCGGAGGGGGCTGACAGCGGCTCGGCCTTGTGCAAGCCTTTCTGTGAGGGATAAGTGCTTTGGGAAGTGGAGCTGGGATGGTGGCAAGTGTGGCTACCGCTGTGCTGTGCGGTCCCACTCACTCTGCTAAATCCATCACTGTGGCTTAGAAACGTGGAATCACAGGAGGGTCTGGGATGGAAGTGACCTTAAAGATTCATTCCAAACCCCTGCCATGGGCAGAGACACATCACACCAGCCCAGGGTGCTCCAAACCCTGTCCAACCTGGCCTTGGACATTTCCAGGGGTGCCACAGCTTCTCTGGGTAGCCCAGCTCTCCCAGAGCAGAGGGGCTCCTTTGGGGCAGGTTTGTGGCCTCCTCTGGGCTCTCTCCAGCAGCTCCAGGTGCTGCTGCTGTGTCCCCAGGGCTGGGGCAGCTCTGCAGGTGGGGTCTCACCTGAGCTCAGGGGCAGAGGGGCAGAATCCCCTCCCCTGCTGCCCACACTGGGGGATCAGCCCAGGGCAGGAGGGGTTGCACATGACTGCACGTGGTTGGGTCATGTCCAGCTTCCCATCCACCAAACCATCCTCAGGGCTGCTCTCCATCCCTTCATCCCCCAGCCTGAGTGCATACTGGGGGTTTCCCCAACCCACAGAACACCAGTCCAGATTCACCCTGTGAGGGCGTATGTGACACCACGCAGACGAGTCACCAGCTGTCCCCTCTGGCATTCACAGGTGCTGAGGAGGGGCCGAGCCAGCAGAGGGGACACTGACGGCTGGGAACACCACCATGGCCAACCTGACAGCCACGAGCACCGGGAGGAACTCGTGCACCTACCACGAGGAGTTCAAGCAGGTGCTGCTGCCCCTGGTGTACTCGGTGGTGTTCGTGGTGGGGCTGCCCCTCAACGCCGTGGTCATCGGGCAGATCTGGCTGGCGCGGAAGGCGCTGAGCCGCACCACCATCTACATGCTCAACCTGGCCGTGGCCGACCTGCTCTACGTCTGCTCCCTGCCTCTCCTCATCTACAACTACACCCAGAAGGACTACTGGCCTTTCGGGGACTTCACCTGCAAATTCGTGCGCTTCCAGTTCTACACCAACCTGCACAGCAGCATCTTCTTCCTCACCTGCATCAGCGTCCAGCGCTACCTGGGCATCTGCCACCCCTTGGCCTCGTGGCACAAGAAGAAGGGCAAGAAGCTGACGTGGCTGGTGTGCGCGGCCGTGTGGTTCATCGTCATCGCCCAGTGCCTGCCCACCTTCGTCTTCGCCTCCACGGGCACGCAGAGGAACCGCACGGTCTGCTACGACCTGAGCGCGCCCGACCGCTCCGCCGCCTACTTCCCCTACGGCATCACCCTCACCTTCACCGGCTTCCTGCTGCCCTTCGTGGCCATCCTGGCCTGCTACTGCAGCATGGCCCGCATCCTGTGCCAGAAGGACGAGCTGATCGGCCTGGCCGTGCACAAGAGGAAGGACAAAGCCGTGCGTATGGTCATCATCGTGGTCATCGTCTTCTCCATCAGCTTCTTCCCCTTCCACCTCACCAAGACCATCTACCTGATCGTCCGCTCCTCGCCCGCCCTGCCCTGCCCGGCCCTGCAGGCCTTCGCCATCGCCTACAAGTGCACGCGGCCCTTCGCCAGCATGAACAGCGTGCTCGACCCCATCCTCTTCTACTTCACGCAGCGCAAGTTCCGCGAGAGCACCCGCTACCTCCTCGACAAGGTGAGCTCCAAGTGGCGGCACGACCACTGCGTCACCTACGGCTCCTAGGCGAGGACGAGGCCACCTCGGTGCCACCGAGGCACAGGACATTTCGGCTCTAAGCTCCACGGAGCAGAGATGGCTTCACCAGGAACATGCTGGAGGAGAGGAGGATGGCATCTCCCAAGCTGTAAGCACTTTCAGCCCATCTGCAGCCGGGTGATGGATCCATGGTGATCCACCTCCATCCAGCGGCGCAGTGTTAACCCCAACACAGATCCAGTGTTCTCTCTCTTACTCACTTGGAGCAGCTCAGCACCTTGGTGGTCAAGCCACCGATGCACTAGAAATCCACTGGGGCCATGAGAACAAGATGGAGCTCCATGGAGGACACATCCCTGGCTCAGGATGAGCTGCTGGGGGATGATTTGTCCCCATACTCAATTAAAAATTCCCTGATGGGGACAGCATGAAGGCTGGGAAGGGTTTGGTTCAGCCCATACCACGGGGCCATGTGCTCCTCCAGCTCAAGATCAGTGTCACAGGTGGTTTTAGTGAAACATCTTTTTTGGGACATCCCTGTATCCCAGTGCCTGGAATGAGGCCACACCAGTAAGAGAAACAAGCTCACTGGTATTGCTGGTGCTGCAAAATGGTGGAGGAGCACTCCTGGACAGACTGGGAAGGTGGAAAGGGGGCATCAGGGCAACTGGAACACCCATGCTTCAGTGGATTTCCCACTGAAGCCATGACCATGGGCTGGGTTAGGCACAAGCTAGCAGCATTGTCACCTGCCTGGTGACCTTCACCTGAATCCAGCTCCCTGCTTAGCCCAGCACCCCAAATCTGGCCCATGCTGGTGTCAGTGGTGCCCTGCTGTCATCTCCTAACCAGGATCCACCACAATCAGAGCCAGCACACGTGGACACAACACCCAGAGCTGGAAGATGCATTCCACAGCGAGCTACTCAGTGTCCTGGCCACGTCACCATACATCCCACAGCTGGCTTGGCCTCTCCATGGGTTTGGGACTTGAGCTGTGCTCCCCCAGCCTCTATTGGGATGCTGCTCCCTCACAGCAAGGAGGGATTTGCGAGGTGGATGCCCCACTCATCGCTCTGCGAGTCTTCTCTAACATATAGGATGTATAGAATTAACTCCCTGCTCTCTCTCAGATGGGTGTATACACCCACTGTATGTACAGACATAGAATATATCCGAGCAGAGGGAGGTTTGTGGCCCAGCCCAAGCTCTGCACTGCAGAAATTCTCTGCTTGAACACGGTATATGTATCTATAGTGTATATATATAAATATATATGTGGATGACTGCATTTTTCATGTCTGCTTATAATAATCACACCTAAGTGGATTGAAGTAATTTGCTTCCAATCTCCAGGGTTGAGCACCCCTCCAGCTTGGCTGCCAAGCGTGCAGCTCCATCCTGACTTGCTCCCTGCAGGTACCCAGATTGTCCTCAGGTACCACCACCCATCCATGCTGGCAGTCCCACTGCATCTCCTTGCTGTCATGAGGATGGGGAGGGTGTCCAGAGTGGTCACAGGCTCTCAGATGATGCTCAGAGATCTCAGCATCACGGCTGGGCTGGGACAGAGAGGGATCCTGCAGCAGCATTAGCTCAAACCACCTGGTTTTGCAGGAGCTGCGTCCCTGTCCTGACGGTGACAATGACTCTGGGTTGGGGCACAGAATGTGACAGAGGAGGCAAAGGCAGCCCCGTGCTTTCCCTTGGCCTCATCCACGCCAAAATCCCCTCTGATGCATCTCTGGGGTCCTGCAATGGAAGGGCAAAGTGCTGGGGGGCTGCAAGAGCGGTGGTCGGAGGGACAAGCCCAGCCTGATGTCCCCATCTCTTCCCAGACAGGAGGAAGGTGACGGAGTGGGAGGGCCGGGCCACGCCATCCGGACCCAGGAGAGGGCGCAAAATATTTAGATTTGGAGAAATACGGCTGATCTGTGGGGTGTCCACCTGGCTCCAGGGAGGGAGGGAGGAGCCCTGCAGCATCAGAGCACCCAGCGCCTGGATAGGACCCACGGGAGGAGGTGGCTGGAAAAATAGAACCACAATAAAGCTCTGAGGGGGGAAAAAAATTTAATCAGCTTCCTAAAGTCTGGTGGTGGCTGCAAGGGCTGCATGGGCTCGGGTGGTAACATCCAACAAACTCAGGAAGATGTTCCCGATACTGGAATCACTAGTTTGGAATGTTTTTGGAGAAAAGGGGACACACAGAGCTCTCTTTGGATCTCGATATGTCCTGCCCTGCCGTGTCAGCTCTTCCTTTGGCACCACCAGGCCTGAAAGTGATGGGAATAAAGGGATGCCTTAGAAATGGGGTGAATGCTTCAGCAAACCTCCTTTGCTTGCCAGATGCTCAAAGCCAGCAGCTGAGGAACAGCTCCCACAGAACCGAGCGGGGATGAAATACATAATTGCATCCCCCCCGGGGGGGGGGGGGGGGGACATTGTGGGGACATCATCCTTGCAGCCAGGAGACACCCAGGCCTGGGGGAACCAGGGAAGCAGGGAGAGGGGTGGGAAGGGAGAGCCAGGGAAGGAAGACTTGCTGGGCTGGAGCATCTCATGGCATCGCTGCGGGCGCTTTTTAGGCCCCGAAAAATGCATTTACAGGAGGTGTTGGATTTTTCCCCCCCTTTTTTGTGCCTTGGGGTCAGAGCCAGAAATATCTTCTACATGGCCAGAACACCTCTGCAGCCCCATCCACATCTCCAAGGCCACAGCTCACCCACCAGCTGTCCCAGCCACCTTCATTTTTCACATCCCCGGCGACAAATCTGCTGTCTTGGGGGGAAAAAAGGGTTATAGGCTTCAAATAGCAAGCGCTGACAAGCACTGCTGAAAACCCACGAGAAAGTCTGTTCACGGGGCAGTGCTTCCCTGCAGAGCTTTGCAAGTTGGGAACAAGGTGTTCTCTCCTCCCTGAGATGAGCAGCAAAGCAGGGTCTGGAGGAATCTGCTGTAAGGGGAAGAATCTTTCACTGGCACTCACATTTTTGGTTATTTGTCCTCTTTCCCCCTAAAAAGAAAAAGCTGGGAAGGGATGGAGGGAATCACAGAGTGGTTTGGGTTAGGAAGGATCTTAAAGACCACCTAATCCCAACACCCTGCCATGGGCAGGGACACCTTCCACTAGCCCAGGTGGCTCCAAGCCCTGTCCAGCCTGGCCTTTTACATTTCCTTTTACATTTCCAGGGATCCAGAGGCAGCCACAGCTGCTCTGGGCACCCTGTGCCAGGGACTCACCACCCTCACAGGGAAGAATTTCTGCCTAATATGCCACTTAAGTCTCCCCTATTTTTGTTTAAAGCTGTCCCCCCCTCATCCTATGACTATCTGCCCATGTAAAAAGTTGCTCTCCCACTTTTTGATAAGCCACTTTATAAAAGGGAAAGGGGATGAAGGATGCTGGGGGCGGGGGGGTGTGGAAGAAAGGATGCAGGGGGCAAGGAAGGATGCAGGAAGGGGGTGAAAGATGCAGGGGGGTGCGAGGTGCTGCTGCTTAGCCTGGGAGTGAGAGGGCAGCTGCAAAGCCGCCTTCCTCTCCCCCCTGCCCTCCAAAGGAAAAAAAAAAGAAAAAAAAAAAGAAAAGAAAAATTAAATAAATAATTTTTTAAAAGGGAGCAAAACTTCAACCCTCCCCCTCTGCGGGAGCAAACCCCGCCTCCGGGGAGGAAAGTTTATTTGAATGCAACAAATAAAAAAGCAGGGGGTGAGGGAGGAGGAAAAGCCAAAAAAAAAAAAAAAAAAAAAAAAAAAAAAAGGCTTCCTCCTCCTCCTCCTCCTCCTCCTCCTCCTCCTCCTCCTCCTCCTCCTCCTTCTTCTTCCCGGCTAGGAAAGTTTCAGCGCCGATCGCGGAGCAACAACCGGGCCGGGCTTTTGGCAGCCTGGCCCCGTCGGTACGGCAGCTTTCGCTTCGTTTCACCGAGCCGGAGCCGACGGGCCCGGTTCATGCCGGGGCTCAGCCGCCGTCCCCGGCTCCACCGCCGCCCCCGCCGCCGCCGCCGTCGCCGCCGGGCCCGGGGTTAAACGCGGAGCCGCCGCGCTGGCCCAGCGTCCCGGCGATGCGGAAACTCTTCGGGGAAAGCTGCCGGCAGCCGACGGCGGCCACCGGGAATGGGATGGGGAACGGCAGCGGGAGTGGGAGCGGGAGCGCCCGCGGAGCTCCCCCGCCGCCTCCGCCCCGCAGCCGCGTCCCGCACCCGGCGCTCCGCTCTCCCCGCGGAGCTCCGCCGGAGCCCGGCCCGCATTCCTGGCATAACTCGACTCGACCGCAACCACCCTCCTCCTCCCCATCACCCCGCTCCAACGGGGACGATGAAGCCGCGGCGGCCCGTTCTCCCCGCGCTTCATCGGGCAGCGAAGGCGAAGGGCAGAGCGCTGCCCTCCGGCCCCGCGCCGCACGGAAGAAGAAGAAGGAGGGCACGGCGGATGGCGATGCCGAGGCCGAAGGCTGCGCTAGGGTGGTCCCCCGCCACCCGCTGCCCATGGTGGCCCGCGTCTCCAAGGTGAACATCCTGCCCTTCGGCAGCCCCGGCGGGTCACGCAGCAGCAGTCGTTATTCCAGCACGGAGACGCTGAAGGAAGAGGAGCAGTTTGGAGTCTGCTGGCCCAGCCAAGGACGGACTCTCCAGGCAGGTTATGGTATCTATCGATCGCCCAGTTTCGGGGCCAGCGATGGCCTGGCGTGGGGACAGCCGGGGGTCCGCGTCCGCCCCAAGCTGCCCCAGAGCGTGGCCAAGGCGAAACCGGACTATGGGAGCGAGAGCCTGCACCAGCCAGGGCTGGAAGGGGAGCGGGCCAAGCACCGCAAGTCCTTGTCCAACCCCGACATTGCCACCGAGACCCTGACTCTGCTCAGCTTCCTCAAATCAGACCTCTCGGAGCTGAAGGTGAAGAAGAAAGGGGTGAGGATCGGCCTTGACGTGGGCTCTGATGGATGCTCCAGCAGTGCCAGCCCCTCTCCAGGCGGCTGCGGTGCCGCTCATCCCCAAAACCGCTGGGCGTCGGGCGAGCGGCCAACGCTCAAGGACCTAACGGCCACTTTGCGTCGTGCCAAGTCCTTCACCTGCTCCGAAAAATCCGGGACACGACGGCTTTTCCTGCAGAGCACCATGAAGCAGAGCTCCTCCGAGCTCCTTCTGGCCTCTACGGACAGCCAGGACCGGGTGGTTCCAGGTGGGGGACAGCAAGGGGACGAGGATCCTCTCCCCATGGTCATCCAGGACCAGTACATCCAGGAGGCGAGGCAGGTGTTTGAGAAGATCAGCAGGATGGGTTCCCAGCAGGACTACGGCTTTGCCGCCGAGCAGAAGGACAGTGGAGGTGTGGAGGGCGCTGAGGTGGTGGCACCGACGACGGGGACGACAGACGTGACCCTTCGGGGACAGGTGGAGAGCACGCTGTGTTTGAAGGACGCGGAGCTGGAGGAGAACCTCGCGCACAGTAAATCCGTGGAGGAGCTGTCGGGTCACGAGTCGAGCGTGACGGACGAGGGCATCGTCACGGAGCCGGAGCCTGTGGGGATGCCCTTCCAAGACCTGCACAAAGCTGTGGACGCCTGGATGCTGCCCAGTACCGGGCTGGCAGCGGGTGACTCCGACACGCCGCTGCCCGCTCACCCGACGGCGGCGGTGGAAGACCTTCCAGCTGGCAAACCCGAGACGCCGAGCACCCCCGGCAGCCTGCGGCGCCGACGTAAGTTCCCGTCAGCGGGCGCCAATGGGATGGAGGGCGGCAGCGAGGGTGGCACCGAGCCCTACCGCTCCCTCAGCGACCCCATGCCTCACCGGAGACGCTCGGTAGCGGAGGAGGCGAAGAATTTCTCCGTCGACAGCAACCTGCTGGGCTCGCTGAGCGCCAAGGCGGGCATCCCCCAGCCCGCCGCCATCGCGGGCAGCGCGGGCAGCGCGGGCAGCGACCTGTCCCTGGGCAGCGATGGGCCCCGGGACTACAGCAGCCTCATCCGCACCATCGTCAGCCAGCCCGGCGCCATGGCCAAGCTGGGCGATGACAAGGCCAACGGCAAGACCATCAAGAAGAAGTCGCTGAGTGACCCCAGCCGCCGCGGCGAGCTGTCACCTGGCGCCTTCGAGGGTCCCGGTGAGGCCATCAGCGAGCTGGAGCCCAGCATTCCCCCGTCCAGCAGCGAGCCCATCCTCTCGGCACAGCCGGCAGCACCGGGCACCGGCCGCGGCTACGGCTTTGACCCCAAGCTGGCCGACGTGCTGTCCCCTCGCATCGCCCGCCGCAGCTCCAAGAAGCGCTCCAACCGCGCGGCTCACCAGGAGAACCAGCCACCCCCCGCGCCCGCCGTCCTCGCCAAGAGCCGCCCGGCCACCAAGCACGTCCGTCACACCAGCGAGCCCGCCACCTTCGTCCCCATCACCGTCCCCGAGCCGCTCGTCCCCTCCGGCCACCACGGCCACCTCCCTGCGCCGGCTGCCGGCCGCTCACCTGGAAAATCCTTCCCAGCCCTCCAGCCTCCTTCGCTGGAGGATGTCACCAAGCGGTACATGCTGGCCCTCAACTCAGGTGACACGTCCCCCAGTCCTGGGGATGGACCCCGCTCGCCGCCCGCTGCCCCACCGCCCCGGCTGCCCCGGTGCTCGCGGCTGCCCGAGGAACACGGCCCCAGGACCAAGCCACAGGTGGTAAGTGCCCATCCGTCCTACAAGCACCTTTGTTTCATGGGGTGCACCACCCACCCAAAGCACTGGTGGCCTTGGGGTCTGTCATGTGTCCCTTGTGGTGGACAAGTTCCCATCTGCAGAGGCACTGCTGGATGGCCAAGAGCCCTCCCAGCCCTTTCCGGTGGTCCCCAGGGGATGAGCTCTTGTTTGCTGGGGAAACCTCCCTGATGAAAAGTCAATTTTTGGGTGGGAAAAAGCAGTTTTCAGGTTAAATAGCACTAAGTTGTGGTGGAAGAGGGTTTTAGAAATGTATTATGATTATATATAACATCTCTCAATGGTGCTACATAAGGTACTGATAAATTGACCATCCCTGAGATGCTGAACCAAAAATTGCCTTTTCCTTAGCTGGGAAGGCTGGGAAACAATCCTTCTGCTTGGGAATCCAAATGTTACACCCCTAACTGAGCAAAACTGCATTTTCCTCCCCAAAAAACCCACCATCCCTCTACTTGGGATCATGAGCATTGCCACGCTGGTGCGTGGGAAAAAGGGGGAAAAATATTTTTGTGCGTGCACTGAATATTTGATAGGTGAAAGTTTGATCCTCACTGGGGAAGAACTGGTGCAGTCTGGGGGATGTGAAGGTGCTCTGCTCACCCTGAAGCACAGCTGCGTGCTTTGGGATCTCTCCTGGGATGGGTTTTTGGCATCGCTGGCTCCTTGGCTGTTGTTTGAACGTGGACTTGGGTTCCCATCACTCCGGGTGTTTGTGCCGGGAAGGGCTTGGAAGCATCACCTCCTGCTGCGGCACAGCAGTGCCAGCACCCACGGGGCTTTTAATAGCTCTGGGAGAAGCCCAGAAATACCCATTCCCGCGGGGGATCTGCCGAGAGCTCGCAGGAATGATGCTGGCAGGGCTCTCTCCCCTGCTCCAAACTGATTTCAGAGGATGGGCTGGACCATTCCCTTCCAGCAGCGCCGGCAGCCAAGCGTGAAGTCCCTGGGGCTGAGCCCGGCGGTGTAACCCTTGCTGGCCAGGGCAGAGCCACGTGGAGAGAGGCTGCTTTTCTTTGGATCCTCCCAAAATCCCCCAGCATCTTCACCCCAGGGTATTCTCTTGGGATCTGGCATCCTCCTCACAGGATATTCTGGTGTGATCCAGCAGCCCTGCAGCACTGTCATCCCCAGGAGGTTCTCCTGGGGTCTGGCATCCCCACAGCATCATTCCCCCATTCTCTTGGAATACGTCATCCCTGCAGCAACATTCCCCTCAAAATATTCTTCAGGGATTTCTGCTTCCCATCCAGTTCCTTCTCCTGTTGTTGTCCCCACAGCCAGACAGCAGCTGTTGGTGGCTGAGAACAGGGATGGCCACTCTTGGCCACTGTGTGAAACATCCTTGAGGATGTTTTGGGTGAATTTGGGGGGAACTTGGCAGCATTTTTTGCCTGATGGAACAGTTTAGGTTAATTTTTTGTCTTCTCCGGTCGTGGGCTGAAAAGTGCTATGAAACCATTGAGCATTATAATTAAAATGTGTTAATGAGGAACCTCCTGGAGCTGTGGCTGGTGCCGCCGTGGGGACATTGGCAGGTCCCCAAGATGAGACTGTGCACCTAGTGGCATTTCTAAATAATTAATATGTTTACTTTATATAATATATGGTTTATCTCAATAATTTATGGAGAGATATTTCTTACTCAGGCAGGTCCCTGTGGTGTCCTGGGGCCGGTACCTGATGGCCCCAAAATCAGGGGTGCTCTGCTGACCCCATACCCCGATACACCCCCAGCCCTGGTCTGATCCCATCTTTGGGGGAAGAATTTGGGTGGATTTTTGGCCGAGCATGTCCTCAGGTGGCTGGGCCACCCTGTGGGAGCAGACCCTGAGGATGCTGCTCCTCACCTTGCCTGACCCCTCCGGCCTCGGGGAACAAGGGTGCAAATTTTCCCTTTTAAGGGCAACACCACAGCTGTATCTTCAAATCTCTCTCCTGCCTTGGGATTTCTTTGTGCTCCAGCCATATCCTGACTGAAACTAGGATTTTTATTTCTCCTTTTGATTTATTAGATGGTGGAGCTGGGATGTTTTATTTCAGATGGCATCAGCTTTGTCTGGGGGGGCCAAGGGGGACTGAGCCCTGCGAGGGGGTTGCTTTAATTCTGAGTGAGAGCACCGAGGACCGGATATAACTTGGCACTGGGATGGCTGGCTGGGAGCATGGATTTATCCCTGACCAGCAGAGAAGAAATCTGCTTTATTTTTTTACTTTTAGATTTTTTCCCCCTCCCTAACTCAATGGGAAGGGCCAGCGTTGCGAGGCTGTGAGTCTGTATGGGGAAATGGCCACCTCCACTTGGGAATTTTGTGGGATGGCAGCATCCATCTCATGTCATGGTGGTGATGGTGAGATGGTGTCCATCTCCAGGGAAGGGATTCGTAATGAGGTCTGGCACCTCTGGAGTGATGCTGCCTTAAAATATTCTCTCCCAAAATCTTTCACCCTCAAGGGGTTGAGTATTCCCCAGGATATTTTCCCAGCTTCCACGGTGTTTGGTGGTGGCTTTGGCAGAGGTGCATCTGGCACATCCTGCCCAGAGAGGTAACGTGGTGTTCTCCCTCGGGGGCAGCACTGTTTGTCCTGGGTGCTTTCCAGCAATTCTCCATGGGGCTGGAGCCATCCAGCTCATCCTGGGTGCAGAAGAACTCCTTCACCCTCTGCCTGACGATGGGCACCAGGCTTTTAATTCCTCGGAGGTCATTAGCAGCTCATCCCACTCTGGGGGATCCTGTGGGAGGAAAAAACCCCAAAACTCCAGATAAAGACCCAAAAAGCATCCCAGCATCCCAAAAGCTGCTGGAATGGGCAGCACACACAAGCACGTGTGTGTGCACCCATGTTCAGCCATACACAGCCTAGCAGCAAGGCAGGATGCATTTAGGATACTTTTGGGATGGATTTGGGGTCCATTTCCTGCTCAGGATGCCAGACTGGCAACCCCTCAGATCTTTCTTCCCCCCCATGGCTGAATCCATGTGGGGATGGAAAATTAGGTATGCTCGCTGTCCTGCTGTGTTTGTTGACTTAGCAGCACTTGGATTAAACAGGAAAATATTGATTTAAATATAGCACCTCTGGGGAGCACGGGAGTCGTGGGAACGCGGCCTTCCCCACCTGCCGGTCCCCAGCGGGGCGGCCGCACCCCGGAAAAGCCATCAGGGATGGAGGGGGATCCCGGAGGGAACGGCGGGGTCACATTCCCAGGGAAGCTTGTGTAAACCACCCCCTTCCCTCCCCAGCATCCTCCTGGCTCATCCCCGACCCTCCAGAAGCTCCTCCTCGCTGTGGGGACAGCTCAGAGGCGGATCCATGCGCTGGCCATATATTCCTGAAGTTTGTCATCTCTGGCCTTAGTTTTCCCCTGTTCCCTGTAAATCCCCAGGTTTGGGGCTGTGGCTGGGAGTTGTCTCGTTTTTTGGTTTTTTTGGTGTTACTGGAAATCTCTAATTAATTAAAGCAGCTGCAGGGCAGAGGTGGGAATGGGCAAATCTTGGCTCTCCTCTCCCTGCTCCAGTGGTTTGCCCGGGTTTTGCGTGCCTGGATCTGCCGTGCTCAGCGAAATGCTGGAGTGGGGGGAAACTGAGGCACATGGGCAGCCCTTTAGAGAGGTGGGATGTGGGATGGAGTGGGGAAAAGTTCTCTGGGATCAGGGGATGCTGCCTGTCAGTGGCGTGGATTGACCCTGGGATCAGTGGCACGGGTCCAGGGGGGGTGACCCAGCCAAAATCCCCTTAACTCTGCCCATTTTTGTCTCTTTCTTTCCCCACTGCCAAAATCCCCCTTATCTTAGCCCATTTCTTATTCTTTCCTTCCCCTGTGCCAAAATCCCTTGTCTTTGCCCATTTTTTACCTCTTTCCTTCCCTGGTGCCAAAATTCACGTAACTCTTCCCATTTTTACCTCTTTTCTTTCCCTGCTGACAAAGTCCCCTAAACTCTGCCCAGTTTTTACTCTTCCCCAGTGCCCAAAATTCCCTTATCTCTGCCCATTTCTGCCAGCGCTTTGAACAGAGCTGCTTTGTCCCTTGTCGTCCCCCCCCCCCCACTTTAATTAAAAGCCTGTAATTAATTAGGCAGCGAGCTCCACCGGGGTGGGGGATGATCCACGTGGGATGGAGGCCTGTGCTGGTGGTGCAGGATGCAGCCTTGGAGCGACAGGGTTAGCCCTGGGCTGAGCTGGTCCTGGGGGCTGGCCTTGGCTGATCCAAAGGTCAGGCTCTGGGCAGGATCCAGGCACTGCAGCCAGGGTGGGAGGCTGGAATGGGCTCGGCAGGAGCCGAGCTTCCAGCCTGTGGAGGGACCCACAGTCCTGCAGCTGGGATGCACCAGGAGATCCCTGGGGCTGGGGTACACAGGGAGAGGCTGGTTTTGGGCTTGTGCATCCCTGGAATTTGTGTGGATGTGCATCCCTGCACAGGGAGTCCTGGCGTGCAGGGGTGCACGTACAGGGGGTATGGAGAGGGCCTGGTACAGGGATACCTGTAGGTATGTATGGGACACTCCCAAAGGGAATTTGGGGGGAATTTGGCAGCATTTTTTGCCTGATGGAACAGTTCAGGTTTAGTTTTTTGTCTTTTCTGATCGTGGGCTGGAAAGTGCTATGAAACCATTGAGCATTATAATTAAAATGGGTTAATGAGGAACCTCCTGGAGCTTTGGCTGGTGCCGCCTTGGGGACATTGGCACGTCCCCAAGAGGAGGCTGAGCACCTAGTGGCATTTCTAAGTAATTAATATTATTAAGGGAAGAGGTCCCTGGTGCAGGGGTACACACACTGGGGTATGGAGAGGGCCCTGGTGCTGGGATATATTCTCAGAGATGCACTGGGCAGCCTGCCTGCACCCTGCCTGCATCTCTGCACAGATGCCTGGGCTTTTCCATGGAAAATCACATGCCTCCAAAGCTTCTGGGAGGAGGTGGCCTCGTTCTTCCATCTGCTCTTGCCAGGGAAGCAGCAGGTCGGCCTCCCTGTGGTGTAACCTCCAGGTAACCTCCTGCCAAACCCAGCTGGGATGGAAGCTCAAAGCTTCCCAGGGCTTGTTCCCGCAGCCTTTATCCATCATTGCAAGGGCTGTGGGATCCTTGGAAGTGTCCAAGGCCAGAGTGGGTGGGCCTTGGAGCAACCTGTTCCAGTGGGATGTGTCCCTGCCCATGCTGGGGGGTTGGAACAAGATGAACTTAAGGTGCCATCTCGTCCAAACCATCCTGTGATTCTCGCACTCTCTGATTTAGAGCCTTTCTCAGGGATATTTCTGAAGAGGGAGCTTTCCCCTGGATATTGATCCCTGTGTGATGGGAATGTCCAGAGAGGTGATGTGCTGAGGTCTCCCCTTGCTGAGCTCCCTCACCTGGTCACAGCAGGTCCCAGGGGGCATCCCACAGCTTCAGAGCTGCAGCAGGAGCTTCTCCTAAATCCAGGGTGGAGAAGGAGGTGCCCTCACACGAAAGGAAGGTTTGGCCAGAACAGTTTCCTCTTCTCTCAGGGCATGGCCTGGAAAACAGGGAAAAGGAGACTCCCATCCTCCCATCCTCCTGGAAAACAGGGAAGGAGACTCCCATCCTTCCATCCATCCATCCATCCATCCATCCATCCATCCATCCATCTTCATCCACCTCTCCTGTCTCCATCAACCTCCATCCATGTCCATGCTCCCTTCCAGCCATCCCCCTCCACCCATTCCCACCACTTATCCAGGACAACAGTCCCCACACGCTATCCAGGCATGATTTTCCAAGAGAGCATGGTCCATCTTCCAGGATGTCTCCCCCTGAAGGCTTGCACAGACAGAGCCCTCTCAAACAAAAGCCTTGCCATTTCCACCATGGTGCTTCCAGGCCAGGATGTGTCCAGTGAAGGAAAATCAGCCACTTCCACCCCCTCTCCCTCATCGTGGCTCTTTTTAAGCCTCTGATGGTTGGTCCCGGTGGGGCTGTTTCTCCGGGCTCCCTTGGTTTCCATGGAGAGGATGAGTGAGGAATTTCAAAGGGAATGGCTCCAGTAAATGAACTCTTCTCTAAAAATAGTGTGTTTGCTTTTGGTTCTTTGGGAACTGCGGCCCGGCCAATGGGAAGGAGAACAAAAATCAGCATCTGGGTAAAAGTATTCCAGTAACTCACTCTTTGTGCAAATTCCCGCTGGAGCCGCTCAGCTTCCGGGGAATGGGAGGCTGATCCCAGTTCCTGCCATGCCTGGGTGCAGCTGGGGGCTGTCCCCAAGCCTGGTGCTCCCCTCTACCCTTGTGCAGGGTAGAATCCCTTTAATCCGAGTGGTGGAAGGATTGGAGGGAGCAGATGTTGGGCTTGTGTCACCCCTGTGTCCTGAGTTGTCCCAGAAACCCCAGCACGTCCCCTTTTGGGAACCAGGAGATGGCCACCACCACTTTTCACCCCACCAGCAACATCCAGGACACCAGTGAGCCCCACCAGGACATCCCTGCATGGATGTGCTGGGAAAAGGACACCCGTGGTAGCGCCCACCACCAGGTTTGCTCTGGAGGAGTCACCATCCCAGTGAGGGGACAGCCACCACCAGGTGCCCCCTGCAGAAGCCACCATCCTGCTGTGGGGTCACCAGCATCCCTGCATGGTCCCCGGGGCTGGAGAAGGTTTCCTTGGTGGTGCCGTGGAGTTGCTATTTGTGACTGCCTGTTCCCGAGCCCTCCGATACTCTCCAAAAAAAACAAAAAGGGAGTTGTTTGCATGGGAAGATTGGCATCTCCGAGCCTGGGATATGGTTTCCTGCTTTTTTTAGCTGGAGTAGCAGCAGACTCGTCGGCCTGCCCTGATTTGGCATCCTTCTTCTTGCTCTTTTTTTTTTGGAAGAGTTTCATCCTGACCCCTCGGCAGAAACACCGTCGCTAGCGGTAGGGGATTGGGTTTGGTCCTTTTGGTGATTTTTGGGTTGCCCAAAACCCCGGTGAGATGGGATGTAGATGGCTCAGAGCCTCGGTGAGCGGAGAGGGAACTCGTCTCTCCATCGTCCAAACCTGGCGCAGGTCAGTGGATGCTGAACCCCCCCTGCTCCCCCCGACCCCAGGGTGTGCTGTGACAGTGACAGGGCAGGGAAGCTGTCACCTCTGGCCTTGACTGTGGTGTGACGTGGGCTGTGGGCGTTCCTGGCGAGGTCTGTGCTTCCCCCCTCTCCCCAGATCCCTGCTGTCCTGCTTGCAGCAGGCTGAGGGGACCCACGGAGCACCAGGCACTGGGAGTCTGTGGGGCACAGCTGGGTGAAGGCTGGTGGTTGGACCTCAGCTGCTTCCAGGCATGGATCCAGGCAGGAGGGACAGGAGAAGTCCTGGCAGGGGCATGGAACAGGGTGGTCAGCTCTCCTACCTCCTCCATCAGCACCTGGGTGTCCCTCAGCTCCTGGGTGTCCATCAGCTTGTGGATTTGTGGGTGCCCATGGACTTCCAGCACCTGTTTGATCCTAAGAATCCATCTGTCAGCTCCTGGCTATCTGTCGGCAGCTGGATGACATGTCTGGGTGCCCATGGACTCCTGGGACTGGTTGGCACCTGGGGGGCCATCAGCTCATGGGGGCCTGTGGTTACTTCTGCATTTGTGAGTGTCCATGGACTCCTGACACCTGTTGGATCCTAGGAATCCATCAGCTCCTGCATCCCCATCCCCTCCAGGTGCCCAGTGGCTTCTGGGTGTCCCTGGACTGCTGGGTACCTGTTGGATGCTGGCCATCCATCAGTTCCTGGGTGCCCATGGCCTCTGGATGCCTGTGAGTGTCTGTTGGCTCCTGTGTGTCCTTCAGCTCCTTTGTGTTGTGGATCCACGGGTGCCCGAGTCTCTTTGGGATCCTGGGCATCCTTCAGCTCCTGGGTACCCAGGGAGTCCCCACTGGCTTCTGGGTGCCCATGGGCTCCAGGGTAGCTCCTGAGCAGCCCTCAGCTTCTGAGCATCCATCATCTGTGACTCCTGGATCCCTCTTGGCTTTGGGTGTGCTTGGAATTCTGGCTCCACGTGGAGACCTGCATCCCCATCAGCTCCTGGGTACCAAGCCCCTCCTGTGCCCATCACTCCCTGCATGCCAGGCTGGCTCCTTCCTGCCTGCCCCAAGACTTCTGGTCCCATTCCACCAGGGCACCTCCCACCCACCCGTGCCAGGCTGGCATCCAGCAGCGATGCCAGGGAGTGCCAGCATCGGGCACCCCTCTCCCTGGCTTCCTTGTCCCCCAAAATCCTTACAGGCATTGCTTTTGGGGCGGCTTGGGATGCTTTTGGGGAGGCTTGTGCCAGCAGCAGAGGATGCTGGTGGGGGATCCAGGGATTCCAGTGAGCTGAGGGGGTGGAATTGCTCCTGTCCCGGTGGGTGCAGGGCCAAGCCCACTGGGAGGCAGCAGGGAAGGAGCAGGGGGAGGGAAGAAGAGCTGGGCTGACCTCAGCATCTGGAAAGCTGCGCTCTTGGGCCGTGGCCTGCGTGCCGAAAACCGGAGGCAAAAAAAACCTTCCATATTTGGTGAAAGTTGCTCCAGGACTCGGCAAAGGCTGGCAGCAAACGGGGGGCCACAAGCCCCCAGCTGTGCCCTGGACCACTGCTTTTGTAAGGGCTCTGCAAACCTGCCAGGGGATGGATGGTAGCTGGGGAGGGTTAAATTGGGGTGAGCATCTCCAGTCGGCTGGGAAGGGGGTCATGGAGAGGGGGGATCCGTGGGATGCTGCCAGCAGCACAGGGAGGATGCAGGAGATGCATCAGCACAATCCTGAGCTTTGAATTTTGGCAGAGAGGAGAACTCCTCACCCCAGTGCCATACGTGAAGATTTCAGTGAAAATCCCACAGGAAAAGCCCCACTGTGCATTTAGAGGAGGAACTTTTGTTGCTTTGGGAGATGAGTCTCCTGCAGCTCCCCTTTCCCCATCCCACTGGCACTGCTCCCAGCACTGCTGCTCCCCTGGGCAGCACAGGGATGCCCAGCATCCTTCCACCCTGCCTTGGAAAAATTGCCCCAACTCCTTTATTTTTTATTCCCTTTTTTTTTGTTTCTCACACTTTAAAAGCAGAATTGCAGCCAGGCCGTGTCCTCCCGGGATGAATCACCGCAGCCGAGAAGTCCAAGAAGGGAAAACAACTGAATTCCCGTGCGCTGGGGCTGAAGCTGCCCTGCTCCTCCTCCTCCTCCTCCTCCTCCTCCTCCTCCTCATCCTCCCCATCCCGGAGGAGGTGGTGCTGCCGGGTTTCTCCATGGGAGCATCCCTGACCAAATCAATGCTCCTCTGTGAGCTGGGAGCCTGGGAAAAACCACGGCCGAGGGAAAAGCAAACATCTCCAGCCCCGGGCCTGTGAATAAACACGGGAATATTATTAGCAACTGAAGCAGGGCTGAATCAGAGCTGCTGATTTATGCTCTTATTTCCTTTCAAGAAGTTACTCTTTGGAGAGCAGCTCGGACTTTCCTTACCCGTGGGAGAGCAGGGAGAGGCTGGGCAGGGAGGGAATGCAGCCCCGGATGTGATTCCCTACGGCGCCGGGCAGGCTCGGGCACGGCCCCTCTGCTGTGCCACAGGTCCTCCTGTTCCCATGGCACTGGCTTCTCCAGGACCTGGTGCTCCCAGGGATCTTTTTCAGAGATGAGAGGCTGAAAGGGATGAGGGATTGGAAGCCAGGGATGGGGTGACACCTGGAAAAGGAGGTGACTTGTGCTCGGGGATGGCCTGCCATGCCCCAAAAGGTGACTGGCAGCATGGAATGGGGGTGTTTGGTACCCAGGGATGGGCTGCCATGCCCCAAAAGGTGGCTGGCACCATGGAATGGGGGTGGTTGGTACCCAGGGATGGCAGTGGCTGCCATCCCCCAGCTTTATGGCACTTGTGGGACACAGGGCAGAGCATCACTGATCCCAAGGGGCTGCTCAGGCTTGAAAACCCTACAAAATCCAACCCAACCTCCTCCTTTAATACTTCCCAAGAGAACAGAATGTGATTTTTTTTTTCTCCCCAAGTGATTTCCTGCCAGAGGCTGAGTGATTGAGGCAATACAGGATTGGATGGAATAGCATCATCCTGTTTTGGGAGATGGTGCCAGCCAGGGGCTTTTCTGGCTGCTCCAGGAAGTTTTAGATGCCAGGATGATGCTGTTTGTTGCAGAGGTGTTTGCTCATTGCATTGGGGTGGATGGATGCGGGTCCAGTTTATTTCCAAGCCTTTTCTTTCCAGAATTTAGGTAGAAATAGAGGTGAGGATGTGTTAAAATTGTTAAGCTTGGGAATTCACCGTGCATTGTCCCTGTGGACCAGTGGTTCCCACTATGTCCCAGCTCCCTCTAGTGGGATCTACCCTGGGAACAGGCACTCAGGGATAGAAAAGGTGCAGAAATACCTGATTCTTTCAAACTGGGAATGCTGGTTTCAAGGAGGTGCTAAGATTCATGTACCTCCCAGCACAGCCCTACTGTGACACCCTAGAGAATCTCCCATCAGGAGCTGGCAGCAGGAACGAGATGTAATTGAGGGAAAAACAACTTGTATTTATTTACTCTTCAATTTTTGGCTTGTTTTGGAGGGGTGGGAATAATTTTGCTCGAGGCAGGGTTAGCTCCTCCTTCAGCAGCTGCAGGAAGGCCCTGAGCAGCAAATCCCACTCCCAAAGTGGTCTAAAACACTGTTTCCCCCCCCAAATCTGGATATTTTTGCCCCAGAACAGGGTCTCAGGGGCAAAATCCCTACTGCAGCTCACTCAGGCTATGGCTGGGTGAGTTTACACCAAAGAAAGGGAGAAACACTGAGTGCTGTGGGTGTGGGAATTTTGGGATGATCTCTGGGGATGCAGCACAAGGAACACCCTCCCACACTGACCCAATCACCAGGGTTTGGGACAGTGGGGGGAGTCCTCAGAGTGGCTGGAAACTTCATCATTCCATGCACTGATGTGTGCACAAGGGCCAGAATCTGTGTGATGGCTGTGATCCCTCATGGAATGTACATTCCTGCTCTCCCTTTGGCCTTTGTTTGTTTAAAAAATGGATGGTTTAGGACTTTCCTGCATGATGCATCTTTGTTTGCAGGGGTGGAGGCAGGACACAGTATACCGTGGCCTTTTCCAAATGTTTTAGGATGTTTTAGAATCCCTGGGGATGCTCAAACTCCTCCTGCATCGATATTCCTGCGCAGGGAAAAACAAAATGATGGGGTTGCTCCCTGAGCCTAGTTAAAAAATAAAATAAATCAAGATGGGAGGGTTCCCATGCTTCTTCAGGGCTGCATTTCCAGTGTCAGAGGGAAAGCTGGGGGAAAGGCCTTTCCTTGGCCCCATCCCAGGTTTGGGGTGCTGTTTAATCACCCCCAAACCCCCGGTGTCGGATCCTCTCCATCTTTGGGTTTTCAGGAGCATTTTGCCACGCTGGCACAAGCCTTGGGATGGGGGATGAGTCCCTTGGCTCCATCCCAAGGAACTGGCGTGCATTTCCCAAGAGAGTTTGGGGTTTTGAGGGAGGAAACGCTCAGATTGGGGAAAAAAAAAAAACAAAAAAAACCACAACAGGGGCTGGTCCGAAAGGAAATCTAAAGGTGTTTACAAAGAGCCGCGCTGCTAAAAATAACCGGCTCATATTTTAGACAGCCCTAAAAATAGGCAGCGCTGTTGGAGTGGCCAAACACTCCCAGGAATTTCCTGTGGGCTGCGGGCCGCTCGCAGGGGGGTCCGGGCTCGGCTGGCCGGCCCCGCTCCGGGGTTTGCATCCCGGGGAGATGGACAGGGAACACAGCGGGGTTCGGTCCGAAATCCCTGCCGGCACAGGGCAGGGCGGGTTTAACCCTTCTCCAGCCGTCCTCTGTCCCAGCCCGAGGGTGGATGGGAGCGAGGGCTCCAAACCCGCGGGAGGAAGGCGCAGCCTCTCCAGCCGACAGCGGAGTCCCGCGCAGCGCTCCCGGGACACGCTGGCTGGGATGAAGGGATTGAGCCCAGGCTGGCCTTCGGGGAGTGGGAAAGGCTCTCCTGCCATGGAGGGGGCGGGCGGTGCCGGGGGAGGGCTCGGGGCGCTGCTGCGGGAGGAGCCGCCGGGACACGGAGCGCCGGGCTGGACCGGGCCGGGAAAGGGGCTGGCATGCCCGGGAAACGGGAACGGGATTGCCCGAGGAGTGGGAATGGGATTGCCCGGGGAACGGGAACGGGATTGCCCGAGGAGCGGGAATGGGATTGCCCGGGGAATGGGAATGGGATTGCCCGAGCAGTGGGAATGGGATTGCCCGGGGAACGGGAACAGGATTGCCGAGGAGTGGGAATGGGATTGCCCGGGAAACGGGAACGGGATTGCCGAGGAGTGGGAATGGGATTGCCCGGGGAACGGGAATGGGATTGCCCGGGGAACGGGAATGGGATTGCCAACCAGAGGGAATGGGGATTGCAATGCGGTTGGACCCTGGTTTGCATCCCTGGGGGGTTCGGGATTGCAAGAGGAATGAGATTGGGATTGCAACCCAAATGAACCTGGGATTGCAAGAGGAATGGGGTTGGGACTGCAGCTCAAATGAACCTGGGAATGCAAGAGGAATGGGATTTGGATTGCAGTTCAGATGAATTTGGGAATGCAAGAGGAACAGGATTGGGATGACAGCCCAAATGAACCTGGGATTTTAAAAGGAATGGGATTGGGATTGCAGCCCAAATGAACCTGGGATTGCAGGAGGAATGGGGTTGGGATTGCAGCCCAAGTGAACCTGGGATTTTAAAAGAAATGGGGTTGGGATTGCAGTCCAAGTGAACCTGGGATTGCAGGAGGAATGGGGTTGGGATTGCAGCTCAAATGAACCTGGAATTGCAAGAGGAACGGGATTGGGATTGCAGCCTAAATGAACCTGGGATTTTAAAAGGAATGGGATTGGGATTGCAGCCCAAATGAACCTGGGATTGCAGGAGGAATGAGATTGGGATTGCAGTTCCTATGAATCTGGGATTGCAATGCAGTTGGACCCAGGTTTGCACCCTGTTGGGTGCAGGATAGCAAGAGCAATGGGATTGGGATTGCATCCCAGATGGATCTGGGGTTACAGCCCAAACGGGTCCAAAACTGCGAGCCAGGTGTATCCAGGATTCCAACAGGAGTGGTTCTGAGATTACAGCCCAAATGGATCTGGCATTGCCATGCACATTGCCAGGCTGGCTTCCCTGTTGGGTGCAGGATTGCAAGAGGAGTGGGGTTGGGATTGCAAAAGGAATGGGATTGGGATTGCAGCACAGATGGGTTTGGGATTGCAGTGCAGCTGGACCCAGGTTTGAATCCTTGGTGGGTCTGTGATTGCAGACCCATCTAACCCCAATGGTTCTGGAATTGCAAAGGAATGGGGTTGGGATTGCAGCTAGATGGGTCTGGGGTTGGAACCCAAAGGAGCCCAGGATTCCAACACAGATGGGGCCCAGGATGGCAAATGAACAGGTCTGGGATCACAACCCAGCGTGCTGTAGCCCAGCTGGGCCTGGATCTGCAGCCCAGGGGGGTTTGGGATTACAACCCAAAAGCACCCAGGACTGCAAGCAGAGGGTCTGGAACTGGAATCCAGATGGACCTAGATTAGCAACCCATTTTGTTCTGGGATTGGAACCCAAATGGATCTGGAATTGCAACAGAAATTAGTTGGAATTGGAGCCCAGATAAAACAGGGATTGCAACAGAAGCATGTTTGCAATAGGATTCTAGCAGAGCCCAGGATTTTATCCCTAATGGATCCCAGATTGCAATGCAGTGATGCCCAGGATTGCAATTGAGATGGGTTTGGGGTTACAGCCCAAATGTGTCTGGGATTACCACCAAAATGAATCTGGGACTGGAGCTCAGAACAGCCCAGGTTTTCAATCCAGATGGCTCTGGAATTGCACTGCAGATGGATCCAAGCTTGCAACAAAACTGGTTCTAGGATGGCAGCCTAAAGGAATCTGAGATTACAGCAAAATGGGTTTGGGATTGGATCCCAGAAGAGCTCGGGACTGCAACCCAAGCAGATCTGGGATTGCAAACCAAAGAAACCCAGCATTCCAACAGCTGGGATGACCAGGGCACTGCAGCTGCAGGAGCAGGAGCTGCTGCTGCCTTGAGAGCAGCCTCATTACCTGGTTGCAATTAGCACTCCCTCCTCCCTGACCCCTGGGTGCATCGGTAGCTGCTGCAGCTCCCATTACCTGCCCCGAGCCGTCCGTTCTCTGCCGCGCACCCTTCCCGGGCTGGGATGCTCATCATCCTCACTTCCAAGAGGAAATTTACTGGCTGCCATGAGAGGATGCAGCCCTGCTGCACGCCTGTTGCTGTGGAAACGGGGTGAGCGGCTAATTAGATTTAATTAACGAAGCAGGAGGGGAGCGTTACAAACAGATCTGGGCAGGATGCATCACCCGGCCAGCAGGGATGTGGGTGCTGAGGTGGGGATGCCGTGGGGGAGAAGGGGGCGTGCCTCAGTTTCCCTGCCTGCGAGGTCAGGGAGGTGGATATTCACAGGGATGGAGTCCCTGAGGACGCTCAGCACCCCAGCATCATCACCCGTGCGCCCCCCCTCCCCAAAAACCTCATGCCCCAAGAAAACATCGTCTCCCCCCACCCCACCTCATCCCCCAGCATCCTCGCTGGGCAAAGCCATTCCAGCAGCATCCCTCGGCGGGATCCGGCCCTGCCCGCATCCTTGCGTGTCAGTGTGGGCACGGCTCTGCCCCCCGCCCGTGCCTGCCCAATTTCGGGGGCCGGGGGCCCTGGCGTGGCCACGGACGCAGGCGCAGCCCGGCAGCCCGCTCTGCGGGAGGGCTTTCCGTGCATCCCCCCGCTTCCCCATCCACCGCGAACCCCGCCGATATAAATAGCGCCTGCCTTTTATTCCCCTCCCCGCCGCATCCCGGCGCAGCGCTCCGGCTGGGGCGGACACCTGGGGATAGAGGCAGAGACACAGAGGGAATTTCTGCGCGATTCCTCGGGCCGCGTGGGCCGGACCGACCCCCGGGACCCGCATGCTGCAGATGGTGAGGACTCTGGCGCAGTTCACCATCGCGCTGGAGGACATGCGAGACATCGGGGACGGCATCGACGCGGCCTTCGCCACCTCCGGGCTCAGCGGCGCGGCCGAGGAGCTGCCGGACAAGGGCTGCGGCAGCCGCGGTGGCACCGAGGTGACGGCCACAGGGGTCCCGGGGCTGCGGCGGGGGGCGCCGGGGGGCTGCG